>NW_027192309.1:1758573-2358573 GCF_041956625.1 Thermomyces dupontii | reverse complement strand
CCGACAATACAAGAAAAACAACATCGAGAAAGTACATCAAGCAGCACACTCAGTCGGTTGCAACGTATCGAAGATATGCTTGAACTCTTTGCTGTCAGCATGGCAGCCAACTTGGACGCAACACCTGAACGGTCTCGACGAATGTCAGTACCTCAAACTACTGCAACGGCATCAACCCAAACCTCTTCAATCCAGATATGTGATGAGACCAGACAGCAGAACCTCCTTAGCACCGTCTCAGATTTAAATGCCCGCTTAGCTGCTTTGGAGGTACATGCCTCGAATCTCGAGAAAATCAATTGCATGCTCTCGGGCGCCTACGATTATTATCAAGAAGTGCAAACTTCCATAAAAGCAGAGTCGTCCTCTTTGCGCCAGCATATTCTTGAATCAGAGGCGGAGATCATCGCCCAATTTGATGCGCGGTTGCGACAGTTTGTGGACGAGAGAGATAAGCTCATAACAGATCAGCACGAGATGATCGGGGCTCTGAGCCTCCAACTCGGAGGGCGAGAGCAGGAGATCACTTCCCTGAAGAACACAATACAACAGTATGAGAATGAATTACGCTCGCTACGCGGTGTTGTGAAGCAATACGATAGCAAGATGCAAGAGATTGAGAGAGGGATCGGGTGTCTTGAGGGACAGTGGGCTTGGATCCAACCGTTGATTCAACGAGCGAAGAGTGAAGGATGTTGATCTAGCTCCTTCATACCACTAAAAATCATAATAGTACCTGTCAGTGAGCGCTTTTGGTTGCTTCGTCCTTTTTTTCACTGCCTCCAAGGTATGAGGACTTTAGTTAAGTATTTGTCCACTTCCGACCATGGCCCCCTCGACTGATTCTTGGACTGCGGATTACCTAGCAAATTATTGCGGTGACAGGTAGCTTATCCCGTTAAAGGGTACATTTGTTGGATATCACTCAGGCTTTGGTGTTCAGAGAATTCGAGTTTGAGCCATCAGATGATCAAAGCTATTAGGGTTAGGGTAGGGTTATGTGACGCTGAGTGATAGGTACTGCATTTAGATCTACATCAAAAACTACCAAATAAAGTACTTATAGCCAAGCCAGAGAGGGTACTGCAATTATCCTAACTTTCCCATTGGGAAATTTTCCGTAACTCCGCACAGCGAACATCCGAAACCGAACTCCTCCGCATCGGCATCTTCGATAAGATCAGATCAGAATTGCAGAAGCCTCGGTCAATTCTTCGGAATCTGTCATCCTCGTGCCTTGGGCTATCCAGCAAGCATTATGTATTAGGGACCTCGAATGTCTAGCCCAGCCATACCACGACATGAACTCGACTAATCTACGGTTCGGAGGAACATTCCAACCCTGACCGAGGCTTCCTTGCACACCCCGCCATCACTTTCATGTGCAACACCGCGTCAGTGCCAGCATCATGCTGCAGTTTCGCACCCATGGCTTCAACGGGTCCGCCGTCAAATACTCTCCGTTTTTCGACAACCGGCTAGCTGTGGCTGCATCTGCCAATTTCGGCCTTGTTGGAAATGGGCGGTTATACTTGCTGGAGCTGACACCGAACGGCATTGTACCTATAAAACAGTATGTGCTGCCATCTCCGTTGAATTCAATCGTTTGGCGCGATTGATGCTGACTTCTATCGATGCAGTTTCACAACACAAGATGCACTCTATGACCTGTCTTGGTCCGAAATTCACGAAAACCAGGTACTGACAGCTTCGGGAGATGGAGGCATTCGGTTATTCGACGGTTCGGTAGATGAATTTCCCGTGCAAGCATGGAAGGAACATAACCGTGAGGTGTTCTCGGTGCATTGGAACCTGGTCGCCAAAGACCGGTTCTGCTCTAGTAGCTGGGATGGAACAGTGAAAATCTGGACACCCCAGCGACCACAGTCACTTCTCACCCTTCCTACTCATAGCTGCACGTATTCGGCGGCGTTTTCGCCCCACTCGCCGGACCTTTTATCATGCGTGTCGTCCGATTCCCATGTCCGAGTCTTTGATCTGCGGACGCCCGCATCAGCTTCGAACCATCTCGCCGTTCAAATCCCCATCCATGCGACGCCACATCCTCCCGGTCCCCCGCCGGCAGCAAAAGCTGGAGGTATGGTGGTCCCGCAGCCATCGGTCGCTCCATCCGAGTGTTTGACACACGACTGGAACAAATACCGCCAGTCCGTCCTGGCGACGGCTGGTGTCGATCGCATTGTGCGGGTTCTCGACATCCGCGCACCACAACAGGGTCCGCTCAGCGTCATGCCGGGTCACAACTATGCTATCCGCAAGTTAGCATGGTCTCCTCATCTCTCCAATCTGATCCTTACCGCGAGTTACGACATGACCTGTCGAGTGTGGGACGATCGATGGGAGATGGTCTCTGGCGGTGATGCGGATCCTATGCGCATGGGACCAGCGGGCGCCGTCATTGGTCAAGAACTTGGGATAATGAATCGGCACACTGAGTTCGTCACTGGTGTCGATTGGTGTCTTTTTGGCGCCGAGGGCTGGTGCGCCAGTGTTGGTTGGGACGAACAAGTATATGTCTGGGACGCTCGAGCAATAATGAAATGACTCTACGCTTTGTTGCATGTCAGACATGAGCATCTGTATTCTTATGGTCACTAATACATCGCCCGAAGGTCATCAATTGTATTGTTCCTCATGCGGATTTTGTAGAATTGAGATTTCTCAGTGGACATGATTTCATAGCAGCTGTTATGTACATCTTAGTTCCTGATCGACCGAGCCATCTTTCCAATGGAAAAGCAATATTATAGAATGCTTGTGACATCATGAACACACCCAAAGAGCACCATCTCCTTTTCATTTGACCACCAACGCCAACACGTGCCATCCAGAGATTACCTAGCTATTAGAACACAGTGTTACTGGTGCCCGGAGCAAACACGCTGTACGCATCGCCCCGGGGCAACAAATCGTCCGCTCTAGCCTGGACGATCATTTCCTCCGCCTCCCATCTCTTGCGTAACTTGGCCTTCTCTTCCACGGCCTTCCGACCACCTCCAAACCACGATTTCTGAGCGCGCTGAGCGGCCTCCTGTTCCTCTCGCTTGGCATCCTTGATCAATTGTTGCAGCATCGTCTTCCAATTCTGAAGCCCGACCTTGAGGCAGTCAGTGCATTTCTCGCGTTCCGGCGCTACGGCCCTGCCGGAACCCAGGCGGAGAAGCGTTGCTTCAGCAATGTCGACGCTGTCACGGGTCCATGCGAGACCAGTCTCTCGCGAGGAAAATGCAAAAAGAATTTCACCAATATAAGTCATCAAACCGGCTTCGTCGCAAAGTGATCCTTCTGATCGGACTGGAGGAGAGTTTCCGTCTGAAGGTGGTGCCGGATAGACAACTGGCGTGAAAATCAAAACCAGTCTGTTGAGAAATCGCTCCAGGGCGAAGGCGTGGCGCTCCACGACTTTCCGATTCGGCTGTGTGTCCGTCCCGGGCGTTTGGGACATCTCTCGACGTGCCTTGAGAACCGATGTAAAGATTGAAAGTGCGTCGGAGAGCTTTCCCATCTTCGCATTCAGCACCCCCATGGCGGTGGACACCCGGATCACGTTTTCTGATGCCAAATCCGTCCCATTGTTTTTTAACACACCGGTCTTCTTATCCACCACATTCGCTGGATCGCCTGAAAGCCCCGACGTCGCAATATCCATTGCCCAGTCATACGTCTCTCGTGCAGTGTCCAGCAAGCCCTTATATTGCAGCCAATCTGCGTAGGCCAACGCGGCGTCAATCTTTTGCCTTGCATTGAACCCGTTCGTGGTGAGAACTTTCATGTAAAAAACATCCGGGGTAGGAGAAGTTGGAGTACAGTCCTCTTCATGCATCACGATTTTCCTGTTTCCGGGAAGTTTCTTCGGATGTGGGTTCGATGGGCCCAGGACGTACGCCGAGGGTGCCGAGATTTTGTTTTTCCAATCCGTCATGAAACCTTCAAGGTGCTCGGCAGCACGACCGGCAGCAATCAGAGCTTCAAAATACCCTCGCCGCCAAGGCTCGCTTTTCATCGAAACATCCTTGCCCAGCTCCCCGACGCCCTCAACTAGCATCCCTCCCTCGAGTTTTTCTCGCACATCCTTCCCATCGATGTTGGGATCCTCGCACCGTTTGATCACTTCATTGGCATATTCCGATACCCGCAGCCAATTGACCATGTGTTCACCGACGTCGCGGGGATTTAGAGCGGCCTGCGCCGATCTGAGCGCCCAGCGTGTTCGCCACGACCATTCCGGAGGTGTTGGCCACATATGCTCAATCTCGCCATGATAAAGAGCGGTCTGAATTAAATAAATCATACAAACAATGGCGTAACTAGTCAAGCCAATGCGCAAGCCGCGAGTAATGTTGCGCTTGTAGACATTGCGGCGCTCCGTTGATATTAACCTCGTGAAATGCTGTCGAAGGTGGATAGCTAACGGCAGTCGTCCTTGCGGTGAAGAAAGAAACGGCAATTGCGGTCGTGATGGTGCTGAAGGAACGCCGCGAAGGGAGGAAGTGAGGGTATATGGTCGCGGTTTGGAAGCTGACCGTAAACGTATGGCGGCCGGTATCCGCCTGTTAAAGTACGGCGGGAGCATGATGGTCGAAGCGCCTTGGCCAGACTTACCCTGCCATGGACGCCGTCCCCAGTAACATCAGGTTGGCGTACAATGCGAACTGCAGTCCCGCTCTGATGCTCCTACGCCGCAGTACAGTACTCTGTACCTTCGCCGACAAATACTTTGAAGTTTCAACTATGCCAAGACCGCATCCACAACTACTCGTAGTTAGTGTGCCAAGCCTTGGGACAACTCTTTAACCCTATTTGGATTAGCGCGGCATGCTACCTCCAGAAACTTACGAGTAACCGATTAGGTAAAGAGTAACATTAGGCACCCAGAAGGGGTGGCTGTTCTGAACTTCGGAATGTCGAAAACATCTGACAAGATCTCAATTGATGAAGGTGGCGAGAGCGGAGAGACTCCAAAACGTAGCTTAGCAAGAATGTTGAACAGTCTCGCGGAAAGAAATAGACGGTCGCCCTCATGCTACGGCTTTCTGCGTGTCCAAGCAGCGTGTGTCTTGGAACGCACAAGGACATTTCCCTTCTCATCAACCTCAACGTCTTCCCTAGTCAAAGCCTCCTCGATCCGTGATTTCACATCCTATACAAACCGAATCTGTTAGCACCGGAGAGAACAACAAGCATGGGCAAGTTCGCGGGACGTACGGCGAGCTTTTCTCCCTCCAGAACGGAGAACTGACTGAGCGTTCTCAACCGTTCCCAAATCTGTTGGCGCGATGCGAAATAATTGTTATCGACAGAAGTCTCCTGCACTGGTGCCTCGAACAACGTCTGTCCAGTTTCGGTAAAAACTTGACGCCAGGCATTATGCCGAAAGCGCGGGAGGCTATCATCGAGCTCGTTCCAGATGATGTCCTTGACTACTGTTTCCCAATGCGAGGAAGGCGTCTCGTCACGGGTTGCATTATCTGGACTGTTAGTGACGTGGCTGAGATAAAGAGCATGACTTACAATTCTCAACATGCCATATCATCCCCAGATACGCGCCTGGCTTGAGGACACGGTGGATCTCAGCCAGACTTTCGAGATTCGAGAACCTTTGCAGCTGTCAGACTATGTACTTCCAACTGCCAGGTACCGTAGGACGGTAAGCGAACCAATGAAATGCCTAACTCATGGCTTCGGTTAGCATATCTCCCTTCTACTCTGATTAGCTTCTTGCGCGGAGGCGGGAGCAGACCTGCGCGACAAACACTGCATCGGCGGACCCTTGGTCTACAGGCATCTCGTTCGCCCAGCCCTTCCGCACCTCCACTCGAGGCAGTTTTTTCCTCTCTAACTCCCGTCTCATGTCATCATGAGGCTCGACAGCAATGATATTGAACTCTTCCGGTTGCCTAGCGAGAGCCTCTGTGAACAGTCCTGTTCCCGCAGCGAGATCGACGATTGTGGCTCCACGTCGACCCTTGAGTTTCGCTTCCGACAAGAGGATGTCAGTTTCCTCATCTGAGTAGGTTGGCCGATGCCTGTCGTAGGATGCGGCGTTTGCGAAGCCCTGTTGGGCTTGGGAGGGCAATGACAACGGCATCACGGTTTATTTCGTCGAGTATCAGCTCCGTACAGAATCAATGCAAGGATGCATGTTGAAACAGCGATACATGTGGTAGTTAATATGCGATATCGGACTTGATGCCGTTAGTTCCGCCGTCTTTACTGCGCTAAATATGAAGCAGTCGGAATCATCCCGAGACAGATCATCGCCGTTGTTCACATCATTCAATAAACGGAACGCTTTTGTCGACCGTTCCTTTCCAAAGGCCTCCATTAATGACCTTGTTGCCTGCCAATCATCCTCCCAAGTCCGTAGAGGCACTGCTCAGAAGCTTGAGTGTAGGACACCGACCGGTTCGTCATTCTACTGGACCATACACTGGAGACCAGTCTTTTCAGCATCGCTTTTCTCGTTTTCGATCCGCACTCCTGATAAGGTGAAACATGGTACCGGCTGGAGATAGTACTGCTCTTGTCTTTAGAAGCACACCTCTCTCTAGATTGATTCTATACATCCTTAGGCCTATTACCCCACGTACTTGTGGCTACTTTTACAGACAGTACTAGTACTCTGGTCCATGTTGAAGATGCTGGTGTGGCATTTACTGTTCGGCGTTAAGAAGGCAACCGAAGACTCCGACCAGTTCGTGATTGCACAGCAGTGTGGGGTTGCAGCACTTGCGCGATTTCAACTTGGAATCTCACCAAGGTACAAAAAAGACTGTAGAAGTGCTCGGCGTAGACTACTACCTACCAGTCCATATCAGACGACAAGCAAAGGGTCGTCAGTAACTCATACCTACTAATTGAGATTCCAATCGAAGCTTCTTCTGACTGCCATGGCGACCACATTCGACGAGAAGATCCCCTTCTCCAAGAACAATCTCGAGTTCTACGGCCTGTTCAAGCAGGGATCTACCCCCGCACGCCATGTGAACCCGTTGATTGTATTGATCCATGGAACTGGTACCAAACCCGGGTACTTCGATAACAAATACACCTCGTAAGTTCGGCGCATGATGGGCAGAATGAATTGGACAAGGTTGACAAGTGATGCGGAATAGGGTTGTGAAGGACTTCAGCAATATCGGCTTCGATGTCTTGAACTTGTCTCGGCCAGGCTATGGCGGCACGCCTCTACCCACCACCAAGACACCGTTGGCCGACTCGGTCGAACCGATCATAGAGTTGATCCAGAAAGTATATCGCGAAAAGTCCGGGGCGAGAGGAGGAATCGTCCTGATCGGACATTCTTTAGGGGGAGCACTGGCCCTGTCTATCGCCGCGCATGCAAATAAAGAATCCCTGCCACTACTTGGCGTCAGTTCATTGGGATGCCCCCCGACGCAGGAGAAACTCGATCTCTGGCCAGAGCCAGACCCGGAGCCAGATAATCCGCGATTTGAGGTCCCGCAGACTGCAGAGAATATCAAGAGGTTCATGGGCGATCCTGATCAATTGGATCTAGACGCACTGTCGCCAGATATCATTGAGGCTTGCTTTGAGACAAGCATCAAAGCAGAAATCAAGGAAAGCAATGTTCCAGGCCATTTCGAACATTTCGCTCAGGAGGTCATTCCAAAGATTTCCGTGAGTGTCCCGAGACGGCGAACCTTCTCAAGTACGCTAATCGAACTAGATCCCAGTACAAATCCTGGCGGCGGAGTCCGACTTGTTCTGGACCAACGTTGAAGAGGGCAAGTCGAAGCTCGAGCGATTCGCTCGCTACTTCACCGGGACGTCAGACATTGAATGGAAAATCCTAGAAGGTGGCGCTCATGATTTTGAGTTGTCGCGAGCACATCCCCAACTCTTCGATGTTAGGAGAAAATTCGTTGAACGACTGGTACAGTTGCACCACAAACTGTCCCGTATAGGTGCCTCTTACTCATATATCTCATAGGCAGCGAAGGGCACCTCCATTAGCGTCCAGGATACCGCATTCAAGTCGGTCCCCATCCTTGACTATGCACAAACACGGTCCCCAGAAACACTTCCCGCATTCCTGGCCGCGCTCAAGGAAGCGATCGTAAATGTTGGTTTCTTCTACCTGAAAAATACAGGCATTCCGGAGGATGTTCAAGCCAAGTTCGTTGAACAGTCGATCGCATTGTTTGATCTTCCCTTGGAGAAAAAGCTGGAAATCGAAATGGTCAACAGCAAGCATTTTCTCGGATATGCTCGGCTGGGTCAGGAAATCACCGCTCTGAAGAACGACTACCGAGAACAGTTCGACGTAAGTCCAACGTTATGAGATCAAATTCCAATGACTGAGGAACCAAATACTAGTTTGCTACTGAACTGCCTCCACCCGGACCTGACGAGCCATTGTATCGAAATCTACGTGGTCCTAACCAGGTTCGTTTCTCACTCGTATGCAGGGGCGTTTGGCTAATAATGTTCATCAGTGGCCCGATCCAAAAGCTTTACCGGAATTTCGATCGGCTATTGAAAGATATTTGGATCATATCGACGTTCTCGCGTCTTCTTTCAAGGGTCTTGTTGCACGCGCGCTGGATCTTCCACCAAATGCATTTGATCAGTTCTTCGACCATCCTCAACAGAATAAACTCAAACTCATCAAGTATCCCAAGCCGACTTCTCCCGAGCAGTACCAGGGTGTTGGCCCTCACAAAGACTCTTGCTTCCTCACCTTCCTCATGCAAGGCACTCCGCACAAGGGTCTGGAAGTTCAAAACAAAGCCGGTGACTGGCTTCCTGTAAACCCCATTCCGGGGACCCTCGTCATCAACATCGGGCGTGCCCTCGAAGCCATCACGCATGGTGTCTGCACTGCAACTACCCACCGCGTCAGGCTCGATCCGGAGAACTACGTCGATGAAAATGGAAAGGATCTTGGTCCGCGCTACTCCTTCGCCGTCTTTCAAGGTGTGAGTCTTGATCTAAACGCGGACAAGATCTCGCTCGACATTCCCGCCCACATCCTTGACCTTGTCAAGGATGAGAAAGTCCGCTCCGATGCGGAGGCTACATTCAATGAGATGTTTAGCGGCAACATTGGAGAGGGAACTCTTATCGCTCGTATCACGAGCCATCAGGACGTTGCTGCCAGGTGGTATCCGGATCTGTTGGAGAAGGCTTTGCAGGCGCAGAAAGAGCGATATAAGTAATGGTGCTTCATGAACAAAACCTGTATGAGTTATGCCTGTGTTGTCGACTCAAAAATATAATACCGGCGTGCTCCGTGCGGAGTACTACTTCCATATGAATGCCGACTGCAAAATGTTCTGTCAGTTAGAAGAGAGCAAGAGATGCTTCCTCATAGTTATCTCGGAATCCTCGCCGATTCGTCAGGGGTCTCGAGGCAGCAATTTTTGGGCAGGAGAATACGTTGATACTATATTCAGTAGTAATTTCTGTAAGCCTAACTTGACTTGGATTGGTAAGTACGAGTACTCCGTAAGAGATACTGAGTTCGATGACGCGTAATTTTGGCACCGCCAAGATGGAACTATTGAGGCGGAGACTAAAGCCATACTTGAATAGGCTTAGTGTGAACCCGTCAACTGTGAATTTCGAGATCGACCTTCAGGGAGAAAGTTGGAGAAGCCCAGCTGTCGAGCACAGAGCAAAGATCAGTTGTTGGCTTGTTTCCTACTCCTAGTACTTTACGAGTCTCCGTACGGAGTGCAATCTGCCGATGGGTCACGATGTTGTTAAAATTATCATAACTATACGGAGTTACTCCTGGACTTGAGATAACTAAGAAAGAATCGAATACTACTCCGTACGGAGTACCCAGCTCTCATGAGTATGAGCCACTGAGCACTCATCCAACTCGATTCCGCCGAAACAATGTGTTAGTTCAATGACTCTCGACTCCATGGCCCAGTTCCCAAGCCCCTGCTCCCAAACCCTTGAGCCACCACCGCCGTATACAGAACGGGAGTTTCGGATCCGCCGCAAGCCAGTCGGTGACAACAGGTCGGAATATGACTACGAGACAGCTCGTCCGACTACTGCTGTGCAAACGGCAAGTTCCCAGAACCGAATCCATCAAGCCGAGTTTCCCGGCGGCCTCGTAAGGAGAAATTCCTTCGATGGGCTCTCAACGGGACCATCACAAAGAACGGCTAGCAATGAGATTCGTGCCATTCATCCAGCATGGACTTCGCCATCCATTGGAACGACATCCTCGCAGAGCTCCGTGGGA
The DNA here is from genome assembly GCF_041956625.1 of Thermomyces dupontii. Classification (NCBI taxonomy): domain Eukaryota; kingdom Fungi; phylum Ascomycota; class Eurotiomycetes; order Eurotiales; family Trichocomaceae; genus Thermomyces; species Thermomyces dupontii. The sequence continues at coordinate 2,348,327 of NW_027192309.1, read as the reverse complement.
TCTGAGATATTGGGCAGTCAAGGTGGAGTGTCGCCCGGGGCTTCGAAGAAGTCCAGCTTTGCTCAAAAGGCATTGGAGGAGACGACGTATTTTGTCGGAGGATTGATCGAGCGGCCCACAGAAGGCAACAAGCATTATACCATTCTCCGCCACTCGCACGGCATCGTATTCTACCGAGGGCCAAACACCTACGTTGTGATATCGATCTTCTCGGACGCTCCACTGCCTCATGACCGCACGTTATGGCTCCAGACCAGAGGATTCACCGGAAAAACCGGAATGAAAGCCAAGGCCTTCTTTGGATTCAACGATGACTGGATCAACGTGACGCCTAACATGACAATCGGAACTGCTCAAGTCAAGGCTCGTGATGAACGTGCTTGGCAGCGGGATATAGCCAAGTTCAAGAAGAAGGCACCACGCCAAGTAAGGGAGCGACAACAGCTGCGCGAAACGGTCATCATCCGCGTTCCCGTCGAAGCAGAGGATGGATACTACCACGTTGTTCTCTGTACGGGTGAGAAAAAGAAGGTCCTGTGCACAAGTCCAGTTTTTCGAATCCTATCCACGTCTTCGGATCCTTCGGTTATCCGTGGAGCCAGTTTGAGTACACTGCCACTTGAACTGGGCGCATGGGTGACGAGTCTGTACACAACTGGTGCTCTGGAAACATTTATATCGCCGGTGACAGATAGACTCGAGTCTGTTCTCGATCCCCTGTCTCACGCACAACTTGCAGCTGAGGCTGCAGCCGCAGTGAGCGGCACTGACGATCGGCTTGATAACGCACAGGAACGCCTGGAGCAAGACAAGACTGCCCCCTATCAAGGAACACCAGCCGGTCAGCTCGATGTCGAGGCGGGTCCTGTCCCCCCATATCCAATCAAGTTCGTGGCGAAGACGAATCTCGACCAGTCGATGTATAGCCGGCAATCCTGTCCTACAAAGAGGGATCTCGTTGGCGTACCACCCAAGATTCTCCAGCGCCTGAGGGGAGTTTACCTTGGTTGGGCTCGCCGAATTGGGGGACAGGCACAGAAAGTGACACCGACCCCCACAGATAGAGATAGTCTACAAGGGGATTGGCAACAAGTCATTGTCTCAGCTGCACCAGCATATCTTGCAAACCGTGAGAAAATATCCGACATACGCACGGAGAAGGCCTTTCGCACCCACGCCTCGATTTCCTTTCTGGACGAAGAGCTTTGGCTTCCCCCACAGGTGGAGGTTGAAGTTCGCATCATGGGCTACATACGTCCGCCGGAACCACCCCCGGGACAAGACCATGCCGATCCTGCAGCAATTGAAGAGCGACGATTACTATTTGACGTGTACGACAGGTCCTTGGCTCGGGATATTCTCGATCATTCGGCATGGGGTCCTGATGCGGTCCCCCGTGTCCCTTGTACAAAATCTGATTCAAGAGAGAATCCAACTTTGCTGGAAAGAACCATGACGGGACTAGCACAGGCATGTCTCAAGAGCGAACAAGCATTGAGCAAAGTGCCTCTTCACCGCATCGGGATGCGGACGTGCTCAGATGAATGGAAGGAGAGAAATGTTCATGTCCGGGGTTTCTGCATCCCACGATGACCTGCCGGAGCAGCTGATATGGCGAATGCTGTTACTGAATGTAATTCCTAAGTAGCTAGCTGCTGAGCTTAATAGTAATCACTAAGTGCTGTAGTCTGCTCGCCTGGTCGTTCACCTCTTACTGGTACCTGGACAGGTCAAGGTTGGATCGGACCAAAGTCCGAGATGTCAAGGACCAGAAATCTCAGATGATAAATAACGGATTTTTGATTGGACACTTGTTTGATGCTCCTCACCAGGCACCGGAATATTCTGGTGGAGACCTTTCGTTCTGATCAACCAACGATCCGATTTGACTTGATTGATTCAAGCATTCAAGCAGCAAAAGCTTGCATTGAGTGCACGTGGGAGTCATTGGTGGTTTTCATGGAAGCCCAGTTCGGCATTGGTTCATGCACGATGCTTGTTTGGCAGGCTTGGCTCTCCACGCGTTGGCGACAAGACGCCAATGGTCTTCAAGACTCCTTGGTACGCTTGTGCAAAAAAAGTCCTAGCAGTCGGTACAGCCGAGTACTTCCTCCACCTCTCATATCGAGTTCGGCGTACGGAGTACTGAGTCGGGGAAATGAGATCATAGCAGGTGTTCATTTCGTTCTGATAGACCGACTCTCGCGAATGATGAGAACAACATGTGCTAGGATACTGCATTGCGATTCGTCTGGACTACCTCGGATTGAAAAAGAAAAAATGCCGTTGGAATCGCAATTTACCGAGACCCGAGTCAATGGGTCGTCAATTGCAATGTTCAAGATGGAATCCGGGGCTCGTGCAACTTATATAGCTCACGCCCACCTCAAGCCAGAGGGAGGTCAAAGCAGCTTCGAGGCAGGGGGCATCGTTGATCGCCACGCATAGCACCAATGTTGGTCCAAGATTGGCTCCTGATAGGACTGCTCGCCGGCCCGGCGACAGCCTCCTGGGCAGGCAATCTCAATTACCGTAGCCCCTCGTTGAACCATCCGTCTCTGGGCATCTCGCTGAACAAGGTAGTTAAGCGCAACGAAGTGCCTTCCGACGGGGAAGTCACCTCGTTTAAGCCGGAGCAGCTCAACTTCACGCATGGCGTCGCTTCCGGGGATCCTTATGCAACCTCGGTGATTCTCTGGACTCGCGCGGCGCCATCGATGGAGGCCTCCCACGACAACTCGTCTGTCACGGGCGCGGTGCCGATCTATAATCCGGTCCCGATCTACAAATCGTCCCACGGCAAGCACATCTCCAAGGCACCTGTGCAACTCGACATGATCAACTCGGTACTTCCTGGACGCATACTATCGGATTAGAGAGCTAATGGCTGCTGGACGACGCTTTCGGCAAAGAGATCTGCCTTTGTACTTCACTGCTGGCAGCTCAGATTGATCTGCATGCAGCATGCTTGATAAGCACAGACCCGATAAGGTATTCCACTCAGGCAGCCTCCAGCAAGTGCAAGCCTCTCACTCATCACTCGGGATCTTAAATCATCACAATTTGCTTCAAAACTTGATCCATCAATCACGTACAGTATGTATCAGTCAACATACGACCACTGTCTTGTCAGTGTTGGCCCGTCTAAATGCACACCGGCCCCATTCCCATTACTCACTGGTCCCATACGCTAAACTTCATTAGGAAGTTAGGTACTTATTTCCATATTTGGATAGTTTAGATTACAATAATTGCACACCGTAAGGCGGAAGATCAGCCCTGTGTGCCTTGAGTGGAAGATTGCCAAGGATAAGAAGCTGAGGCATGTCGTGGACTCTGGTACTGTCTTTACCAGCTCGGATATCGACTATACGGTCAAGGTAACGGTCTTTAGGCTATCTGCACAAGGCTTAAAGCTGACGATATCAGGTGGAAGCAACAAATCTTGAGCCGTTCACGACTTACTACTACCAATTCAACATTTGCAGATCTAACAAGAAGAGTCCGCTGGGCCGCACAAAGACTGCGCCTCGCCCGAGGGACGCCGTTAAGCAATTGAGCCTGGCAGTCTTTTCATGCAGCAATTTCCGTATGTTGATCTATACTCATTTGGGGGCGCTTTTTACTGATCAATTGGGTAGCGTTTGGTTTCTTCAATGCCTATGGCAATGTGGCCCGCAAGGACTCGGTCGACTATATCGTCCACTTGGGGTATGCGTTTTCTGAAGGGTGGTGACTCGGCCTGGTGGCTAATGATTGCAGTGACTACATCTACGAGTACAAGAACGGACATTAGTAGGTTTCCATTCGACTTGATATCCAGGAATTGTCCATATTGACTTCGATGACAGTGGCTGGGGCGACAGTATCGGCCGTATTCCTAAGCCTGACAAGGACATCTACACGCTCTACGACTATCGTGAGCGGCACGCGACTTACCGCACCGACCTCGACTTGCTGGAGCTCCATGCAAACTTTCCCTGGATTCCGGTGTGGGATGATCATGGTATGGTGGCCCAGAAGCAGTGACGCTGGAAATTGTTCACCTGACTAAACACACCTAGAAATCGCCGATAATACCTACCGTGATGGGTCTTCCGAGCTCAACAATACGGAGGCCTCATTCATCGAAGATGGCGGTATCTCAGTTGACCAGCGGAAGATGAACGCCGTGCGTGCGTACTTCGAATGGCTCCCTATTCGGTGCGTAACGATGCTTCAGACTCACCGACATAGCACTCGCTGACTCCATCCGCAGCCAGGTCGAGCTTGATGACAACCTGCGAATCTGGCGCCGCTTCCAGCTGGGCGATTTGATCGACCTGATCATGTTGGACACGCGCGCGTATGACCGCTCCATCACCGATCTCTACTGGAACACGGATTACGTGAAGGAGATCTCCAATGATGCTGGCCGCACCGTGATGGGCCATCGCCAGGAGAGATGGTTCTACCGCACGCTGATCGATTCCAAGAAGCGCGGGGCAATTTGGCGCATCATTGGAAGTCAAATCAGTAAGCTAACATCACCGAGAATCCCCTTCCCACGCGGAGCGAACGTTGACACACTGACTTGACGAACAGTCTTCTCCCATCTCAACCTCTCGGTCATGATGGGCGAAGAGAACCCGCTCAACTACGACGCCTGGGACGGCTACCAGGCCAACCGCAACCGAGCTTTCAAGACCCTTTACGAGAATAACATCGGCAACAACATCATGATTGCCGGCGACTCACACGCGAACTGGGTCAGTGACCTGGTTTGGCTCGACGAGCATCGCTACGACGACAGGACGGGCGCGGGGTCGATCGGCGTCGAATTCGCCGGCACGGCGGTTACTTCGCCCTCCTCGTTCGGCCAGAACATCACCATGGCCAAGTCCCGCGAAATCTCCGAGGCGTTGGTGAAGGGGAACCGGGAGTTGCAGTGGTCGGAGGGTTACTATCGCGGATACTTCGAGCTGCATGTCTCCCGCAAGGATCTCACCGCGCGGTATTACGGAGTCCCCACCAATCTGGAGCGGAACCCGGCTGAGGTTTCCCTTGCCAACTTCACCGTTCGGAGCGGTGAGAACCGCCTGCACCGCCCTATTGCTGGCGGGGTCGTGGAGAATGGCTTCTTGAAGTATGGCAAAGTCCGGCCAACCAATTTGACGGTTGATACCGAGACGGGAGAATGGTCTGTGTATGAGCTGTGATATATGTTCTCTCATCGAGAAGAAGTACTTTGTCTATGATAATGTTGTTCTAGTTTAGTGGAGCGTTTCACTCATCGTTGCCAACCATGAATCTAATAATTTGACCTTTCCCCCTTGATCATCCCATGATGCGGCCCAACCGAATTACAAGCTAGCCTTCCCTCTCGACTCAAATGGCAACACCACAGCAATCAGACCAGCGGCAATGAACAGGGCACCGCTCACATAAACCGGGACAGAACTCTCCAAGTTCGCAAACATGGCCACGATGGGCGCCATGATGCCAAACACCCGATTCGCTGATGCGGTGATGGCATTGCCCGTACCGCGGTCCTTGGTCGGAAAGACCTCAGGCGTGTAGGCGTAGAGCACTGCGTACATGATGTTGCTCATGAAGCTGTAGGCGCAGTTCCAGCCCAGAAGCGCGTTGGAGCTACGTGCCGTCGTGGACGCGAAGAGGAAGACACCCGTCAGAGCGGTAGAGACGGCCAGAGCACCCTTGCGACCAAAGTTGGGAAGCTCAACCAGCAACCCACCCAGCAGACAGCCGGGTACGCCCAGCACGGCAATGATCAGCGAGTTCCGATACGTGATGTACGTCGATCCGTCGCCGAACTGCACCCCGCGCGAGCTTTGGAGGTACGGCAGAAAGGCATTGTAGAGCGGGAAACCCAGTCCGATGAAAGCCCAGAGAGTGGTAACCAGCACGGTGGAGATGGCCATCTTGGGGGTGGAAAAGAGCGACCGGACATGCTCAAAATTGACTTTCTCGAGCTTTCGGTGCAGCGCGGCCGTCGCGGATACTCGATGACGCTCTTCTGGGGCCAGGCTGTCGAATCGAGTAAGATCTTCCAGCTGCAGGGTCGAGACTTTGCCATCGCGTCGGGCGACTTCATGAACCACGGCCACTGCCTCCGCATCTTTGCCCCGGGACATGAGGAACTTTGGTGATTCATAGATGGTAAAGAACACGAATCGCGAAATGAACATGAGCACCGCGAGGCCTCCCATGGCGATCATGAAATACCGCCATCCCATGTTGTTTCCTTTTGTACATGTAGCCCCCTCCTCGCAGGTGAGATTGCCTAGCAATGGCCAAGCTACCAGGTTTGCGAGCAGCTGGGCAAGCGCCCAGTCGACGGAGAGGACGGTCAACAGGAACTGATGCGAAGCCGGCAAGAATTCGAGGAAAATCGCCGAATCTACTGGCAGGTTGCCACCCACGCCCACAGACCACAAGGCTGCAAAGGTGCATATCGCAGCGAAATTCGGCGATCCAGCAGCTACCAGGCCGAATATGGATGTCAGGCCGATCGTGAGATTGAATCCCCAGCGACGCCCAAAGATATCACAGCCAAACCCCCAGAAGATGGCACCCACCAGCAGGCCGATATTCTGGGCTAGAGTCAACATCGGCGGTCGCGAGGCGCCGAATTCATTCGCAGCGGGCCTCAGAATCAACGACGTGACGATGGGCCAGAGATTATCGCTCGCCCAACCGAATCCGATGACGACGAAGAGTTGCCATTGATAGCGGCCCATGCCAATCTTCCTGATGGCACGGTTCAACACGCGCGCTTTGGCTTCATAGACGGGATCGAAGGTGCCCTTTGGCAGGGTCCCATCATCGATATCCGACGATGCATCTGTGCTGACGTCTGGATCCGAGGACGGAAGCGCTTTGTTGGTATCGAGAACATTGTGATTTTTGCGGGTCGACATGGTTCGTATCTCTATCTCTGCGGGGACTTGTTCAAGCAAGTTCCGGCAGAGTAGTATTCAAGCCAGCACCACCACAATGGCAATGCGAACATCTCTTTAGAAAAGAAGAGAAAACATTTAAGTTCAACAAAGGACTGTTGCACGGACTCCAGATACTTCTTAGTACGATGTCATCCTCCTCGAGGTTAATACTAGCATGCGGGGTGTTGGAGCAAATGCGGTTTGTGTTTCACATCTGCTCTGCAACCCAGGCCAGGATGCATTGAAGCCGCAGAGAGAGCTACGAGGGCTAAACCCAAATGACGTGATCACATCCAAACCTCGCGCGATAGGCCTCGAATCAGAATCAATCTGGCGGATGCAACTCGACATGATCAACTCGGTACTTCCTGGACGCATACTATCGGATTAGAGAGCTAATGGCTGCTGGACGACGCTTTCGGCAAAGAGATCTGCCTTTGTACTTCACTGCTGGCAGCTCAGATTGATCTGCATGCAGCATGCTTGATAAGCACAGACCCGATAAGGTATTCCACTCAGGCAGCCTCCAGCAAGTGCAAGCCTCTCACTCATCACTCGGGATCTTAAATCATCACAATTTGCTTCAAAACTTGATCCATCAATCACGTACAGTATGTATCAGTCAACATACGACCACTGTCTTGTCAGTGTTGGCCCGTCTAAATGCACACCGGCCCCATTCCCATTACTCACTGGTCCCATACGCTAAACTTCATTAGGAAGTTAGGTACTTATTTCCATATTTGGATAGTTTAGATTACAATAATTGCACACCGTAAGGCGGAAGATCAGTTACCTCGATTACCTCGACCAACTGCCAAGGTATGGAGTACTCGTAGTTTTCCATAGCCCGTACTCCGTGGAGTAAGGCAGGTATTTTGAGATTTGGGCAATGAGATGACAATTTTGAAATTGGGACATTGGATGGACATTAAATCAGTTCAAATGATTTCAATCATTCTGTCCAGGTCTTGATGACTTGGATGATGTTGGATCCGTTCCAGGCTTCCCAGCCCTAACTCCGAGTCGCTGTTGACTAACTAGTAGGTAAGTAGTACTCGTGCTACAGACACGGACCAACCTTTGAGTGCCATCTCAAATGGCACACGTTAATTCCGCAATGTATACACTCTGGTCTCCCAGGGTCGCAAAGTCGTGGTATATTCTAGTTTGTCTTCGCAGACGTCGTAATTCGCAATCACGAGAACCGCCATGTCGATATCGATTTCATTCGGAATCTCAAACACAGCCGGCTCATCCGAGAAATTGCAGGCAACCAGCGTTCGGAACGGACCCTGGGCTCTCAGAAACGCAAAGATTTGCTCGTGGTAAGGATTGATCTGCACAAAAGCTCCGTAGAACTAAGATGAGAGTCGTGAGCATATGTTTGGTGCAACAACTAGGTCTGGCGGTGGAGGGGGGTGTGCAACGAACCATCAACGGATGTTGCTTTCGCACCTGAATCAGTTTGCGATAGTAGTTCAGCACAGAATCAGGGTCCCTCTCCTGAGTGTATACGTTGATGTCCGAGTACGTGGTGTTCATTTTTAACCATGGCTTCACACCAGGCCCCGTAAATCCACAATTAGGGCTTGTGTCCCAATGCATGGGTGTTCGGACATTGTCGCGGCTCTTCTTCTGGATGGAGTGCATTACGTCTGACATGTCCGGCTCAAGGCCACCGGCCTCTTTCTTTCGTCGCTCATACTCGCTGCGATTGTCAATCCTGGAACCTGTCCAAGAGTGCTCATGAGGAGAATCCGAGCTTACGCTTTGTAGTATTGATGAGTCTCAACGTCGTTATAGTCCTCAATCTTCCAGCCCTCTGGATGTGGCATTCCCAGTTCCTGGCCTTGAAAGATATAGACAGTACCACGCATAGTCAAAAGGAATGTTGCGAGAAGTTTCGCACACACGATGCGGTATCTTGGGTTTTCCGTGCCAAACCGCGATATGCACCGAGGCTGATCATGGTTTTCGAGGTACAGTGAATTCCATCCTAATCCCAATGTCGGTAAGATCCCCCGAGGCCAATGGCGATGAGCACTTACCATGATTTCCGAGCATGTGCTGTTGCCAAACACGCATCACTCGTCCCAATTCCGGGATGGAGAACTTGCGAATATTCCACTTGTTGCCGTTTTCGGCATCAAGGTCCATGTGATCAAACTGGAAAACCATGGAGAGTTCACGTCGATCCTTTCCAACGTACTCACTGGCCTGGAGTTCGGATACTCCGCAAGGCATTTCGCCAACGGAGCAGCAGTTGTACAAACTAAGAGCTTCTCGGTTGATTTGATTGACGTACTTGTGAACATTTGGCCTAGAGCAACGTGCGTCAGAAGAAGAAGAACCTCCTATGGCTTTTCCACCTTACCCATTCGTAAATAGTGGGATTGCTGGCTGTTCAAATTGGTCCGGGTTGACAATTGGTGCGTCAGGAAGATCAGGTGGTTTCGAGATCAGGTTGATCACATCGAACTTTGATGTCCCATGTTAGTTTTGTTACTGACCTTCTCAAGAATCACTCCAGCAATCAACGCACCCGAAAGCCATCTGTCCCTCGATCTCCCCAGAATCGTATCACTTCGCAGACAGCCTCTCGGACAGCTGGTGTGTCCCAGTTCAAATCTGGTTGCGATGATGCGAAAAGATGCAGATCTTCCCTATACGTGAGCCTCAATTCTGATTTATCTGAAAAACATACATACACCATTCGTCTGTCGTTTCGTCGTAAGTCCAAGCCGGCCCTAGTTTTGGTTGGCATTTTAGCATATGTACTCAATCAAGGGGTCAGTATTTCGCCGTCTGACCTCCGAAAAGACTCTCCCAGTTATTGGGAGGTATCCTCTCTCCATTCTTCCCGATTCTTCCTTTCCTCCAAAAATACCAATCTCTTTTTGGGGAGTCTTTGCTTTTCCTCGACTCCAGAAACCATGGATGCTATACCACTATGTTAAAGAGATCTCCGAACCCACATCTTCAACCCCCTCACCTGAGAGCTGGTATGATTAAACACCATGTCCATCATCAGCTTCATATCCCGTCTATGAATTTCCTCGCAAAGCGTATCCCAATCATCCAGGTTGCCAAACAGCTTATTGATGGATGTGTAGTTGGCTATATCGTAACCCTGATCTTCCAATGGGGATTCGTAGATTGGTGTCAACCAGATCATGTCAATCCCGAGCTTTTTGAGATAGTCAAGTCGCTTGATGATTCCACGAAGATCTCCAATGCCGTCGTTGTTGCTATCTTGAAAAGACTGGACATAAATCTGATAGATTATGGTTTCCCGCCACCAAACGCGGTCAAAGTCCATAATGGACGGCATGTAGGGGTTGATCCCCTTGACATTTTGTTTCCTTCTCTCCTGCGCCATGGCCACGGAATACTCGGCAAAAAACCCGTTCTGTTGCGGAACCTGGAGGGCCTTCTGAATCGGCGACCACGAAGTACTGAACCGTCTTGCACGGGTTCTAAATTGGAGAAATTGAGTTTCAAGAAATCTGGAGTAGGTTGTAACCTTCATTTGGACTTCGAACAAAATAAGTCATGGAACCTTAAAGGGTTCAGAACGATATAAAAAAAGGCATTACCCGATGAACAAAAGACGTATCAATGACTGAATGCTTGTGAGCTTCAAGTCGCTCTGCTGTTAGCTCTTCATCTCACGGAATTATTTCCCGCCTGAAGGTTGCCACAAACTCACTTAATCAAATTGTCATAAACATGACTTCAATGGGACGGCGTCACCCGCTGAAGTTCCTTTTCACCATGGCAGTCGGTATATAGTTCCGGGGGACGAAACTCAAGTCGACCAACTCTACAACAAAACCGAACCGAAAGCTCATGTATAGTTCCGTATTATCAAGACCTCTTATTCAAGGGAAATTTGTAGAACTTCAGCTTCTCAATGGCTAAAGTGAACAATGGATTGTCCCCCAGACGTCCAAAAAGGGGCTCTTGCCGCGCAGGCCGCTGGGCATAACGCTGTCGAGGATGATCTCTCGTGGTGGCAATCGGCGACTGTGTATCAAGTTCTCGTGCCAAGTTTCAAGGATGCCAATGATGACGGGATCGGAGATATCCAGGGCCTGATAGACAACCTGGATTATCTCGTTGAGCTTGGTGTGGATATTGTCTGGCTATCTCCGATCTTCGACTCTCCAATGCAGGACATGGGGTACGGATTGCTTCAATCACCAACGTGTCCGCGCTAATCCATAATGTTTCAGGTACGATATCAGGGACTATACCAAGATCAACAGCACATATGGAACGCTGGACGATGTAGACCGCCTAATTGAGGCCACGCACCAGAAGGGGCTGAAGATCATTCTCGATATCGCGTTGAACCACACGTCAACAGAGGTATGGTCAAACGTCACCTAATTAGTGCAATTGAACCTCACAGTTGCCCATGTGAACAGCATGAGTGGTTTCGGACATCTCGGTTGAGTCGACGAAGTGCCAACGGTCCTAAGCGGGATTGGTATATCTGGCACTCAGGAAAGGAAGATGGCAATGGGAATCGACGACCGCCTAACAACTGGGAAAGTGCGTTTGGAGGTCAGTACCCTTTGTGACTTTCACTTGACAATGCTGACTATTGTCTGCAGGGTCTGCCTGGACGTTCGACGAATTAGCTGGGGAATACTGTGAGTAACGTTTCCCGGTGTATGCACATCAGGTTTGGAGAGGACTGACTTGCTACTCTCATGCAGATTTGCATATATTCGGAGAATCACAAGCGGATATTAACTGGGATAATGAGGAGGCTCGCAATGCATTATACGACACATTGCACTGGTGGCTCAAGCGAGGAATTGATGGATTTCGAGTGAGTAAAAGCCGTTTCCAAGCTGAAGAAGTGCGTTCTGAGCTTTTTTTCCTAGTTAGACTGTATAAATTTGATATCAAAAGCCGAAGGTTTCCCAGATGCCCCAACTGTAAATCCAGAAGCAGAAGTGCAAAGAGCAAACTGTTTCTTCGCAAATGGGTAAGAGAGCTATGGCTGCCAGTTCAAGGGCTATTCTTGTCTAACGTACCCCGAAGTCCAAAAGTCCACAAGTACTTACAAGAACTCCACGAGCATGTGTTCTCACAATATGATATTGTCACCATTGGTGAGATGTCCTGCGGAATTACATCCGATCAGGCAGTGGACTATATATCCAAATACAAACCGCGGCCAGAGTTGAATCTGCTCATTCAATTTCAGCACGTCGAGCTTGATTGCCACAATGGCGACAAATGGCTGCTCCGTGAGTGGGAACTGCCGGAATTGAAATACATTCTACACGACTGGGAAGATAAGATGTTGCGGTGTGGCGGTTGGATGACCCTGTGGATGGAGAACCATGACCAGCCACGAGGCATATCACGCTTCACCACATCCACTCCGCGATTTCGGGGATTTTGCGCGAAGATGTTGGCCATGTGGCTCTTCACGCTTAGAGGGACCCCGCTGATCTATCAAGGCCAAGAACTGGGCATGATCAATCCAGAGTCCTTCTCTGAAGACATGAATCAGGATATTGAAACCATTTTGTTTTGGAATTCGTAAGTCAAGATGCCGAGTTACTCCCTCCAAAGGTAAGCCGCTCACTGCGTCGGGTCAGAGCTCGAAAGGACGAAGCAAAAATCGACGATGCGAAGAGAGCAATCATGCAAAAGGGACGTGACAATACCCGCGTTCCTCTGCCTGTATGTCAATTTACGATCTTTACTTTCGTGAGGAATTTGCTGAATCCCCGTGTAGTGGGATGCTACCGATAATGTTGGGTTCTCCGAAACTGCAAAGCCATGGCTCCCTCCGATCCCTGACAGTGGAGACTGGTGCATCGCTCGACAACGTGAAGATGATAACTCTATCCTGGCGTTCTATCAAAGTTTGATAAGAATGCGAAGATCACATCCGACATTGGTATGTTCAGCCTTGTAAGCAATATCGTTGAGTATCAAAGGTTCTGATTTGTCTAAATACTAAGCTACGAGGGTCTGTGAAAATGCTTGATCTCGACAACAGGGATACTTTTGCGTTTTTGCGAGAGTATCGAAACTCGCGGTATCTGACCGTGCTTAACTTTTCGCCAGGAGCAGTGACTTGGACATGCAAGGACAAGGGGTTTCTGCCGAGCGAGATGAGGCTCCTACTCTCCAACTACGTCAAGCAGGGTGACCAAGTGACGGATCCACTAATCTTGAGGCCGTACGAAGGACTACTGTTCGAGCTTATCCGGATAGCTGACGGCGTTTGAATCCACTGATCCAGAAGACCAGATCAGCATCATGCTCTGCACGACTTAGTACTAATCCTACTTACTCCCAACTCATGTAGGTATGTACTAGAAAGTAGGTTCTACTTGACGTGTGGGTGCGTCCTTGGAGCACGGGTACTGTAGTACAACTGAGGTTGTGATTATGAGCATGGAATCGTATTGCCGTCCATACTTGTTTCTACCATCTCATTATGAATGCAACGTAAGCTGTCCTTGTTTCATTGCATAGTACTACCTATCAAATGATTCCAAACTGCGGAAATCCCAGCAGGGCCGGCACTACATGCTAGAGCAGCTCGAGTAATCGACACGCATCACCCGCGACACACTTCCGTGCTTACTCAACCATTGACTCTCGCGTGGAGTCATGTTTGAGGCGCATGAAGAATTTTGCGCACTTCAATACCTACTTCGATTTTCTCGCGTGTCCTCACTAACAGAACGAACAATTGCTCAATTTCTGTCTATCTCCGATTGTCCCTGCATTGAGATAGAGAGACAGAAATTGAGCAATTGTTCGTTCTGTTGGTGAGAAGACGCGAGGAAATCGAAGTAACTACGGAGTACTCCGTAGTATTATCTGGAAACTTTGGTGTGATAGGGACCTATTATTCGAAGGACGCTAGGTACGGTGTTTCACGGCCTGACGCCCGAAATCACGTGACGCACAAGTAGCCAAAATGAAATGTAGGAAATTTGCTAACACCACACAACTGGATTCCAACGTGACACCAATTGAGGACGCGCTGGCATATTTGGAATCCCTGGATTCCAGTGAAAAATTCAATCAGTTACTCCGAAATTGCGAGAGAATTTGACTGCGACCGGTCAACCCTCTCAAGACGTCACCGCGGCGTTCAGGGCTCCAAGGAAGAGCAGTATGCCAAACTGCAGAATCTGGACCCTGACCAGGAGCAATACCTGGTCGAATACGTCGAAAAGCTTTGTAAGGAAGGTCTCCCACCGACAAAGGACATGATTCGCAATTTCGCCGCCGATATCGCCAAAAAAAAAAAAAAAAAAAAAAAAAAAAAAAAAAAAAAAAAAAGAAAAAAAAAATATCGGGAAAAACTGGACCGATCGTTTCATCGAACGAAACTCGAACTCGTTTCTCGATGGACGGCAGCCATGGATCAGGCGAGACACAAAGCTGATTCCGTCGCGAAGTACGAGCACTATTTCGACCTCATGGCGCGGAAGATGGAGCAATACGACATCAAACCGTGGCTGATGTATAATGTCGACGAGAAAGGCTTGATGATCGGTGTGCTCTCAAAAATGAAGCGAATCTTTTCAAAACGCCTCTACGAGAAAGGGGAGTTGAGGCACGTCATTCAGGACGGAAACCGCGAATGGTTGACGGTGGTAGCGTGCGTTTGAGCCGACGGAACTCCCTTGGATCCAGGACTTATTCATTCACCAGTCGGCCAGTGGAAAGATCATGGACACATGGGTTGAGGATTTTGACCCTAAAGTCCATAAGATCTTCCTCACTGCGTCGCCTACAGGCTGGACCAATGATGAAATCGGCTACAGGTGGCTGGTGGAGGTCTTCGATCGGCAAACAAAGAAGCAGGCGCGATCGTCGTATAGACTCTTGATTCTCGACGGCCACGGGTCGCATCTTACGATGCAATTCATGGATTTCTGCCTCGAGAACAAGATTCTAGTGGCGATTTTACCAACTCATTCAACGCATACCTTATAGCCGCTAGATGTTTCCGTCTTCCGCCCACTAGCGGCTGCGTACAACGACGCACTGACGGAATTTTTGAAGAAGTCACAAGGGTTGACCGCGATCAAGAAAGGAGACTTCCTGAATCTCTCCTACACGGCCTGGAAAAAAGCCATTACGGCTGAAAATATCCTCTCAGGGTTTGAAGCGTGCGGTCTCAACCCCTTCAATCCTGACCGCGTTCTTGAGCGATTTCGAGCCCGGAGCGAGTCACCAACCTCCTCTAGTGATTCGTCTGACTTCGATCCCGAGGATTGAACGGAAATGAGAGAGCTCTTGTACACGATACGAGAGATAGCAGAGTCAGGAAGCTTGTTCGCGAAATCCACAATTTGTCGGTGGAGGTTTCGACGCTTAGATCGGAAAACTGGGGCCTAAGAAAGAGCCTGCAGCGGCAGAAGTGGCAAAAGCAACGAGGCAAGCCTAGACTTCGGAGAAGAAGACGCGGAGATGCAGGTCTTGCTCAATTTAGAAGTCCGACTAAGCTTGGGCAAGCAATAGCTAGAGGTAAAGAGAAGGAGAGGGAGCAGGAGGAAAAGAAGAGGCAGCAGGAACAAAAGAGGACTGTCAGAGTCTACGTAGGCTAAGCCCGGAGGTGACCTAGTGCACATGAGAGGAACTAACTGTACGGAGTAGGTATGGTGAAGGAAGAAGAGGAACTGATGGGGGTGACGAGTCGTGTGAAAGTAGGCGATTGTGGATCACGTGATTTAACTAAATGAAGGTCACATGGATTTAGTCCCGTGACCAGGGCTTCTAGGTAGCACGTCACAAGAGCCGAAGGTCGATCGGCTCAAGAGAAGGAAACAACAACGCGAATTGGAAAGAACGGAGGCCGAGGGCAAGGCATGGAAAGGAACCAGAAAGGCAGACACCGACCTGGGGGAGCTGCCAAGCTTACAGCTCGACAATGAACTCAGGCAAGTCGAGCAAGCTCCAGTGGAACAGTCTGCTTCAGAAGAAATCCAGAAACAAGAAAAAGATGCGAATATCCAGCGATTTTGTGGAGGAAGTACCCCGCCGCACTACTGGACGGGGACGGGAAATTCGCTTTCCGGAGAGATTCAGGAAGGAAGATTTGACGTGATTGTGATTCTACGAGCTCTGTGGATCATTTCAATACCAATATCAATGTAAATAGTAATTGTTGTATGCGCTTGCTAGGTACTTAGCCTACTAGGTAACTTACGAGTAGGGTACCTTGCGTGAGTACCTCCCGTCCTCCCTTGGTCCTTGGGACTCTGGGAGAGACAATTCGTGGACTGATAGGCTACCAACATGAGAGTAGTACTGGATACTAGTAGTACTACGGAGTATCGTCGTATCAGACATTCCTCTGCAGCCTCTGCTCGTCAAAAGACTTCGGATGAACTGTCCCTTACAGATCTAACGTAGGCGTGTCTAGATTCGAGCTGAAGCCTGGATCAACGGTTTACACCGTCAATCCAATCCAGGGATACTTGAGTGTTATGCATTCCATTCCTCAGCTCTCCACACATGGAAATCAGATGCGCCCCCTGCAGAATCCGAGTAGATTGGTCATTTGCGTGCGAGAAGATACATGCCGTACTAGTAGTACATATATGTGAACAAGAATAGGGACATGCAGTTGATGCGCTGGCTGGAATCAGGTTCTCAAGAATAAAACCGTGCCGATCGACCTCTAATCCTCTTCCCACTGCGCGTCTCAGTTCGACACTCATTGACAATTATATTCCAACACCGGATGCCATAGTACAATCATTGTAGTTACTTCTCACTGTGTTGCAATGGCACCAGTCACCAAGATTCTCGGATGGATCTCTGCATTGTTGCTGTCAGGCACAATAGCAGCGCCTATCCATCCTAAGAGTACCGGCGACAGAGTAGTAAGTGTTATCCGTCCTTTTCTCAATACCGTACGCGAACCGTGCTAACGAGCAACAGCCTAACGATGTTGCACGGAGCAAACACCATGGCCAACCGTTGCGAGATGTCAAGGCCCCGTTCTTACCCGATACTTCAAAGTCCCATTCCGAGGCCATGGCACCGTCCGCTGTCGCTGCCGCTCTACCAGGGTCTAATCAATTTCATAACAACGAGAGGAGCTCTGCCAACTTAGTCGAGGTACTTTGACCGTGCAATTGCAATACCGTCAACTTGATCGAAACCAAAAAAAAAAAAAAAAAAAAAAAAAAAAAAAAAAAAACCGACTAACGAACCATCAGAATGGCGAGAAACGCAGCACGAAGAAAGAAGAGGATGGAGACAATGATGTATTCCAGTCGCTTCTCGAGGCTTTGCGGCAAGTCAAGAACCTTGGAAGTTCCTCGAAACAGGCGAACGCCGGAAAGCGCGAATTCAAGAACTTACTTGGAGGAAATTTCGACGGACTGAAAAAAATTTTGGCCAAGCGTGATGACAACGAAAAACGTCAACTGGACGGACTAGAGGATATCATTGGTCTCGTCGTGAAGCGGGCCATTGATGCCGAAGACCAAGCCGAACTGAACAAAAGCAACATCGACACCCGTGATTTGAGCGACGTGCTAAGCAAGCTAGCTAATATTGCAAAACGCCAACTTGGATTTGTGAGCGGCGCCAAAGAGTTACCGACAGCCGTCGCAGAACTGACCGGTGTTCTCGCCAAACCACGCGATGCGGAGCTCGATGCTCGTCAGCTTGATGTCGTCAGCGGATTAGCAACCAGCCTTACCAACACCGCCGGCAACGCTGCTAGTGATATAGGCAGGCAGGCTCTCAGTGTCTCGGGCGACAATGTTCGGAATCTGTCTCGTCGGTCAGAGGAGCCTGCGACCGAAAAGCGTGCGCTTCCTCCCATTGCGGCACCGAATGGCATTGGGGCGGTCATGGCACTTGCCAAGAATCCCAAAATCGCCCTTGTGCCTTTGACCGATGGTGTGACTGTTACTGATAAATCTCTGAGTGATATTGCAAAGGATCTAGGATCACGTTCGTTGCGTGTATCTCGACCCTAACATCATGTCTGCTGCTTGGGGTGAGATAAGTAGCATGTTTCTCATGGACAGATGTATAACTTATTTGATGCCGTTCCTGTGTGTATTGTTATTGACTTCGGCAATTCAAGTGCGGCTCTCGTTCAGAAAAAGCAAATCAAGTGCACATCGTCGCTTAATGGCTCGAAAACAAGGAAAGCACAACGTTAGGATAAGTTACAGAAACAGACTGCACGTCGAAAAGACTCGAAAGAAGATTCATCATATGCCTTCGTGAAGTCATAGCGCCATAGAACGGCATCGTGGAGTTCATTCAGATCTTTGCCGATATTTCCACCAGTGCACAACGTCGTTGTGCACTTGTTCTTTAAAGCGGACTTCGTCACTTTACAACTTTTGTGCAGTCCATGCACGTCCAGCCGACTCCAGGCCTCTCTCGCCATCGACCAGCACGCACCAGCCTTCACTGCCACCCCCGCCTTGGCCGCCAATGGCAGCCTCGAAGTTCGTCCGCGCATAGTCTAGCACTGCGTCATCGTAAGTGCCAGGCTGCAGCCATACTGCTTTGATCCCAGCAGCGTGTGCCTCCTTCAGAATCTCCAGCGAGACAGCCGGTGGCGTCACAAGAGACAGGGACGTGTTCTCCGGTTCCGGAAGCAACGAGGGGGATGCGACGGCCTGGTATTCTGTCGAAGGTAAACTGATCTTGTCTGCCCGTGGATTAATGGGGGTCACCGGCAGCGAGTGTTGGTGATACCAGGCCAGAACTGAAATTCCATTAGAACCCCTGTACTTCGTACTATGTTTATGATGGTTGCAACTCACTCTTGTAGCCAAACTTGCGAGTGTCATTGCTGGCCCCAGCCACCGCAAAACGAGGGGAAGAAAAAAAACGCTTGACTGCTTCCGTCATTGTCGTAGATTCTCGGGTCGCGAGGTGCAGGAAGTCAAAAGATCCGATGTTTAATGTTTAATAGTAATCCCATTGAGGTTTGGCAAACATTGACCCCGCTATGACGTGCTTCTCAACTTAAGTTATCGATAGGCTAAGTTATCACCTTATCAATCGGTCGATAAGGGTTTGCTCCTAAATTGCATGGAATTTCCATCCTAGTAGGTTATGGGAGTCAACCTCCGCAGAGCATGTGTCATTTGTGATCCCCATGAAGATAAGGACGGTAAGAAGTTAATATCCCATTGATCGATTTCTCAACGCAAACGCGAACTGATGATGTATTGCGGCGTCGACTCTGAGGTGAGTGTTGAAATCCGATGGGATTACCGTGGAGTACTGTACGGAGTACGGTGCTCTGTACTGTACTGTACTGTACTGTACCTAACAAATAACCCACCTGTAAACAATACGGAGTGCTCCGTAAACTGCTGTAACGTTAGACTACATAGCATGTGACAAGTCACGTGTCGATTTGAGCCTTTTATCTTATCGGCCTGATTCCGTGGCCAACTGGCCATTAATGAACTGCCTTAGACATCACCCTTGGAACTGAAAGAGCCAGACGAATGCAATGCCCCCGTACATTCCCCGAAAACGATCACTCTCTCCTCAGGCTCGGCAAGAGCGGTTGCCAAAACGTCTGGCAACTCAGCCGGAAGTCGAAGAAGCGAGTGAGTCCAGTGACGACTCCAGCGACGCTTGGAGCAGCTCCGATGAGAGCCACGAACAAACGGCTGTCAAATCTCGGGAAAATGAGAACAGTGAGAATGATGAAGATGAGGATGACATTGATTGGGAAGATGCGATGGAGACCTCACCTTCGAAGGGAGTCTCCTCCGGCGCCACACCCGTCCAGGACCTGGAATTGACTCTCGACCCTACATCAGGTGTCCCAACCATGAGTCTCCTGGATAGCAAGAAGGGCCCTTCAAAGATTGAACGTGAAATTCGTATCAACACACATCGTGTTCATGTTCAGTGCTTGCTCTTCCACAATGCACTGCGCAATGCTTGGATGAATGATAAGAAGCTGCACGAGATACTTCTTAGTCAATTACCTGAGGGAATCAAGAAGGAAGTCAAGAGGTGGCGTGTTGCATCAGCTCTCGAGCCTCCGCCGCCGGAAGAAGTTTTGGACAAGAAGTCGAAGAAAAAGAAGCGCAAGGAGCGCCGTGATTGGGGAGACGGCGCGACCCACGCTGAACCTGGGCAGCCGGATATGAGCAGAGGCGATCCGATCCTGTCTCTGCTGAGGATCCTGGCGGCATACTGGAAGAACAATTTTAAGATCACGGCTCCCGGGCTACGCAAGCATGGCTATCGTCCCCTTCACGTCGTTGATGAACTAGTTTCGTCTTTCAAGAATGGTGAACATAACCCCGAACTGCATGGAGAAAGGATCCAAAATCGAGAGGAGCTACGATCTCTAGCCGAAAAACGTCAAGGGTCACGCGACCTCGGCGCGCAGTTGTTTACAGCGCTGTTGCGTGCTTTGGGGATCGAAGCTCGTCTCGTGAGCAATCTTCAACCGCTGGGGTTCGGGTGGACCAAGGCTGAGGTCGACACATCAGATAAGAAACAGTCGCAGAAGTCAGACAACACTTCACTCAGCAGTGAAGATGATGATGATGGTGGCTCATCCGTGAAACAGTCCAAGCGCGCGAAGTATGACTGGGACCTTCCTTTCCCCATCTATTGGACCGAAGCCGTGTCTCCCATCACGCATGAAGTCATCCCTGTTGACCCACTTGTTCTGTCGAATTCGGTAGCGACCACGCCGGAACATGTTGCAGCATTCGAACCAAGGGGTGCCCGAGCGGAGAAGGCGAAGCAGATCATCGCCTACGTTGTTGCGCACTCCGCAGACGGAACAGCAAAGGATGTAACTACACGATATTTGAGGCGGAGAACATGGCCTGGCAAAACAAAAGGATTCCGATTACCCGTTGAGCGGGTTACAAGGACATCCGCTGGCAACCGAACTTCGACCTTTGAATACGATTGGTTTCGTATGACAATGCGCGGGTATATGCGTCCAGATGACAAGCGAACCGCAGTGGACGATGTTGAAGATGCGAAAGATCTCGTCCCCAATCAACCGGAACGAAAAGTCGCAAAGAAAGAAGGCGATACACTTCAAAGTCTCCGAGCATCCACCGAGTTTGTTTTGGAACGGTTTCTGCGACGAGATGAAGCTCTGCTGCCTGGGGCAAAACCCGTGCGAACCTTTGTCTCCGGCAGAGGTGCGAACGCCAAGGAAGAGAACGTCTATCGACGCTCTGACGTTGTCAAATGCATGTCGGCAGAAAGCTGGCACAAGGAAGGGCGTCGACCGAAGCCGGGCGAGCAACCACTGAAACGCGTTCCCATACGCGCCGTGACTTTGATGCGTCAACGCGAAGTGGACGAGGTTGAGCGGGAGACGGGTGAGAGACCACTGCAGGGGCTTTATGCTCGATATCAGACAGAGTGGATCATCCCCCCGCCGATTGTCAACGGGGTGATACCGAAAAACGAGTATGGAAACATCGATTGCTTTGTCCCCAGCATGGTCCCCAAAGGCGCAGTACATATCCCTTACAGTGGTACGGCACGGATATGCAAGAAATTAGGCATTGACTATGCGGAAGCCGTAGTCGGGTTTGAATTTGGCAGCAAGATGGCAGTTCCGGTGATCCAGGGAGTTGTGGTTGCGGAGGAGAACGGTGGGTTGGTGTTGGACGCTTGGCGCGCAGAACAACGTGCCAAACGGGAGAAGGAAAGACTCCAAAAGGAGAAGCAAATCCTGCAAACGTGGCGGAAATTTATCATGGGCCTCCGGATCATGCAACGGGTGCAGGCTGAGTATGGGATGGATGGTGACGCCGAGACACACAACCCGTTTGCAAGACCAGCGCAGCCAAGTCGAGCGGCACAGCGCCGTCCTCAAGAGCATGACGAAGAATCCGACCATGATCAGTATGAAGTCGACCAGGGCGGTGGGTTTCTGTTGCCGGGGGAGGATGACGATGACGGTCGAGACCTGATCGTTGAGCGTCATGATGTGACCCAGCGTAACACAACGTCGTCCAAGGGAGATCATCCTGAAGCGCCTGCCAGCCAGGCAGAGGTCCTGCCGGACGGTGACGAAACGACACGACAATCTTCGCGTCGACGACGACGGGGGCAATAGATTGGGTAACTACAGGCAAATGAATATAGAATAGAGCAAGGCCCTCGAGAAGGGTAATTGTTCTCTCCGTGGTGTTAACGAAAAAGCGTCTAGGGTAAGGTAGGGTTCAACCTGCGGTACTCGTACGGGTATCATACTCTGTATTACAGATCTATTACAGTAATTGACCAGGAACCAAAACCATCCTCGTACTCCGTACTGGTACGCCAACAGCATGATCATCAAAGGCGTTCCATCACCAGGACAACCAACCACTGATGTTCATCGACTTAAAAACCACCTTGTTCACTGCTCGCTCCGAACACTCATATTGTTGGAATTTACGGGTGTTACAGACGGTGTTTTACGAGCATTACGGGTTGGATACATGGCACCGGTCATGTGATATTCGCTTAAAAGGACACACAAAATCTTCCTGTGTTAGTTTTTTTTCGTTATAGAGGTCAATGACACATACACCCTGCAAACTACCTGCAATCAGATACCATTCGTGTTTGTCGAGAAGATTACACGTCGTTACCGTCTTCTGTACCTTGTTGTTGTGGATTTCGTACACATATATTGCACCAGCCGGAGTCAGCTCCACAAGAATACGAACCCATGGCGACATTAACAAAAGCGCCCGTCTATTTCGGGCCATTTGTCGTGACCTCGCAAGTAATTCCTCTCTCCAGCGCCCTCACCTAGTCAGTTCCTACTCTCTCTTTCATTTGAACTCGCACTCGCCAAGGCAGCCCCAGAACCCTGCGACTAACGTACTGAAACGCTGGCGCCACTCCGGAAATAAACTTAACAGGTCTTTTACCAAACCTCTCTCTCCTTTGCTCTCGTGAACCTCAAACCAATCCTCCCGGGCCATGTCCTCGTATGCCCGAACCGCGTCGTCCCGCGCGTTGCGGACCTTACGCCAGCCGAAACCACGGACTTGTTTCTGACGGTGCGTAAAGTGTCGCGGATGATCGAGCGGGTGTACGGTGCGACGAGCCTCAACATCGCCATTCAGGACGGCGTCGATGCGGGCCAGAGCGTGCCGCATGTCCATACGCATGTGATTCCGCGCCGGAAGGCGGACCTGGATCGATACGGGGGTACGGATGCCGTTTATGCGATGCTTGAAGGGGAGGAAGGGGATATCGGCCGCATTCAGCGCGAGTTGTTGAAGGCGGATAGTAGTAATGGTAGTACAAGTGCTGGCACCGGACGACGAAGGGCGGAATTCCCGGCGGTTGATAATGAGAGTAGGAAGCCGAGAAGTTTGGAAGAGATGGAAGAGGAGGCGAGGATGTTGGCGAGGGAGATGGCGAAGGAGAGTGATGATTAGGGGATCACGGCAGTTTCGAAGCTCGCATAGCCATGGATGCATTTCGTACAGTTGTCAACGTTCAGCTTGGTATCAAGTCAAATGGATATGTCATAAGAACAATGGCACCGCCATCTATCGGCAAAGTAAATGAACATGGGAAGGAAAGCACGCCAAACGCCTTGCCCAGTTTGTCCTGCGCGTAACTGTGTCCAAGTCTATGAGGATGAATTTGTTTTGGACTTCCAAAACTCCTCCCGTTCCTTGAGCACTGCTGCCGCCCATTCCTTCACCTCGGGCAGCTGGATGCGCGATGCAACATGCGAAAACTCAGACAGATCCTTGCCATGGGCGCGCTCGTACTCGACCATTTGCAGCAGGAGCTCGAACTTGTCCACATCGTGCACGAATTTGGCCTCCAGGGTCTCGTTGTCCTCGTATTCTTGGAACACACGCCGAATCTCACTGCCCGACAACGCTCCACCTGGGACATGCTTCAGTAGCGACTGCTCGATGTAGTCCATAGTGGCGGCCTCGCGCCGCGCCTTCTCCGCCTTTGGCACCAGTGTATCGACTGGGGTGATGTCTCCCACCAGAGACTCCGCCATGTCGTGAATGAGAGCCATCTTGGTGCAATGTGGAATGTTTAATCGGGAAGCGAGAGACGGGGGCGCGAGCATCGTGATTATGGCCATGCGGTACATGTGATCAGCAATCGACTCGGCGGAATACAGACCGAAACGCCGCCATCCCTCGCGCTTGGTCGTCTTGAGTCGCTCTAGGAGATGAAAGAAAGGAATTGGTGAAGACGACGATTCCTCAATTGGGGATGGTAATGTCGAGAGGACTGTCGAGGTCAGACGTCTTTTCCAAGTGGCGGTAGTGATTTCATACCGGTTTGGGGAGTCCAAGAGGACTGGGGGAGGGTGCCATTGGAGCCCATTATGACGTCGGAGCGCTGTACACCAGACAGCAGAGAACGTCAAAGAGAGGTAGCCCACGCGACAGTGACAGACACTGTCGATGCGTGGGATTTATGTTGACTAAAGGACCGGATATTTGGCTGAGAACAGATTTGGATTGATGACGGGGTTTGATAAGGGGAAGAGTGCAAACAATGCAAACAGTGTCCATTGATAACTAATGGCTATCTGCATCTGCATCCACCATGTGCATGGCTTTGTGAACGGCAAATCGGCAATTGGAACTGGTTCTTCAAACACATATGAGCTCAATGCAGACGTCGCGTCCGTACCCCTCATCACAATGGCCCATTTCTTCTCCTGTCACGGTCTTTTTGCGCAACCTGCGCCTTCTGAAACTCGATCAGCACCCTGATTGGCCTGGGCTCTCCAGCCAGCTGTTTTCCGGCGGTCAACAAGCTCAGCGACAACGGGTCAAAGGCGTGGAATGGGCATTGTACCATCTCTTCTCGCTCTGGGATCCAGAGGGCACCAAGAATGTATACTCCAACATGCGTTCCTATCGGCCTGGTGTCGCTGACTCGCTCAGAAATTGCGCCCGTTCTTCCCTCCATTGGAGCCTTTGCAGTCGGTCAATCTTCGTGCGGCTCTCTTCCGAGCGCTCTCGGAACTGAAGAAAAATGGAGATTTGGGACGCGAGGCGATTCTCCGCAAGACAATGCTGGATGATTGCAAGGGAGACAAATTCGAGGAAGTGCTGGCCATCTTCTCGACAATTGTCCTGCGCAAGGTTCTATCACAGAGGCGGCAAATGCCGGAGATGAAGCTCGCGTTAGCAACGGAATTGACGCCGAATGAGGTGACCATGCTCGGACCCTTGACGTTGGCACACATGTCTACATTGAGCAGTCGGACGCGGAGAGGAGCACAGATGCGAGAAGGATACTCTCGTTTCTCGGATCTCCTCAGCGCCAAAGCGCATGCGTTGTCGGCGCGTGCAAAAAATCGCAAGGAGCCGCCCGATGACATTCCGCATCCAGAGAAGTTAGTTCAAGAAGTCAAAACGAATTGGCTTGGGAGCCCGACCTGGGCCGACACCCTACTAGGTGGTGGATCGCCCAGTGCTGCAGATTATTTTCTCGAAATGCCCTTTGAACATGCCTGGAAATGTGCAAGACAGGGCAACATCGATGACCTCACAAAAGCGACGAATACAGATTTGCTTCTAGACCTCGAACACCGGGTTACGTGCTACCAAGCCCGAGTGAGAAGATTGAAGGAGCTTAAAGCCTCGATGGACAGAGAAAAGGATACCAATGGGCGTAGTAAAGGCCCACACAGCCCTGCAAACACAAACGTCCTCACGTTCAGAGACCATCAGTCCATGACTGTGGCCAGCATATCCAAGACAGCACGCCATGGGACGGAGTCACAGGAGCTAGAACGCGAGCATCAAGCAATTCTTACGCCCTTGGAAGATGCCCTGGCCGGAGTAAGGGGCAGACGCTTGACTGCCAGCATGCCACCCCGGTTTCCTCATCGGCGCATTGGCGACTCTCCTCGCGAGGAACGCCCCAGAACAACATCTACTCTTGGTCCCATCATGGATGAGGAGCGGCGTATGCTCTCCCCCTCACCAGGAATCACAGTTACCAGTGCAGATCACGACTCTCAATCTTCGGAGTTTGACGCTGAGCAAACATTCTCCGATCATCAACCTAATTCAGAGCCCGGCGCTGCTGCAGCTAGCGCTGATCAATCTGATCGGACATCTCCGGAGCCAGATGGTCCACCTCTGCCGCAAGCTTCCACTCAAATTCGTCCGGCCACACTTGTCGAACGAACCAGGCAATCGATGTCCCTGCTCCAACCACAATCGAAGCCCCAGGCCCGCAAGCCGTCTTCATCGCGTAAGTCATCGGAAGCACGACAATCATACCCCGTCAACCAATTCGAAACCCCTTCGAAACAAACAGAAAATCGGCCATCACGTTCTGGTGCGTCAACACCTCGCGACAAGCTTTTCTCCGATGACGCAGATTACGCTAGTGTCTTCAAAAGCAGGCCGCGGATTGCCACCAGTCCCTTGTTCTCCCCGGCGGTTCATGTAGGCTTGGAGCAGGTTGGGAGTGAGGACGATTACGACGATGGGGCGAGCGAGCTAGACCTCGCGGGAGACGTGTCGCCATTGGGACGTAAGACACGATGAGGGTGTCTACACTAGGAAGGTCGGGCCGCTCGCGTCAGAATAACTACAGCAATCACCCTGGTCAGGAAACTGACAAGCCGCGCATTGTCACTCTTCCTTTGCAGCCCTGGGCATTAACCTCGAGCAAGGTGCTGAATCACCTGCATTGGCCATCACACGAGGACCGTTTCACTATCAGTCACGGTTTTATGAGTTCAAGATCTTGATGGATAGATTCATCATGTTCAAGCTGAATGTAGAAGACGAATTGACGGCACGGAATCTAGTAACGCGTGACAGACTATCAAAAAGTGACCGCATTGACATCATGTACATCATGGATATTGATACACGGCGCTTCTGATTGTCAAGATTGAGGCCGCTCCGTAGACACGGTTCCCTTGAGCTTTGACGACTCTGTCTCACCTTCTCCTTTCACAGACTTTCCGGGAACGTCAAGTTCTGGATGCTTCGTCTCGGTGTTGCTGAGTCCCTGCTGCTTTGCAGACGTCGCGCCGGAGTACTCTCCGGGACCCCTGGGAGCACGTTGTGCTTTGCCCTGTTGGCAAGCCACGTTAGTTCCACGCATTGTTTCTTTGCGTATATTCGTAGGAAACAGTGTTCATTCTTACCGGGTCAAAGTCTGAGGGCTTCTCCCCCTCGGCCGCCGTGTCGGCCTGTTGCCCTGCAGCCTGTTCCGCAGGAGCGGCTTCTTTCTGCGCCTTCTCAGCTAGGTCCTCGCCATTCTCATCCGACGGCGCTGCTCCATGATCGCCGACCACTGGACGATGCGGGCCTCCGCCATGCTTGGTCTCCGGCGGACCTGAGTTGTACAGGTAGTAAAGAGCGGGGATTGTAACCGTTGCGGAAGCGAGAAGCCTACAATGTTGTCTCAATTTCCATCTCTTACCATCAAGTGAAGAGAATGGGGAGCATACCATGGAAGGTCACTGCCGCTCTTGGGCCCAGGAGCAGCCGTGGCGTACGTACGGTGAGTGACGACACGAGCCACTGCTCCTGTGTTGAGAGCTCCCGCCCGTAGAGTTGCGGTTGTGAGCGAACAGATAACCGAGGGAGAACGGAATCGTAGAAGAGACATGGCGATGAAGAGGAGAGGACTATGGAGCGAGAATGTCAACAACGGGAAGAATCGCTTCAATGATTTGGGTCAATTGTTTAAATCGTTGTAAATGATCCGGCGAGCTTGCAATTCGCCGATGACGATCAGCTTAGCTCCTCATCAGATGATGGCTTGATCACGTAATCACCGCCAACTGGTACATGTATTTCATAGAGGACATTCAAAGCACTACGAGTGCAATTTCAGGGCTTAGGCTTATGAAGACAAATCCAAATTGCGCCGTGATCAATCACTGTCGACGATCTGCTGCGCTGATGACGTTTTCCAGCTACTTGACCTCTCAATGAGGCATGATGTCATCGCATTTCCGGTGAGAGGAGCTGCCCAGGCAATCTTAGACAGACTCCGGGAACAGCAACATCACACATCAATGAACTACAGACTGTTTGATCCATCCAAGAAAGCCATCTTTCACTCTCTGAATGCTTCGAGCCTGAGCCTTGAATAGAATCGAGCTTGACTGTTATGACAGTTGGTCCTTTTCACATGGCTCAAACTTAAGTCCTTAGTCAGCGCAGCTTAGCAAAGATTTGCTATTCCAAATATGGAAGCATATTTACGGTATTCGGAACCCCACGTCCATCCTCGTCCTCATCATCGCTGGTGGCCGCCAGCTTGTCTCATCGACCTCAGCTTTCTTCTCTCTGGCCAGAAACTTCTCGAGAGAGACGTCACTGCCACTCCATTGTGATCCCTTTCGCCCATTTGAACGAGTGCACGCGGCAGGGCTGCGGTGCCTACTTCAACCATGGCCGGCCAGCCCTCATATCACACTGTCAACTCGCTGCTGGTCAAAGTCAGCGACCCGGATCCAGATATCCGGTACATGTCGCTGAATGATCTGTTCGGCATCCTGACCAGTCCGGGCTCGGCCTTCCTCACCCATGATTCCACAACCGCCACAAAGTTGGCGGACACCCTGCTGTCGGCGCTGGACGACCAGAATGGAGAGGTGCAGAATCAGGCGCTGAAATGGTACCGGCTCACAGGCTCGATCCCCAATGGAAAGAAAACTCATCTGACAAGATTTCAGTATAGGTCCTTTTGCATTACGGCTGCCAATCAGCGGCCTGTCGCCCCTCCTCGAGCGCCTGGCCGATTTGACGTCCTCGACGTCGATTGATACCTCCGTGCCTAACACGGCCCTCCGGATGATTGTAAAATCATTACCGTCGCCGCAAACTGGAGTTGCGTCGTCCCAAGAAACGTCTGCAGCTGTAGGCGCCATCTCCAATGTCCTCATCCCTCGTCTCACTGGACAAACGCCGTCGCGGGGTGGTCGACCAGGTTCTGCCACCAAGGGCATGCTGGAAAAGGATCTGGTGAAGGGCTTTAGTGCGGACGCAATTGACGTTCTTATTGAGCTTGTGAACTGCTTTGGGCCTCTCTTGAAAGAGTCCGAAGTGTCGGCCTTGCAGCAGTCGGTCATGACAATCATTGAGAATGACACAGCGGGCACGGTCGTTACAAAACGAGCGCTCCTAGCTCTGTCTGCGCTAGTCGTACATTTTAAAGATGCCCAACTTAGTGCATTCGTCTCCAACCTCATTGAAAGTTTCCGCTCCTCACATCTGACAGTGAACAAACGCCGTCACCTCATCGCGGCGGTCGGAAGCCTCGGAAGGGCGACTCCTGCGAAGTTCGGGCCCTATCTGAAGACATTGGCGCCGTTTGTGCTCTCCGCCCTGAGTGAGCAGGAGATGGATGAGCTTCGCGATGACGAGTCTGAGAGCGGTGAACACGACCCGCAGGCGGACGAGCTCCGTGAAACGGCTTTGGTGACGCTCGAAACGCTGCTGTCCACATGCAGCCAGCAGATGCAGCCATTCCTAATGGATTCAATTCAGGCCGCTCTCCGGTGTCTCAAATATGACCCGAATGTCGCCGTCGAGGAGGATGAGGAAATGGGAGGCACGCAAGATGAAGGAAGCGACGATGGCGCGACCGAGGAGCCCGAAGATGGAGACGAAGATTTTGAGGATTTTGAAGAAGAAGGAGGCTACAGCGATGTTGATGACATGAGCTGGAAGGTCCGACGATGCGCAGCCAAGTTGCTGCACACGGTGGTCCTGACCTCCGGCAGTGGACGACTGCTGGAAGATGGAACATTATACCAGGTTGTGGCGCCGGCATTGATATCTCGAATAAACAAAGAACGGGAGGAGAGCGTAAAGCTTGAAGTCGTGGTCGCCCTTACGGCCCTGATTCAAAAGACAAGTGAAGGCTCAACCGTTGTCGCTCTCAACGGATACCATGAGCCCGTGGGAGGCTCGAAGAACTCTCGGAAGAGGCGACGCCAAGATAGTTTTGCTGGGACTCTCGACTTCGAGCCGAGCATGGGCACCACTTCTGCCATCAGTTCTCCCATCATCCCACCCTCTACTCCAGAGTCCGGTGTCCAGGCGGATCTAACGCGCCTAATCCCTGCGATTGTGCAGAGTGTGGTCAGGATGTGGAAACGAGCTGCCATCCCTCTGAAACAAGCCGCGGTTACCCTGCTCAAGACCCTTGCATTGTCACGTTATGGAGGATTGACAGACTTCCTCCAACAGATTGAGGATCCCATTGTGGATGCTCTAAAGGCTTCGGGATCCGGTGCCACCGTCACTGCCGGCGCGGCCGTCAGCTCGGGCACGCTACAGATCGAAGCACTAAGCCTCATCAGCGCGATTGCTGAAACTCACGTCTCTAATACGCTGCTGCCGTTCCTCATTGCCTTGATCCCCGGCGTGGCGTCCTTGGTCGAGGATCGAAACTACAAGGTGGCCAGTGAAGCTCTGGGTGCGGTCGAGCGTATCGTCAAAGCTCTGACACCACCTCGAGTGCCGGCAAACGAATCGGATAACTTGGATCATCAGCTGGAGAAGCTGTACAGTGTGATCGTCTCTCGCGTGCGCGACACGAGTACCGACCTTGAGGTCCGTCAAAGAGGTCTTCATGTCTTTGGGGTCTTGCTGGCGCGCACTTCTGGGGAGGGAGGCCGTAAATTTCTGTCCGCAGACCAACGGACCCAGGGCCTGTCCCTTCTTGTGGATCGCCTCCGCAATGAAACTACTAGGCTGGCCGCTGCACGTGCTGTCGACGACGTTGCCGTGCTTGCTGCGAGTGAAGATGACATTACGTCTGCCTGGATTAGTGACGTGACTGCCGAACTCGGTGCTCAACTTCGCAAATCCGATCGCACGTTGCGCGGAGCCTGCTTAGAAACTCTTCGAAGTTTGGCCATGAACCCCATCACGCGAGCACACTACGACAGCAAGGCGTTGGTGAACTTGGAGAACTTCCTTCTGCCGCTCATTGCCCCTGAAGACCTCACTCTGCTCGGCCCAGCGCTGATCATATTGGCCAAGATCATACCAGGTAATGCGTCGGAGCTTGTGAACGAAAAACTGAACGTTGCCCTCTGTAACGTCGTCGCTGCTCCGTTAGTGGGTACGGCACTGAAGGCGCTCCTTCTTCTCGTCAAAGTTATCGGAGAGCAAGGCGCCGGGGCCGATCTGATGGCCCGTTTTTTGCGGGATGTCGGCATCAATGGGGAACCGTCCGTCGTAGGTCGAGCGATCGGAACGTTGCTGGTTCACGGTGGGCCAAACCTCGAGGTTAAGATGGATGACTTCCTCACTGAGCTGCGAACCGCCCAGGACAGCCAACGCAAGTGTCTGGCGCTGGCGATTCTGGGCGAGGTTTGTCTGCGGATGGGTGCCGACAGCCCGCTAAAACCGGATTTGTTCATCTCGAACTTTGATTCCAAATCAGATCGGGTCCGCCTAGCGGCTGCCACGGCGCTTGGTAATGCGGCCGCGAGCAATCTCAATGTCTACATGCCAGTAATTCTCGAAGGATTGGGCAAGTCTACGTCTTCCAACTATCTTCTCTTGCACTCAATCAAAGAACTCCTACAACATGCGGACCTCGTGCGCAAAGACATTGAGCCGTTTGCGACCAGTCTCTGGCAGATTCTCTTGAGTGCTTCGGAGGACGAGGACAATCGTGTGGTTGGGGCGGAATGTATCGGTCGACTGGCTCTGATTGACCCGGCGACATACGTGCCGCGTCTGCAGGAGTACTTGTCTAGTAACGACACGACAATCCGCGGGACTGTGATATCAGCGTTCCGCTACACGTTGTCCGATTCGAGCAGCTCTTATAACAATGTCCTGCGGCCGCTCATCGTCCCAATGCTGGTGACCATGCTCAGCGACCGCGATTTGGGCAACCATCGATTAGCGCTGACGACGTTGAACTCGGCAATCCATAATAAGATGGATGTGATTCAGCCATACCTCCATGAGCTGCTCCCGGCTGTGATTGGTGATACCCATGTCAAGCCGGAGCTTATTCGAGAGGTGCAGATGGGTCCGTTCAAGCACAAGGTCGACGATGGCCTGGAGCTTCGCAAGGTTGGTTCCTTATCTCCTCTCACCTGTTAATTGCATGTGCTGATTCTCGTTAC
Organism: Thermomyces dupontii; assembly: GCF_041956625.1. Lineage (NCBI taxonomy): Eukaryota > Fungi > Ascomycota > Eurotiomycetes > Eurotiales > Trichocomaceae > Thermomyces > Thermomyces dupontii. Next base: position 2,316,278 of record NW_027192309.1, on the reverse strand, counting down.
AGAGTGCCTACGAAACACTGTACGCTTGTCTCGACTCTGCTTTCTCCCGAATCAATGTGGGCGAGTTCTACGATCGGATCCTAGCCGGCATTGAGGACGAGCAGGATATCCGGACCCTCTGCAACCTGATGACGGCGAAACTCATCTCTCTTGCTCCGGAAGAGACCGCGCGTCAGCTTGATAACCTCTCTGATCGCTACCGCGCGGTCCTATCCTTTAAGCCGAAGGAGAGCGCGGTCAAGCAAGAGCTCGAAAAGGCCCAGGAGGCTTCGCTTGGCGTTCTTAAGATTAGCCGGGAGCTGGCCAAGGCGTTCCCGAACGCCGAAGCAAGCGGCGACCATTTGCGGTGGAAGTCGTATGTTGAATGGATTCGGCAAAACTTTGGGCCACAACTGCGCAGTTTGGAAGCAGAAGCATGACGCCTCGGACAAATAGGGTTATGTATGCCACGTGACCTATCACGTGAATCTACGTAGTTATCTTTCCCTAATCAGGAAAAAATCTGTTGTTTTCGTTATCATCCAGGCTTCACAGCTGTCGACTTCGTAGGTTAGTTAGTTATACGAGGTTATCAGAAACAGCGGGAATGAAGGATTGTAACGGAAGTACTCCATCAGCATCAATGGCTTCATGACGTTGTCTTTGTGACCATTTTCGAGTCTTCCGCTCCTTCAATGCCTTGTCACAGCGGGCTGTGCTTCCTTGGTGATCTGACAATGTGATTGGCCAGAGCCGGACGACGGCAGCAGATAGCGACATGCACCGCTCGATCATCGTCTCTTGGCTTCACATTTGGGGACTGCGCATCCATGATCCCTGCATGCTCTACAGCGGGGATCTCGAGTTGTCACAAACCCACAGCCCTTAGCCTGTCGGTTCTTCTGGCCGTTTTGTTTCTCCCGGACGTATCGGATCAAATTATCAGAAAAAACACCCTCGCGAATAATGGGGCCCTTGCGGGGACAAAATAAACCTAAACAGGGGGGCGTTGTCAAATCAGAGCTGCAGAGAGGATGGTGTTCGCAGTGTCGGTTGATCTTGGGAGCTTGGAGAGGAAAAAAGGGTGTCATATCCATTCTGGGGGAACGGGGAGTGGCCCGTTGGCGTTGGGGAGGCCGCGGCCATCTATCAAGGCATTCTTGTCTCTTTGATACAGCCCGCCATCTTTTGGCCACAATCTTCTGATCTGATACGGTAGGGGTCGCGAGTCGTTCACATTCGAGAGGAACGACGGCTACAAGGGTCCATCGCGCGTGCCACCCTCGGCAAGCTGGCACCTCGGAGCCATGCCCACGAACGCCGGACCCCCGCAGCCGCGGGTGGACACAACCGCCCGCGGGCAGAATGCCTACTCCTTTGTGCAGACGCCGATCGAGTTCGAAGGGGGATCCCGAGACACAGTGCCACCATTGCCGACGACGACGACGATGACAACGACAACGACGACCGGCAACCGCGATGGCAACGCTGGCGGCGACGGCAGCAAGGCCGATGGTGCCGACCACAAACCCGAACATGAACGTCCTACGAGTACGGATCCGGAGAAAGCCGCCGACCCGGTTGCCCGAGAGATTGAGCTTGCACGACAGCTCCGACAGCAGTCGATCATCAGCTTCGGGTCCACCAGTGAAGTCGATCTAACGGCTCAGCATCCGGCCTTCTCGGCGCCGTATGTCCACCGACAAGGTTCGCCGCGACTCGAGCCCGTAGGGTCCGCACAGCCGCTGCAGCAGCCATTGCCGCCGTCGCAATCGTCTTCACCACCGCCGGACAACAAAGAACAATCGAGGCCATCCGCTCCGACTAGTGTCCAGCCCATCTCGATACAGCCGGACATTAACCCGTTGCAGTCGACGCGACGGCCGACGGCGGGAATGGGACGGCCCTGGACAAATCAGAGCGGGAACCAGCACAACCGTAGTAATACCTCGGGGCCCTTTCCGGACCATGCCCCAGGCCAGGTCACCCATCCGGACCTGGTGATTCAAGGCGGCACCTGGAGCACGGGGCTCTGCGACTGCTCCCCGAACCCAGGCACGTGTTGTTTGGGGCTTGCCTGCCCGTGCATGCTCTACGGCCGAACGCAGTACCGGCTGGCTCGCAAGTCCCGACGGGAAGACCCGACGAATATGCTGGGCTACGAAAAATGCAATGGGTCCTGCGTCGCTATGGCGTTGCTGTGCGGGTGGCAATGGCTGCTCGCCACGATCCAGCATACGCGGACTCGCAAAGCATACGATATCGAGGGCGACATCGTCTCGGACTGTCTACATGCAACATATTGCACCTGCTGCACACTGATCCGCGACGAGCGCGAGATTCGGATTCGCGAGGAGACGCGAGCAGAAACCGCCCAAATGGCGGTGTCGACCATGATGCGACCATATGCGGTGCCCGAGCAGATGGTGTATCCGACGAGCAATTGATGATGTCGGCCTGAACTACTGTACAATTCTTGTATGAAGTTGATGTTTGTTATACCCATATGTTCTATTTTGTCGACAATCCCTTCAGTCCTTCCGTTGATGATTCCCAATGGCTGGTGGCTTATCTTGCTTCCCTTGATCTCCTGTAGAGCCTAATGTTATGTGCATAGTTAGTTGATGCCTAAGGCACGAAAGCTTAACCTATCTTAGTAATCAGCCAAGCCCCCCGACGGAAACCCCGCATTTAACCGAGCCTAACGTTTAGATTGAGACACCCCCGAGAAGAGCGTCCGGTCTGGCGCTGTGTTGCACTTCGGCCTGCCGATTCCACCAGCTTCACCTGTCGCATTCAGTGTTTGCTAGACGCCATCGGACCGGCATCATACCACTGCATGATGAGTGGCCCCGTGCTCGGCGCATGAGCGGACCCGCAGTCTGAACTAGTTCGATCCGGCCGCTCGCTTTGCTTCGGCTCTTCTCGCTCGCCACAAGCCCTAAGGAACCCGCCCGCTATCATTGTTTGCCCCCCGACGGGAGGCGATTGCGATACCTAATCCGAATTAATAATGATGGAGCCTCGGAGCGTACTGGCTCCCAGGCCTGGTTACCCCGACAGCAGCACTCCTGCCCCGAGACCGGAGTCGCCTGCGCCGCCTCAGCATCGCCGGGGCTACCAGGCCTGTGATCCGTGTCGGAAGCGCAAGGTCAAATGCGATTTGGGCAGTATGCGCAATCTAATAAAAGAGTAAAATGGAAAGAGAAAATTTGAAGATAGGCTGATGATGCGATTGTAGGCGTTGATAACCCCCGTCCTCCTCCCTGCGTCCGCTGCCGGCGTGAAAGCAAGAGATGCGAATTCTCCGCGACTCGGCGCAAACGCAAGCCGACTGATCGGGAGGTCGACGAGAGTTTACGCCGCGACAAGCGGATGATGGTCGGCGAGGTCGTCTACAACGACGGCGCCGACGGGAGTACATCGCAGGACTCGCCTTACAGCAACGATCCTCGCCGCGCGCCCTACGGAGCCGACAATTCGCCGGCAACGGCGACGGTAAATCCGAGTGCAACCACGTCCCAGTGGCCGCCGCCTCCGCCTTCGTCAGCGCCATCGTACAAGCCTACCTCGCAGAAACCGGGAAAGGATCAATTTTCACCTCATCCGTCGCCTTCTCCGCTCTACTCCGACGTCAGGAGCAGCGCTCGGTCATATCTAGCACAGGGAAGAGCATTCCTCGAGCACAGGTCGCACGTGATGAACAAGACAGCAGCGGATTTGCTGTCGCCGACCATCAGCAACTCCCACGATGCGCTGCATCTGCTGTCGGAAGCGGCGGGCAGGACGGAGGATCTGAACCGCCAAGGGGTGGGCAACGGCGTGCGACAACCGTCATCGTATGGCCAGCCCATAACGGCGGCCAGTACAACGTCGCAGCACAGCCGTAGCGCGGCCCCGAAGCCGCCCCGCTCGACATCGACGGAATCACAGCAACAGCAGCAGCCGGCGGAGTCCCGACAAAAGTCCGTCATTGCCCCTGAGCTGCAAGACCCTGGGTATCTGGATGCGGTCAAGGCGTGGTCGCGTCTGCGGTTCGTCCGTGCGGGATGGTTGACGGTCGAGGAGGCTATGGCCTATATTGCCTAGTAAGTTTATACCTCTTCTGCGGTCGTGTGAAAGGTTTTTTATTTGCTGACACGATGGATAGCTACTATGAGCATCTGGCACCATTGAGCCCCATTGTCATTCCCGACTTTTCTCCTCCCTCGACGCATCGCATGCTCCTGACGGATGAGCCCGTGCTGGCCGTGACGATGCTGACGACCGCGTCTCGGCACATGCTGCCCAAAGGCGATGGCGCGCATACTCGCGGGTACTACATCCACGATCGGCTCTGGGCGTACTTGCGCGGCATGATCGAGCGTCTGTTCTGGGGCCAGGAAAAGTTCGCCGGCAACTCGTACACGACGAGCACGCCGCGGTCACTGGATCTCCGCGCGTACTCGAATCCGGCGCAACACCGAGGTCACTTGCGCTCGCTAGGGACAGTGGAGGCGTTGCTGATTCTGACGGACTGGCATCCGCGCAATCTTCACTTTCCGCCAGGCGATGACGAGAATACGCTATTAGACGCCGATGCCCTGCTTCCGTCGCAGCGCGATGGCGAGGGCGACTCGAAGGGTTCCAATAGCGGACTTGAGGGTCGTCTGGCATTCCAGAAATGGCTCGAGCCTACGTGGCGATCCGACCGCATGTCATGGATGCTCCTCAGCACCGCTCAGGCATTGGCATTCGAGTTGGGTGTCTTTGACGACAAGGCCCCGTCGGGCAACGAGTCGCAGACCGAGCAGGCTCGCAAGCGGCGTGTTCGTCGGCTGATCTTGGTCTACGTCACGCAGAGCAGTGGCCGTCTAGGGATTCCGTCCATGCTGCCGCTCCCTCAATGGAGCCATGACATCAACCCAGTCGAACCGTACAACACATCCGAGGCGGATGCGTCGATTGACCAGATGCAGGAGTTCTGGTTGGCCATCTCGTGGATCATGTATCAGAGCAATCACCTCCTTTTTGCTTCCAAGGAGCAAACTTCGGAGTTGATCAGGACGGGAATGTACAAGCAACGGATTGCAGAGTTTAGTCCTGCTCTAAGAGACTTCAAGACTCGGTTGGACAGTGCACCATGTTGAGTTTTTTTTTTTTTTTTTTTTTTTTTTTTTTTTGGTTTGTGAGTGGACTGTGCTAATGAGTTGCAGTACGGCCGCAAATGCGGCAGATTTTGACGATTGAATATGAGTATACCCGTAAGTTGTCCGATCACCTGTGGGGAGCCTGGCTGATGAATCCAGGTGTCTACGTCAACTGTCTTGCGTTGCAAGCCGTCGTCGAGCGTTGGACTACAATGAACAACGACCCGGCGAACCGACCTGGGCCGGGCAATCCATCATCGATCAATTCCCTGCGTGTGCTGATGGAACTGTACCGTGTTAATGAAAAGTACATTCAGGAGGTGGTTGATGCGTCGCGCAAGATATTGCAGACCGTGCTGGAAGGCCTGGTGCCTGGCGATCATCTCAAGCACTGTCCGGTGCGGACTTTTTTCCGAATTCTTTCCGGCATGATTTTTATCCTCAAGGCAAGTAAGCCGCACACAGAATTGGAGACAACAACTAATTCGACCAGACTTTCACCCTCGGAGCAACCGAAGACGACGTTCGAATCTCACTGGACCTGCAAGACCGCACCATCGAAGCCCTGCGGACGTGCGTCGTGGATGACGTCCATCTCAGCAACACCATTTCACGACTCCTCGAGTTGCTGACGACCAACATCCGCACGCGGTTCCTGCGGTTTGCCCCGACAGACCGAACGGTGGACAGCGACGCGAATGACCGGACGTCTGCAGATAACTCGCGGGTGACCTCGCCGCGTCTCAAAGATGGTGTCGGCGGCAGTCGATCCTGGACAACACTGTACCATAACCAGCCTCCAACATCATCATCTGAGGCCAATCCGAACGCGGGCAACGACCCGCTGGCGTCGATCCCGGCGCAGCCCATCAACTCGAGCACAATCACAGCCTCGACGGCCTCATTCATGCCGCCACCGCCGTCAGTCTACTACAACTTCTACGACACCGCGACGACGACCACCATCAACAATAACCACTCCCCGACGTCCACGACTGCCAACGAGAACCGAACTTCTCCACCCACGCCGAACAACGCCGCGTCATCCACGGCGACCCCCAACACCGACGACCCGGCCAGCATCACCCACAATGTGCCCGAGGGTGGTTTGCCGGACTGGTTCGCGCTGCCGCTCGACCAGTTCTTCAACAGCGCCACCGTGGGCGTGGACACAGGCCTCGGCGGTGCGGGACCGATGGTCGGCGAATTGGATATGCTCGAGGTGCTGCTGAATGAGCAGCAGGATCATCCGGGCGGGGGTTCTTCGTCAACGACTACAGCAACGGCGGCGGCAGGGAATTCCGGAGGAAATTCCACCTCTTCCACTCATCAGAACGGTCACTCATCGAATACCAATGCTAATAATGCCGCTACGAATGAAGGTCAGGGTCAAAATAATGGGTATCTCTGATGGATTGAATGCTGGCGGTCTTTGGGTTGGTTGATGGGTTATGGGCGCATGGGATTGGAATTTGTTTTCCTTTTTTTTTTTTTTTTTTTTTTCGTATTCTTCTATCTTGTGTCGGTTCATAAGTCGTAAGGATAGGATGGATCTTTCCGGCACTGTATGAATGTTGATTATCTGATGAATCGCAATCACTCTTTGGGTACCTTTCTCACTTTGTTGTTCATCATTCCCTTTCTTTGTCCCTTCTGTTTCGTTGATCTAAACGATGTACATCAATCAAGGTCACTCCCACCCACATAGATGGTCAGAAAACTCGACATCAGTCTTTTACTGTCGGCATCTATTTCCTCTGATACTTGGGACATGCTTGCATAACCTGCCATAATTCAACAATATGTACACGCGCATTGGTTTTTTTATCCACAATTACCATTCTATCGCATTCGCAACTTTAGCATGATATAAGTATTTGTTTGATGAAGTAGATTCATTGCCATGCCAGAAAAAAAAAATTATATCAACAGTAACATAACTACTCCTCTTCTCCAGGATGTTTCTCTTTTTGTCCCGCCACCCTGTATATCCCAAATGCGCACACAAACTTTTCATCTTACCGCGAACCTGAGCCCCCTTTCCCCCTGAACGCCAGACCGTGACTAGTTAAAAAAAACAAAAAAAAACTATCAAAAGATGGAGAGGGAGAGGAGAGACGAAGAGAGGAGAAGGGAAAAAAAAAATCATAACTCATGGGTATCTAAACCCCATATCTCCCACTGCTTCAACTCCTCCCATCCTATCCGGCGAACCTGTCGCCGCCACGCGACCTTTCTGCCCCCAGGCAGCGTCTCGATCACCTCGTGCGGGTCGTCCGCGTGGACAGGTGGTGCTGGTTGCTGGGCGCAGAAAGCCACCGCTGGGGAGAGGGACGTCGGCGACGGAGAGAGAGGAAGAGGGGAAAAAAAAAATACATAACTCATGGGTATCTAAACCCCATATCTCCCACTGCTTCAACTCCTCCCATCCTATCCGGCGAACCTGTCGCCGCCACGCGACCTTTCTGCCCCCAGGCAGCGTCTCGATCACCTCGTGCGGGTCGTCCGCGTGGACAGGTGGTGCTGGTTGCTGGGCGCAGAAAGCCACCGCTGGGGAGAGGGACGTCGGCGACGGCCATGACGGGGAGGATCGTCGGGGACGTTTGCCCAAGCTGGATCGCGGAACGGTGCCGTTGACAGTCGTGGAGTGAGGAGGAGCTTGGGGCGCATCCGACGTCCAATCTCTTTGATACCTTGTGGAGTTTGAACATTGTGGCAGGTGGGTGACGGTCCAGCCGGGGCTGTCGCAGCCAGTGGCGGTGGTGGTGTTGGTGGACGCCGCCGTCTGCGCATGGCTGCTGCCCGTCGCGGGGCTGGATTGTGAGCTGTCTTCAGATTCTGCTAACCCTGTTGAGTCATCCACCGGGACCGTGTAAAATTTACCCAAGGCCCATGCCCTGCATCCGAACCCGACAACTTGCAGGTTAGCCGTGCACTGATCCCCAAAGAACTTGGAGAGTCGGTCCTCAACGAATGGATCGTTGAGGAGATCCGCATGGGACGGGTACACTCCGTTGCATTCGCGGGCTTTCTCCGTTACAGGGAGCATCACGCGCATTGCGGTGAGATTGCCGAGGAACGGGATCAGAAGTTGACATGTGTGCAACCCATCGGACTCGGTTGCAATCGCCAGTTGCTTAAGGTTGGGACAGCTGCGGACTAAACGCGCAATCATCTGTCCGGACAGCGGCCATCGGGAGGGTAGCAGGAGATGCTTCAGGGTCGCGCCGTGTTTGGCGAGTATCTGCCCAAAGTACTGATCCCGCATCTGAAGGATATGGTTCATCAAATGCGGATTCGAAGACGCATGGACCAGTTGATGATCCCCGCCAGCTGCAGGTGACCAATCGATTTGCGACGATGCTTCGTACAACCGCGGATTGTTCAGTTGGTCGATCGGCGTGCGCATCGGGTTGACAAAGTATAGTTTCTCCAATCCTTCAAAGTCCGTCAAGTACTCGAAGAACTCCTTGGGCATGGAATCGTGGCGGATCGACCGCACCGATCCTTTGGTCGTGTTCATCTTGGAGGGCGGTGGCACCTTCCGCCATGACCGATCGACAAAACTCGCGTGGGATCCGTCATCAAAGGACGATCCACTGAGGGCGACAAACTCTTCCAATTCCGACAGGTCAACCGCCTCATGGACGTCGTCGGAATGCCGTGCGTAGAGGTTGTACAGGGACATCTTCTTCAGTTTGAGCGGGGACTTATCAAGGATGCACCTTCGAAAATAATCGTGCATGACTACGCTTGGTTCCTGCTCCTCGCGCATCCTCCGCGACCAGTGTAGGGTCAACTCGCGGAGGTTGCGGCTCCGGGCCAAGATGGTCGAGATGTCGTCCGGATAGCAGAGCGGATCGATATGCGTGACCGCCAACGAGCGCAGATGCGGCATTGGCGGCAACATGATCAGCGGCCGGGGGTGACGACTCGAGGGGAATCGAATCCATAGATGTTGCAGCCGTGGCAACTGGGCCAGGCCCACGTAGACGGTCTCGAGCAGTTTGGTGTTCAGCTCCCAGCGAAAGCTCTCCAGATTCGTCATGCGATCGATCGCCGCACGCACCGCGATGTTTAGCATCATGGAAGAGTCCGGCACGCGTCCGAACCGCGCGAGTTCCTCCAGTTCCGGCTCCTTCCACTCGCCTTTCAGGGTGATGCTGCGTACCAGGGTCGCATACGGCCGAGTGATCAGGGTATTCAGGCCCATGGAAAACGGGCTGGCGCTGCCCCAGCCCTCCGGCTGATCATTGCGGAACCGAATCCGGTCGTACGAGCACAGCGTGATGTCGCGATAGAGCTGCGGCAGCGCCATGTAGTGCAGCGCGCGGCATGTTCGGCAGAGGCGAGCCAGGTCGGCGGGATCTTCGACCTATACGCATCTCAGCGACCAGAAGACGCCATAATGAGTTCCCAAACACACTTACATTAGCCACAATCTGCGCAATAATGTTCAGCGGCAGCGCTGTCAGGCCTACTATCGGTTGCTGTGGCCGGCCTGGCTCAAACCCGCTGTTGGGCATGCTCTCGAACATGAAGTTCCGGGGCAAGTTCCCATTGACCGCCGCCATGATTTGCTGCGGCCTGCGTCATTTGAGAACTTCTATTTCATCTTCATTGATTTCTCTCCGCAGTGTGGGATCGCCCGATTCCTCCAAGTGATTCAAAATCATTAATCGAACACTCCCTCCTTATGGTAGTAGTAGCCTAGAGTGACTGAGTCCCCTTCCAGGGAATCCAGGCCCGCTGGGTCCCTCGGAGCGTCTCCGAAACGTGTCATTCGTCATCAAGGTCACCTGACTAACCGTTTTTGGCAACTCGCTCGTTTGACCATCGGCAATCGGCGGTTTCCTTGTTACGAGTACAGTACGAGTACTCGTACGGAGTATTGGAGTTTCAGCTTTCAGGCCATCCTAAGCCCAAGGTTAATCAACCTGAATCTTGGGCAGCTCTTGAACTGAGAGCCTCGAGGCTACGAACGACTATGCTTGCGGTCTCGATTTGTTAATTCAATCATCATTTATGCACTCGTTTTGGCGTATTGGAGCAATTGGGCTCTAATATTGTAGAGTTTTGAAAAATTTGCAAGTCAATAACCCCATCCGTTAGACGTCCGAATGAATGTATGAATCTATGGATGACTAATGACCTAGATACATGTAGAGAACCACCAAGAGAATAAAGCCCCCGAATGGTGGACTGCACAAGAGCTGGACAAGCCTAAGCGAGTGCTGACTAAGCACTACATCCAACAGTTACATACCATGATACGCAATACTTCGTATGTACTTGTACGAAATCCACAACAACAAGGTAACAGAAGACGGTAACGACGTGTAATCTTCTCGACAAACACGAATGGTATCTGATTGCAGGTGGCTTGCAGGGTGTATGTGTCATTGACCTCTATAACGAAAAAAAAACTAAGCCACACAGGAAGAGTTTGTGTGTCCTTTTAAGCGAATATCACATGACCGGTGCCATGTATCCAACCCGTAATGCTCGTAAAACACCGTCTGTAACACCCGTAAATTCCAACAGTACTCGTACTTCGTAATCCGTTCAATACGGACGGAATACGGAGTACACATGCCAAGATCAATTGCCCCCGAGCCAATCAAGAATCTCTCCGAGGCTCTCCTCCAAGTCTTTGTTAACTCGAGTACAGTATGGAGTAACTTACTTGCAAGTGACGATATGCCCATGGTTGATTGCTCTGCACTTTTCGCACGGAGATCATAAACGAGACTTCGCGGTTTGTGTTGATGTTTGGGCCAACCTTGAGATTAACCTTACGAATCCTTGGAGTCCTGACAGATCTCCAAGTTCTTGTCATGGCACTGGCGGTTTGTATAGTTACCTCGGCATGAGGAGTACGAAAGTCTAAAACGCTTAGTTTCATGGAATTCATGCAGGCACTGCGCCATCGACCCAACCTGCAATGGCATCAGTTTGATATTGTAGAGTACTCCGTATAGATTCGACGGAGTAGACTAATACTACGTACGACTTACGAGTAACTGCTAGCCGGAGTTCGGAGTCCAATCCCTCTTGTGGTTGTTTCATCCGCACTCTTCGAATCAGCGGGGATGTGCGGTCCGATTCCGATGCGGCTGCCAAGGGGAACCCAAGACGGCTAGCATGCACGTGGTTTCCCGGGCCTAGCCAATCAAATGGGCAAGGAATATTCGGGATCGTCAAGTACATTTCACAACTGCCAATCGGAGAAGAGATTGACAAATAGGAACTGCATACACCGCATAACTAACGCTTATGCCTGTGCATAACCAGCATAACTGATCGATTGTGCTAGCAGAAAAAACCTGATTTCAATTCCAAAGTGTACCGACTCCCTAGGTATGTACCGAGTAGTCCGGAGTACCCATGCTCGATGGACATGCAAACAGTTCATACCGATGCGCAAGCGAATCAACGCAGCATCACTTGATTATCTTCCCTCCATCCGACGTAATCAAAGTCCCAGTCGCAAAGCTATCCTTCATCGCATACACGTACGCCTCAGCCACCTCTTCCGGCCGACCGATCCTGTTGAGCAGAGTCTGCGACGCCCACTTCTCCAGCAACTCCGGCAACTTGTCCTGGGGCCACCCGTCAAAGAGCTCCGTCTTGATGGATCCCGGATAGATCGTGTTCACCCGAATGGGCGCCAGCTCAACCGCCAAGCTGCGCGTGACACCCTCCAGGCCCGCCAAAAACCCGCAGATCGCGGTCCACTGCGACGGCGGCCGGAAGTGCGTGCCGCTGGAGGTCAGCGTGATCGACGACGTATCGGCAACCTTCAAGTAACTGCGCGCCAGCTTGGCAATGAACAACGGCGCGAGGTAGCGCACGTTGCCGACGTTCTGGATGTATTCAAGAGACAGATCTTCCAGGGTCGAGAACTTGACCCAGTTGCCGGCTGTGAAGACGATGTGATCGAGCAGCGCGGTGCGGTTCTCCGTGGCCTGGTCGAACAAGGGGCGGAGATTCTCCTCCAGCTTCTCGGCGACGGCCAGGTCGCAGGGGTAGCCAGTGGTGCGCGCGTGGTAGTCTGGATCCGGGTAGGCATCCTTGAGCCGCTGGATGGCGTTCTCGACGCGTTCGGGCTTCGAGCTGGAGAGGATCACCGTGGCGCCATGCTCAAGGGCCGCTTCTGCGACGGCGAACCCGATGCCGGACGTGCCGCCGAAGATGAGGATGCGACGGCCCGCAAGCTTGTTCACGTACTTCAGTTGCAAAGGAGACATCGTGAGCCAATTGAGCCGATGAACTTGAGCAATTGGATTCCAGGCTATCGATCCAAAAACTTTGACAACTTTACCACGCTTCTACGACGACTACCCGAGCCTTTTATGTCGATCAAGTGCCTCTCACATCGTCCATCGCGGTCGCGTTGCATCGACGAAGTGTTTCCATATTAGGAAGGTTAGGGCTGTCGGACGAAATTCGTTCCTCGTCCGAATGCACCATTTTACCAGATCTGGTAGGTACTTTTACGCGTTTCGACCGAAGAATCGTCCGACGAAGTTGAACTGTTGCTCTGTCGCTCGATGGGGTCGCTACGACTGACTATCCGACGGAGTAAACGGGCGCATGGTCAAACGGAACACATCACCATACGGCTCAGTCCTTGAATTCGCCAACTCTTACAGCAGTTATGCACATGAACACATTGGGAGCACTAACCAGTAGTACTTGATACCGTGTCCAAAACTCCAAGGATTCTTCAATCAAATAAACGTTGTTCGCCAGGGTTGAGCAGCCCATTAGAGGGTATCTGTCTGCATCTAGGTAGAGTTACTTAGGTACTAGTAGGTACGTACGATTCTTGAAAAGTCGAGCCTTTCTCTCCAACATTCACCCTCTTCGGATAGGCATATCTCCGCGATTCCTGTAGTCTACACTCATAGGACGTAGGCAAAGGATAACCTTGCTTCGGTTTATGGCAGTTGGTTCCCTGTTACCTCATCACTCCTGGAGAGCACCATGTATCACGTGGGCTATGTAACCCTAGCTTCCTCACCCTTGTGAAATGCTATGTACTAGGGACCAAGCCACAACCAGTGCTGATAACAGGTGCTGATGAGAGCTTGTAGTGATTGCATCCTCATCAATTTCAGCGGCTCATAGCTGCAACGAGGACGATTGTATTTAGTTCGTAGGTAGTCGGCCCGATCATTCCAGAAGTTCGGCTAAATTTCGGCGCACTTAGCGCCTGACGGCATCACTGTACAGTATCTTGCATCATGGGTTTGACTCTATTATTATAGCCGCCGGTTCAAGTAGCTGTTTCGTCCGTGCTTCATCTTCCTCTGTCCGGGTTACGCTACTAGTTCCTGTGTCAGCTGCGTGTCCGTTCCGTTTTGTGGTGTTATCTTTCACCCAAACACAAGTCCCAAGGGAGCATGGATCAAGTGAGATACGGAATTGCATTTTCATCTGCTCCTTCCTTGCTGGACGACAGTGCTACCGCCCCTCTGCGTGTCTTTGGTGTGTGCTAGAACACTACATTGTGTTTTGTGCCATTCGGCTCTCTAGTCGAGTTTTTGAGTCCAAGGGCGGTATATAGGCGTGGATACTCCCGAACCGTTTGGTCTTTGGCCAGGAATGATCCGGCAGCGGCGGAGATCAATGGCAAAAACCTGACCTCACTCTCATTCCAGAGCATAGTAGTTACTAGAAGTACTACTATGAAGTTCTAATGATAAAATGGCATTGAACCTCGACGTGAATCAACTCCTGTACACCTCTCTTGGGATCTCCTTTTTCTTCGATGAATGAAATGACAGGTTGACTACACTAAAAGCGATATCGAGGGATCAATTGACGAGATTTTCTTTGCGGATGACATCCCTCATGCACTGCGAGAATGGCATCAGTCAGACGCAGCAAAGGTGAAGGGGATTCCGGTGCCCATGAAGAACTGGAAACTGCTACATCGCAATGCACTAATGGGAGAAAATCAAGAAGCTGTACTCCCAGGTGAAGGTTAACTCCCTTTCTCCTCCCCCTCCCTCCGCACCCGATTCCATTTGAATGCCGTATGGCTCAGTTTGTCCTCCCAGACTCTCGTCGAAATCTATCATAGTGGCTGCGAAGAGCAGCGCTTCCGGAAATCCCTCGAAACCGCCGACCCCGTCCATCGAAGATGCGCGAGAGAAATGGCCGAAGGCAGTCAACGCCGCGAAGCCGAGGTCGAGGTCAATCGGCGGGATGCCGCCGCGGCGCGGGAACAGCTCACCGAAAAGACTTTCAGAAATATTTCAGTAGTCGAAGGGACGGGAAGACGGTGCTGTTGTCCGACGAGGCCGCGATTGCGCGGAGGTATCGCGACCTCAGGTGTGAGGTGTTGCCTTGGGATTTCGATATGGTGGAGGAGTGAGAAGTATGATTCAGTCGGACTGTAGATTATTTATCATAGATGATATATCAATCACCGTTGGAATGTGTATACCTACTGGCTATGACATTTGATGAATCGCCTTAGCGGAAAACAATCCGTTGAGATGGATTTCTCTTCGTTGAACATGCCTTCCAAGGAAGCGTCCCCTTTTTGATCTTTACTGAAGGCTGTATGAATAAATACAGTTTCAACATCGTTTCTCAATCATGTACAAGTAAGGGCAAGTTTGCTAGGTTAAATCTATATCACGATAGATGCAACCCTTTCATCTAGACTACTGTACCCAACATTTTCTCTCCCAGATACTGTACACCAAAAAACTCCACTCCAGCCCAACATATGGGTATATACTATAATACACGCGAAGCCCAACCAAACCCAACCAGCCCGAAAACGCCTCGCAATGCGAATCCAACACGAAGCTATACAAAAGGGAGTATTGCTCACGGAACACCAACACGGTGCCCTAAACCAGCCTCCAAGTCCGGCTCCTCATCGCGGCCCGACAAGTGCGATGGAGCAGGCCCTTGGAAAGCAGAAGGAGAAGCAGTAGCGGTGGTAATAGTATCGCGCGGGGAGGAGGATTGGTCCTCGGTCATTGCTGTTGCGGGAACGGCAGCAGTCTCGGAATCGCGCCGCCGCAATGACGATGGGCCCGCACCCGCAACCTGGCCGCCGTCATCCCATGATATTGATCGGCCAGCTTGTTGTTGTGGTTGCGTCAAAGGAGGCCTGACGACGGTGCCTGGGGCCGGTGACGGCAGGGGAGCAGCCTCTTCTTCTCCGGACTGACGAGGAGGACGGGTCGAGCGATGCGCAGCAGGCGCAGGCGACGACCATGTTGGCCGTGGTCGCTCCCGGGGTGGGATCACCGTGACGGGCAGCTCCTTTGGGGTACGTTTGCTGGAGGAGCCGCCGCTGCGCCAGTGCAGACGGAGGATACCGCCAAACAGCTTCGCTGAGCGAGATCCCCTGCCGTCCGCTTGTTTCTCGCTGAAGCCGTCGTCGGAATCATCATCATCATCATCATTAGTGTCATTGGACGCACGGGCCTGGTCCTGGTGTGGATGTGCATTCTGAAGTTCTTGGCTCTGGGTCCGTTCTTGTGCGTTCGCGACTTCCTGCGGCGGAGAGGTGCGCCGGCGGGTAAAGAAATTGGCGGCTGCGAGCCACCAGCGGCCCTGCGTCGGGAGTCCAGAAGGGCGGTCGGCATTAGAATGATCGCCGGTGACGACTTGCGTGATTTCCTTGTCCTCTCCATCCGAAGATGAAGTCGGCTCGTGTGGATGATGGTGGTGGTCGACTGCGCCGCTGTCGATCGGCGGCGTTGGGCTTGTGATGGTGTGGTAGCGCACGTAGTACACCGTGCTGGCCACGCTGGAGGTATCCGCACGGCTGACGGGTGACGCTGCCGCTGGCGGGACGGAGAGGCGCTCCATCGAGGTTCCCGGTTCGTGTGGGTGGTCGTGCGCTGCCTGACGACTTGTACGATGGGCACCCTGCGCCCGACGCAGCTGTCGCCGGTGCAGACCCATGACGCCTCCCCACGTTGCGCCCGTGCCGCGGCCACCGTCGTGGCCACCCCGGCTGCCGGCCGGTCGAGGCCAGTCGACTTCTTCCGATGGAGTGACCTGGAGCATCTCGTCACCGTCGAAAATCTCCCGGCCGAGAATGCCGTCTTTGCGCTCGTCACGCTCCAAGGCCTCGATTCGTTCGACCCATTCCCAGACAACGACACTGGCAGCCGTAGACCCCACCCACCGGATATACTCGCCCCATCCGGAAACGTTTGGAGAAGAGATGTCCAGGATGAAGAATACCACGGGAATCAGAACAGCGCTCAATGACAACAACGCCACCAGACAAATGTTCCGCATCTTCGGATGAAAGAACGCAAATCGATGCTTCGATAATGAGTAAAAAATAACCCAAGCCGCGTAGAGGAGATTCAAAGCCAACTCGAACAAGTACGCCAGCGCCGGGATAGCGTCCTCGAAGAGCCGCGGATGGGTGTTGGAGGAGCCCACCACAAAATTATCCATAATGGCAAAGGTCGTATCCAGCACGATGAGCGCAAAGCCCACCCACTTGATCATCACCTTCTCCTTATGTCGCGGGAACAGCCGTATGAGGGTCTGCACCTGCGCCAGCCACAGAAACGTACTGGACACGACGCGGACAACGCGCAGCTCGAGCCCGTTCATCACCTCCCGAATCATGGCAGCCGAGTCCGTGTAGCCGTGATTGTACTGTTTCTCCGCCACGCGGAGTGAGTCCACCGTCGCGATCGTCAGGGACGAGGCAACCAGCACCGCGGCGACCTTCTGCAGCCACGGCCGCCCGCCGACACCCACGACGGACGAGCTGCCGCGGTACGAGCCGCTGATCACGCCATGGCGGCCGAGAAAATTCCCGCCCCCTCCTGGCCCTCCGACGTAGAACGTGCGCGGGGTAATGAAGAGGATGATGACCAGCACGTAGCTGACCACGGTCATGCACCCAATGGCATACAGCTGCGGGGAGACGGACGAGTAGAACGGGTCCCGCGATGTGATGATCGCAGACGGTCTGGTCTCTGGCGAGCCGGTGCACGGGGGTTGGTAAACGAGATTGTCGGTCAGGGTCATTGAAAAGGTACGGTTGATGGTGAGGACGCCTAGGAGACACCTCTGTCAGTCCTGAGTGGCCAGAGGACATGGATTGTTGCAGACTCACCATCGCTAGGAAGCAGAACCGGCGTGCATGTCGGATCGATCGGAGTGACCGGTGAGGGAGGGCTCGCCCATAACTGACGGCGCGCCAGGTCCGACATGGTCCTGGCCCCCCAGCCACTTTACTATAACTCTGCGCGACCTTTTCGCGCAATTTCCCGCGGGGCGGAGGCGCGCACCCCGACACAATCAACTCGGCCAGGTCTGAATATCAGCCATGAGCGGTTTCGCCGATGCGGCGGGAGGATTCGTAGATCGCGGGACGACTTGGGAGAATGCGCTTGCCAGGCAGCAATCCTACAATTGCGGCGTCGGTGTCGGTTCAGCAAGATGGGTCAGCCAAATCGGGGTCGATGTACAGCAAAGTCTATCGGCCAGGGTCCAGTCAACTGTCGATCAATCTAGTAGTTCTCCCTCTTCATCTACGAGATGAGATGAGCCGAGCAAAGAGCCCCGGAGATGCCAAGGCGATGCCAAGCTTACGCCAAGACGAGTCCTCCACTTCTAGATCCGTCACGTGATAAATCTTATCTCCGACCGTCCGATTGGCTGGATGGATCTGATAAGCAGAGGTGGTTCCTGCTCTCCATGACAGACAGGACTTGGACTCAATTCAGTGTTGAGAACAGTAAGGTAGCCATGCAGAATGTAGACAATATCAATAGTTCATGGCAATACATCGATCTTCAAAAACCAAACGCTATCGTACAGCACGATCAAGTAGCTCCGTCCAAGCCACGGGGATGCAGTGCATGCTCCGGGCTCAAGAGATTATCCTTTGGTTTGGGCATGTCAGCGCCCGAGGCGGAAGTCGTCGCGAGCCGGAGGGAATCTGGCATCTTGCGAGAATGCACCGTCATATCGCTGCTAGCAAAACTATCCTCGCTGTTCTGGCGGGAGAGGGTGGACGGAGTCCGTTGCCCAGCGCCGGGCCCCATCAGTCCGCGGATGCCGCCGGCCTTGCGCATCGGCAGTTCCGTCGTTTTCGCGGTGAGCACGTAGAGGAGATACTTGAGATTGGGGAGCGTGTGGCGGATGTCCAGCACGCGAACACCGCGGCGGTTCAGGAGGAATTCAATGTCCTTGTTCAGCAGGAACACGCCGTATTCAAAGCGGTACTGCACATTGACGGGGTACAGTGGAAACGTCCGCTGCGGAAGAGACACCGACACGGGGTCTTCGATGACAGAGCTAGAGGAGTACGGCTTGATCGGATAGGGAATCGGGGCGGAGAGGTAAAAGGACAGGAGGTAGACGAGATGCGCCGTGTACCCCAACGCGGCGGCCACGGTGTCGCGGTCGATGTCGTCAAATGTCGAGTTGGGCAGAGGAAGTCCGGCAATGGTAAAGGCGAGGGGCTTGCCCGGGATGGGCTCGATAGGGTAGATCTTCATCAGGTCTTCGCAGATGCGACGAATCTGCCCACTGGCCTCGTCGTGGACCTTGGCCAGAAGAGAAGTGCTCGCCGCCATTTTCGACTCGGCGTCAGGCAGGTGACTGCTTATGCTTTCCTGGGTCTGATGGCCGCGAGCCATGGCTTCGCGCCGAGCCTGGAGACTGGCCATGAGTGCTTCTTTACGCCGGATCTTGTTTCTCAGCTGCTTTTTCTCGTTGGCGACGGCGCGCTGCGCAGACGCGACTCTTTCCTGCGCCTGGGACACTCTGTCGATTGCCTCCAAGCTCTTTTGATTCTCTTCGAGAATCTGATTGATCTGCGCCTCCAGCTTCTCTCTGGTTGCGAGTGCATCCTGGATGCACTCGTCCAATGTGGCCAGGCGCATCAGCGCATCGTAAGAGGACGTACTCTGGACATCCCCACGAAAAGAAGCGTTAGGTGATGGCCGAGGGGCCGGAGGAAGATCCGTGAGATTGGCATAGACGCCGTCCGCGAAATGAAAGAGGAAGGAGTTTGGCGGCAGCGGCTGGTGAAACGTCTCGATGGTCTTTCCGAGGAATTGTAACGATCGTAGACTCAGCCGGAGCTCGACTAGCAGGGCATACTCGGCCATGGCCTCCGACTTGGCCCACAGCTTGACAATCAGTTCATCGCGCCGCGAGATGCCGGGGCCGCAGAGGTTCAGGTCAAAGGATCGAAAGGTCGGGTTAGTAGACTTCTCAACTACTTCGCTAATGTACACGGGCTCCTCAACCCCGTCGCAATGCAGAGAAAACCACGTATCCGCCATTCGCGACCGGACAACATCCTCCAGCTTGCCCTGTCTGGCCTCAGGGGTAGCAGCGCTCCAGGGCAGAGTGCTTCGACGGCGCAACTGCTCCAGATGATCATCCGAGCCCTGCGGGTCTTTGCGCGGCGCATGGTTCAGGTCTGTGTATGAACGCGAATGGTGCAGCGCACGTGTCTCGGACTGTCGCAGTTTATCAGGCGTTTTCAGGGTGGTTGGAATGTCATCCTCGTCAATGGTCTTGCCGCGCGGGCGCGTGGGAGGCGTGAGGACGAGGTTGCGCACGGAGATACCTTGCAGATGGCGTAACTTGCGATTCTAAATAGATTCCTGTCAGCGGATGATTTCGTTCAAAACTCAGGAGACAATAACAATACCAATTGCGACTGCCATGGCCGTTCGCGACGACTGTCAGGCTCCGAGCCTGTAGCGGACGACATGACCTCTACTCAGCGATCATTGCGAGCACGGCGCGATATTGGACGGCTCATTCGGAGCGCGCTGGGCCCGAGAGGACATTCTGGAAGGCGTTTGACAGATGCCTGACTCGCTGAAGCTGCGAATTGAATGACGGAGGGCGGCATAACCCAATTGGGTAAGGGGCTGATTAGATCAAAATTCGCCCTCACTACTCTTCTCCATCTAAACCAACCAGCTGCTATCAAATCGGCCGTACGACTGCGAACCCATCTGATTCAACGGTGAATCGGAAATTCTTGAAGGGGAATCGCCGTCATCCTGGCCGCCATGGCCAGCTCATCAGCTCCCGCCCCGGTGAAGCCGACGATCACAAAACTCCTCGATCCGAGCAAGATCGCCGCATCATGGAATATCGTCCGGCGGCCGCCATTGCCGAATAACATGGTTATCCAGGGCAAGCCACGGCAGCAGGGATCAAATGCGTTCAAGGAATTTCAGAAGCTCGAGGGAATCCGGCTGCGAAAGGCATTGAATCGCCTGACGCACGGCAAGAACATCTACGTCTACAACAACCTGCGGACAAACCAGGTGGTGTATTCATTGACAAGACATTTGGAGGTATGGAAGTGCCCCCCCCCTTGCTCATTTGCCCTCGTGTAATAGATGCTGACCATGGCAGAAAAACAACGTCCTCTCCCAACTCATCTTTCACCGCAAGAAGAGCATCCCCGCGCAACTCCGCAAGGATGTCTGGGTCCCCTTCTACTCTGTCCACTTTGACGACGCCAAAGTTGGACTTCGAGCATACCATCTCCTACGCGAGTTCTCGATGCAACGCCAACTCTCCCCGCCGCGCGAGCTGGTCACCGTGACGGAGAAATGGATCGCGCGCAAACGGCCACGCGACCCGTTCGAGGCCGAGAAGTTCGAACGCGAATGGAGACCCAAGATTGGGGCCTTGCTGGACAAGAAGGAGCGCGCGCGTAATTTGATGGACCAAAAGGCCACGAGCGTCGCCGACATTGCCGCCGTGCTCCACATCCAGGAGGAAGAGATCAAGAATGGCTTCGGCCAGCCGAACCGCGAGTACAAAACGCGCAAGGAGCGCAAGCGCCGGCGCGCCGCCCGTCAAAAGGAGGCCGAGGTCTCGGCCAAGGCGGCGGAGCGCATCCGTCAGTTCGAGAACCTGATCAGCACCGATGAGGTGCAGTACAAGGTGGCCGATGCGACGGAGGAACAGGTCACCAACCCGATGGAGGTGAAGATCCTGTGGTCCGACCTGCATGATGCGCGCTACGCCGCTAAGTGGCCCGAGCGGGTCAAGCATGGCGAGCTGGAGTTGACGCGAGAGTATATCATGCCGGGCCAGAAGGTGGGCAACGATGTGTTGGCCAACGATGCCTTTGAAGAGAAGAAGCCTGAGCCGGAGACTGTCACATCATAGATTGTACTTAAAATCATCTCATATTCCAGAGTGTACAATAGCGGGGATATAACGGGCGTCAATCTGACTTTTCTATCCTAAACTATAAACGAAAAGAAAAGAGTTCGATTCCGACGACAGCTATAATTGACATGGTCAACGCCTGTGCCTCTCGAACGCAAGGAAACAAGTCTGAAAATAGTTCTAACAAGAAAAGGAGTTTTCGGAACACACAGTAGAGTAGAAAAATCTGGAGGCGTTTCGCATTGCCCCGGCAGTGGAGATGGTGATTGAGCGAGAAAAGGAGTTGAATCGACATTGAGGACAGACCGCGCTCTCTCTCTCTCTCCGCGAAAAGGAAGAGAGAAGACAGTCACGGAATAAAAAGGTCCCGGAAGGCATTGATCGAGATAAAAAAAAAATAAATAAATAAAGACATCATGAGAGCAAGAGGGAGAATAAAAAGAAAGAACAAGCAATCCCTTTCAATGCAACGCCCTCCAATATTTCTAGATCGACGAAATCACGGCGTGTCATTTCGGCGACGCTGGCTTCTCCTCCGCTAAACTTGCCGCCTCACCGATCGGCGGGTGGACACCGGCAGGAGAAGACCTCTCGGGCCGAACAGAAGGGGATTCCGGCTCCTCGGTCTGTTGCCGCTGCTGCTGGTCGATGGTCTCTTCCTGAATCTTCGCGTTGAGGCCGAGGTAGACGGGGACGCTTGCGTCGGCGGCTGCGGCGTCGAGTTTGCGGCGGGCGTCATCGACGATCTTGTCGGCCTCGCTGACGCCGCCTTTGCGTTTCGACAGCGGATCGCCCTCGACGCCAATCAGGTCCAGGCGCCGCTCCATCACGTCGCGGATGATGTCCGCGTGGAAGCGCACCACCATGCAAGACAGGTTGTCCGTGCTGAACCGCGACAGGGCGTGGTCGACGAGAACCTTGGATGCTTCCTGCGCGTCGGGGATGTTGCGAATGAGGTCGACCGCTTCCTGGTCGCTGCAAACGTCCCAGAGCTAGAAACATAACAAAAAGAGAGTTATTTCAGTTTGAGATTCTCGGAACTACGGTGATTCACTCACGCCGTCGCATGCTAGAATCAAGAACTCGTCTTGATCAGGGTGGATGACCGTCTCGGTCGTGTAGGGATGCCCCGTGACTAGGTCTTTGAGATAGGCGTCTCCCAGCGCCCGCGTCACCGCCAGAACGCCGTTGACGCGGTTGTTCAAGATCAAACCTCCGGCATTGGCAATACGTCGCCCCTCATTCTCGTCGCCCCCCTTGTGATCGTAGGATAGTCGCAGCGCCTTGCCGTTTCGGCAGAGCACTATGCGCGCGTCGCCCACGTTGGCCGTGTAGAGGACCCGTTGGCGGATGGGTGTCGCCGGCACTGCGGACGGATTCGACTCCGCGTTCGACTGCGAATTCAAGGTTGCTTTCTGCGCTGGTGACTCTGGATTCTGTTTAGATTCACCCTCGCTACTACTGCTAGCCGCCGGCGCCGCAGGCCCGGAAGCCTGTGCGGACTGCGAACTGGAAGGCATCCGGTCTTCCCAGCGCAACACGGCAGCAACGGCGGTACACCCGCTGTTTTTCAATGGCAGCTTCTCCAGCTCTCGGTCGACGCTGGTAAAAGCCTGATCTAGTAGCTCCGGCACCGGTGTGTTTGGATTTCGCCGCATGATATCCTCTAGGATCAGATGCAGCTTTTTCCCGCACCACTCGGCGGCAAAGGTGCCGGCATGGCCATCAAAGATGGCAAAGTAGCCATTGTCCGTCTCCACGACATGGGTCAAATCGTCCGCGTTGCTCCCGGACTCCGTTGGCGACTCGCCGCCGTCGGGCGTCGGGGAGGCTTTCCTCCCTGGTGCCGGAGTGCCCATGAAATTGTAGAGATAGGCATGTGTATCCTCCATAGTCCGACGGCATTTTCGATTGCGGTCCTCCGTAACGCCAACCTGAAACGACGACCGCGGGGTGGGCCGCGACTCGCCAGCGGAGTTGTTCAGCGAGCCCTGCGGGACGCTCAGCGCGGGATCCATCTTGCCCAGCTTATGGAGGGCGGAGCGCGGCGAATGCGGTGACTGGGTCGAGTCGCGATGGGAGAAGCGAAGGGTCTCTTTGGCGGAATAGAAGAAGGACGCGGCCTTGGCCACGGAGAAGCTGCGGTGTTTCTTCTCGCTGGTGGCAGATGTGGGCGTCGGGGTCGTCGCGTCGTCGCCGGGACTGCGCAAAAACGAGGCGGATCGCGGCGAGAGACGCTTGTCACGGGCCAGGCCGAGATTTGCAGTGTTCAGGGTCAGACCGGTTGGGCCGGTTGCCGATGATGATGGCGACGATGATGACAGCACCAGTGTTTCTGCTTTCTCCTTGGCCAGGCTGGACGAGCCGAACATTCTGTTCAGCAGCCCGCCATGCGAAGCGTCACTGCGACGCCTGATTCCTGCCAGCTTCGACGATGACAACGACAGATCCGACGCCAGGCTCATCCACGGTCTGCGAAAAGGGCGGAATTCACGGACTGACGGAAGCCACGGGGAGGATAGAAGTACGATATATGACCTCTCGACACGATCAGCGCCGGATGGTCTCGACCCAGGATTTATAGCAACTATTCGTTCCCACGAGGGCAGAACAGTCAGTCTGAAGCGTCCACGCAGACAAGTGCGGCTGATTCGTCGTTGTACAGTGACGCCATGAAGCCTCGGAATTCCGGTTGCGGCGGGGCCATGCGTCCCTGGACCAGCACAGCCATCCGGCACCGGAGAGGGCAGAGGAAGAATTCAGACTGGACTTACTGGGTATTGAACACTGTAGTTTGAGGGTAAACTGGGGAAGAGAAGTGAGAATACCGGCCAGATGGAGGAAGGATGGAACTGCCGGGGAGCACGGCACGGGTACCGCACAGCAGCCGGATTGGACTACTACTACTACTGAATGCAGAGTCCCAGGGCCAACAGGATATCAGAGCAGAATAGTGTAGACGGTGTAGATTCGATTTTTATATTACAGAGCATCGCAGTGAAGCATGCCATTCCCAGTCAAGTCGCTGATACAGCTACGTGAATCATGGACAATGAACATCAGCATCCCGTCGTGAAAATCCAGACCCCAACGCCCAACGCCGCACATCACCCTGTGCAAATCCTCGAGATCTCGTCATCGCCGTAGACTATCCAGTCGAGCCTGCAGTTCTTCGTCCCCAGAAGGTCCCCCGACAGCTTGAGCTACTTTATCTTCGCTGACACTCTGGCTTTGCAGACCGGAGGGTGTCTCACCGAGCTGCAATCAGTCAGTACGCCGCTGTGATGCATCTTTGACGAAATTGAAGAACGAACCGCCTGGCCAAGGTCCACGCCGATCTCGTCGAGCACCTCCTTGACAATCTCCTCGCTCTCCTCCTCATCCTCGATGCCCGTCGCTTCGTCAATGGCATCGTCCATGATCTCCTGACGCTCCTCCATGATCTCGTTTTCACGTTCGAACTCCATCGCAATCCGCTGCAAAGCCGGGAGGTTCATCTGCCGGTTCATGCTGCCGAGGAGCATCGTCGCCCCTTTCATTGATTGCATCATTTGCTCATTACTGCGCACCGTCTAGAGTGCGGTCAGCCGGAGTCCGAACGCATCTCCCCAACTACGCCGGACTACATACCTGAATCCTCAACGAAATCGCCTGAAGCTGTGTACGCATCTGATAGAACTTTTGGATATACCTACATCACCATGAGCAAGCGACCTTTGAATCCAGCACTCCCGCTGCACTCACCTCCGCGTCCGGACCAGGTCCTTGGCCTGGATCTTGCAGGCGCCGATCTGGCCATTCTTGGCACTCTTCTTGATGTCCTGCACCAGCTTCTTCTCCTGATTCTCCAACTTGATCCGTTCGCGATCCAGTTCCCGCTGGGTTCGCTCCAGGGCTCGCTGGTGCTTGCGCAGACGCTCCGCGGGCGTCAGCCGTTTCCCAAAGGCCCATTCGACGATCTGGTACAGTCAGCAGCGTTCGAATAAACAGGCCAAGGGGCGTACATTCATGGCGGCCGATGTCGTCACACGAGATAACTCGAGCCGCCTCTAGTTATGAATCCCACATGCAGCAGCAAACACTGCACTGCTGAACCCTCTATTGATTTAGATACCAGTACTGTACATAATTAGCGGCTGACATCAAGGCGGAGCGCGGCGGGTACCATGAAGATGCCAAGAAATGTTGATACTGCACTAACCAAATCAGGAATAGTCAATCATCATCGAGTAACGCAACCCTCCATCTCGAAATTCGATGCTTGCATAACTCAAGCCCCGTCAATCTCCCCGAAAAAAATCTCTCCGGATCAAATGCGACGGACGTTGTTCATGGAGACCGCTCCCGTTAGCTGATCGCTGTTGTCGCCCACCCCGTGCCCCAGTGATGAGCCAGGAATACTTTCCGTACAAGGGCAAACCGCCCTCCGGGGAATCCTCCTCGAAGCGGCGACAAGATGATGAGCCATCCGAGTCGGAGTTTTCGGTTCCGCAGGCCCCCGTGCCGTATATGACAGTCGGGAACGGGACAATGTCGACGGAGGCAGAGGCCCTCATGGCGTCGTTGAATCGAGACTCAGGATATGGAGGCAGTATCTCCGGCGAGAGTGCTGGGGAGGACCGTTGGCGCGCCGGACTGCTGGAAGACCGGCCGACCCCAGCGCACACGCCAACGCGTCCTGGCGAGTTTAATCCAGCCGGTATGTGCGGAGATCCGCGGGACGGATGGCAGAGCTGACTCGTTGCAGCGGAGCAGGAGCGACAAGCGCTGGCAAGCCACGTCCATCAGCTGCAGTAGTAAGTGATGTGGCGAAGCACAACAGCATTCGGAAGCTGACGGTGCCAGTAACGCGAACCGCACCAAGTTGAACCGTGCGATTAATCGGACCATCGAGACCCTCAAGGAGCTACAGGAGATGAACCGCCAGTGGCCTGTCAACTATCCGTCCATCCAGCCTTCACAACGTCCCACCCTGCAGCACACTCAGTCCGCCGCCGAGGGGATGACCGACGAGATGGCACGGCGCCCCCAGCAGCTGAGACGTGTGGCAACGTCGCTAGGTAATGACGAGGGCGAGTCCAGTACGGCCGCCGAGCGCCGTGCAGCCACCGCGGAGCCTCGCTTGATCACGCCGCAAATCGCGCAGGAGTTTTCCATTCTCAAGTTAGACCTTAAACTCGGCGCACTGCCCCAGGCAGAGCTGGTGCACTCCCTGGAGAAGACATCGATAGCGTCATTACTAGACGGCAAGATCAGTCAGAGCATCAAGCATCTGCTATCCTTGCGAGACCGGATTGAGGATACGTCGAGCAAAGTGTTGGTGACTGGTGACCTTAATGCTGGAAAGTCAACATTTTGCAACGCACTGTTGCGCCGAAACGTCCTGCCGGTAGACCAGCAACCGTGCACGAGTATCTTTTGCGAAGTCCTCGATGCGCGGGAGAATGGCGGCCTCGAAGAAGTTCACGCGGTCCACAAGGATAAACAGTACGATCGCAACGACGAAAGCACCTACGACGTTTACCCCCTGTCAGAGCTGGAAAATATCGTAGTGGACAACACCAAGTACATGCAGTGCAAAATCTATATCAAAGACATCCGGCCAATTGACGAGTCTCTGCTCAACAACGGCGTTGTCGACATTGCTCTAATCGATGCGCCGGGTCTGAACTCGGACTCCGTCAAGACCACAGCGGTATTTGCTCGACAGGAAGAGATCGACGTGGTAGTGTTTGTTGTGTCGGCAGCGAACCACTTCACATTGTCTGCACGGGACTTTATCATGAATGCGGCGCACGAAAAGGCGTATATCTTCATGGTCGTCAACGGCTTCGACAACATCCGCGACAAGCAACGATGCCAGCGCATGATTCTGGAGCAGGTAGCCAAAATGAGCCCTCAAACGTACAAGGATGCGGGAGAGTTGGTCCACTTTGTGTCCAGCAACGCCATCCCCATGGCTCCGGGAGCCGTGGTTAGTTCCGGGTCGGGGTCCGGCGGTGGAGGTGGCTCGGATCCATCCGATGATGAAGGGGGTGACGACTCGGACAAAGGAAAAGGGAAGGACAAGGGGAAACAAAGAGAGGATCAGAGACAACGGATCCGAGATTTTGAGCATTTGGAGAGCTCATTGCGACGGTTTGTCCTGGAGAAGCGGGCGCGGTCCAAGCTGGCTCCGGCCCGAACGTACCTGCTCAACGTGCTGTCCGACCTGAACGCCCTGGCGGCGGTCAACCGAGACGTGGCACAGTCCGAGCTGGAGCGCGTCACGGCGGAGCTGGACGAAATCGTGCCCGCATACGAGAACGGCAAGGTGAAGAAGTCCGAGCTCGAGCAGGAAATGGAGAACAAGATCGATACGACGTGCACCGATGTGTACGACTACACCCGAACCACGCTGAACCGCACCATTTCGCAGGTCGCGAAGGCGGACCTCGGCGTTGCGTACCCAGGCCTGCTGTCGGCCCTGCAGTTCGCGGAGGACCTCAAAGCGGCGATGCTGGATCAGATCTCGGCGTCGGTGGACCACTGCGAAAACTACGCGCGGGCGAAGACGGTCCAGGGAGTGAACTTCATCCAGCAGCTGGGGATCCTGCACGTGGGCGAGGACCGCTTTTCACCGCTCAATTTCCGCGCAGATATGATGTTCCGCAAACGCCGACACGCCCTGGCGCGGCAGGTGGATGCCGAAGTCGAGTTCTGGGACTTCTTCGACATTCAATCTCTGTGGGAGCGACAGGAGAAGGTGGCCGGCACCGGCATGGCGATGACGGTCGTTACCGTGCTCGGTGGGCGCGCCCTCGGCGGTGGAAGCTTCGGCTGGCTGGACGGAGCGCTCGGCGCCGCGCGAGTCGTTGGGGGCGTGCACAACAACAACCTCCTCCGACGACTTCTCGTCCCCGGCCTCCTTGCAGCCGCAGCACTCGCCGTCGCATACGTCCTGTCGACGATCCCGCAGACGCTGCCGACACGCCTGTCACGCAAGTTGGCCACCAGCCTCGAGGAACTCGACTACGTGCACGCGAACGCCGCGCGGATCAGTGGCGAGGTCCGCCGTGTACTGCGCATGCCGGCCGGCAACCTCCAATCGTGTCTCGCGCAGGGCCTCGACGACCTTGCCCGACGGAAAGAGTCGGTCACTCGGTCAAAGAACGAGAGCGAGACTGCCGCGAAGTACTTTGCGCAGTTGCTCCGCGCGTCGCGCGAGCAACGCGAGGCTGTCGAGAGTGTCGATCTGGAGCCGCCGCTGCCGGGGGCTTTGGCTTGATCTCTCTTATGTATCCTTATCTATATATATACCCCTTTTGAGACAACTGTTATGTATACCCTTCTCTTCATCCTTGTTCGTTTCATTTCTCTTCACTTGTATGGCTTTTTTGTTTGACACTGGCGGCGTTGCATGGCGCCGTGGGAGGAAAAAGGCTAAAAAAAAAAAAGGATTGCATGTCCGTCACGAGGAATCCTGTAACAATCATCATGCATCCATGTATTCTGTATTTCCGTGTTTTGCTGTTCTTGGCTTCATTATCTCATGATTCTCATGATGTATATTTTGTATACCAAATTGATTCCTGTACCGTAACTACCTATATCATGCATGATGTATTTCCATGCTCCATCGACGCCGTATGTACATAGACTCCGAACCAAGCCCTAAACTCCATTGTATGCAATCATTGAATCGAGCAAGTGACCGCCCAATGCCCAGTTTATTCCGCAAGAACTACCCCAAGAGCAAGAAAAAAAAAAAAAAAAAAAAAAAAAAAAGAAGAAAGAAAAAGTTTTGGCTCATTCCGAATCATCATCCCAAAACGGCATCCGTTTCCCTTCCCTGTCTTTTTCTTTTTCTTTTTCCTTTTCCGCGAACCGTCTACTGCGGCGTGTTGCTCGTCGGTGGCCATCGACATCGAACTCGTCCATGATCACGGCTTGCTTCGTAGTAGTGGTCGAGGTCATGCTCGGCTGTTGCTGTTGCTGCTGCTGCTGCTGCTGCTGCTGTTGTTGTTGTTCTTGTTGTTGCTGATCATCGGCGGCGTTGTTCCGTGCTGCCTTCATCGCTGCCCGCCGCATAATCTTCTCGCGCATGCGCGTCGACTCTGGATCCTCGTAATTGAGCTGTGTCGTTGGCGGGGGCTCCTCGTCTTCCAGGACCGGGGAGTCGATGTATCCTCCTCCTCCTCCGGTTGTGGGCTTCCCGGTGGTGGAGAGGAAGCTGTTGTTCCGGCTCGTCTTGGTGCTGGGGTCGTGCTGGATGCTCGTGCTTTCATCGATTGTGCTGCCGTAGCCGTCCTCGTTGAGCGTGTCGATGGAACTCGTGCGAGAAAAGGCGCCGCGTGGGACGCCGGCACCGGTGGTGAGATTGGTCATTGTCGACGTCGTGGAAGCTCCGGAGAGCGCGCGGCCGAGGACGCTGCGTTTCCACTGTGGACCGTTGTTGTTGTTCTTT
Organism: Thermomyces dupontii; assembly: GCF_041956625.1. Lineage (NCBI taxonomy): Eukaryota > Fungi > Ascomycota > Eurotiomycetes > Eurotiales > Trichocomaceae > Thermomyces > Thermomyces dupontii. Next base: position 2,286,557 of record NW_027192309.1, on the reverse strand, counting down.
GTAGGGGATTCGCCGGAGGTGTTGTTTTGGTTGTTGTTACTCTCCCGCGCTTGTTTCAGGAAGCTGTTGATGGCGGATTCGAGAACCTTGGACGAGCTCCGAGAGAGGGGTTTCTTCAACGAGGGTGCGTCGGGCTTGTCCGGTTCTTGCTTCTCGTCCTTATCGTCGTCCGTTGGTTTGTGCGGGGATGTCGCCGCGCTTGTGTCGTTGGTCGGCGGAGGCATACTGCCGTGTTTCTCCGGCGAGATCGACGTTCGTCGCCAGACTGATTCGCGGTCTCTTGCCTCGACATGTGGGCGCAAAGATGGTTTCTCGTCAATCCTGGTCGACTGCGACGGCTTCGCGTGAATAAGGTACGGTTCAAACGGTTTCTTCTGTCCCGTCTGCACCGAGATCCAGAGCCAGTCCGCAGAGACGGCCGGCACGCCCCATTCCGCCGTGTGCCGAAGTTTCTCTGCGTTCGCGGTGCGCGCATCATTGCATACCAGCACCGAGGCACTCGGTGTTAGGTACTCTTCATATGTAGCGCCTTGGAAGGTCAACGTGATTCTGCGCTCCCGTCACTGATACTTACCCATAACTTTGACGAGCTTCGACAGATGCAGCAGATCAATCCCAGCGAACCCCGTGGAGCAGATCCGCATTTTGTCGAACCCTTCTCCTGTCAGTATCCGATGCAAAGAGATGTTAAAAGAACCGCCTACCTGGAATCGGAAACAACGGAAACGGAGTGCTGGTAACATGAGCCTCTGGAGTCACCAGCCGCTTCTGATCCAAACACCGTTCCAACCACATATCTGTGACGGTTTCGTACTCTTCCTCGCGTCCAATCGTCGGAATCTCCGATCGCGGAAGCTTATGCGGTACAATAAGAAAATTGCGACCTGCCCCTAAGCCGCTGATTGCCACTTGGCTCGAGTCCGCGACCTGGGCACCGTTGATTTCCAGGTGATTGCGTAAAACGACCACCTACACCAGTCAGACTCGTCCCCTAGAGATGGCGCAATCGACTTACTTGCTTAGAGGTAAATCCATGAATGTAGAACTGACAGCCATCCAAAAAGCCCTTCGGCTCCTCATCTGCGTCATTGTCAAGCAGAAAACTGCTAACTGGTTTGTCCGGAACGGTTGAGTCACTAACAAAGGACCTGGCAGTCTGTAATTTCGATCTCTGCGCAGCAAGCGGCGGCTTCTGTTCTTTCGGGGGAACGGTCGTGGCCGGGTTCTGCTCTACAGTGAAGCCGCCCCCTACTATGTCTCCCCAGATGCCTTCGTTCTGGTCGCCTAGCTTGCTGCTAGTCACCCTGCGCAGTTTGCGGGCACGTGGATTTGCGGATGTCCCAGTTGGCTCTCGCTTCACGGGCTTTTGAGAAACATCACGCTCCCAGGCGCCGACCCCTTGTTTCTCCACCGGCAACGTGGGATCATACCGGGACTCATCGAGCACCATCCCTCGCTCCATGCTGTCCTCAAACCATTTCACGCTCACCACATGAATCTTCCATTCCCTCGCATGTTTATACTTTTCCCCACTCGGCTCCTTCGCGACCAGGTGAGTGACCGACTTGGTCAGGTCCTTTCTGAACTCAGCTCCGTTGGCTGACAGCGTCTTCCGAAGGTAGTTCCGGTACGCCACTTCCGGCCCCCGTATCCCATCAGCTAACCCCATCCTTCCTTCAATGTCGAGCGCATCAGGCGGACTTACTGTCATCGAATCCGGTCAGACAGATCTTCAGACCGTAGAATGTTGGTACTCGATACTTCTCCTCCAGGGCTTTCAGGTCCGTGTCCCCTCCCTGCATCCATGACTGTCGAACAGCCTCGATCCATTCCGGCAGCAAAACGACGACATCGCTTCGTGCTCGCGCCACAAACTTGTATTTCTCTGTGTTTACCTCGCCGACTAGTAAATGCGTCACGTCCGAGGTCAGATCGAACTCGTGGGCTGCTCCCATTTGCCTCCCATAGTCCACTAGTTGGGACTGTTTGAAAGGTTCCCGAGTCAGCTGTGATCTCATTGTCAGTTAGGTCTTGCGTACCCGTTGTTCTGGCGAAATGGACGTGAAGCAGAGGACCACGCCGGCGAGAGGGCGCTCCTTGTCTGGACCAATGTTAGCACACGGAGGCACTCAAACGACATCAATTGACTCACCCGCGACAGTCCCATCTGCCATGCTTCATTGTATCGACGTAGTTGCGAGACTGCGAGTGGAGGGGTGTCCGCTTTGCGTCTTCGCTCCGCGTCTGGACGCGCAGGCACGTGATCGCCTAGATATATATCGCCATTTTGAAATACCTAAGGACGGTAACTTGTTCACATTAACTCATCGATACATAGATACACATACACCCTACTCCGTACTTAGGTAACCTAGGTTATCACGTGGTTCTGCGAGTGTTTATCTCACGTGACGAGAAACAGCCTCAGGGCATTCGGCTTGTGGAACCACGCTTGACACGCGCCGCAACGTTTGTTCTTGTGCCGCACGAGAAACGCGACGAGAGTTTACAGAACCGCCCAATGCCATTCCCGTAGCTACCTCCACTTTTTTCCGCGTTTTTCTCACTCGTTTTATGTCTGCTCGCACGCTGGCGACTCGGGGCCCGGTGTCTCCAAGGCAATTGATTTCTTCGCTGCATCGAGCGCCGTTCGGTGTTGGTCGATTCTCGTCCTCAACCGTCGCCCTCGAGGAGCCTCACGCGCAAACCATGTTTCATAAGGCAGTTCAGAACAATCCCGGACCCACGAAGCCGCTCCAGTTCAAATCAGCTCGCTTGAACACGCACAGCGCGACGACGGTCGGGAAAACGCAGCAGGTCGCCGGCGTGAAAAGAAAGCTGGAGACAGCTAGCGGCATGTCGTCAGCCTTGGGCTCGCTCCACGACTCGGTCTACTTCGATGAGAACGATTTTGACAATGACTCTGATCTGGACTTTGACTCTCCAGACCCGATTCGGCCATCCCACTCCATGGCCAAGACGTCCCAGTCGCCAACTCTCCCAAAGCCTGCAGCATCAACAAGTCAGAGCCAAGCACAGAACGATGCGAGTTTAGCAGACTCCGCGGTTCCGCCAAGCAGCACTCCCATCCCGTGGTCGTCATCACCCCCTTGGCACTATCTTCCGCCACAAAATCAGCAGAAGTCCCGAACCCTTCCTTGGCTTGCAGATGAAGCAAAAGGTGAAGAAAGGCACCCAGAGACGCCAACACCAAGGAAGGAGACAATGTTCTGGGACAAATCCGCCAGCGCGCTCAAGGACGAGCAGCGAGAGTTTCGCAAGCAGAACAAGAAACGACCGAAAAATGTCGTTGAACCCGGGCCCCGCAGCAGAGTACCGGAGATATTTCTCAGCGACGAGCAAAAAGCGGTGCTTGAAGCCGTTGTCGATCAGGGAAAAAGCATTTTCTTCACTGGTTCGGCTGGGACCGGTAAATCCGTGTTGATGAGGGAGATCATCAAGAAACTCCAGAAAAAATATAGGCGGGAGCCGGACCGTGTTGCTGTCACCGCATCTACCGGTCTTGCTGCATGTAATATCGAAGGTGTGACTTTGCACAGCTTCGCTGGCATTGGCCTTGGAAAGGAATCTACCTCGCAATTAGTCAAAAAGGTACGATTGCTGAGCTCTGATTATAGGATTGCAATTTGACCGTCCACAGGTTCGCATGAACCAAAAGGCCCGCAATCGGTGGTTGCGCACCAAGGTTCTGATTATCGACGAAGTCTCCATGGTTGATGGGGACCTCTTTGACAAATTGGAGGAGATTGCGCGAAGAATCAGGAACAACGGGCGACCCTTTGGCGGCATTCAGCTGGTTGTCACCGGCGACTTTTTCCAATTACCTCCTGTGCCGGAGGGTTCCAGTCGAGAGGCCAAGTTTGCGTTTGCCGCTTCGTCGTGGAACACGGCCATTCAACATACGGTTCTCTTAACGCGGATTTTCCGGCAAAAAGATCCCGAGTTTGCCGCAATGCTGAATGAAATGCGGCTCGGAAATATTAGCCAGAAAACGATTGAAGGGTTCAAGAAACTTTCTCGGCCTTTGCAATTTCATGATTCACTGGAGGCCACGGAGCTGTAAGACTTGACTTTTCGACCCTCTTTATGGTCTAAGTTCTTACCGCAATGCAGGTTTCCTACTCGCGCTGAGGTCGAGCGCGCCAACAACCTTCGTATGAGTCGGCTAACTGGGGACGTCCAGACCTACAACGCCCAGGATTCCGGATCGATCAAAGATGTTGAGTTTCGAAATAAACTGCTATCCAACTGCATGGCACCCCCAACGATCCAATTGAAGAAAGGCGCACAGGTCATGCTCATCAAGAACATGCCGGATGACAACCTCGTCAATGGCTCGATCGGCCGTGTCGTTGCCTTCATGGATTCAATCACGTATGGGTACATCAATACTTATGAGGGCGGCTTCACACGAGGTGGCGATGAAAAGTATAGCGAGGAACGAATCAACCGAGCCCGAGCACGAGCCATCGAAATCTCTGGCGGTTCCGTCAACTTGGGCCGCATGTGGCCGCTGGTGGCCTTCGTCCAGCCAGACGGGACGGAGAGGCATTTCCTCTGCCAACCGGAGACCTGGAAAATCGAGCTGCCCGACGGAGAAGTGCAGGCGCAGCGTACCCAAGTGCCTCTGATCCTCGCATGGGCGTTGTCCATTCACAAGGCTCAGGGACAGACGTTGCCCCGGGTTAAGGTCGATCTCGGCCGTGTCTTTGAGAGAGGCCAGGCATACGTCGCTCTCAGCCGGGCAACCTCTCGGGAGGGGCTCCAGGTGACTGGATTCGATGCGAAGAAGGTGATGGTTCATCCCAAGGTGGTCGAGTTCTATAGGAACCTGGGTAATGTCAGCTCCGTCCTGAAGAAGAAGAAGAAGAACTACTCGTCCGCGGCGAATTTTTTGGAGGATGATTCTGGAGATGACTATGACGACGATTGGTGAACCGGCATGAGTCGGTATTAAGTTGGGTCTCATGCTGGGGGTTGACTATTATTCGAGTTCATTCCATCGAGATACAGCTTTCTGATACCCTGCTGTACATAGAACTGACTGGGTCTGTGGGAGGGTCGACGTCGAAACACACTGACATGATGTATGACATACATGGACTACTGCATCTGAAAGTAGGTCCAACCTACGAGCGGGAGCGTGCACAACCGGAACCTACTACAACTCACTAGTCATTCTGCATCTGGACAATTTATTACGACAGGTCCTTAGACTCCAGATGAGATCGTCATCGGAGATTTTTTCCTTCCATCGCCAGCGAGCAATCGATTCGGCAGCGATGAAACTCGACGATCAGAACTAACCTAAATTCCCATTCCAAAGCATACTATCCAACCGGAAGTCCTCGTGCACCACCCCAACCGCATGAATCCGCTTCTTCAACCGTGCGATCTCCCAGACTCAGCGGCGACTTGGGTAAGTGACGTGAGAGTAGTAGCTTGCGAGAAGCTGGAAGTGATACTTAGTAGTCAGGTGCTTCTTGCAGCGCGAATGAAGAACGTTTGATTCCCCGGGGCGAATATTTCAATGCAACACGCCCTAGAAGGTCCGTCAGTCGAAACCATCTGATCGATTTAGGATTCCAGCAGGAGGACACCCTTATCACGCCACGCAATCGATAGGTTGGTTAGCCCTGAGGTATCATTTTATCGATGGGATGAGTGCCCTGAAAACGAACGAAGTGAATGAAAGGGACCGAAGGAGTGCGCATACTAACGACCCTGAAATTCGATCAAGGCCCAGACCAGAGGTCTAGTTACGGTTGGTGCCTGGTGGTCAGGTCACTTTTTTGATCAGACGCCCTCAAACTTGTCCATTTCTATGTAGGTACATAAATGAATGGTCACAGGAGACTTGTATACTTCCTCCTACAGAGAGATTACCAAGTTTCAACCGTCCATTCCTTGCTTGTCTCAACAGAATAGTCTTCCTATTTAATACGTACGCGAAGAACTGTTGCTCGCTAAGTCGCTACTTTCAGTCGACTCTCAAAGTCATGGCCGGAGCGGCATCTCGCAGTCCTACCTTCACTTGAAGTACAGTACCTACGCCCGCCGATCGCAATCCCGCGGGACCATAAACTCAACTATACTATCCCTATATATGGGGACGCCGCTGCCCCTATCGTCCGTCATACTGTTCGTATTTCGTATCTCAGGGATTCCGCTCAAGAAGACTCGCTACGAAAAGGTGCTACCATACAATCTCAAAGAAGGCCTACTAGCTAAATCATCTTCCTGCTTTGCCGGTCGCAATCTTGTTCTTTCGAGTGAATAAACACAGCCGAAGACGTTCCTCTACATGCTCTAGGCTTATTGACTGCTTTCAACCGTCCTTTGGTGTCCATCATGCTACTCTGCCAATGAGCAGCCTGACTTTTTCTGCCACCGTCTCCTCATACTCTACGCCTAAAACGTCCTCGGTGGTGCCTCATTTCCATGATAGCCACCAGCGGTGATAACCGGCCTCCTCGTTCGTGAACGCCGATCATAAATCCAACAACATCAACTGTGTCTCCCACGCTAGGTAGGGGTCTGATATCCACGACGACCTACTTGAAATACACAGTGGAGGTCATGGGGAATCATCCATTTCAATGACGAAATGCGGCACATACAGCCGCTCCGGGAAACCCTGGAATCCTGCGTCCTTCCGAACCTCAATTACCCGCGCTCTGAACCAAATCACACGCAACTCATGTCGGGTGCGTCACCGTGCGTGCTGCTCATCAGAAAACGGCTCCAAATCGAACGCCGAAACTGTGAGCAAGGGTAACTCAGTCGACCGCTCCCTACCCGATTGTGCATCCGACACGGTTCGGAGTTCGGAGGAATCGACGGGTTGCATATCACCATATCATGATGATGGACGAGAAAATTGCTCGTCGCTCTGACAATCATATTGCTGCTCGTCATTTTCGTACACCAGCCCAAAGGTTAGGTATATCCGAAATGATATCGCTGGCAGAGAAAGGAACGTCACAGTCCCTGCAGTGGCCGTCACCAACTGCCAATGATTTGTTGGATCTAGCATCTCGGAAGCAAGGCGCATGAACGCATCCAAAGTGCACCTGTCGCTGCCCATTTTGCAAGGTCGATGCCCTTAAAACAGGCGTTGGCACTTTCGAAGCTCCGAACCAAGGAGCGGTAGATGTGAAGGCTCCTATTTCCGCCCACTAACTGCGGCCCCTACACCCTACTGTAGGTTAGGCCTATCTCAGGGGTTGCTTATCACGTGGTTCTCCTCATTGTCAAGATGAAGTTAGGTTACAGTGGCTATTTTTCTTCCGCCGCGTTTAGGCTCAGGTCGGGCCGTCGGGGAAGCAGGAGGACCTCGACCCGGCAGCGCTGATTGGCAGGAGGGACTACGAGTAGTTGCAAAGGGATGTGGTGATGTGCACACCAATCCAGACCTCGAGCCCATTGAGTGCTTCCAATGCTCGACTGGCTCAACCGACGCTCACTCCCCGATCACAAAGAGATTACTCGTACACTAGTACTCCGGACATCACTCGCCATCAACAAGGATCTCCATCCTCTACGGCAGCTCAAGCATAGTAGTATGCGAGTATGGAGACGCCTCCTGTCAACCCCAACGTTCCCGACGTACGGCCGTTTCCAGAGGCCACTGGCAGTGCCCAAGTTCTTCGTGACAGGAATTCTCCTCGACCCGAATCCATGTCCCTGGTCCCTGGTCAGTTGGTGTCTTTGCTCCCTGAAGTAGCTACTCCTTCATATTCTGTGCTATGGAGTCCACGTTGACTCAGTTGGTGGAGAGGGCAAACCCGGTACAGTAAAAAGTGCTTGGAATTAGACACCCCTGTCACGATTTACCCCATGCGGTGCCAGCCGTTACCATTTTGGCAGAGGTGCAGCAACGCCGTCGGAGAACTAACGTGAGCATCCAGGTCCGTAGGTAAGTAGGTTATTCACTTGCGCACATACAAATAGTACTGATCCGAGGCAGCGACCGCTGGTCCCAGAGGTGCAACGTACAAAGACATTTTGGCTGTTGAGATCAGCTCTCGGAAACTGTTCCGAAGGGTCTTGTATTCAAATCACGAACTGAGTACTTTCTATTTGAATCGTTGACGTGTGATCAGTCAGTCATCGACCTTCCTGGAATTCAACAGAGGATTATTCCACCATGACGGAACCATCTGCTCGGGAACAAACAACCACCGCCAACAGTGCCCCGGCAAACGTTGAAGTGGACACCTCGGTACGAGAGCTCTCCATTGCGGTACACCAGAATGCATTGCTAACTGGAGTCTCAGTATGACAATGACTCTTCTTATGGCGATGAACTGTATGTAATGTGACGCCATGGCGCTCCAGATCCCAAAAGCATACTCACACATGTTCGTCAACATACAGGTCGTCGTACAGTGCATCGCTGACGTCATCGGTGCTTGATTATCGCCATGAGAATGGCCGACGATATCATAAATTCCGCGATGGGTGTAAGACTTGCTTCTTGCCTGACCAACCAAGAGCTGCAAGCTAATCGTTATTTCATAGCGTATCTGCTCCCTAACGACGAGACCGAAAATGACCGCCTGGACATTGTTCACGAACTTTGTCTCACACTAATGCACCGCAAGCTCTACCTGGCCCCGATCAAGAACCCGCAACGAGTGATTGATCTGGGGACTGGGACAGGTATCTGGGCAATTGATTTCGGTAAGTTTGCTCGTTGGTATTGGTGATCCCGGATGCTGACTCACTGAAGCGGACCAACATCCCGAGGCCGAGGTAAGGAATACTAGGGGAAGCGATCCCAGGTAGACAGAATGCTGAGACGGGATGTTGGCCGTGCCAGGTAATCGGCTGTGATTTGAGCCCGGTTCAACCGACTTTGTCAGTTTAGCATAAGAACTCGTATCTAAGTGGCTGGGCTGACGGGGATTTGCAGGGTTCCTCCGAATGTGAAGTTCCTTGTGGACGACATCGAGTCGGAGTGGACATGTGAAAGCGACCCCTTTGACTTCATCCACGCGCGATTTCTGGCCGTCTCGATCAAGGATTTTGGGAAGTTGATCAAGGAGTGCTATCGGTATGCTGGCCACTGTTCCGTTTTCTTTCTTGACTCTAACCAAGAAACAGATCAGTAAAGCCCGGCGGCTGGGTTGAATTCCAGGACGGGACGGCTATCCCATGTCTCCAGACGGCAGTCTCAACGGCACCGCGCTCCAACAATACTACGACGAAGTCTGGGGCGCGTTCGAGGAGGCTGGCTATGAGGTGCGTCCCGGGCCCAAGTTGGAGCAATGGTTCAAGGAGGCCGGGTTCGTGAACATCCATGTTGAGAAGTTTGTGCTTCCATACGGCGTCTGGCCAAAGGATCCCCATCTTGTCAGTTATCCCCTTTGCCCCCAAACAGTAAATCGATGACACTTCAGTACTGACATCTTCGACAGAAGAAAGTCGGCGCCTGGAACCAGACCCAGGCCGAAGCGAACGGCTTCGAGGCGGTAGCCCTGGCACCTCTGACGCGGTTCAAGCAGTGGACCAAGGAGGAAGTCATTGTCCTTGCCAGTAAGGCCCGCGCCGACGGCCGGAACCGCAACATTCACATGATGTTCGACTTGTGAGTGTCCCCGTAGCTATTATCCGGCTTTGCTATACACTAGACAACTAACCACAAATATCATCCGCAGCTATGTTGTCTACGCCCAGCGTCCCGAGAACTGACGGACAATACTATGTACTCCTGTCGTGCCTGGACGAGTTGCTCGTGTAGCCTCGGCGGCTCGGCCTCTTGCTCTCAAGGTCCGAGCCGTCCAGGTTAACAGCAATGGAGGAGCCCAAAATTTTACTGCAAATCTCCGTGGCTCTGTGGTTAGAAACATCTAATGAGAGGGTGGGAAGTCACCCATCTAAAATGGTTCTAAGCAGTACATCACTTATTCGTCCATTTCTTTTCAGTCCTGCAAGCCCTCTCTAGTATGCCCTCTTCCACTGTTGATTATCTGATGAATCGCAGTCACTCTTTGAGTACCTTTCTCACTCTGTTGTTTGTCATTCCTTTGTCTCTTTGCATTTCGTTTGTCAGATGATGTGCATAAGTTGAGGTCACTCCCACCCACATGGATGGGCAAGTAGACTCAGTGAGAATTGACATTAGTCTTACCGTTGGCATCCAACTCCTCTGATACTTGTGACATGCTCTACCATAATTCAACATCCACATGCCTAGAGGCAGGAGAATATAACCGTGACAGTCGATTCAGAGGAACGACCCATTCCGGTACACTTTTTTTTTCTTCAATCTCTATGATAGGTTTTGTCCGTAGAGGTTTTTTGTAGGGAGTTGCTGCTCAACAATTCCTCGAGGCTCTCTGCTCTCTTGCAACCGAAACCTTTTGAGCGCGTTGATGTATTTAGGTTACCTAATCTTTGCCCAAAACGGCAAGGCTCCATTCGTTTCAGGGCATGCGCGCGACAGCCGCGCGTCATCAGTCACGTGACTTGTTATCTATTATCGATAAGGTATGAGCACGTGACTCGCACTGAGCTGGCAGAGCTGGCCGCTTTGTCCACGCAAGTTTCAATATCCCACGCTGCCATGTCAACATTGGCTGCTATGTAGAACCCTGTTGCAAGCTTTTGTTTTTTGTGTTTGTGCTGTCGTTTCATGATGGAGTCTGAATTCATCGGATACACAGTCCTTGTGACCCTGAAATCCCCTCCAAATGCACAGATTCGCGGCTCTGTCGCCAGTGTGGCCGGGCAGCGGTTGACCTTGAAAGACGGTACGGACAAAGAATAAGATGAAACCTTCCATCGTTGCATGCTGATCAGGCCAGTGACGCTGCTATGGACTGGCCAGCAATTTCCCGTGTACACGATTGATGCACCGAGCATCTTGGATCTCGAAGTGTCGTCGACCACGCCTACTACGAGTACAATGATTTTGCCGCCGCATGGTAGTAGTCGGGATGTTGTCCAAGCGCCATTGCACGATCCTGCGATTGTGGCGGCTTCGGATGCCGTCCCTGCGGCGCCGGCAGACCCTGCGATCCTGAGCTACTCGAAATCGCCGCAGCTTGCACAGCCCCGACCCCAGGCGGTTGTCAATCCCAAGCTGGACGCTGCTGCGGCTATCCATCCAATCGAGCCGACGACTCCTACACCAAAAGTCGCGGAGAGGAATGGGTCTGATCGAATAGCGGAACTGGCGGATTCACTCAATCATGCCCGGCTGAAGGAGAATGAGGAAATTGGTGGATCTGCGTCTCAGGAAGAAAAGGACCTTGCGGGAGTAGAAGATGACATCGATCATACTGAAAAAGGACGTTCTCGGCGAACTAAAAAGAATCGCCAAGGTCGCGGAAGTGGTGACAACGATCAATCCGTCAATAACAACGGCTGGCGACACACGCCATTCGTCGAGACGATAAAGCCACGAGCACATACCGGAAACCCTGCAGAAGATCAGTACGTGCCGAGATCGGCGGGGAGATCGCGCCGATCCGGGAGGAAGTCCTACGCGGAGGATCCCAATGGATGGGCAACCGAGGATGCGACGGACATCCAAGAGATGGGCGACTTTGATTTCGAGGGCAATCTGTCTAAATTTGATAAACGACGCGTGTTTGATGAGATCCGTCGAGGAGACAAGACGGCCGAGGCAGACCGCTTGGTGAGCTTTAATCGAAGGGCCAGGCCCGGCACGAATGGCGGTAAAAATCTACATTGGTCCGAGAATGTATTGGATACAACGCCTCCCAAGTGGAACAGTGAAGCGGGAGAGACGGATCCAGAGACATGCGAGGAGCCGACCAGCCGGAGTCATGGATCGCGGGATCGGACACGGCCTCTGAAAGGCCCGAACACTGTCGGGCATGCCGCTCTTCCGAATCAACCTCCCGGCACCTTGAAGCTGACAACGACAAACCGAACGTGTCCTACAGTCAGTCCGCTGCAGATGCTAGAAGTGGAGCAGTTGGCTATGACGGAGTACGGGCTGACGGAGGATATGATGGTTGAGAATGCCGGGCGTGGCATCGCGGAGGCGGCCGTAACTCAGCTACATGATGACGCCGCAACAGCCACAGTGGTTATCCTTACTAGTAACCATCGGACTGGGGCCCGTGCCATATCAGCTGCCCGGCATCTGCGGAATCGCGGGCATCGAGTCAACGTGTGCCTGCTGGGTATTGAACACGATGCGGAGCTGCTGGAGAGTTGCCGAAAGCACCTAGAAATATTCAGGAAGATCGGTGGCCAGGTCTTGAAATGGGAAGAACTGTCCGCGCAGTTCCCGTCATCGGACCTTACCGTGGACTTGATTGTAGATGCCTTGTTCGGGATTCATTTCTCCTTTGACGATCTTCGAACCGACAGTCAGGCCACGGCTTTTGAGATGATGTCCTGGGTGAATCGAAGCAACGCGGATGTTATTTCGGTTGACATTCCTTCTGGCCTCTCAGCATTTACTGGTAAGTGTGCATCAAACTCACTATACGAGCTAAGTTTCTGACCCAGGGGATAGGCGATGCAGGCAGTATTCAAGGCTCCCATCCATGGGTCAAACCCAAGTCGGTCGTATGTCTCGGGGCGCCCAAGACCGGCGTGATGCTGGCGTTTGCATCCGGCGTAGCCAGCTCGTGGCAGCTCTCCGTCGCTGACGTCGGCATCAGCCAAGTGGTGTGGAGGAAATACGGCACGCGCCGGAGCCATGGTGTGGATTTTGGGAACCGCTGGGTGGTTCCTTTGGTGTATCAACCTGCGGCATCCTGAGTTCGGGCTGGTTCGACACTGGCGTTTGGGATTTGAAGGTTGGTTAGGCTACGGCAGGGGTTTAGGTGTTATGTACTAGTACTTTGGAATCGGATCAAGGTCAATTGTCATCGGCGTGAAGAATCAGAATCCCGTGGTAGTAGCCTCAGGCATCAAATACCTAACCCTAACCCTATCCCTAAAAGGTTAGCGTCCTTTCAAGAGAGTTGCTCCTTGGACCAGGCTCCAGCAGAGATCAGAGCTGCATCAACGCGATCAGGATCAACGCGCACCATGGGAAAAGGTAAGTATCTAATGCTGCTATTATGATTGCATCGACACATATAATTAATCTATCTTCCAGGAACGGATAAGCTCTACGTATGTGACTCCATGAATCCACATCTCCGACCAGCTGCTTACCTTCGCCACAGATCACACACTCAGAATGGGCCTCTGAAGACGCTTACTCGGCCAGCGTCGGGGCCGGCGCCGCGAGGAGCCGCAAGGGCGGGCATGCGCCGGCGGAGTTTCGGCGACTGCCGTTCAATTTCTGCGCGCTGTCGCTGCAACCGTTCTCGCACCCGGTGTGCACTGCGAACGGAACGATCTTCGACCTGACGACCATCATACCGTGGATCAAGAAGCACGGAACGAATCCGGTGGACGGGACGCCGCTCAAGAGCTCGGATCTGATCAAGCTGAACTTTGCCAAGAATGATGCTGGCGAGTATGTCGACCCGGTCACATTCAAGGCCTTTACGGATAACACGCACATCGTGGCGCTGCGACCGTCGGGCAACGTGTTCGCGTGGGATACGATTGAGAGGCTCAATATTAAGCCCAAGATGTGGCGCGACCTGGTGTCGGACCACGAGTTTGGGCGGAAGGACATCATCACGTTGCAGGATCCACAGAATCTGGAGAGCCGCAACCTGAATGCATTCAAGTATCTGCAGGACGGGGAGAGCGGGTTGACAGACGAGCAGAAGAGGGAGCGGGAGGAGAATGTGAATTTGAATGCCATGGGAAGTTCGGCCAAGATTCTCAAGGCGAAGGAGGCGGTTGCAAAGGCGCGCGCTGAGCGGACTGCAGCCCAACAACAGAAGGCCGGCGGGCAAGGAGACGCCAAGGCAGGGACGGTGACGAAACGGGAAGGGCCCAAGCAGACGACGACGACGACGACTTCTGGGAAACCGGTCCCTTACAATGCTGCCAGACACACGACGGGTCTGACAGCGGCGTCGTTGACTAGCACAGGACTGACACCGCGCACGGCGACGGAGCTTGCGACACTAACCGACGAGCAATATTTGCTGAAGCGAGGACGCGTCAAGAACAAGGGCTACGTGCAAGTATCGACGACGATGGGCGATTTGAACATCGAGCTGCACACAGACTGGGCGCCGAAAGCGGTCTGGAATTTCATTCAGTTGGCCAAGAAGGGGTATTACCGGGACGTCATCTTTCATCGGAACATAAAGGGATTCATGATCCAGGGTGGCGACCCGACAGGGACCGGGCGCGGCGGACAAAGTATCTGGGGGAAGAACTTTGAGGACGAGTTCCAGGGGCCCTACAAGCATAATGCCCGGGGCACGGTGAGCATGGCCAACAAGGGCAAGAACACCAATAGTAGTCAATTGTATGTTTACATCACAATATATTCGGAGTTGGTCGCTAACCTCGACAGCTTCATTGCCTACCGCGCGCTGCCGCATCTTGACAACAAACACACGGTTTTCGGACGACTGGTCGATGATCCTTCTCCGTCATCTCAAGTCCTGAATGCTATGGAACTTGTTCCTGTTGACCCAACGAATCACAAGCCAACGACAGATATCCGGATCAAAGAAGTGACTGTCTTGCTCGACCCGTTCGAGGAGTTCATGAGCAAACAGAAGGAGCAGCAAAACCCTGCTAACAAGGGTGCTGCGGCCGAACAAGAGTCGGAAAGTCTGGACGACCAAATCACCTGGACCGGGAAGCGGGTCCGAACTGGGGATGGTGCGAAGACGAACGGCTCTGGCGAAAGCACGGGAGTTGGCAAGTACCTGAAGGCTGCGCTGGCGGAGCAGAAAAAGTCCGGCGCGCAGGATGAGATTGTCGAGTCTGTCGATGGTGAATTTCCCGTTGCTAGCGAGCCGGTGAAGAAGAAGGCTCGAACGGGAGGAGGATTCGGCAATTTCGAGGGCTGGTGATGTGTTACGACACAGGAGGCGTGGGGTTGCAACTAATTGTCATTAACTCTAAAGCTATATAAAGGGCACGTGGGGAAGAGAACATTCGATAACCGTCACCTTCGAACACTCGCATATGTCTTAGGTCGAAGGATGTCGACGCTGAAATGGGCCCTGATCCACCCATCGGCCCTGGAACCATGGAAAACTGGCCACCGCGTCCAGATTTGTGGGATCGGGCCGCATGTCAGGATTTCGGGCGAGCAGGGACTGGAGGACATCGGCGCAATCTTGATCGAGTCCCTCGGCCATGGGCACGTCGTCATTGATGATGCGTTTGCGGCGCTGCTTCATACTGGCCTTCTTGGCCCTCGGATTTTCGTTCTCGGTGTGGAACCCCCAGTGACGGATGCTGTCGATTTCTTCGTTCCATTCGGGGTCTTCCCAGGGTGCGTAGCCGTGGGCCAACTCGTAGACGATGCAAGCGAACTTCCACTGATCCTCGCCGCGGACGTCATGGGGGTAGAAGACGTTTGACTGATGCGGCCTGTCGGTATGGTAGGACGGCTTAGACAGTTCGATTGCGGCCTCGGGAAGCATCTGATACTCCATATAAGGGGTGAAGATGAATTCATAGGCCTGGAACTCTTTGCGGGAGCGGCCAACTCGGATCAGACCGAGGTCGAGAACTTGGACCTAGACAGATGTCAGCATCAGAATAGAAATTCGTTCCAATCGGAGAATGGTTGCTTACATCCAAGTTCTGCTTGACGACAAAATTCCTAAGACTCAGATCATCATGAACAATGCCCATGTCCCGCAGATACATGAGCGCGCCGAGGAACTCGCTCGCAACCTTGCAGACTTCGACCTCGCTGAGCTTGGGCTTCTTCTTATCCGTCATGGCCTCGCCGTTGAACGAGTAGTACCGTCGGAAACTGGTGCGGTTGGCGTTGGCCCCGCGGTCGCGCGTCTCTCCGTCGTAGGCGGAGCTCATCACGGAGGCGACGCACTGGCCGTGCACGTAAACGGAGTCGATCGCGGGGAATCGCTCATCCTTCTTGACGAATAGCATGAACACCGCCTCCTCGGGCACGTATCGGTAATCCGAGTCCACGCCATTGATGCGGATGGCGACGGGCTTTCCATCGTTATCGGCCGTGTAGTGGTGTTCGAGCTTAATGGCCCACTGGGACTGTTGCTCGAGGGGTTGATCCAAAGGGCCGCGGGCGGCGAGGACGAGTCCAGAGGCTAATCATCAAATCAGTGGTCAACAACCAATCCAACAAACACAATCAGGAGGCGCCGGGAAGGGTAGACTTACTCCCTCTGCCCAAGATCCCATGAACAAGATACCGCTGCTTCGCATCCGGACACAAAAAGTCATACCGCGTTTTGGTTTCCCTTTTCTGTTCTGTCTGCTGTTCTGTGCCGTTCTGCGAACCCTCGGGCGTCACGTACCCAAACTGATAGCCGGCGGAATCGTACCGGTACCCACCGGGCGCCTCATGCGGGCAGCGCGAAAACGCCTCCGTGAACTGCGGCAGGCGGTCCAGGTAGATCTCGCGCAGATGCACGTATCGCTCGCCCTGGCTGGAGAGGATTTTTTGCACGCGTTTGATGTTGGCGGAGTTGTTGCTGTGGATTTTGATATCCATGTTTGCTGATTGGGTTTGGTCTGATCGAGCAGTTGAGTTGAATTGAGCCTTCGAGTGCGCTTGATTGATGGATCGATTTCAACGATTGTAATCTGGAAGCTGTTGGAATCTCTGTTGCTGATGGCCGGATCCGTGGGATCTTTCGGCTGTTTTATACCCGGCTTGCTTGGAGCTCTAGAGACAGTCCCTATGGACGAACGGTGAGCCAGACAAGGCATTATGCTGCAACAATGTCTTCTACTTTCAAAAGAAATCCTTTGATTTCTTTGACCTAGCATTGTTATACAAAGCGTGCTCTTGAAGCTGGCCAGTTCAATGCAGCTTTGTCTCTTCACATTCAGTCTGATAGTGGATGAAAAGAGAACAAGGCGTCTACTTGCATCAGCCTCATCTCAGCGCATTCGTCTCAATAATGGCGAAATTAATAATCTCATCCACAGCCACAACCCCTTTTTTTTTTCATCTGTTCTGAAAGCATAGCCAGCGCAGGCTCTTGAGCCTAGGGAGTTCCCAAGACGGCAAATAATCAGGGCATATGACATCACGTGATTTTATTTTGCAGGTGACCAACCTCCCATGGGCCCCAAAACGGGCCGTCTTGTGCCAAAGTTCTCCGTAGTAGACAGGCCCGCTCGCCAATACGAACGCTGATCTCAGCTGATTAGACGTGGTGCTGGTCTGACGCCGGGCGCTGATGACATCGGATTACGATTTACGAGGACGGATCGTTTGCCCGGCCGTGGGGTACCTATCGGGCTCTGAGTGGTCAAACATTACCAGTAGCAAGCACCTCGTAGCTGCGACGTCCGGGGTGATAACCTTATCGATAAAGATTGAGCAACTTGGGGAACTTATTTGGCGGTAAAGGACTATGAGTGATTTCTACTAGAATCAACTAGTTCGTAGCGAGCTTGCGTCATCAGTCACTTACGGACTGATCGAGCCTAGTACAGCAGCCAGTAGTATACATTGTGCTCGAATCGTGGTATAGACTCCCAATGCGATCAACACGTCCAGCAGTATTCTCGATTTCATGGTTTTCTGAAAGTACTATGTGTAGGTGCATCTCCAATGGCTCGACAGTGAACACCTACGATGGCCAATGGCCACTGTACATAGATCGCCGGTGATGAGCTACTAGTACCTACTACTGGCAGAAATAACTTCTACAACAACAACTCGTATAAGTGAATCGAGTTAAGGTACTCTCCATGTACTTCCTCGAACTGGGGGTAGTTTCCGGGATAGTATCACACGATCTTCATTGAGGCTACTACCTACTACAATTGATCGAAGTAAAGGCGCTTCACTTTCCAAAACTACGGACCCGTACTCGTACTCCGGGCACACACCCTAAGTTAAGACCTAGTAAGTACCTACCTGATTTCTACTGACTCATGCCCGCGGTCATACGACAGAGTGCGAAGTACTAGTCTCAATCCGGGGAGCATAGTTCAACCAATCTATCTGACCTGCCAGTTAATCGTTGATTGACGGACTCCGACCTGTTCTCCGCGCCGTAGGCCACATCCGGGAATCATGTCAATTACTGCTGCCCAATTTTCCGATCCCTGATACCAAGTATCGCTGCATGGAAGCTGAATGCGTTTGCCTCGCCTGCTACAATAGGAAGGCATTTTCATCTAGACTGAGAGGATCTGATCCAGGAATCTTCCTGCCTAGAGGTGATATGGGGCTGCTGTGGCTCGGAATAGATGGTCTGGGTTTCTGGGCGACTGGGGAAGTGGAATTGACAATGGGCGCGGTGTAAAGCAACAATTGAGTTTGAATAGGTTGCCTTCAGGGTTCCTGTCATACAGTCTATTCTTGGGAGCGTGACCATGGCCGGTTCAACAAAACAAGGATCATGGCAGATGGGAGCTGGATGAGTTGTCCTCTGTATCCAGGATCTACTAATATTATCGGTGAGCTCTTAGGGTTTGGATCATTCCCAACCTGATAACTTGAATGAGTCAAAAGCTGCAAAAAATAAAGGCAACCTTGCCCATATCAAAGCTTCGTTTCGATTGTTTCAAGCTCCTGCATGACAAACTTGCCAGCCAATCACAATCACCGCTTTGAGCCTCTCAAGTATGTACAAAGGAGGTGCGTGATTGCTGATCCAGGGACTGGCAGAACCGCTGCAGACTGGGCAGCTTCCTGCATGATAGTTTGATTGCCTTGCCCCGTCGAGTCATGCGGATTTGCCCCAGATCTCTTTGGCAGACTGATGACGCCCGAGCGAATAGGGAATGGGGGGAGAGATACTATCTGCCTGCTCTCTCAAAAATATAATGGAGACTTCCGACCGAGCTGTCCATGAGAGAGGAGAGTTAGCAAAGTACTTTACTTGTCTGCATCGTCGTGAACAATCCTTGGGAGTCCAGGGTCAGGATGAGGATGAGGAAGTGGGAGGCCCGCCGAATGACTCAAACTATAAGTAGAGAGCAAGAGTCCTGCCCGCCAGGTATGTTGTTAGTTTGTCTGTTCGACGAAGCTGTCCACTGATGGTCTATATAAAGTGTTTGAAAAATGACAACAACTCCTCCAGGACCACCTCACGCTGCTTTTGTAGGAGGCCCTTCAGGTCCGCACCATCTGGTCAACGGCATGGCCGGTCTGTCTCTGAACATTCAACAACCTTTTCCCCAGGCCCGACATCCGGGCTTGAACGCCAACCCAGTCCCAGACCAAGATCCAGACGCCTCCAAGCCCTACTACGAAGGATGGACCTTCTACCGCGGTATGCCCGCCGGCAGCACCAACCCCAACTGGACCGAGGCAACCCGCAGCCCGATGCATCTGCACCAGGACGAGCTTGCGCGCAAAGTCCGCGAGCGAGGGCGAAAGATCCCCATCGCGGAGCAGTATACGTCGCTGCGGAGGCAGCGCCGGGCGCACGTCGAAGACCTCATCCGCGAGCGCGAGGAGCAGGATCCACGATTTCAGTGGTCCTGCGTGTACGTCCGCAGCAAGCAGCGCGAGGTGCGTAGGACATGGCGAGGGGTCGAGTACGAGACGCCGGAAATGGATGTGATTATTGTACGGAAGCTGCGGCCGGGCGGTGCGCCGCCTCCTAATCCTCGCTCTCCAAAGAATGTTCGGTTTGATATGGGGAGTTTGGATAATAGACACGGGCATAGCCCCGAGGCAATGTCACCGAGGCCTGTTGGGCCGGAGTTCAGAGGTGCGCCATCGCCTTTCCCTCCAGGGCCACCGCCATGTACCATGCCTGGGCCCCCTCCTCCTCCTCCGCCCGCGAGCATGCCTCCGCCGGGCCCTCCGTTTTCACCTCCTCCGGCTCCAAATCCAGCATCAGATGCATGGAACAACATGCCTCCACATGCTGCAGCTCATCAATCACCTCATCTTCCCATGCAGGGTCCGCCACGACCGGTGACTATCGACCAGCCACGCCCGCCGCCGCAGCCACCAGACTGTCATCCTCCAGTCCCGGAGCCCGTTCACAGTATCCACGACAATCGCAGTGACAACAGGGATAACCGTCCTGTGCCAATCATCCAACTCAACGGCCAGGACCACACGGACCGCGGCCATCGCCCAGTACCCGCCCCCAGAATCATCCAAGAAGACCATCACGGCGCGGCTTCCAGAACCAAAGGGCGCCGTCAGGAATCCCCCCAACCAGAGTCCGACAGCGGGAGCTGGGCGTCCCTCGAGCAGGACGACTCTTTCTCTGGCTACTCGGACAGCACCTTCGCGATGGACGTGGAGGACAAGGACCAGCGTCCCCGAGGCAATCTCCGCGTCCATCTTTCTTCAGATTCTTCATCCAAACGACACAGTCCATATTACAGGACGCACTATCGCAAGGGCTCCTCCTTCGGCACGAACCTCAGCCCCCATTATGCACACTACCATAGTCCTAGCTACTATGGTCGCTCCGGTCAAGTCGACATCTACCCGGCTCGTAGCGCGCGGCCGCCGCCTAGCAATTTCTATTGCGCTGTGCCGCTGGATGATGTCTCTTCGTATCTAGGCAGAAGACTGCTGGAAGAGCGCCTGGGGCTGGAAGTCGAGCGCAGACTCCGGGAACAGGAGCTGCAGAGCCGGCTCCTTGAGGAAAGAGACGCGCAGCTTCGTCAGCATGAGAGGGAAATAGCCGCCTTGGAGAGGGAGAGGGACTGGGAGAGAAGCAGGAATCACCCCGGCTATCCGTTTGTACGGGCGCCGACGCCGCAAAGGATCACGGAGTATGAGCATGAGCGATACTACTAACTGACTGTAATTTTCCTTTGTGCAACAGGACTGTCGAGTAGTTAGTATAATGGGATTTATTCGGGATATTGACATGATGAACCTTACCATGTTGTCGGATGATGAGTTAGGGCTCAATTGGCGAAATCGGAACATCTAGGAGGATGACTTCATCCGCCAACGCTTCCCGTTCACCGAGCTCCTCCCTCCTCTCTCCCTCCGATCTCACCCCATACCACCACCAATTCCTCAAATTCCTTTCCTCTTTGTCCCTTTCTCCCGTACCGTACTTTGAGAAGAACTCCGCCTCACCATTCCGCCACAATGCCGCGCAAATTCTTTGTCGGAGGTAACTTCAAAATGTTTGTTCCAACCCCGCCATGCCCCTCCTTTCAGGATTTCCCCCGTCTGTTAACTCAAACTCGCACCCCAGGAATGGAGTCACCGACTCCATCAAGGCCATTATCGACAACCTCAACTCCGCCTCGCGCGATCCTAACACGCAGGTCGTCATCGCACCGCCCGCGCTGTATCTGCCTCTCGCCCGACAGCTCGCCGACCCGTCGATCGGGGTCGCCGCGCAGAACGTCTACGATAAGCCGAACGGCGCGTTCACTGGCGAGATCAGCGTCGAACAACTGCGGGACATTCGTGTGGATTGGGTGATTATTGGGCATAGCGAGCGAAGGGTGTTGCTGCGGGAGGATGATGATGTAGGTCTACTCTTGCTCCGAAATGCTCGAGTGGGTGGTGCTGATCAGTTTTCTCTAGTTCGTTTCCCGCAAGGTCAAGGCGGCGATTGAGGGCGGCTTGAATGTGATTCTCTGCATTGGCGAGAGTCTGGAGGTAAGATGACTGAAGATTTTACTTTTCTCTCTATTGAGGGTAGTAGTACTGATTCGTTGTAGGAGCGCGAATCGAACCAGACCATCGATGTGGTCACCCGGCAACTCAACGCCGTCGCAGAGCAGCTGACGCCCGAGCAATGGGACAAGGTGGTCATTGCCTACGAGCCAATCTGGGCCATCGGCACCGGAAAGGTCGCCACAACCGCGCAGGCGCAAGAGGTCCACGCTGAGATCCGCAAATGGCTGACCGAGAAGATCTCCACCGACGCGGCGAGCAATATTCGTGTCATCTACGGCGGCAGCGTCAACGAGAAGAACTGCCGCGATCTGGCCAAGGAGAAGGACGTTGATGGCTTCTTGGTCGGTGGGGCGAGTCTGAAGCCGGGATGTGAGTGTCCCTTCGTACCTTTGGTATGTTTTAGGGATATTAACGAGGTACAGTCGTGGATATCATCAACTCGAACCAGCAGTAGACGTCCCAATGCGTATGTGCAAGAAGCGGAAGTTATATACATAGGAAGGGTCCGGCGATGAGTCAGAAGAACGAACAATAATGAGTATGTGCCAGGTATCATCAATCATTCACAATGCCATAAAACCTAAAAGGGAAAAAAAAACATCCATCATGAAGAATACAAAATCGACACACCGATCCCACGCCAATATGACGGTCCAGATGACCCGCCTCCGGCGCTCTGCGTTGAAAAAGCGGCGGCCGTCTTCCCAGATGAATGCGCCGGCTGTTTTGCGTTCGTCGTAGATGTAGAGTCGGAGAGCGCCGATAGCGAGCCTGGTCCAATGGACACGCCTGCTGTGACCAGCAGCGACTTCAATCTTCCTTCCCACAGAATGCGTATGTTCCAGGACTGATCGACGCGGATCTTGATTACGGAGTCCTGATTTTCCTCTGTGGGGGAAGAAGCCTCCTCAGTGGCAGGGGATGAGGATGAGTCCTGTAGAGTTGGTCGCTGCCGCCGCCGCCAAATTTCACATCCCGCAACCATTTCGCTCTCCCAGCTGTAGACATTGAATCCAAAGCGCGAGCTGAATGCGAGGTTGGGGGACGCTCGCAGCGAATATGTGGTCGACAGCGACCCCATCAGCGGCGTGAGGGTGAGTGTCAGCGTGTAAGGAAAGCTAGACATTGGGCCTGTGTTAGCCCGCGGACGCGTCGCGGCGGGGAGCGTCGTGAACTTAAGCCCCGTGGAGAAACCCACGACCGAAGACAACGGCGAGTAGTACGCCTCCGCTCCGGCGGAGAGCAAAGAGACCTTGCCATCATTGCTGCGCGTGCCTGGCGTTGAGTCGAGACCAAAATTCCACAAACCGCGCCAGCCAAACAGCGCGCTGTCCGTGCTGAACAGGTACTCATTGCAGAAGCGACCAGTGTCGTAGCTCAGCTGCGCGAGGAGCGCGGCATGTGGTGCGGAGGACTTGCGTGGCGGCGAGTGGCTTGGGCCCCGTGTCGACGTCAGAGCGAGAGTCAGCTGCGTGGTTGAGGAGATGCGCCGGAGAAACAGCGCGTTGAGGGTCGTGGGTGGTGGCAGGTGGAGCGTGGCGTGCAGCAGAGTGGCCTTGCGCTGGCGCTCCGTACCGTCGTCTACGTTGGGCGGTATGACCTGTGTTGGATCCTCGAGGGCGTCCCAGCCCCAGGTCCGTGACGGGGGAACGGGCGCGCGAATCTGTCGGTAGCCGTGCACGAGGCTGCGGAGGGGAATCCGCCCGCTCTGCGACGGAGTATCGTCGAGCGGAACGGTGCTGAAGAGGTAGGATATTGAGCCATCGATCAGGCCGACGGTGCCGAGGGTGTAGGCAGTAGCAAAATGCGGCGTCGACAGCGACGATAGGTGGAATTGGAGTCTTTCGGGGACAGGGAAATCGAGCAAAGCTTCGCTCGTCAGTCCAACGGTCTGGTACAGGAGCTCGGAGCTTACACTCGGCGGTCGCCGTCAGAGCAGAGTAGGAATTGTCGCGGTTCCAGCTGGTAGCTTCAGCAAAGGCGAGCTGGATGTACTCCATAAAATCAAGCATACTGGCGAATTGCGCAGAGCGCTGGAGCTAGATCCCTCTGCTCTCTGATCGCTTTCGCCGAAGACTGGATAACTCGTAGTCTAACACACGAGTTCGTAGCTCACCTGCCTGATTTAGTTAGCTCCATTCGATAAGCCTATCAGATCGCTGATAGAACTTATCGTAAAAAATATCTAAAATCCACACTCCTCTGTCCATGAGGGACACATCGACTCGTTGATCCTGGACTTTTCGATCCGATCAGCACTATGCCCAAGTCCAAACGCGCCCGACTCGTTCACGAGTCCAAGGTCACCAGAAAAGACCACAAGGAACAAACCCGTCGACTATACTCCAACATCCGAGAATGCGTCGAGAAATACGACCATCTCTACGTTTTCAGCGTCGACAACATGCGCAATGCCTTCTTGAAGGATGTGCGCACAGAGTTCTCCGATAGCCGGTACTGTTGCTGCCCCGCAGCTCAATGGTTCACCCTTCTAACCAAAACGGAATAATAGCATCTTCTTCGGCAAAACCAAAGTCATGGGCGTCGCCCTCGGTTCCACTCCTGAAACCGAATGCGCTCCCAACCTGCACCAGCTCGCGCCTTTCCTGACCGGTGCCGTTGGTCTGCTCTTCACGTCGCGCGACCCGGAAGCCGTGGAGTCGTTCTTTCAGAATTTCCGGCCGCAGGACTTTGCGCGTGCCGGCACCGTCGCTACCCGCACATTCACCATCCCCAACGGCCTGGTCTACTCGCGCGCCGGTGAGATCCCCATTGAGGAGGACGAGCCAATCAGCCACACCGTCGAGCCGACCCTGCGCAAACTTGGCGTGCCGACCCGTCTCGTCAAGGGCCAGGTTGTCCTGCAGATGGCCGACGACCAGGAAGGGTACCGTGTTTGCACCGAGGGCGAGGTCCTTGACTCGAGACAGACTGCGCTGTTGAAGATGTTTGGTGTCACGACGGCGGAGTTCCGCGTGGATCTTAAGGTGCGGTGGGATCGAAAGACTGGGGCGGTTACTACGCTGTGATTTTTGCTCTTCGTCTTTTTCTGGGGTTCCGTTTGATTGTTCAAACTGGGCATTCTCGGAGTATGGTGTTGGTTTGGAACTTTGTATAGAGCCATTTCGTTCAGATATTGATCGGATAGTAGTCTTCAATCACGCGTCGATGACTGATGACCTCGAACTTTCCCCAGATCATCTGCATATCCACATTCTTTTCTTATCAAGCCTGTCACTACTAGGCCTACTTACTCCAGCACTTTCAGATCCTTCACAAAACAGCTGGCTCAGACTTCAGACGCCCATGTCTTGGCCTCTTCATCCTCATCTTCTGCTGGAGCCTGGAGAGCCTTACAGAGTTGTACATGTACCTTCCTAGGTAAGTACGGAGTAGGTGCTCCGTAATTACCTAACTAAAATAACTTAAAGATATAACCTAGCTGTCATTGGCTGATGCCCTCGGCCGAGTGGGGCATTCCTGATGCGCTAACCTTTCTTGGTTTAAGTAGCGAAGTCTCGCGCCCCTTTCTTTCCTCAGGCCCTTTCATCCCTCCCTGATATTTTCTCTTCACAACACTCCCATCAAAGACAGGTTACTTCAAGTAATACTCGTATACGACTCTGAAGGCTGGCCTTCTTCAGAGATTGGCTCCTACAATGCTCTACCGTAGTCACTATTTCCCTACCTTAGATGGCAATCTGTCGTGCATCTACGATCTTGTTGCTCATAAACCGATCCCCAGGATGGGCGGATGCGCAGCTGCGTGCGAGGATGCTACTCCGTAGAACGACCATCAGTATCGTGCCGACTATCTAATCTCTCTGCGGCAGGATATGATGCGTGAATGCCGCCGAGCAGAGCTCACGCGCCACCTGAGTGAACTCGGCCGGTCCTGGTCTGAGCCTAGTCAGAATATCGATCCGAATATGGTACAACTTCCAACAACGGCTGGGCTTACCTTTGGGCCGAGGCTGCAAGAATTGGGTCCTCCTGGGGACGAAACAGAATGAGATGATATTGTGATTCCGGCAAAATTCCAGGAACTCGTAGGTGAGATGAGATCCGTGGCCTATCTAAAGGGTATATACAACCCGATACAAAATGATTCGGATCGTAAACCCTTTTTTTAAGGGAAAATGGCAGCATTTGACTGGTAAGTGGATGCAATTACATACTCAACGCGTCGCGATTTTTTTTCGTTAACAACGCGTCCGGTGCCAAGACTGACACAATTTTGCATCCGACGGATGGATTACCTAACTAATTTTGGCGGGGATTCTTCAAACTTTTTACACATCGGATGACTGTAAGCCTATTCAGACGTGTTGCTTGATCTTGTACTGTAGAGTGACAATTGGCAGCGGCGACTCGTGCACGGTCTAACCGACATTGCTACGAGTATATGCCGTCATTCTCGCAGAAACCACTACGTTCTACAATGCCGACAATTTTACAGTACGAGTCCTTCCCCGTATATGTACGTCTCTGAAATGGCTATTTTTGCAGTCTGTTGTGGAGGATCGCTATACTGTGCTGTGATTGAAGTGCTCAAATCGCAGGAAGAGTCTTGCGTGGTGTTCGCCTTTATGTAGAACCTCGCCAAGAAGTTGATTTGCACATTCCTTCAGTCAACATCGGCATTGATAATTACTGAACTCATCAGTCATATTTAAGGAGTCAAATCTACCTCTATCGGACCATAGACAAGCTTCGTTGAGGAGTTAGCAAGCAATCTTTCTATCGTACCTTGACACGCTCGGATGCTGTTGATGAAGAAACACGAATGTCTCGCACAAACAGGTCGATATTTGACAAAAGTTTTGACAAATAACATGTTCCTACAGCTCAAAAGAAGTGTTAGATTCAACTTCATCGCGGGAGTTTAGCATCTGGTGATGTGTTGGATGAGAGGAAACATCTGGACAGTGACGGCAAGCTACCGGTGTTTGGGGCGTGAAGGCGCAGATACTGTGTTGCCTCGGTACGAAATACTCCATACGAGACGGTAGTTCGCCCATTTTGTCCATCACCGTAGTAAGTAGTAGTTTCAAGGCATGGTTACATAGTACGTAGAGAAAATGAGTGAATCTATCATCCTCTGATCTCTCCCATGACCAGCGACAGCAGCATCTAGTACGGAGTTCTTACGCGGACAGAGACTCATACGAATCAGCCTATAGTAGTGCATGTTTTGATCGTAGACGTGATTGAGTGCACAATGTAGCCACCTCTGAAAATCATTAATGTAGGGTTAGACTGTCGTTATCCAAGTTTAGGTACTGTCTCTTTCAGCCATTCAACGAGGATCAGAGCAACTAGATGACAAGATGGAGACTGCAACAATCCATCAAGTCACAATCAATACTAACTTGCAAAGATGTGATTATGGAATGGCCTGCTTCAAAAACAAAGACCAAGACTAGAACAATTCATTGTTCAAGAGGTGTCACAAAGCAAAGGTTTTCGCACCTCGAGGAGCATTCCAACTGGACATTGCTTACCGTGTCTGATGATTCGAACGGCGCGTTCACTGGCGAGATCAGCGTCGAACAACTGCGGGACATTCGTGTGGATTGGGTGATTATTGGGCATAGCGAGCGAAGGGTGTTGCTGCGGGAGGATGATGATGTAGGTCTACTCTTGCTCCGAAATGCTCGAGTGGGTGGTGCTGATCAGTTTTCTCTAGTTCGTTTCCCGCAAGGTCAAGGCGGCGATTGAGGGCGGCTTGAATGTGATTCTCTGCATTGGCGAGAGTCTGGAGGTAAGATGACTGAAGATTTTACTTTTCTCTCTATTGAGGGTAGTAGTACTGATTCGTTGTAGGAGCGCGAATCGAACCAGACCATCGATGTGGTCACCCGGCAACTCAACGCCGTCGCAGAGCAGCTGACGCCCGAGCAATGGGACAAGGTGGTCATTGCCTACGAGCCAATCTGGGCCATCGGCACCGGAAAGGTCGCCACAACCGCGCAGGCGCAAGAGGTCCACGCTGAGATCCGCAAATGGCTGACCGAGAAGATCTCCACCGACGCGGCGAGCAATGTCTGATAGTGGATGAAAAGAGAACAAGGCGTCTACTTGCATCAGCCTCATCTCAGCGCATTCGTCTCAATAATGGCGAAATTAATAATCTCATCCACAGCCACAACCCCTTTTTTTTTTCATCTGTTCTGAAAGCATAGCCAGCGCAGGCTCTTGAGCCTAGGGAGTTCCCAAGACGGCAAATAATCAGGGCATATGACATCACGTGATTTTATTTTGCAGGTGACCAACCTCCCATGGGCCCCAAAACGGGCCGTCTTGTGCCAAAGTTCTCCGTAGTAGGAATTGACAAACTGAACGCCCTCGAGGGAATACGAGCATTGCGTTCCAAGCTTGTGAAGCATAGAAAAGCAGTTACCGAGAATTTGGAACCAGGAGGACATAGATTTCCAGAATGAGCGATACTGGGCGCAGGCTATATGGGACGAATCATCAGACACGGTAGGCAATGTCCAGTTGGAATGCTCCTCGATGTGCGAAAACCTTTGCTTTGTGACACCTCTTGAACAATGAATTGTTCTAGTCTTGGTTTTTGTTTGTTTTTGAAGCAGGCCATTCCATAATCAGATCTTTGCAAGTTAGTATTGATTGTGACATGATGGATTGTTGCAGTCTCCATCTTGTCATCTAGTTCCTCTGGAACTCGTTGAATGGCCGGAATAAACAGTAACTTGGACAACGACAGTCTACTAAGTTTATGCTTTATAGGACTTCAAGTGCAAGGTCGAAGCATTCACGGCTCTTCAAAATCATCCATGATTTCATGACATCATCATCATTGTCTAGAATCATAGGACTTTTTGATCCAAGCAATTTGAAAAGACAAACTGCCCAGCATCAATTCAAGATAGCTAACTACATGAACCTAGTAACCAACAAAAAGATATGCCGTGTTGTTCCAACGTTTCCCAATCATAGTAAAATGGTAAGCACCTGGGTACGTAGGCACCTAGGTACTTTACTAGAGTGCACAGACCTGCCTCTCGTCTCCTCTGTAAAACATAGTCCACAAATATTGGAATGTTCTCTCCCGAGCCCCGATATTCTTTCAAGGCGGCTACGGCTAGCATGACCTCCGTCATGTTGCAATGAGGGTTGTCATGATTGGCAATGCGTTGATATTCGTCCCGAATAGCGCGCGCCCAATAATGCTGCTTCTGAAAGCTTTTGCCCTCCAGTCTCCACTCTTTTTTCACATCCCAGTCAAATTGTACCAATCGGGCTCGCGAGGTCTTCATTAATTCTTCGAGCTCTTCAAATTTGTTCGTGACATCCTTCTTATGGATAACGTACTGATCACCAAAGCCCGTAACTGACCCGAACTCGTTCACTTTCTCCATGAGCGACGGTAGGATGTCCGTCTCGAGAGCGTGGCACGTAATGTCGGCTTCGAGCAGAGCCATAGTTACTGCCCATGGTGGCTTGTTTTCTCCTTTATCAGGAAGACTGAAAATATCGGAGACTTTGGTTAGGGCTTTGGAAGCCACTTGCGATTCTTTGACAATACTGTCCTCCTATTTTGATGAATTCTTTTTGTCAGTATGCCAATCTACTTTCGTTTTTTCCAGATTAAAACGGGACTGCTGCTTGCCATCATCAAGATGCGCCTGAGATATGAAGTTTCTTGCGATGCCTCATTTGGTGTGGTCATTTGATTTATTTTCTGTGTTTTGGTTGAGAATAGTGTTTCAGAGTGCTGCTTTCCCGTGTCGTCTTGGTGTTTTCAAGGATGAGACTATATCAACGAGTGTCGAGCCGTCTCTATTTATTTTTGAGCAGGCTGGAATATCAAGTAGACGCCATACGGTGGAAAATCCCGCCCGGTTCGACGAATGTCACATACTACTTATTGTTGATGCCTCGTTTCTTCGACTCGAGGGTCTTCCGTGTCAAAGAACTGGCAAATGACCACTACATCAGCGATAGGAATTGAGTAGCAAGCACAGGGTGGCATGGTTCGTCCCCAGACTCGTGAAACTGTGATCGACAAAGGTAGAAAAGGCCCGGTAACAACGTGCTTTGAACTCGGAGAACTATGGTGATCTGCATCGAATTAAGTACTAAGCTGTCTAAGTGCCAGCCATTGCTTGTTCTTGAAAACTGGCCATGTCTAGAACAATATTCTTTACAAATGAAGAGTTATTGTAATGTCGCTGAAAACAGTACAGCCTCCATCGAATCAGCAGTCGTTGTTTTGATGTGTACTTGTTGAAAGGACTCGGATGGTCGATGGAACGGCAGCTACTACCAACGTCTAGTTAACCCTAATGTCATACCTGATCTGTGCATAGTAATATTCAAGGACCTAACTGCTACTATGTGCTGCCAAAGCAAAGGTACATGATGACCATTGTGGTTTCCAACACAGTACATGTAGTCTTCAGTCGATAAATGCAGTCTGTAAGGAGTATAGGCTATGTAAAGAAACCAATGTTGATTCAGAATCCACAAAGCGAGCCGCGAACTACCTACAAGACGTAAAGAATAGACTAATATTCCATTAGCTATTGTTTATTCTTCAATCAACAGCGTGTCAGAGAACTAGGAAACGAGATATTCCTCTCTAAGTTTGCGCAAGTTGAGTTCCAGACCTTCCAGTTCTTCAATGTACCCCGGATGAGAGCTTCTCTCTGGGTCAGAGCGCGCCTTCGACGCTAATTGCTCCACTTGACTTTCGATCGATGGCAGTTGAGCGCGGACAACATGGCGCATCATTTCGGTTTTGGTCATCCCCATGGATTCCCTCCCCCATGGCGTTATCCAATCTCGCTCGCTGAAAATGTGAGCCTTCTGGATGTCCTTGAGGGTCTCGAGAAGCATTATCAAATCCATTTGAATTTCGTACTAAGATTCTCGATATCTTTGATTAACACGACGATCAAGTTTTTCCCTGCAACACTTCAGAAGGGGTGACTCACGATTGTTTTAGTCGTCCGGACAATATCTTGAAATGTTTCATCTGGTGCATTTGTCTTGGCATCATCTCCGGTTCTGCGAGCGATGTTATTTTTGAGTTTGTCAATGAGATCTTGTATCCTAAACATAGTTGTCATCGAGTGCCTTTCCAAGGATGAATATGCCCTTAGCCACGGCATGGGATTCCATTGGAATGGAGGACGGCTCTGTATTTATATGGAGGGCGACAATCGTGTTCAATATCTCAAGGAGGGAAATTCCCGCGCTCTTGAATACCATTTGCATGAAAGTTCTTTATGACTCCTGTTGATCGAGTTCAATTTGGAATCTCATCAAACCATGAATCATTCCGTCACGAGTACTCCGTATAATGGAGAAAATAATCCTGGTTGTACACTATGCTGAATTGAAAGGATTCCGGGAAACTGTCCCGGACAATGGACTGTGACTGTCATTGTTCATAGTTTTGTCACAGGTACTCTGTAGCCCTCCATAGTAGTATTTTTCAGGACAAAAGAATTTCCAATCGTCTCGAGATTCCGAGTCATTTTTGTTCCCAGTACGTTGTCTACATGAATTGGAAGGTTCTGTCACGCTCGTGATTCAAGGATCATTGCCAAAAGACCCAGTGCTTTGGAAATAAGTACTCCGTACTATTTGAGCCCATTTCTCCCGATTGTTTGTTAGGCCGAGCTCTTTTTCAAAGATAGCTGAGTGGCTAGGAAGTTGAGCCATGAATCGTGACAGCTGTATGTACCGGCCGGTTGCACGGCTCCATTGAAAGTGGTATTACTAGTGAGTCATAGATTGGGACAATTGTTTTTTGTGTTCGAAATCAGACAATGCAGTGTGGCCTACTGATGTGTCCTTTTGTATTTGTTTCTAACAGCTATGGAGTACCGACTAAGGACATGAGCTCAGAAGGCACCTTCATGTCTATTGTCACTCATCCACAAGTGTTCGCCATGGAAACCCAGATGCTTCAGGACTGCCATCTTTTTCCCCGAGTCCATATCCTCTAGGCAATTAGTTCGTCGAGTTGGCTGACGATTTGCTCAATCATGACGGGATTGATGGCCTCGGAAATAGCCTATCAAATGGGCCTGACAAAGAGCGAGATTTGACTACTCGGGATTTGAGACTTCAAACTTCTCAATGCTCCGTATTCCACACCGAAATGACTGGTTTCTACCAGCTGCCTCTCTCTTTCGGGGTTTCCAGGCCCGGCTTATCGCGATATTTGTTGCAAAAGAATCGTATGAAGGTCCTGGCGATGGCGGCCTGACAATCGTCATGATGCTTCCCGCGCATCGGCTCCCTCCGCAAGCTTATGATTTGGCAACCTCACATCCATTTGATCCTCGATGCAAGTGTCGGGAAAAAAGACATGGGCTTGCCACGCTGCAATGAAAAGGATTCCACTGGCCAATGTCCATGCACGAAGCGTGAACGCATCGAGGGTTGTTCAACAGGAAAGTTTTTGAGTTTGTGATTGGGAAAACATAATGAAGCACGTGATTTGGTCCCCGATCGAATCCCCAACAAGCCGGACTTCTCAGTTTCCACTCTCACCAACACTTCGCCGCGATGAACGATTTACACTGCTCAAAAAGCTCACGATTTTTCAACAGGCCCTGATTTCGACTTTTTTTTTTTTTTCCCACAGAACCAAAACGACCCTTTGATCTGGG
This sequence comes from Thermomyces dupontii, assembly GCF_041956625.1. Taxonomy (NCBI): domain Eukaryota; kingdom Fungi; phylum Ascomycota; class Eurotiomycetes; order Eurotiales; family Trichocomaceae; genus Thermomyces; species Thermomyces dupontii. The sequence continues at coordinate 2,254,235 of NW_027192309.1, read as the reverse complement.
GAGAACTCGGTGAGCCATCTCGGAGAGGGAAGGAAAAAGCCGGGAGGCGGAGCTTGACCCAAGATGGTCTAGGGCAGAGTAATGACGTATTCTGATTGGCTGGATCAACTTTGTTTACAACAATCCCAAAAAGGCTAAGAGCACGAAATGCCCCTCTCTTTTCCAGTTAATTTACTCGGTAGCGTAGGCCAGTTCACTCACACCGTCTGTTCATGCTTCCCATTCTCCTTCCGCTGCGTCCCAATCCTCCCCAATTATTAATTCCTCCCTCCCCCAAACGGCTTTTCCCTCCCTACACCACCCCCATCTCTGTCGAAAAGCGTCTCAACCATGCGCGGTGAGGTACGTGTTTTGCTTGCTTCCTTCGCTGGTTCGCGAGCCCCTGAACCAAAATCCGTCACGCTCGCAGCCGCGGTGTTTGTGGCCAAATTCAACACTGCAAACATAGGCTAACAGATCTGTCTTTCAGGTGTGCCATATTCACATCGGTCAGGCTGGTACCCAGCTGGGTAACAGTGCCTGGGAATTGTATGCAGTCCTCGCCTTTCATTGCATCCCATTGGGAATGGTGTTCCCCCTAGATTACTGACCCAACACTCTCTTCAGGTACCTCCTTGAGCACGGCCTGAAGGCCGATGGCCGCATTGACCCCGAGGCCGCCGAGAATGTTGGCGACCCTGGCGCGTTCGACACCTTCTTCACCGAGACCTCCAGCGGGAAATACGTGCCGCGGTCGATTTTCGTTGACTTGGATCCCTCGGTTTGTGATCTGCTCAGGGCCGTGGGATAATGCGGCTTGCTTGCTGACTTGAACAGCCCATCGATGAGATCCGCACTGGTGTTTACCGCCAGCTGTTCCACCCTGAGTACCTGATCAGCGGCAAGGAGGATGCTGCCAACAACTGTATGTCGTGAACGGCGAGGTGGCCATACTGGTAAAAGCTAACGTGGTTACTTGCCAGACGCCCGTGGCCACTACACCATTGGCAAGGAGCTGGTGGACAGCGTGATTGACCGCATTCGCCGTGTGGCCGGTACGTTCCGCTATCGCCCCGCGTGAGACGCATCAGAGACTAACCAATGGCCAGATAATTGCAATTCCCTGCAAGGTTTCCTGATCTTCCACTCGTTTGGCGGTGGCACTGGGTCTGGTTTCGGTGCTCTTCTGCTCGAGCGTCTGTCAACCGACTACGGAAAGAAGTCGAAACTGGAGTTCTCCGTCTACCCCTCTCCGCGCGTCTCGACCGCCGTCGTGGAGCCGTACAACGCGGTGCTCTCCACACACAGCACCATTGAGCACTCTGACTGCACGTTCCTGGTGGACAACGAGGCGGTCTACGACATCTGCCGTCGCAACCTCGACATCCCGCGCCCGAGCTATGAGCACCTGAACCGGCTCATTGCCCAGGTCGTCAGCTCCATCACGTCGAGTCTCCGATTCGATGGCGCCCTGAACGTCGATCTGAACGAGTTCCAGACGAACCTGGTTCCATTCCCGCGCATCCACTACCCGCTCATCTCGTACGCTCCCGTTGTCTCGAGCAACCGCAGCTCGCACGAGAGCTTCAAGGTGCACGACCTCACCTTCCAGTGCTTCGAGCCCAATAACCAGATGGTCGTCTGCGACCCTCGCAACGGCAAGTACATGGCTGTCGCTCTGTTGTACCGTGGCGACGTTGTGCCTCGCGATTGCACCGCTGCCATTGCGTCGCTCAAGGCCAAGTCGTCGTTCAACCTGGTCGAGTGGTGCCCGACTGGCTTCAAGCTGGGTATCAACTACCAGAAGCCGGTGCGCGTGCCGGGTGGCGAGCTCGCCCCCGTCGACCGGTCCGTCAGCATGCTGTCCAACACGACCGCCATTGCGGAGGCGTGGAACCGTCTGGACCACAAGTTCGATCTCATGTACTCCAAGCGTGCCTTCGTCCACTGGTACGTCGGCGAGGGTATGGAAGAGGGCGAGTTCACTGAGGCTCGAGAGGACCTGGCCGCCCTCGAGAAGGACTACGAGGAGGTTGCCTCGGACGGCCTTGAGGGTGAAGAAGGAGAGGGAGAAGCCGAGTATTAAGCGGAACCAGCGTGTTCTGTCAATGATGTTAAAAGGCCTCTTATCTTCACTGTCCCATATTCCGTTTAATTCTGAGTTCACTGTCCCGGTTACCTCTGTGTTTTTTATTATTCTCAAGACAACCCCTTGTGTTCAGCGTTCCCTGTAGCTTTTTTTTTGTTTGGCCCGTTCTGATGACAGATTGAGTCCTATGGATAGTCACAGGAACTAGACAAAAAAGGTTTCGTTATTAATGTTCTATTAATTTATACTGGGGAGGGATATACAATGCTATCTAATGTACAGCTTGCGTCTGGCAGACACCTTAGATCCCTTGTGAACCGCTTGTGTCCTTTGACCGCAGTTCGCGAATGACCCTCAATGCCTGCTCATACGTCCACATGGTGACCGCACTAGCCGGAGCAGCCTTAATCAAGCTAACCATCAACCCGCGGTATAATCCTCTCACGCCCTGGTTACGCAGAATGACCGCAATTGTTCGGAAGACACCGCTATACTCGGGGATATTCCTATGCACATAGCGCGCCCGATGCGGGCCTTGGACTTGCAATCGCTTCCTCACCAGATCGAGCGGGAACACTCCTGTCTTGGCCAGCACGCTCGCCACGACGCCCGCCGCCGCATCGCCGGTGCCGAAGGGGAATTCCTCAAACTGGCTCACGATGGGCCGCAGCGTCTCGTACGTTGCAAAAAACAGGCCCATGTAAGGGATGATCTGCCCGACGGCGGCCGAACAGCCGCGGAAGAACCCCCGGGGGCCTTCGTTCTGGGTGATGTCAAGTACGGCGCCGCGTAGGGAGCGGTAGATGCGGTCGTTACCCTGAGCGGCGAAGCGTGTGCGTAGCAGGTCCAGCGGGTATGTTGCTGTGGTGGCGACGCCGCCGGCCACGGCACCGGAGATGAAGGATTCAGTCCATGAGGGGAGCCGGCGAGGGAGGTGGGAGAGGACTTGCGTTGTGGTGCGGTAGGCTGCAAATTGGACGCCGCCGTAGCAGATGTAGAGGAGTTCGGCGGGGATGTTGCCTTTCCATAGGCCCTGGAATTCCGGATCGCAAGTTAGATTTGGGAGGGTATTCGGTGGTGAATTCGGGTAGGGTTGAGCGTACCGTGATGCCCTCTTCGCGGATGATGGTGCGCGCGGTGCGGAGCGTACCCTTGTATACCGGTCCTTGAATCCCTTGAATAGATGTCGGGTCCGTAAGGGAGTGGACCTGCAGCTGAAGTCGGATCTTGATCACGTCGAGCGGCGCGGTGCAGAAGCTGCGATTAAGGTCTGTCAGACTCCGTCCATGAAAGCCAATGGAATAGATTCTCACCGGGATACTAGGCCAGCTATGGCCCCTGCAATAACCGCCTCCGTCCTCGTGCCCTGCAAAAAGAATATGAGCAAACCGGGGATTGGTTGAATTCAGAGTTCTGCGCAGTCACGGACCTCATCTTTTAGGTGTTCGCCCCCGGCTGACATGCATATAGTTGTTTTTTTGTACAACTGTCAATTTAAAGATGGCATCGAAGCGACGAAGGAGGAAGGGAAAATCACGGAGCAATGTCGATGAGACCGTGACTGGAATCAATTTATCTTTCATCAATGAAGCACGGAGTTCTGTAAAAAATGACGTTTATGAATGGAGATAACGTATGATGCCCGTAATTTACCGGGTTTCGGGAACATCCGTTACGGTAATTTATTTTTCTTTTTTTCCCTTCGCTCAGCAGATCTGTCTTCCATAAACAAACAGGAGAATCTAAATCCATCGCCATTGAATTGAACACTGCGCAGTATTTGCTACTGGGGAACATGTCTCGCTCGATGCAATTGCTGCTGCGTTCATTCCGCAGGGCGCCTCTCTCCGTACGCCCGGCCCCGGCCATTTGGCGGCCTTACTCTGTTGATGCGCAGTCAACACCTCCGCAGCAGCAGCAGGAGCAGCAGCAGCAGCCCTCGAAACCCCAGGAACGACCTACCGAAGCCAATCCTCCCAGCGAATCGACCTCTGCGGCGCAGGGTGAGACCGCGCCCTCTGGTGAGAAGCCGCTGATCAGACGACTCCCCACCGATCCCAACCGCTTGCGCACCCGCAATGGGGTCATTGTCGAGCAGAAAGACACCGGTGCGACAGTTCGTTTGCCTTTCATTCCCGGCGTGCGGTCGCAAGATCGTACCAAGTATCTAGATTATGTCCAGTTGCGCGATAGCTGCGGCTGCCGCCAATGCGTAGACCCGCACTCCAAGCAGCGCAATTTCCATATCGCGGACATCCCCGCGGACATTCGTCCGGCCAACATGCGCTGGGTCCATGTCAAGAATGGGCAGTCGCTGCGGGTCAAATGGGCCTCGGATGTGCCTGGATTCGATGACTCCCATATTTCGTATTTCCATGCTCGACAGCTCGTCGGTCCGGGCAGCCCGACGCGGAAAGGACTCCCCGTGGCCAGGCACCGAAAACTGTGGGACAGGGAGATCATGGAGAAGAATCAGTATTGGATTTCGTACGAGGACTATATGAACGACGACTCCCAGTTTGCCAAGGCTATGCGGGCTCTGTCTCTGTACGGCCTTCTGTTCGTCAAGGACATCCCCGACTCGAGGGAGATGGTGGAGAAAATCGCCACGCGTATGGGCCCGCTGCGCAATTCCTTCTACGGGAATACTTGGGACGTTCGGTCCGTCCCTGAGGCGAAGAACGTCGCCTACACCAACAAGGACCTGGGCTTCCACATGGACCTCCTGTACATGACCAACCCTCCGGGCTTCCAGCTGCTCCACTGCCTCAGGAACTCTGCCGAGGGCGGCGAGTCCCTGTTTTCGGACTCGTTCCGTGCCGTGCGCAAGCTGAACCGCAAGGACTTTGGTGTGCTGTCCATGACCGAACTTCCCTACCATTACATCCAGCCCGATCACAGGTACTACAACACATGGCGCGTCATCGAAACGGAGCGGAAGTTCAACCGCAGCGTCATCAAGCACGTCAACTACTCGCCGCCGTTCCAGGCACCGTTGCCCCGGTTCGGCTCATCGACGCTCGGCTGGCCGCGTAAGGTGCGTGATCTCCATGCCGCGCTGAACAATTTCCGGGCGGAGCTGGAGAATGAGAGCAATGTGTTCCGGCTCAAACTGAAGCCTGGCGAGTGCGTCATCTTTGAGAATCGCCGTGTGGTGCATTCCCGCACGGCGTTCGATACGTCCTCGGGTGAGCGGTGGCTCGCCGGCACGTATGTCGACGAGCAGGACGTTATGTCCAAGTTTATGGTGTTGAAAGAGAAGTTCCCCAAGGAGTGGCAGGAGGTGACGCGGAAGACGACGGGGTTGAGCAGTGAGGGTCAGAGCGGGACGGCCGAAGCTCAGGCGAGTGAGCAGAAGCAGGCATGAGTTACACGACGATGTTTACTAGTTTGTTCAATTTGTACAATAGCCTTGTTCATTTATCTCCAGTGACTGCATTTATTCTACCCAGCTCAACAGCAAGTATGTATCGGATTAAATGTCATTGTAAATGAGTTCAGGTATCATCGGTCATGGTACAATCACCAATACTCACCCACGAGTTGACTTTTTTTTTTTTTTTACCTTAGCGTGTGACAAAAATCACGAAGCCTGCGGAACAGCAAACTCCTTGAAGAAATCCGGATTATTGTTCAGCTCTTCCTTGACCTAAACCACGGTCAGCAACAGCCCCCCGTCAGAGAGGAAAAAAGGGAAACATACAATATCCAACCCCCCAACAAGCTCCCCTTTGATCCACAGCTGCGGATAAGTCGGCCAGTCCGCAAACTCCTTCAGACCCTGACGGACATCCTCATCGGCGAGGATATTAAAGAAGCCGTACTTGACGCTATTCTCACGGAGAATAGACACCATTTGCCGGCTGAAGCCGCACCGCGGCTCGCTCGGGGTGCCCTTCATGAAGAGCATGACTGGCGCGGCCTTGACGAGTTCTGCGAGGCGCGCGAAGAGCGCCTCTTTGCTATCCGCGGGCGGTTGCTGCTCTGTCGCCGCCGCGTTGCCGTTGGTCGCAGGGGCAGCCGGTGGCTCCGCCGCATCCGCACGCGGCACCGCGTCCAGCGGTGGCGGAATCAACGCCTTATTCACGGTGTTGGTGCCATTGCTACTCTTGCCAGCGTGCTGCTCAATCTTATCCCGCACATTGGCCGCATTGCTCCCACTAATCGCCTCCAGGACTTGCTTGTTGCGGACCAGCACCACGAACGGCACGGCCGTCACGTCGTACTCTTCGGAGATATCGGGTAGCTCTTCGGCGTTGATGCTGACGAAGGAGATACTCGGCGGCGAGGTCACGGGGTAGTTGGAGGCGAGGGTGGACAGGACGGTGCGCATCTGTGCGCATGGCGCCGCCCAGGGAGTGTGGAAAAAGATAACAAGAAGGGCCTCCGACGGCAGGTCCGAGACATGCGCGTTGAAGTCGGCCTGGGAGGTGATCTCCTGGAGGGTCGACATGGTGTCTCAACGTGGGGGGCAAGGTCTTGGAGTGCGGGGTGAAGGTGGATGGATCGACGGCGCGAGGGGAGTTTCTGAGAGAGAAAGAGAGAATGAGAGAGGATGAATCAAGAAAAAGAAAAGTCTCTACCGGAGGTCAATTAGTAATTCTAAAGCGTCGAAATGTTGGTATGCAGAGCTGAATGTACAGTATCTCTCAGCCGAATAGGTAACCTAGAGAAAAATCTTCGCTAGGAGAGCTGTTGCGCAATCGAGCTCCGTTATCGGCCAACTCGAGGCACAGGAAATCACGCTCGATGACGCTTTGACCACAGCATCCCTCCTAGCCGTTGCTTCCTGGACTTTTTCCTACTTGCCAGACCTTGCTGAGGACCTCATCTGATGCCGACTCCCTGTCATCCGATTCCATTTCCTTCCTGCTGGGAGTTTTCTCCGACTCCGAGATCTCATGGCGATGACTAAGCAAGATAGGCATGGTTATCTTATCAATCAGCCTTGGCATGCGTAAATTACCGTAATCTATTATCGGACAGACCCTTGTTTTGCGACAAGGTCCGCTGCAAAGGCATGGGCAGCATCGGGCTTCCCTCGAGGGATGGGCCTGCACTGGTGGAAGTGGTCGACGATGCCGTTGCGGCGGGCATAGTCCGCTGCTGGGCTTGCATGGCCTCCTGGCGCAGCCGCTGGATGACGTCCTTGTTGGCCTTCTCCAACATTGGGAGATTCTTAAAGTTGAAGTTGCCAAAGTCATCCGCGAGAGCGGGCTCGCTGAGGCGGCGGCTGCGCGACTCGCGAACGTGAGGCGGAATGTGTAACGGCATCAAACCTCGTTTCATCGAGCTCACCTGTTGCCGGACCTTAGACAGGGCGTCATGGGGCCGTTCAGGATAGTCACCGCTCAGCGAGTACTGCGAAGACATTTCGTTATCGATTTCATCATGGAAGGACTGCAGTGTTGCACCCCGCGAATCAAAATATTCCGTGTCTTCAGGGTTCTCGGTGTTGGATGTGTATCAAAACTCCCACCCTCACCCGGCACGTTGAACAATGGATATCTTGCATGGTACATCCTCTTACCGCCCTCATATCGGACAAGGACGAGATCTGCTGTGTTCCCAACAGACTGATGCGACGCTGGTCGACGGTGAAAGTCTCCACGGCCGTTGAGAAAGAGCTTGCCAAACGCACCCACGCATTCTCACAGGCGGCCAGTGAGGTTGAGCAGTGCGAACACTGGCAAACTACCGTGGGACGCGTCAAGTGCGCCAGATCTACGGCAGACATGCTGCGCGACGATTTGGATCATGTGCAACTGGGCGATGTTTGGGAGCGGCAATGAGCGTAGTAGGTACAGTAGGGAGTCAAATCAAAGAATCGAATAGTAACACTGAGCTGAACACAAGGAGAAAAAAAAAGGAGCAAGAAAGGAGAAGACAGGAAGCAGGTCACGTGCGCGTAACGATACACGTATCGTACACATACTGGACCATACCCTCTGACATCTATACCCGTAAATTTCAACCAGTAACTTCAGTCTCAGGTTCCGCCCGCAGGTTCCAAGCGAACTCGTCCGAGTATCTCTCTGGAGGAATGAACTGAAATGACTGATGCAGTTCTCATTCACCTGCCAGGATAGATTTACCCAGTTCGAGTGCTAGTGACTGTGCTCAGAATCATTTTGTCAAGTGTGGAATCTGTGATGTGGTGAACTCCCTTCAACCAGCTTCAGAACCAGGTACCTCCGAGAGGTTGACGGAAGCTCTTTCAACTCGAAAGATTGCACGATAATAATCCCCTGTGGGAAGTGGCCTCGACGATGCCCCACGGCACCAAACGCAAGCGCGGAGAATGCGGCATAACGGACGACTCGGAAGACCCCATCAAGAGTTCCGTCGCAAAGGAGAGCGGGTTCGGCGTTGGCCAGACGCTGTCCCGACTGCAGGAGGAGAAGAACCTGCAGGAAGAGAACGAGAATCGTACGGAAACAACCACCGCCGAACCAGAGCCAAAGAAACGAAAGAGCAAGAGACGTGATGAAAATGGGGAGAAGACCAAGTACCCCAAGCTGACCTACGTGGAAGGCACGCTGCAGTCTTCGATCCGGATCTCGGACCTGCAGAGCTTGTGCTTGTATTGCTTCGCGGATGGGATTGCGCCGCAGTGGATTTCGCTGAAGCACTCAGGCCATGTGCGCAAGATCGTGGTGCTGATGGTGCCGGGGATTGAGATTGGCATGTTTGATGGGTCGGTTCCGCTGGAGGAGAATGCGGAGCACAAGGAAGAAGAGGCCACCGCGGAGGAAAAGTCGACGGACACTGAGATGGATGATTTTACTCGATGGAAAAAGGGCCTCCCACCGGCGGATCGTTTCAGCCCGCGTCCTCTCTCCCGGGAGAATCTTCCTGATCCCTTGAAGAAAACGGCGGACATGTTCCCACACGTTTGGCCTGTCAAAGCGCCTGGGGACAGTAAGTACAACAAAGTGCATTCGCCTCTGCAGGCGATACTCCTGTCAGCTTTGCCAAAGTCCAAGAACACTGGCGGTCAAAAAGGGCCGAAGCCAGTGAACGCGGGCAAGGACTCCCCCTCGAACAAAACGCCCATCACCGCCTTCATCGGAACCAAAGAGGAACTTCGGGAGAACGACTACGTTCTGCATCCGGCCTTACTTGACAACGAACAGGAGCGTAACGCAGAACTCGAACGGCGTCAACGGCTGGGCCAGACGCCGGAGCACGGGTGGGTAGACACGCACGTCAATTCGCTTGCCGACGGCTCGGTCCCGGAATCGGAAATCCAGCAGGGCAGCATGACCGCTGGCCGGGAGGTGCTGGCCCTGGATTGTGAGATGTGTATCACCGAGGGGGGCAAGTCGGAGCTGACACGGGTCAGTTTGGTGCGATGGGACGGCGAAGTGGTGCTGGACGAGCTGGTCAAGCCAGATCTGCCGATTGTCGACTATTTGACTCGCTACTCGGGGATCACAAAGGAAAGACTTGAAGGGGTAACGACAACACTGGCCGACATCCAGAAGCGCCTTCTGGAAATCCTCCATCCGCGGACAATTCTGGTCGGCCATTCGCTGAATGCCGACCTGACCGCGCTCAAGCTGACACACCCGTTCATCGTCGACACAGCCATCATCTACCCTCATCCGCGCGGACCACCGCTAAAGTGCAGCCTCAAGTGGCTCACCCAAAAGTACCTCGGGCGGGAGATCCAAAAGGGACAGATGGGCCACGACTCGATCGAGGACGCGCGGGCGGTTCTCGAGCTGGTCAAGCAGAAATGTGACAAGGGACCCAGCTGGGGCACAAGCGACGTCACGAACGAGAGCATCTTCCGACGGCTAGAACGGTCCGTCCGCTCGGGCAAGCCCGACGGCCGCACCGGCGCGGTCATCGACTGGGGCAGCCCCGAGCGCGGTTTCGGCGCGCAGGCCACGGTGGCCATCGGCTGCAAGTCAGATGAAGAGGTGGTGCGCGGCATCGCGCGGGCTGTCCGCGGCGACCCTTCCGATCCAAGCATCCCCGTCGATGGCGTCGACTTTGCCTGGGCGCGACTGCGCGAGCTGGAAGTCCTGCGCGGTTGGTGCAACCGGCTACCAGATCCGAACAATGCCAACGAGTCGACCTCCATCCTCCCCCCAACAGACGACACCACTACGCCATCAACATCCACTACTGCCGCTGGAATTCCCCCGGTCGTCCCCGACCCGCCCACGCCAACCCTCGCTGCCGCCGTCGCCAAAACTGTCAACTACATCGCGCAGATCTACGACTCACTGCCGTCCTGCACCCTGTTCATCGTCTACTCCGGCACGGGCGACCCGCGCGAGGTCAGCCGCCTGCAGGCCATGTATCGCACGTACCGCCGGGAGTTCACCGCAAAGAAGCCCTGGGATGAGTTGACCGTCAAATGGACGGATCGTGAGGAGCAGGCGCTGAAGAAGGCCTGCGAGAGGGCGAGGCAGGGGTGTGGGTTTTTGTGCGTGAAATGATTTCATTATCGAGGCGTCTTCTCTGACAGTCGATCATCGCTATGAATTACTTGTCATGTATTACCATTGTTACACTGAGAGATCCTTGGAATGCAGCGAGGATCGATTCATATGCACGCATAGATTAATGCAAGAAAAGAAAGTGACGAGATTGGAAGTTCGTCATGTTTATTATTGTTCCCCAATCATAGCTTCCTCCCGCTCCATAACTTGTCTGACTAGAGCTTCGCGGGCGGATACCAGAGATTTTCGTTTCGCTTGTCTTTGCGCTGCCTCACCGATCGCCTCTGCTGAGTTCATAGGCGACCCTTGAGCGGCCGGGGCCGGCCTGGCCGTGACTTCCGCTGACGGCGTGTCAGCGACACTGCCGTTGACGTATTCCGTCTGAGGGACCTGTTCTGTAACCCCCTCACGGTGTGCTGGCGATGCATTCGCTCCAGACGATGTTGCCGTCACGTTCGGCATGACCGCCGACGCCGCCGTCCCGGCCTCGCGCTGCGATGGCGGTCTCCTGGACGCAGACCGTGCCCGTCGGCCGCCACGTCTGGCGCTGGTGCTGGGCGTCTCCACTCGAAATGAGGACTCGCCCACACGACTTGTCTGACTCATTGACTTGCGGGGACGGCCTGGAGGACGCCCCCGCGACTTTTTCACCGGGACAGCCGAGTTCTCTGGAACGGCGGCTGGAGTTGCGCCCTGACCTTCCTCGGTACCAGACGCGAGGCGCGGGCGTTTCGCGGCAGGTTCCTGAGGCTCTCCACGAGAGCCTGCCGCGCTGGCGGCAGCGTGCTGGTTTGAGCTTCCTTCGATGTGTGATTGTTGTGCGTGGTTGCCGGAGTTGTCCGCCGGCTTCAGGGGCACTTTAACTGGCGGCGGTTCTGCCGGTTCGTCCCCCGAGGCAGCGTCGATGAATTCCGTGTATTCGTCGTCAAATGAGTCCGCAACGGACTGATGTGGACTGGATTGCATGAAAGGACTTTGGCGCTCACGGCGGGTCTGTGCCCTTAGATCCGGAAAATCCGGGCTTTGGATTCCGGACATGGAGGAGTCATCCCGCCGGATCGGCACTGACGTCGACAGCCGCTTGTTGCATTCCTCCAGGACTTCGATCTTTGCTTTGAGTGACTCGTTCTCGAGTCGGAGTTTGTCAATCTCCTCCGACTTCTTCCCGAGCTCAGTCACCAACGTCCGAAGCATGTCCATCCCCCCGCCTGATCTGTCCATGTCGCGCGTCGCAGACGTGCCGAACTCAGTGCGTAGCCCGGTAAAAACCTGCTGCAGACCGCGCATCGTCCCATGCAGTTCATTTACCGAGTCCACTAATCGATTGATACTTGAATCCTGATTCCGGATCTGTCGGGCGACATTCATGTTGACCGCTCCGTCCGCTGGATTGCTGTTGGTGGCCGCTGGTAGTGCGCGACTCGAATCGACAGCGGAGTACACGTTCTCCTGTAAACCGAGAAACGCCGAGATGGAGTCGTTCCTGAACTTCGGGCTAGCCTGTGTCATGGAGAACAATTCTCGCAAAGTAATCCGAGACATTTTCCAGAAAATCCTCGCCCTGTTACCGGGTCTGGTCAGTCTTCCGCCACACATCTTCATCGCGGGGGTCTCTAATGGTTCAGGAATGGGGAACATACTCTGGCTGCATGTGTATCAAAACTCCCACCCTCACCCGGCACGTTGAACAATGGATATCTTGCATGGTACATCCTCTTACCGCCCTCATATCGGACAAGGACGAGATCTGCTGTGTTCCCAACAGACTGATGCGACGCTGGTCGACGGTGAAAGTCTCCACGGCCGTTGAGAAAGAGCTTGCCAAACGCACCCACGCATTCTCACAGGCGGCCAGTGAGGTTGAGCAGTGCGAACACTGGCAAACTACCGTGGGACGCGTCAAGTGCGCCAGATCTACGGCAGACATGCTGCGCGACGATTTGGATCATGTGCAACTGGGCGATGTTTGGGAGCGGCAATGAGCGTAGTAGGTACAGTAGGGAGTCAAATCAAAGAATCGAATAGTAACAGGCCTTGTAGAACAATTAGTGCTTTCATCTCATTTTTGCCTTGGTCAGCGTTCTTACTTTGTACAGTTGTTGTGTTGATACTTACGACATGATTCTCATTGTCGCGGTTTCTTTTTTTTGAGCCCGAGACGCGCGCGCGTCGAACGTCGCTCATTGACTTGAGAGCTAATGTGCCAAGACCCCGCGTGCACGAGCGAGCGGTTAGAGTTAGATCAGCTGGCCTGAACCAAAAAGTGTAGTCCAAAACACATGTACTTTGATCCGTGTACTCCGTATACCAATTCACTTTAGAGGGTTAAGCGCATACCAGATGGAGCATTATGTAACTGGGTTTGACTGTACTACTACCTATGACATACCAGTTTGGTCCCTGAGTGTGCACCGATTACTTTCCTTTGAATCGATCTGTTCCGGTCTCGTTTGCTCCCGTGTTTCTCCATGGCCACTCCTTGCGCTCCTCGTGGCGAATATTGCAGTTGTGGGAGACGTTGGATCCCCAACCCTAGGCTGACGGGTGATCTTCGCCGGGACAGTACGGAGTACCGCAAGAGATATCAGGAGCGCCAAACGCAATTACAAAGTGCTCAACCTGAATCTCGATTCGAGTTTGAAGAACATGTCCATTCGTCCAGTACGATTCTTATTCTGTTTTTGTTTACCTCTGACATTGCGACAGATGCAACTCTTGCTAATCCTAATGGCGTCTCTCCTCCTTCGTCCGTGTTGGACGACGAGGACATACATTCGTCAGTCCACAAAATTTCTTTATCGGAATTTTATGCTCCGAAAGCATGCCTGATCCAACTTCCCTCCTGATATATTGTCCTCAGATATTCGACGTTCGATTTTGAGTTTCGGAGAGATTACTTCGGATGATGCTTCCATGTGGGTGTGTGTGGTCTGTGGGATGTTCGTATCCTCTTCTCAAAGCAGTCTCCGTCCCGGAGGATGGCGATCTTCTCCTGCGGCTTGATGGTTGCCTTGACAAATGTGGCGTCGTGGGAGGGCGTGTGCATTCTCTGCTCTGCTTGCCATTCCTCCCTTACAAAGGGCAAGCTTCCCAGGTTTCGGCCAAGAACGAGGTGAACATCCATCTTTGCGAGGACTACCCGGACGTCGTCCGCGACTTGACTATCGCTGAAGAAAGTTCGATTGCCCTCTCTCATCCCATTCCTCATCATCCTCAAGCTACGCCCCGGTCCTGCTCTTGCTGGTGCCAGCTATCCGCAGATCGAGTTGCAATCGGCTCGGGCCCCGCTGAGTCTTCGTCTGAGTCGGATGACTCGGAACTCACGAGACGTATCATTTTTGGCGGAACTGAGCCGATCGAAGTCGAGGACGACCGCTCGACAAGTTTCCAACACCTGAACAGATCGCAATTATGCATCTCACTGACCATTGACCAGTCCAACAGGAACACCGAAAACAACCGAAAGCTCCAACTACAAGGGGAAGACACCCATCCGCCAAACTGTTGTGATTCATTTTTGTGTTCCATACTATGAAATCGCAGTAGTTTTCTCCAATCTCAACAGCCCTCGCTCTTAATGCTGCACAGTACGTTGTAACATGCCTCAATTGTGTCATATCTCGTCCCTTCGATTGGGCTCAGATCAGCCTACTGTTGCCTACCACTCCGTATCACATACCTAGTACGAACTCGCTGTTGAATTATGGCAGGTTATGTAGCATGTCAAAGTTCCAGAGGAGTTGGATGCCGACGGTAAGGCTATCGTCAATTCTCACTGAGTCGACTTGCCCATCCATGTGGGTGGGAGTGACCTCAACTTATGCACATCATCTGACAAACGAAATGCAAGAGACAAAGGATTGACAAACAACAGAGTGAGACAGGTACTCAAAGAGTGACTGCGATTCATCAGATAATCAACACTCGCACCCATGTCTCGATATCAAATTTCTCGAACCCTTGACTCCTGCTTTAAGGAACATCGAAGATTTTGGTCTCTTCAAGTTCCAACCTTTGCAAGATCAAGAATTGCTGAGCGAGACACCCAAGAAGAACCAGTTTGTGCATGTGCTTGGGCCTCGCTCACCAAAACGGCGAAATCTAGATGCGGATTTTACTAGACAGCAACAACTAGATTCCATGATCCATTTGTACAAATATAGGGTTCAAACAAATACATACACATGTGACCATCAGCACACATTATGAACATTACAATTCGTTTTATTCGTTTCGTTCATTTCGTTCGTTTCAGGGCACCAACGCCAGTTGTCGCATTCAACCCATGACCACGGGACGAGAGACACGACAGGGTACTGGTACAGTGCCAAACGTTGCCAGACAGTGAATTTGAGCTGAAAAAGCTGGATATTATCTTCATTGAACCGATTGGCAAAATAGTATTCATGAGGAAACAACTTCATCGTTACGATCAAGTCCACAAGAGTCACGACAATGAGAAACAATTCGACGTTGATCAGTAACTACCAAACCTATGGCATGCATGCGAACGAGGACAGGCCCTAAGAGAAACACAAGCAAAGGACTGAAGTAGAGTATGTCTGTCACTTGAAGAGCAGGAAGAAGGAAAAAGAGAAGGAAATACATGACGTGATAACAGAGCAATATAATATGGACTTAGAAGCTCCCTGTAGCCTGAACAACACCATGATCCGCGTAGGCATGGATATCATCAAGAACAAAGCAAACACCAAACGCAAACGCCATTGCTAGCGCTAATACTCCGCAGTAAGTGGCTAATAGCGAAAGAGAAAAAAGAAAAAAAAGTCATCATCAGAGTGAACCCATCGCTCTGTGTTCTTTTCAGGTTGCGAATTCATGGCTTGGGCAAGGTCACCGCCTCCACGGCAGCATCATCATCATGGCATCTCGCACATGTTGATGCTGATGCTGATGCTGCTGGTCATTCTGGTCCTGATCGCTCGCCCGCGGTGTTGTTTCGTCGGCAGCAGAATCACCCTCTCCGTCTCGTTCCCATGCCGGCGCTGGTGTTGCCCCGGGTTTCGGCGTCGCATCCGGGTCGGTGTTTTCAGTGGTTGTGGCAGCGAGATGGGCTTTTTGACTTTCTTCATCGCTGCTGCGACCGAGGCCGGAAGGAGATACCGCCAGGGTCTCGGTCTCGGCCGCAGTGTGGTCCGCCTTCGGGGTCACAAGTGATGGGCCGCCTTCGGTCGGCGATTCGTGCAGAGGGGGCAGAAGTGTTGTCCGCATCGGGCTTTGCTGGTGCTGGTACTGCTGCTGAGGAGAGGTCGGTGTGGGTTCCGCCGACGAGCTGTCGGCAGGGTGTTCTTGCTGTGGTGGCTGCTCTGCCACCACCGGCACGGGTGGGTCAACAGCGATCATCTCTGGCTGCGCGGCGGCTGTGGGCTCCGTCGTCGCCGACTCTCCGGCTGCAGCGGTCTCCTCAATGCTGCCT
The DNA here is from genome assembly GCF_041956625.1 of Thermomyces dupontii. NCBI lineage: Eukaryota > Fungi > Ascomycota > Eurotiomycetes > Eurotiales > Trichocomaceae > Thermomyces > Thermomyces dupontii. The sequence continues at coordinate 2,238,274 of NW_027192309.1, read as the reverse complement.
CGGCTGTCCGTGCGCATCATCTCCGTTCCCAGCTTCGAGCTGGACCGCGGCCCGCGTGACGATGACTGCGATCCGCGCGGGCGCGGATGGAGGTGGCCCAGTTCCTCATCCTCGTCGTCGCCAGACTCGGCGCACTCGTGCCGTCGCCGCTCCCGCGACTCGCGCTTCGCCCGAATCGCCTCGATGGACTGCCGTCTGCGGGGCGTGGTGGCACCCGTTGCAAGCGACGCGAATGTGGGCGGTGCCGACGATGCGTGCCGCATTTGAGGTACATGCGCCGATGTCGTGCTGGTCTTGGTGTCGGACATCCCAGCGAGTGTGACCTCGTCTGAAATCCCCAAGCCTCCCGGGCTGCCTGCCCAGTCGTCTCCATGGCGGCTGACGATGACTGGAACATCTTCGGCTTTGGAGTCCAGGTCCCCAAAGTAACTGCTGCTGCCGATCGAATCCTCTCGACTCGAGCCGCGGTACGAGCCCGGCAAAAGAGGAAAGCCAGATGACGTCGAGCTCGGACTATCCTCCATACGACTGGCGCCCTGGCGCACGCTCTGCACCGGTGGGATTGTCAACGGTGGGGTCGAAATGGTGTCCCTCGGCGGTGGCTTCCACTGGCAGAATTGGCACAGCGCTTCGGTCAACTTCGTTAGCGTGGGCGGCTTCTCGATCAAGCTGTTGAAATGATGCGTTTCGGGAAGATCCTTGAGGTATCCCGTCACGGCAATGATCGGAGTCGCCTTGTTGACGCAATTCGTCTCGCGCACCATCCGAGCCACGTCCGCCCCGCTAATCTGAGGAAGCTTAACCTCGGTCATAATGATATCGAACTCCACTTCGCTCAATGCATACCGCATGGCCTCGGCCCCATTGACAGCCGTAATGGTCCGGCACCGGAGTTTCTCAAAGAGCCGCTCCATGACAATCCGGGACACGGGGTGGTCCTCGCAAATCAGTACGTCCAAGCGCCTGAACTGCGGTCCCTCCGTCTGGCTGATGTGGGACAGACGCCGGGAGCTTTGTCGCCTCCGTTGCACCTTTAGCAAAGCTTTTGTGCGCGGGTCTTCATTGTCAGAGGACGATGGCGACACGTCGAACAATTGGCTGCGCCGCTTGTGGTGGCCCGGTATGAACGGCTCTCGAGAGACCATCGACGACGCATCGCTGTCTTGCGACCCGATCGTACGTGATCGGGCGCGGGACGAAGTGCCGCTGGACCGAGACCCGGAGCCAGACTTATCCGGCGACTGTGCCAGCGCACGGCTGCTAGGCCTACTCGGCGACGGTGCCGATGGACCTGCTGCTGGCTTGAGGCCGGATGTCGCCAGACGGGGAGGCTCGTTGTGCTTCTCCGAGGTGGCAGGTCCACTCGACTGGTGCGAGTGGGTGGACGAGGAGCCCGAGGTTTTTCTGCGCTCGTGATTCTGTCCCGTGCTAAACTGCACCAACAGGGGCGAGGACGGCTGTGATGGACGATTGGGAGACGATGTGGCCTGACTGGCACTGGACGGAGATCCTGGCCGATTGTTGCCCTTGTTTTGCGACAAGGTCCGCTGCAAAGGCATGGGCAGCATCGGGCTTCCCTCGAGGGATGGGCCTGCACTGGTGGAAGTGGTCGACGATGCCGTTGCGGCGGGCATAGTCCGCTGCTGGGCTTGCATGGCCTCCTGGCGCAGCCGCTGGATGACGTCCTTGTTGGCCTTCTCCAACATTGGGAGATTCTTAAAGTTGAAGTTGCCAAAGTCATCCGCGAGAGCGGGCTCGCTGAGGCGGCGGCTGCGCGACTCGCGAACGTGAGGCGGAATGTGTAACGGCATCAAACCTCGTTTCATCGAGCTCACCTGTTGCCGGACCTTAGACAGGGCGTCATGGGGCCGTTCAGGATAGTCACCGCTCAGCGAGTACTGCGAAGACATTTCGTTATCGATTTCATCATGGAAGGACTGCAGTGTTGCACCCCGCGAATCAAAATATTCCGTGTCTTCAGGGTTCTCGGTGTTGGGGACAAACTGTGCCTGGTCTTCCAGCAAAGTGTCCCAGTTGATGTCCGCAAACCACGGGTGGCTGCGGATCTCGGCGCCGCCGTTGGGAAACTTTTCCTCGATGTTGGCACCGAGCCGTTCTTGGGGATTGAGTGTCATCAACCGGTTCATCAAGTCCCGGGCCTCTGGCGACGAGAGTTCCTCAGCGTTCTCGGGCCAGTTGATGCGGCGGTTCAAGATATTGTCAAACACCTGATCCGGAGTCTCTGCGTTGAAGGGAGGGTACCCGTAAAGGAACTCGAAGAGGATGCAGCCGAGCGACCACCAATCACTCATTTCGTCCTGTCCGGCTCCATTGATCGTTTCCGGAGCCAAATAATCCGGGGTCCCCACGAATCGCCGATTGTTCTCCTCGGGATCGAATAGCGCCATCGGCGGCGGGAGCATCGGCCCCTGCGGAGGGGTGTTGTGCTGCGGCGCAGAGGATGCAATACTAACGGTTTGGCTCAGCGGGACGAGATAAGGCGAGTCACCGCCCTCACTGGGAGCCTCGTCCTCAGTCGCCGAACCTGGAGGAGCAAGGGGAGCGAGAGGGAGCGGCGCTGGCGTCTCCGAGCCTTCGTTGAGGGAAAATGTCTGGAACATCGCGTTAAGCGTGTCGCTGCTCCCGCTATCGCTCCGATAACCGGACATGCGTCGCGGCCGCTCTCTCCGAGCCGCAGGCTGGCCGAAGTTGAAGTAGGACGGCTGACCGTAGCTGCTGCCGAGAGCATCAGGGGTCATGACCGGGGTCATGGAGGGAGATTGACCCGCCTGCATATCAAAGGAGGCGGAACGCGACGATGTCATGGACATTGCCCGGGGGAAGGAATTCTGCTTCAGAAGATCTGGGGCCGACTCGTTGGGACTCTTTAGGACGCGCTTCTGGCGGCCGACCAGTCCCATCCTAGACAGGCCAAAGTCAGTTAACTTTAGATGGCCCTTTTGGTCGATGAGCAGGTTATCTGGCTTCAGGTCTCGGTGGACGATGCCTCGATCGTGCAGATGCTGGACACCGAGCACGACCTCGGCGATGTACTTCTTGGCCCAGTCCTCGGGGAGACCGCCCAGGACTTTGATAAGGGACGCGCAGTCGCCGCCGTTGAGGTACTCCATCACCAGGTACAGGTAGTCCTTGGAGGAGAATGTCCAGTAGAGCTTGGCGACGAAATCGCTTTCTCCCTGCCACATCATGATGGCCCGTTCGGCTTTGACGTTCGTCACTTGATTCTTGGCCACCATATCCGCCTTCTTGAGCACCTTGATCGCGTAGTACTCGCCGGTAGACTTCTTCTTGGCCAGATACACACTGCCGAATGCGCCCTTGCTGATCGGCTTGATGATCTCGAAATCCTTGATAGATGTGGGCGCCGGGCGTGGCGGCGGCTGGCTCACCGACGAGAGGTGGGGAGAGATCGGAGGGCGCGTGATATCCGATGTCGCAGACGACTGCCGGCGGTGGTGATGGTGATGATGCAGGTGGTGATGATAATGCTGCGACGTGCCATGCCCGGTTGTGTCCGATGTCGACAGGAGAGGAGAAGCATTCGGGGACGACATATTATCACCACTGGGAAGTCGTGGTTTGGACAGTCGCAGAGGCGACTGAGGTTGACTGGCGGGCGGGACCGGAACGCGGGCTGGGGACGGCTGTCGATGGGGAGATCGCGATAATCCCGGCAGAACCAGACTCTTTCTCTTGCGCTCCCTAGAGCTCGCCGCACGAGACAGGCCCTTCTCCGAAGAGGGTGATTCTGTGCGAGCCGCGCCAGGAACGAGCGACGACGGAACGTTGCTGCTGTCACTGTTGTCTCCAGCATCACGTTCGGACGGTAGAGAGCCGCGTTTGGACGGCGGCTGCGCACCCAAAGCACCACTGATGCTTGTGTGCGACCGCGGCGTCGGGCATTCCAAGGGACTAACGGATCGGGTCGACACTGGCATGGACGAAGCCCGAGTTGACGACTGAGAGGCAGTCGAAGACAGATCGGGCGCCGCTGACTCCATCGGTTCCGGCTGTGGTTGGGTCGCCGGCGAACGCTCGGCGAGGCAAGAGGAGGTGTTCTGTTGCTCCGGTGGTGGTGCATCGTTGTCTCCTTGGGCATCCCATACGTCATCTTCGTACGAGGAAGTAGAGTCCGTCAACTCCCCGGCAGCGATGCGCTCTGCCTTGGCTATGGCGGCCTCGATACACTCCTCGACCATGACCGCGTACTCTATGCGGATGCGCTCGGCATATTCAACGATCCTGCGGTATCGGATCACGGCGTCCACTTTAGCTTTGGCCACTTGTTCGGTATCGTTGGAGAGGGCGGCAAGCCCTTGTTCTTGTTCTAGTGTGTTGGTGCTGGGGGACTGCCATTGCAAAACCTGAGCGATACGGGATTCCGACTGGGGAGAGGACGTCCGCAGTTCCTCGCCGCTCTCCCCCCGCGTCTCTTTTAGAGTTGGCGTGTTGATTTCCAGAGCGGTGTCACAAAGATCTAGAATCAACTCGACTATGCGAGCAAGAGGGCGTCGTACGGCAAATGACCGGCCTCGTCCGTGGCCGAGTCCCGAGGCTGATGGATCCCGCGAGCGGGGTGGTGTCACAGGGGACGACCCCGGGGCTGAAGTCGGTGCAGACGAGGTTGGTGACGGGCCGATTGGGAGGCCTTTGTATTCGGGTTGCGGAAGCAGTTGGCCATTATCTCCTGGTCTAGGCCTGCCTTGACGGGCCTCTAATGCGTCTAGTACCTTTACAATGACATGCCGGTGCTCATTGAGGTTCTCCTGGGCGATCTGTATGTCCATCTCGGCGCGATGCTCCTGGAGGCAGAGCTCGGAGTGCTTCTCAAACCACCAGGGTGTGATCTGGCGTTCGCAGATGCGGCAGAGGACTGGGTTGGGAGGTGGTGGCCTCGGCCCATTCGGGTCGGAATTGATAGCCTCGGCGAGACTGGTCAAGTAGTTTGCCAGGACTTCGGCGCCCACCCCAAGCGATTCGACCAGAATCGGAGGCAGATCGATGGTCACCTCTCGCGGGGGCGTCGATGGCCGGAGCATCCACATTGTCTAGCATGGTTAGCTTGAACTGCAAAAGAATGTCCATGGACGCTTACATGACCCTCTCCATCTCGGGAACGATCGTAGACCATGATTCCTTGTGCTTCCATGTTGAGAACATCCCATTCATTTACTACCGAGGAGTCGCCTTCTTCTGAGGCTTCCGTCGCCGTCGTCTCTGTCGCGGCGACTTCTTGATTGTCTTGAATAGACGGTTTTCGAGATGGCCGGAGGGTCGAGTCTGGGCCCATGCGCATGGCGACGCGGATGAAGCGACTATGTGTGTCATCTTCCTTCATCGACTCGACAGCATCGTGGAACGCATTTTTATTGTAGAGCAAGATATCCGCGACGGGCACGCCTTCGACGGATTCAGGCGCCGTGCCGACCACCTGCCTCCATGATGGACTCACCCATTTGATGCGGCCATCGAGACCTAGATCCAGAATGACGTTCAGAGTCTGTTCGGCGGCCACGCGCAGGTCCTCGCGTTCGGCGCGGATATCCTCGCTGAAGGAGCGCTCCATGGCGCCCCTCCATGTATTCCCAGTTAACGCCGGAGAGCGCGCGTCCTCCCGAAACGGCGTCACTGGCGGCGGAGCCAGAAAACGAGCACTTTCTCCGTCGTTTCCTGCCATGGCTTGAAGGGGGCACCGGTTATTGCGTGGCGGGTGTAACAGTCCCAGCCGGTTCGGCTCGGGAGCGGATGGTCCACGGCGTCGGACTCCAACCGTCAAGGGGCCACGAGGAGGACGGAACGGAAAACTTCTCGAGACCGGTCCGTAGTCTCAATCAGACCATCCGTCTGCCGGGCAGATCGGGGCGCTCTGAACGAGCAGGTCGATTATAGACGCGAATTAACCATCAACAAGCCATGGCGGGGGAAATAGCCGGAGAAGCCGAAGCAAGTGAGGTTGGCTGGCGGTGGAATGGAGGCAATCGCGCTTTCCGGAGCGTTAACGGTGCCCAGAGGGCGTAGAAGCCCTGGGAGAGAGACCCTGTGAGGGACGAGACTCTGTTGTCGTGGTTGGTGTGGAAGCAAAGGTGAGGTCCAACGTCACCGACGACGATCCGCGGGCGAGACGAGACGCTAAGATTGGGCTAGAGGAAAACGTCGGAGCAACGAATCGGTGGGGTTTCGCGCTGAGCCGGACCCAAATGCGCAGAAAGACAGAGAGGAAGAGCCGAATCACGGAGTGAAGAGGCTGGATATAGTGAATTTAAGAGAGATGAAAGAGGTGAGGAGAGTTGGAGACGAATCCAGTACCAAGATGAAGCAGAGGCAACTCTTCACATCGTCACCAGTTCACCACTTGCTCCGCCATGATTCAGAATGATTGAATTCCAGAAATGACTTTAGATTCGGTCCTTCAGATTTCCAATGACTTCGATGGGCGAATGCGATGAATTTGCAGCCATTCATCTTGCTCGATGTCGAGACAAATCGCCAATCCCACATCAATGATGGTACTTGATGACCATCGTTTACTCCGTACTTTAAACCTCGATGAACTACCACGGAGTGCAAGCGGTATTATTGAAGATTATTCTAGTTTATGCGCATTCCATCGGCAAATATACACATTTAGAACCAAACAAGTGCCCGAACCAGCTCCGACGAGATGACCATCACTGTGTCTTCTTGTCCCGCGCAGCTGCCATCGTCCAGGCGTAATGGCGCGCCGCACGAATAATGCCCTCCTCCAAGGGCACGATAGCCCGATACCCCAGCCGCTCCATGGCCTTCTGGCACGAATAATAGCGAGTCACAGACGAGAAAGCGATCTGGCCCTTGGTCAGCGACGGCGTCTTGCCAAACAACCCATAGATGGTTTCGACGATGCCGCCAACGACTGAGAGCGCCCCGACCGGCAAGGGAATTACTCTGGAAGTGTCGACCACCCGGCCGGCGTGCGCCCACAGCCCGCGCGCAAAATCCCAGAAGTATATGGGCTCGTCGTTGGTGATGTTGAAAGCCTCGCCGTCGACACGCTCGTGGTCCAGGGGCTCGGTCTGGCCAGCTTCGTAGCGGGCGTACGATGTCAGAAGCGCATGAGCGGCCAGGGCGTGCGCGTAGGCGACATTGGCCACGTAGGTGAAGTCGAACAGGTTGTTGTTATCACCGAGCTGCAGCCGGACCTTTAGGTCGGAGCCTGTTAAGCCGAGATGCAGGATGTTCTTCGACACCGCCGTGTCAGCCTCGCCGAAGATGCCCGCGGGGCGGAGGGCGCACGTCAGCATCTTAGAGTCATTGCGATTCGCGTGTAGAACGAGCTCATCCGCTTCGGCCTGGACAACACAAAGGACCATATGTCAGGAGCGCATCAAATTAATAATGGAAATTTGGCCGAATCGATTTGGCTCACCTTCGTGTCGGTATAGTATACACCTTGCAGCTCGCCCCGGACCAAGGGCCAAGTCTCCTTCGCGTGGATCAAAGGGCTGTACGCATCATGGATCACCGAGGCGGAGCTGGTATAGACAAAGGCCTTGCACTGGCCTCCCCAATTGCCATGGTCGCCGCGAGCGACCTCGAGCAGAGTGCGCGTGCCGCCCACATTGACCTTGTGTAGCAACTCCTTGTCTGTGCGAAAGACCTCCGGCGAGGCAGTATGAATCACCACCTCGGGCTTCACCTTGCGAAACACCTCCAGCATCGACTCCACTGACGTGATGTCGCCCCCGTGATACTCCGCGCCCGGCAACCGATTATGGCTGATGCGCAGGTCGGTGACGTGCACGCGGGCATCATACTCGGGGAATCGTTCGCGCAGCGTTGGGAAATTGGAGCGCGCATCCTTCTCGCCGGGGGAAGCTACACTGGGATCCGTCTCCGATGGGAAATTGAGCAGCTGGTCGACGATGTTGCGGCCGAGAAAGCCGCATCCGCCGACGACCAGGACAGTGCCCAGGGTGATCCGGGTCCGATTCGGAGCTGGGGCTGTCATTGCGGTCTGGCTGATGAGATTGGGGAGTTGAACGTTGAGCTGCCCAGGACCCGAAATTGAGTTCTAGATGCGCGCCATGGCCATTTAGCCTGGAGCTACGATTGTCAACTGGCTTTGGCTTTTTATCCGGCTTGGCCCAAGCCTCCCAGCTTCCTTGGGTCAACTGGCCTAACCCTGCTCGAAGATCAACCGGCTTACTCAGGACAGGTTGTCCCTGCGTCGGTGTTGACCTAGCCTAGTACTTGCACAGTCGAGCGCTACAGATTCTGAGTCTTCAGATACAATTCCAGTAGCAAAGTAAACTCCATTGTTAGACCAGAACGTGTCCATTAGTCATTACTGTATCGGAAATGCTGCTGCTGGAGTGCCCCGCCTGCGATATCATGGTTCGTAATCGATGCTGCAGAACCAAAGCAAGGGCGAGAATATCTCCAGACGAACTACACCAGGCTTCGCATGTTCCCTCATGCAACGACCTCGTAGATTCCGAACGTCGTGACCAGGGTAGTCTGCGATGGGACACGAGCGGGGAGCCGTTTCCCTCAATCGAACGCTTCTCTGTTGCAAAGACTTAGTAGTCAAAATATGTCAACGTCGGGGTCGCGGGAACGTACTCGATGCTCCGTTCGACCGACCTTCTCAGAGCCCGGAAGTACTTCTTCTTGTCCTCCGGGGATCCCCAGAGCAGCTTGCTGGCTTCGGGATTGACGATCGCTCGGGGATCGTAAGGCGGTTCCTCCTCCTCAATTGCCTGCACCATTGCTTCGATGTGATGCCCAAGATCCTCCGGGCGCCGCGGGAAATAACAGAGTACACCCTCCTTGGACACGCGGTGGTGGAAAATTGGGGTCTGGACAAAGACTCGCGGCTGTTCTTGAGGAAATTTGGGGCTGAGATGGATTTTGATCCGGAAGACGCCTCCGTCAAGATGTGTCATGGGTCGGCCAAAGTAGGTCAGCACCCACACGAAGACGTTGCCGTCCACCAGGTCCAGGTCGACCGTGTACGCGTTCTGTTGCTTGAGGTCCTCGCTGACGCGCTCGTACTGGCGCCGAAGGTCCACCGCAACCCGGGAGTCCTTCTGCGCTGCCTCTTGCCCTTGAATCGCCCAGCTTGCAGTCTCTTCGGCCAAAGCATCCTTGATAAAGACAAGGCGACGTTTCAGCTCGGGATAATCGAAGCAGCCTGACATCACATTCCCCGGTCCTTCGAAGTTCATCCGCTCGAACTGTTGCTTCGGTTGTACGTTCTGCGACGCCTTCTCTATGGTTTGCAGGTATGATTCGTAATACCACATGAACCGCCTCTTTCGAAGATCATCAAACGGTCCGGGGTTGGCTGCGTCATCTCCGAAGCTGAAGTTATCGTCGTTGCTGCTCTCGACTCGTTCCGGTGGCGGTAGGACCGTGCCGTCCGGCTGGATGCCCAGCGAGTCCTCGAGCGGCTGAATTACCGCGATGCGAAGCGTCTCATGTTGGATCTATCTCCATCAGCACCATGCCAACGAACCTTGGGAGCCAGCCTGTGCACCTTGGATTTATAGCGCTCCATTTGAATCTTGTCATGCTCGGAGCGGACATTCTCGTAACCCGGCTCGTTTTCATACGGGTTGGCTGACATCAGGCTCTGAATCGAAAGCAGGATCGACTCGAGGCCTTGGGCTGAGGACCATTCTTCGCCTCGTTCCCCGTGCCAGGTGCTGCAGCATCATCAGTCCCGCCATATGCACTTCGCTACAACGATGCATTACCCTAGGATCGACCTGGGATTTTGTCAGTTACGGGAATTAAGCAACGACTCTTGAACGTCGTCTTACAAGCAAACTTTGCCATCGGCATAGATGTTTGGGTTGAATCGACATCTCCCATTGTTAGTCGTCAGTGCCCGCACATTGGGCGGCCGTGCCGGATAGTCTGCCGGGGAACCGTCAGTGTCATGCGCACGCCATTCCCCATTCTCGGTGCTAACCGGCGGTGAACTTGACTGAGAACTACAGTAGATCCGAAACGGGTCCCGTTAGACCGGCTGCTTGTCATTTCCTTCTCTTGGAGAACTAACCTCGAAGAAGCCATATTCGTACGGAGTCCCTGGAGGGCCGATAATCAACGCCTTGACATCGCGAATGTCGGCCTCCTCGCATACAACGGCCAAGGCTGCGGGTCATCAGTCGACGAAAACCTCTCGTTTGTCATTTTTTGTCTCTGCACGTACATAGATCGGAGCTCTGCTGAAGTTGGCGGATTTCCTGTAGTAAACACCCCGCCGGAGTCCCCGCGTTAGCCCAGCCACCGTGAAAAGCGCGAAACCGGATTGGAGTCGCCGCATACCCGACTGATGCGGAGGATTGCTTGATCCGACATGGTCCTTGCGGTTCTTCAGCGTGGTGGAGGAAAAGACTACTAGATCTACCTTGAGAACGACGCGGCCGGCGCACTGAACCAATGGGCCGAATGGGGGGTGCCTTGTGGATGCCTCACAGTTACACAGTGGTCCGGTACTTTCGACGATGCAGTTGAGATCTCTGTAGCTACTATCTATCTTTCTCCCGGCTATTGCAAACTACCTATTATATACTGAGTATTTCTTGTCGCTGGGCGCATCCTCGCTGTTTCTGCCTCTACTGCGAGAGCCTGGACACTCAGGCAGACATTGCTTGCACAAGGACCAATGGGCTTCCCAAGGCATAGGTACCTACAGGCAATCATTCCACCCAGCATGCAGAGATCAAGCCCAGATACAGAGCAGGTTCATCTTCAAAGAATCCTGGATGCTCCGTGCTTTGTACAGCGTTCCCATAGCAGCCTCTTTACTCCCTTGTCCGTGCCGCCGCCGAGCTCAGCCTCATGGTTGCAGAGCTTGCCAGCCGCCTCGAGTCTTGACTGAGTCTTGATATGCGATCGCATCACATCCGCCGCTATTCTTAGCACTCCGACGCCATTCCGAAGCTCGCAGATAACCCCGCTGCAAGCCCAGTCCATGCGTTCATGCCGCCTCTCCATTCAGCTCCTCCTCCCACCGCTCTTCAAGTGGGGGAGATGAAAGCCCTCGCTGCGGAAGGCGGTCATAAGGTCACGTGACTCCGGGATAAGGGGGCTGGTCCCTGGTCTGTTTACAGCCTCCTCGCTTTCCCTCCAAGCTTGTATTATTGTCGTCCGGCCGTCGTGTCGCTGGCGCATTCCGTTGTGCTTAGAGCCGCGAAGAAGAAAACGTCCGCCCCGGTTGTTCGCGCTTTTTGCTCCCCCGCGGCCGCTGCAGTTGGGCATGATCTAGCTGGTGTAGGCCCGCGTGCTGCGCCGCCTGTGTTTCACCTTGGGCCCCAACAATTGCGATTTGGAGCAGTGTTCCCAGCCTCCCTCTCGCCGCTGATCGACAGAGTGGCCTTCTGTTGTTGCTTGTTCCGAAATTGCTCGCCCTCGATATCTCTCCCGTTCCGCCGCTTCCTCGTCCCCCCCCTCGTGTTGGTGTGTTGATCCCGCAAACCCCTGGGCCGTACGTCGCCCGAGGCCCGCTGGACTGGATGATTGTGGATATTGGTTGCTATTTTGTCGCGGGAAGCTCTGCTGAAAGCGCTCGTTCGTTTGGTCGTCGCCGGGCCCCTCTGTGACGGGTGGATGGTGTGAAGGTGTCTGATTCGATTGTCATCTCCCTCCAAAACCCAGAGCAGCCCTTGCTCGACGCTGCCAACCGCGAGACCAACGTTCTTTTGCCCTGGTGTTCTCGTTGATGTATCTCTTTTTCGTCTAGAGAGCCCCTATCAGCCCTCACGGCAATCCCACATCCTTGGTCGCTGATAGAACTCCTCCATCACAATCTCCTGAGGCACTTGGCTCGGTCCTCACTGCCCATCATGCCGACAGATCGCGCATTGCCAGACATTTTGATGCCTGGCAATGCCGGCTCCGGCAGTCCTCGTACATGGCAGAATCCTAATCCTGGAACCAATTCCCAAACACAATCGCCTGTATCTCCCATCGAGGGGATCGGATCCTTTGACCCTACAGCCATTCCCGGTTCTCCGTCGGCCAACGCCTCTTATCCCTCTCGTGATGCCCCTCCGCCCGAGAGTCGAACAATGGGTTCCCGCGAGCTTCGTGACCCAGAGCCGACCGATTCGCAGGAACCACCGCGAGACCGATCCCGCCCCCATCCCCGCACCTCGACGAAGTCGCCGGGCAGCACCACTCGTTTGTGTAAAGAATGTGGTGAGCAGCTCACTGGGCAGTTCGTGCGAGCGTTGGCAGGCACCTATCACCTGGAATGCTTCAAGTGTCGAGTACGTCACATAGGCTTTGATGATCCTGCATGATCGCGATTCTAACGCTAGGTGCAGGACTGCGGTGACATTGTCGCCTCGAAATTCTTCCCGGTTGATGCGGAGGACGGCAATGGTCAATACCCTCTGTGTGAGACGGACTATTTCAGACGACTAGATCTCCTCTGCTATGCATGTGGCGGCGCTTTGCGAGGTTCATATATCACCGCGCTGGACCGGAAATATCACATCGAACATTTCACCTGTTCCGTCTGTCCGACCGTGTTTGGGGCGCAGGACTCCTACTACGAGCACGAAGGCAATGTCTACTGCCATTATCACTACTCGACGCAGTTCGCGCAACGATGCAATGGCTGCCACACTGCGATATTGAAGCAGTTCGTCGAGATCTTCCGTAATGGTCACAATCAGCATTGGCACCCGGAGTGCTACATGATTCACAAGTTCTGGAACGTCCGTCTGGCCCCCACGGGTCAGCAAGTCGAAGACAACCAGCCTAATGTGAATGCATCCGAGGACCAACGCGAACGAGTGCGACAGCAGGAAGATATGATGGAAGAGAAAGTCTACAAAATCTGGAGCACACTCTCCGCGTTTGAAGAGTCATCAGCGGCATGCATCTCCGACATGCTTTTGCACGTGAGCAACGCCGCCTATGTAGATGGCGTCTACGTTGCAAAAAAGTTCATTGGCCACGTCGAGATCCTCTTCGAGGCCATTGACCGACTAGCCGTCCAGTTCAAAAATCACTCAATGAAGGGTATGTGACGATTCCGTTCGCGGTATTCTGGTCCTAGCCTTCAAAGCTGACGCGGTGTGCAGATTTGGCATATGGTCGCGAAGCAAAACTCCTCTGCAAGAAGATCGTCGCGTTCTTCTCGCTGCTTTCCAAGTCCCAGGAGTCCGGACAGCGCAAGCTTGGTGTCACGCAGGAGCTGCTGTCGCTGGTCACTGGGCTGGCTCACTATCTCAAGCTGCTTATCCGGATTGGTCTGCAAGGTACCCTGAAGCTGGAGCGAGAACGAAATGTGACCGAAGGGCTCCACGAGTTCCTCGACCATCTCGGAGACCGGATGGAGGATCTGAAGGCAGAAGAGGGCCAGGTTGACCTGATGAAGGACATCGCGGGTCTGGCAGATCGGTACTCGGACTGCTGCGCAGGCTGCAAGGAACCGATTGACGATGCATGCATTATTCTGGGCGATAGGAGATGGCATTCCAAGCCTCAGCACCTGGCGTGCGCATCCTGCCAGAAGGATCTAACCTCTGATTTCTCAAATGCCCTGTGGAGCGATAGAGAAGGTCGCCCGTTCTGTTCCCAGTGCGCTGGCCGCGTTCCCGACGCTCGGGGAGGGTTTGGTCAGGTGACCAAGCTCCAGCAGTACGTGTTCTTGCTCCGCGTCGCGCTGGCGAGGCTACTATCTGTCCTTCGATCCAGCGGAACGCTATCTCAGACAACAGGTACGATTGTTCCGCCAAAGAGTCGTCCGGCAAGTGCTTACGGAACATGCAGATGATTTGGGTCTCAACGAACGCGGGGAAGCCCGCGGAGGGTCAACTGGTGACCCCGGCCGCGAGCCGCCGCACCTATCCCGCTCTCGGACGCAGATGTATAAAAGCTCATCCAAAACTGGGACGAATGAAGGCAACTCCCTGGAACAAACCGTTGGTGAAATGCGGCGATTGCGCTCCATTCGGAACGAGCGCACGGTTTCCACGACGTACAAGAAAGCGCGTGCGTCCCGAATCATTGACGGCCCTGAAGGGAGAAGTGTCCTGCCCGGCTCCTCCGGCGCCGGGGAAGCCGGTGAGCCGCGAAACCAGGAACTGCATATCGTGGAAGAGAAAGATGCGAATGCGGACCAGCCAAGAGACGTCACTCTTGGCAATCAAGACGCCCTCACTCTGGACGACATCCCACGAATCGTTGCTGCCGAGCAGGCCAAGGAGCAGCGACCCAACGCCTATCGAAATCCCGGTCCCGGCGTCGCTGCGTCTGGGGATCGATCGGGAAAGCAAGTTCCCAGTCATCAGCGACAAGTCTCGGGAGCGGTGGAATCGGGCCCGGCCGAGGCGCCTCCACCGAAGACCAAGAAGTACTTTTCAGAGCTGTCCGCACTGGAGTATTTCATTGTCCGGCACGTTGCCGTGCTCTCTATGGAGCCGCTGCTCGAGGGTCATTTCAATCTCGAAGAGTTGCTGTCGCTGATCGAGTCGCGCAAGCCCACGATCTGGAACATTTTTGGGCGCGCCTTCAACAAGGATGGCAAGAAGGGTGGCAAGAAGAAGGGTGTCTTCGGTGTCGCTCTCGACTACCTTGTTGAAAGGGACGGCGCGGAATCCACGCACGGGGTCGGTCCGGGTGCTTTGCGGGTGCCGGCGCTGATCGACGACGCCGTCTCGGCCATGCGCCAGATGGACATGTCGGTAGAAGGCGTGTTCCGCAAGAACGGCAACATCAGGCGACTGAAAGAACTGGCCGATCTGATTGATAACAACTACAACCAGGTCGATCTAAGCAAGGAAAGCCCGGTGCAGATCGCGGCGCTACTCAAGAAATTCCTCCGTGAGATGCCGGATCCTCTGATGACTTTCAAACTGCATCGTCTGTTTGTCGTCTCACAAAGTAAGTTGGCTTCAACCGTTGGTTTCGGGGCGTCAGAACTGACATCGTTGACAGAAATTCCGGATCCTGAGAAGCAGAAGCGGCTGTTGCACCTGACATGTTGTCTCCTACCCAAAGCCCATAGAGACACGATGGAGGTCCTCTTCGCGTTCCTGAACTGGACGTCATCCTTTTCCCACGTGGATGAAGAGTCAGGGAGCAAGATGGACATTCATAATCTGGCGACAGTAATGACTCCCAACATTCTCTATCCAAGTAACAAGACAGCGACCATGGAAGAGAGTTACCTGGCCATCGAGGCGGTGGCGTCGCTGATCATGTATAACGACACGATGTGTGAGGTAGGTACCTTGGAATCCTATTTCGTATGGACAATCCTCTCATGATTTCGATAGGTCCCCGAAGATCTTCAGTCCATCCTGAACGACACCAGTTTCTTCAAGGACAATGCGGACATTACCACCAAGGATATCCTGAAACGATACGGAGACTTTGGCAAGGGAAATGTCGCGCAAAGGATCGCCCAGCAGAGCTCGTCCGACCAAGGCGGTGGGAGCTCCGGTGCGATTCGAGGGAACAATTCTCCGGCCATGGCACGCATCGAGTCCGATCCGTCCCAGGCGGCTGCCTGGCAGATGCAGAGCTCAGTGCGCCATGTGCAAGGGTCGGGAGGACCGTCGCATCCACCAGAGCCGTCCCAGTCCGACGACCAAGGCCGCGATCGCAGCGCCAGCGAAGGTCAACAACCTGAGTCCCAACAAGTGCCCTACCGGGCCTATGGCGGGGGGCCAATGGGAGTCGCCAGCTGACTTGACTTGTTCCTCATCGATCTCTTTCTTGCATTCAACAGCTTTTACTGTGGTTATGACCTGGAAATGCTTCCTTTTGTTATTTCTCCATCTAGGGGTGTTGAGACTTTTGATCAGAAAAGCCAAAAAGCTCCGGGGCGCTCTTGATCTACTTCTACTCCTCGACCCTGTTTCCCTTTTCTCAATTTTTCTCTTCCCGACGACGCTGTGCATCATCATCACCATCATCCATCCATAGGCCTTGCATGCATATGTATCTCTCTACCTATTAACTACTACCCATTCGCAGTACTCGTGCTATCGCTTCTACACGGTCAACCGATTCTTTTTTTTTTGCATGTCCGTTTTTTTTTTTTTTTTTTCTATTGTTTCTTACTTGATTCCCGCTGTGGTATTCTTGGTCTTCTTCATTACCTATATCCTTAGGTTCATCTATTTGAATTGATAACCATCTTACTACTTTCATGCCGAAGAGCTCGTTTTCTCTTACCTTCCCTTGATGGTTGTTTTGGTTCTCCTCATATCTACCTACTCTGTAGGTACCTATCTTTTTTTTCTCATTCATAAGGGTTTTTACCGACCCATTTGATCGGATCGCATCTTTCTCGTGGGCCATCATAATAATACTTAGGTAGTGGATACTGAATACGAATTTTGTGGTTTGAAGAGGACTTTTACAGACTGGATGGATAAAAAGTACCTATCTATTATTGCATATATTGATTAACAGCAATCAACTCAGCATCCATTCCGAGTTCGCCCCAGCCACCCATCTAAACGCCTACTATACACCAGGGCTTATAATAAGGTACAGTAACAAAAGGTCCTATCGAACAATCGCACCCCCGGATCTCCGTATGATTACGGTCTAGATTCTCGCGGAAGATAAACAAACAAAAAGAAGACAATCACACCCGACGTCGCAAGGTCCTCCCTGTTGAACTCGCACTCGTTGACGAATCGACCGTCTGCTGCTTGCGGCTCGTCGCAGTCGCTGCCGCACGCTTCGCTGATGCCGCCGGGGTGGGTGCCTGGCTGCGACTATTACTACTAGTTGTGGTGGTGGCGGTGGTCTTTTTCGCCCCGACCCGACTGGCACTTCCGGGGGCGGCGGAGCGCTTGCTGGTAGCAGCAGCCGTAGTAGCTGTGGAAGCAGCAGCCCGCGAAGATGACGACTTGACGATCGTCGTAGCGGTGGTATTTGTTGAGGACGTAGTGCTAGTACTCGTGGCGCGCTCGTGGCGCGGCACGGCAGGCGATTTCGCGGGCTGTCTCGTAGCAGCTGCGGTTCTAGAGGCGGGTTTCTTCGTCTGGTTCTTTGTCTGTGATTGTGGTGTTGGTCGCGTTTTCCGGGGGGATATTGGGCTGGAGGTCACCCCTGCGGCGGAGGATGTATCCTTGCCAGCGGTGCGCGCCCGCGCACTGTCGATCATGGCTTTCAGCGGGCTAGATGGTTTAAGTGGTGATACAGGCCGCGTCAAAGGCGGATGTTGGCGTGGCGTCTTGGTCGGCGATGCCGTGAGTAATGGCGATTGCTTGTATGTGCGCGAGTTGTTTGATTTCGGAGAGAGCACCTTGGCCTCGGCGTCGCGCATCACCTGCGACACCGCGCGCGATGGGCCTGCGCTCGCAGGTCCAGTCGGGGCAACGGGGTTGCCGCGACGTTTCGGGTTTTCGAGTGGGATGGGTGCATCCACGGCAACGGGGGCATTTTCCTTGTCGGAGTAGATTCCTTCGCTGTCCGAGTGTCAATCACGCCGTCCCTGAAGAGAGCAGAAGTCATGACATACCTAGTCCGAATGCGATACGACGGTGCCTTGGCTACAATCGACGGCACGGGATCTCTGGGAATCACCGTTTGCTTGCCAGTTTTGGTCGGCGACGTGGGTTTCCTGGTTCCCGCGGGCTGCGTGGATGCGGCCATATGCTTCTCCAACAATTCGCCCATCGTCATCTTCCGTAGTGCCATTGGAACCCGGTTAATTCGTCGTTCAATGCGCGCTCGCAGATCCTGCACCTGAAGGGCATACTGCATGCGAAGTTTCCTTGCTCGTTCCGTGACTAGGCGAGTGTCAGTCTGATGTCAAAAGGGAGGGCACGGAGGCGCATACTTTCTAGCTGTAGATTGTTAATCAGCGCCTGTTTCTGGCTTCGAGTAAGCTTTAGTTTCTTTCTGACAGGGCTCCCGGTCGGGGTCGTCGTCTGCTCGTCGTGGTCGAAGTGCAATGATTTGCGCTTTCGCGACTCGGTGGCGGCCATTGTTGTGAGGCTGGCCGGGGGGGGAATACGCTCGAGTAAAGAATTTGCGGCGTTTCAAAGGTGATCGGAGGTGGTGAGACGAATTATTCCTGAAATGCGCTGGCAAATCGTCGCGTTGCAAGTGACACTTGGTGAGCGCGTCGGGGTTTGCCAGTGTGGAAGCTGAAAGTAAACAAACTCTAGTCCTAAAACGGTTAGCTCACTTTTAACTATTCTAGGTGCCTCAGGCATCTAGCAGTCGGCAGTCAGCATACGTTACGCCAGTGACGACTAGCAGTTCAGAGCTCAAGCCTTCGCATCATCAGCTCGGTTGCTTCATTGTTCCTATTTTCTGACCATTTAGATACCTTCCTCAGGGGCTCTCAGAAGTAACTTATTGCAGAAGTCTCTAAAAGTGGTATCCGCCTGAGCTTTACTCTCGTCAAGATGGCGTTGGAGGCGACGATGATCATGTGGGTGCAACCTTCGACTGGGAAAGCTCGTCAACTGGAGACTGACATATCTATAGCGTTGACAACAGCGAGCCGAGCAGAAATGGCGACTATACGTAAGCAATCGTGTGGACCGTTACGAAGATCGCCGCCTTTTCTAACTCCCTCCAGCCCAACACGATGGCAAGCACAGTGCGACGCCGTCGGTGTCATCCACAGCGCCAAGATGCGTGCAAATCCGCAGTCCGCCGTCGGACTGATGAGAATGGGCGGCGACGGTCCGCAAGTCCTCTCGACGTTCACGTCCGACTACGGTACGCTGCTCTCGGAGCTACACAAGACAAGGATCCATGGCACGGCACATTTGACGGCAAGTATTCAGGTTGCATATGTAAGAATTACGATTATACGAGTTACACCCGACTGGCACGGCTGACTGGCGGGCCCCATTAGTTGGCGCTCAAGCACCGATCCGAGAAATCCCAACGACAACGCATCATTGTATTCACTTGCGCTCCCATCCCCGAGGATGAGAAGACGCTTGTCAAGTTGGCCAAGAAGATGAAGAAGAACAACGTGTCCATCGACGTCGTGGCCTTTGGTGACTTGGATCCAGACACAACAAAGAAACTGGAGGCCTTCGTCGAGAATGTCAAGGGCGGAGACGGCTCGCATCTGGCCATCATCCCGCCCGGGCCGAATCTGCTCAGCGAGGAGCTCCAGATGACGCCCATCCTTGGAGGAGACGGCACCGCGCCGGCGCCAGGTGCCGGTGCGGACGCATTCGGATTCGACGAGGCCGCGGAGAATGACCCGGAGCTGGCGTTCGCCCTGCGGTTATCGCTTGAGGAAGAGCAGAACCGGCAGGAGAGGGAGCGACGGGAGCGGGAGGAGCGGGAACGCAAGGCCGCCCTCGAGCAGATTCCGGAGGAAGGCGGGCCGTCCAAGGAGAATGGGGACTCATCGCGAGACAAGGGGGACCAGGGCGGGGATAAAATGGACACGGCATAGAACGTGACAGCAATTATCGCGAGCATTATGATTCTATTGGCGCCATGATGTACAATCGTCAGCTAATCGTGCTATGGCAGATCTCTATGGTACCCAGTTCGTATAAAAAACACGAAAACATTACGGGCCCTAGAAGAGCTCCGGGCTAAACCAATCCTGCATCACGTCCTCCCGCGCAGCCATGTCCCCAGATGCCTGTCAAACGCATCACAACGGATGGGCATCTCCAGCTGATAGAATGGATTCTTCATGACATAGTCGGAATATAGCTCATAGATCTTGCGCATGACGGTATCCACGTTCTGCATCAGCGGGTCGGTGAAGAGGAGGAACTTGGTCCCGGTCAAGGTCTGGAAGCAAGTCAGGCGGAACTTGTCGGTTTCCAGCACCTCGATTCCAGTTTTCGGTACGCCCGGATTGGGCGTCGTGTACGTGGTCGTGGGCGTAGACGTGCCGGAGCCGCTGCCACTGTTGACGGGGATCTGCGGGGTGAGAGAGCGTGTGATCGCATGGACACTAAGTTACCCGACCAAATTAGCTTCTGGAGGTTGAACGTGAAGGGAAAGAGGGGAACTCTTTTACCCATGAAAGGTGCCTGCGAGGACGAGGTAGTCGTTCGTGGACAGTTTTTGGAGCCCGGCCTGGAACTCTCGGTGGTAGATGAGACCACCAGCCTTGTTGATGATGATGAGCGCAAAGACCGGCCTATTTTATTTGAGTCTCTCGTTAGCTCGGGCAAGAAGCTTGATGGCGAAGCTAGCTGACGTACATTGTTCTTTCTTGGCCTGATATTTTCTAGCCTGGAGAACCTTTTGATCTCACTCGCTCTTCGCGGCGGAGAGCGACCAGTTTTCAGCGAGATCGCATCGCCGTTGCTCTCGTCCTCCACGACCAGGCCCCAGTGCGGTTGTTATTTCCTCGTCTATCAAGCACTGCCACGACCTGACACTGCAGACAGCCCTTCAATTGTCAAAATCATCGACCAAACCTCTGTCAGGGACCCTTTCCACGTACGGAGTACTCCGTACTCTGGACTCCTATTGGATGTCACGTGTTCGTATAGTGGAACCAATGATCACGTGAGTTCTGGGATACTTACGAATAGGTACTGTACCTAACTACGGAGTACTCGTACATACCCTTCAATTCTCGGATTGCGGAGTACGGTGTAGTCCATACTCTGTACATACAGAGTATGCGTTCCAGATTTGATCTATCCAGATTTGATCTATCAACCTAGTGCAAAGTTGTGCCCTCCATAAGCCTCGGAGAACCTAAGGTAGGTTAGCTGATTTTGCACTCGCCATTGCGGAGTTGCAGGTCTGCTGGTAACACGGCATATAACTCCCTGCGAGTAATTTACGAATAACAAACGAGCCATCACGAGTCAGTTGCAGAATGAAATCGTACACACCCCATTCTTGACAGCGATATGAGCATACATACTCTTTCATACAACTGGATTGACGCGGTGCGACTACCTATCTGACGGGAACATGCTTGCGAACTACGAAACCAAGCCCACTGTAGTTGACGAATCATTTGAAAACTGTGCCTGGGGCCCGAGGGCAAGACAAGCAAGTGTAAATTACCGGTACTTATACGGTAACTACGGAGTACTTAAACCGGCAGTTCGCGCTAACTCTTACTAACTAAACGCGATGCAAGCCGCTTGTTGGACCCCGGTCATGATTTTCCTCAGAACATCCAGAGATCAGTGCGAGTACAGGACATTCAAAGACACCCTCGCACACAGCCAATGCTTCTGTCTGGATTTATTTTTCTGATGCAATCCGGTTCGCAACGAAGTCCAAGGAGCGAGTTAACCGTCGAGCAGGGCCCGTGTCTGCGAGTCTGATCGCGACTGCGAGAGACTTCAGACTCAAGTTGACGATTCTTGAGAGCCTGGTTCTCAGAATTTGGTCCTTGCAGGGATTGCTTCGCCGGTGCAGGACTACCTGGGTGATTGGATTATTCGGGTTGGCGCAGAATACACATTTTGCTTTACCACAATGTTCGGATCAGGTCAAGATTATTCCAAAGAAAATTTGTGAGAGTGTTGCCTGAAAGTCAGAACGAACGGACTTCTTCGTCTGGTCGAGCCAAGGTGCGGGAGTTCATCCCCTGGGAAAATCTTCAAGTTAACTGGATTTCAGCTGCTTTACTTGCTGATCGCAGTTTGACTCGTTTGATCCTACAAGAGGGGACGATACTCGGCGATTTTGGTCTAAAAATGTCCTAATGACAATCGATTAAAATGCAATGCATTTCTCTGCTTTGCTCTGGAATTCCAGGGCCATCAGCGGAGTATTATTCCTAGCTCCCCCGAACGTGCGCCCATGCCATTCCCGAGGTGAGAGATCGGCGATCGCTGATTGCACATGGACAGCGCCTAAATTGGATGGCTGACCAATCGTTCGTGGGGGTCATGTCTGCATGTATTTGCGCCAGCCGTGGCGCTTGCATAGGAATTTGCAGACAACAAAGAACTTACTCAAGCTAACACGAGTGAATCCGATGGCATGGCATGGTCGAGTGTCTCTGAGTTTGATCGCCTCAGACTTGTCACCAGGGGCTCGGTACACTGCCCTGATGATTCAGAGTTTGCCTAAATCTGGCCCGGGGGTACATCCTGAAATGTACCACTGTCCGCAGCACTGACAAAGTTTGACCGGGGTAACAAGGCAGCAGACCTGGAACATCTTCCTCTTGATGCAAGCGGCTCCGAAATGTCCATTTCCTCCAAGTGTCTTCTTTTCTTTTTTTTTGTACTTGGTACAAAGAAAAGTCATCGAGACAAGGCGGTCTGCACCGACACGATCGAGGTGGAGTGTACATAGATCTTAATTGTTCGATGCGACTGTCATAGGTTAGCCCCATAATGTACATTCTTGCGAGGGTATACACTGATTTGATAACGCCATTTCCCTTCTTCGGAAAAGTTGATGGAGCGAAGACTCGAAGAGCGGATATCTTCAGCTCTTGTTGGACGCATTAAATAAAACGATCTGCCGGATCGACCCGAAAATGAGGACAAGGTTCTGATTTTCCCAGAACTAATCGTGATCCTTGGTAACATGAAACTCTTGTCTAAGTGCGAGACTTTTCTCCTCGAGCTTTGTTCCTGTCCTGCGGAGAACAAATCTTGAGCATTGTCGCCGGAAATCGGCACACTGGCCAAAATAAGGGGCCCGCAGGGAAAAACACGAGAGAGGAAAAGGAGAGGAACCAGACAGGTTTCTTGAGCAAAGTAACTTGCCATCACTGTTTCATGTCCCTTGCCCTCCTTTTTTTTTTTTCTGTGTCACTCTGGCACTCTCTCTACGGTTTATGCTGCACGAGTTTTCTCCGGAGAAGAGACGTACACCATGCAGGACGATCTCTCTTGACTGACAGGCGCCCACACACGCTGATTGGCGCGTCGCACTACTTGTACACGACGGTTATCCGTCCTGGTATTCTACAACTGTAGGGACGATTCCATTTCTCTCCTCCTCTCCGTCATGGGCATATGCAGCAATGACCTTCTGCATGCGACGACAGAGGCTCATTGCCACCGGGCAATCGTAACTGATTGGGGGAAAAATATGCGGTAGATCATCGACTGGCAACCCGAGCAGCTGGATTGGTGGTTGTGTCTGGCGCCCCAGAGATCTGGACACTATGGAGCGAAACTAGGACTAGTCGAACAAGGATCACGATCTATGCGAACCATCTCCCACGGGGCCTGAAATCGTTAGCCCTCTGGACGGTGCCTTGCGTTGGCCCATACAGAGGCTGAGAAGACTACACAGCCACTCACCAAAGCCTCTCGTTGCGGCTCTTGACTAGACACAACCCCGTCCATTCAAGCATCACTGCTGCTCAACCCGACAGAACGGAGCCTCTGGGGTTTTAGGTTTTTGGGAGACTAATTAAGATAGCGCTCGCATTGCCCCTGGTGTGCCAGTTGTCCATCGTGAGGGCTGTGATTGAGTCCCGCCGCCTCCGTTGTATTTATTCCAGAGATTTTCTTCGATTCCAAACTATCATTACTTCACACTACTATTACTCGGTTGTGCGTTGTGATTCCCGTCTGGCATTCCTCCCCTTTGTGATCCATCTCAGTCTCGTCCTGGCCTAGCTCCACGGTTCCCTCAGCCGGTAGACTTGGGTTGTTGGCTCTCACGTTCAATGGTTTCTCCGTGGGGTCATTCGATCTCCTTCTCTCTCGACCCAGAGAGTGGTCAGGAGCCTCGGGACACACTGGATCCTGGCAGCACGTCCAGTGGTGGCCGCTCGCCGCAGGAGCCGGAGCCCGTTCCCGACGATGTCGCTCGTTGGCTTACCATCGGAGACACGAACCGGAACTTGGTGGCCGTGAAACTTTTCCCAGGAACCATGGGAATCAAGTCTTCTCCAGATTCATCATTTCGAGGGTCGGACTCGCCCGGTTCGTCGTCGATGGTTGTTGAAGTTGGTGAATCAAATCCTCCGCCGATGGCGCCGGTAACGGAGTCGTTTGGTGAATTGCATACCACAGATCAACACCACTTTGGACACCAGAGTAGCCATGTTGTGGCGCTTTCTGCGATCGCACCACTAGGTATGGGGAACTTGCGTGTCGTCGTCCCATCCACCAGCAACAAGGATTGGTGTACTGGTGTTTTGAGCACGGCGGAGTCGACAAGTTGATGAGTTACTGATATGACTGCCATGGCAGATCCAGCGTATGACCCAGGATTGCTGGACTTGATCCGCCAGACCAACTCCCGGATAAGTGATGCGGGTGGCACGATCTCATATCAACCGGAGCACAACGAAGCCGTCGGTCTGGAGATGGCAGACAACACCTTGAGAAACGGAGGCATGACTTCGCCGGTCATCGACATCCCTTCTAGGCCAACACCATCCCAGCAAAGTACTACCGGTGTACCACCACGCCCACGTACCCGCAAGCGTGGTGTTCCTCGAAGCCCCGACACGCGACGACGCCGCCGACAATCGAACCGAAACTCCAACTTCAGGAACTCTTCTCTCAACGACGGCGCCGGCCGGGCTAAATCGTTCATCTGCAGCTTCAGACACTACGGGTGCGACTCGACGTTCGGCAACAAGAACGAATGGAAGCGGCACATCAACACCCAGCACATCAAGCAAGCGTTCTGGCGTTGCAACCAGGGCAGCTGCGACGTGTCACGGCAGCAGCCGCAGCAGCCGCGCGTGCCGAACGACTTCAACCGTAAGGATCTCTTCATGCAGCACCTGCGGCGCATGCATGCCCCCTGGGGGCGCGCCCGCTTGCCGAGCCCACACGAGAGAGACCAGTTTGAGCGACACATCATCCTAGTGACGAACCAGTGCCATGTGCATCTCCGGAACCCGCCGCCGAGAAGTCGCTGCGGGTTCTGCTCGTCGACGTTCACGAACTGGGAGACGCGACTGGAGCATGTCGGGCGCCATTACGAGCAGCAGCAGCAGGCATCGAGGACTTCTTCCGGTAGCGACACGAGCGGGGAAGGGCAAGAGGAGGTGGAGGATCCGGACCTGCGAGACTGGGCGCTTCGTGAAGGTGTGATCCGCTGGGACAGTGCCACACAGAGGCTAGTGATGTGTTGAAATAAGAAAAAAAAAAACCGTAATAGAGGGGAACGGGTCCAGGGGTCGAGGCAATGATTCTTCACTCTTTTGCTTTGTCGATCTTATGAGTCATTTTTCTTCTTTCTTTCTTTTTCTTTTTTTTTTTTTTTTTTTTTTTGCGTATTTGTATTTATGTACTTTATGATACAATGTAATATACCCCAGATGTTATGACTCGGTTGGATGTGACGAGCCTATCCAAATGGCGTGAAGCGCGCCAGAATGGCTAGGCGTTGATATGATAGATGGAGGCTCCGCGGGATTATTCAGGGATTGTTCTTCATCCGAATTAGGGTTCGGGGCATACATACATACCTACCTAGGTACCTACCTCATGAAGCTTCCCATCGATAGATCATATGCTTGTTCAAAATAGAAGCTACCTACCTACCGGCTAGGTACCTAGGTAGTCGGATGAAGCCCTAACATGGATCGATCTTCCAAAGCCGACCTTTTTATTAAAAAGGTTGGACCTGGTTCATTTTAGGTTCGGAAGCGATCCATCGGCGGCTTCAGAGAAGGTTCAGATCGTGTCCACAGAAGCAAAAGTGGGGTTCAAAAGTTGGATAACTAATACAATGCAGCTTGGTAGGTACCTAAGTTATCAGTAGAATTACTCATGAAGCTCAGGTAAAAACCATGAGTCGATTTGATTTATGACTTGTATGATACAATGTAATATACCCCAGATGTTATGACTCGGTTGGATGTGACGAGCCTATCCAAATGGCGTGAAGCGCGCCAGAATGGCTAGGCGTTGATATGATAGATGGAGGCTCCGCGGGATTATTCAGGGATTGTTCTTCATCCGAATTAGGGTTCGGGGCATACATACATACCTACCTAGGTACCTACCTCATGAAGCTTCCCATCGATAGATCATATGCTTGTTCAAAATAGAAGCTACCTACCTACCGGCTAGGTACCTAGGTAGTCGGATGAAGCCCTAACATGGATCGATCTTCCAAAGCCGACCTTTTTATTAAAAAGGTTGGACCTGGTTCATTTTAGGTTCGGAAGCGATCCATCGGCGGCTTCAGAGAAGGTTCAGATCGTGTCCACAGAAGCAAAAGTGGGGTTCAAAAGTTGGATAACTAATACAATGCAGCTTGGTAGGTACCTAAGTTATCAGTAGAATTACTCATGAATGACTTCCAGGGTAGGAAAATAAAGGAGACGTAACTAGTACTTTAGTCAGGAAGCGTCCTGTCTAGCCTTGCTCACGGACAGGACACATCGACGTTGCTCAATGGTTTGCGAACCACTTGAGAGTGAAGGCGGGGAAGCTTATTGATTGGCAAGAAACTTGACTGCATGCATGCATTATATTTTGTGTAGATACTGACGCTGTTTCACTTCCCCCGCCTGGAAGTTAAGAATTGAAAAACAAGTTGTGACCATGTCTGTGAAGAGAGAATAATGAGTCGACATGTCATTCCGTACAAACTGCGAAAGATAAACTCCATCTCCGTTGAACGTGTATTATTAGGCCGTGACTGATCTATTGAGAAAATGACCAGAATCAACAACCACCCCCACAAAATCAAAATCAAGATATACATCGAAAAAAAAAAAGAACAAAACAAGAATGGGAATGAAAATATAAAACAAAAAAGAACGAAAGAACGAACGAAAAATCAAGAAAATAAAATGCACAAAAAACAATGCAATCAAATCATCTACGCCTTCTTCTCCTTGACCCTCGACCTCTTCGGCACACGAGCCAACCAGTACAGGAAGATACCCGCCACGATATTGAACCCGACGTAGGCGAACAAGATGCCAATGTTGCGCCACCGCTCGTCGAAGCGCACGGAGATGGTGGCCAAGAAGTCGTCCGTCCTCGCTGCCGGGCAGTAGCGGCAGTTGGAGGTAGCCTCGGGGTTCAGGATGCGACCGTGGGTGAACTGCGCGTACTGGCCCAGGAACTCTTGGCAGGTTTGGTTCTGCAGCGGCGGGGAGAGGTGCAGCTCCTCAATGTCCGAGCAGACAATGTCCGTCTCGGCCAGGCCAGTCGAGAGCACGGATGAGACGATGTACGTGAAGGGAGACACGCGGTACATGAACATCCAGAAGCCGGGGAGCGCATCGGGCGGGACGAGAACACTGCGAGGTTTGTCAGAAAACAAAAATTTCGTTTAGGATAGCAAAAAGGGGGAGGGGTTGGGACTCACCCGCAAAACACCAGAGACATGGAGAACAACAACTGCGCAACCTGCGCCGCCGCGTCCGCGCTCTCAATGCCCGCAATCACCATGTTCGAGAACGTCGACGTGAACAACATAAACACAAGGACGATCAAGAACATCGTTCCGCTCCGTTCCACCACCGAGTCGGTCGGCTCCATGTTCTTGTACAGTCCAATCGGCCAGTACCAGCAGAAGTAGAGAATGACCGCCGAAAGAATGTTCCAGGGGATCTCCACCAGGTAGCTTGCGAGAATGAACGCCTTCCAAGAGTACGTCTTGGATGGCCGCTCCCGCACTTCGTAGAGCGATCTCTGCGTGACGAAGTTCGGCATCATCTGCTGGATGAAGTTGGGGAAGATGGCGAGAAGCATAAAGATGGCGAACGCCTGGTTCTGCAGGCCTTGCAGAGTGGTCGGTGTCATCCAGAACGTAAATCCAATGAACAGTGGCTGTAACAGAATCAGTCAATTTCTCTTTCTTGTTCTCCAATGTAGTGAAAACCACTTACCGGAACAATCGAGATCACCAGCTTGGAGTAGATGTATGTCGGCGTCCGCCAGTATTGCTGGAACATCCGCTGCGTGACGAGCAAGAACTGATACCACAGTGGCATTGCGAATTCCGACCAGCCAGTCTGCGACTCTTCACGTGGCTTGTCCTTCAGCTCTTCCTTCAACCGAGCCAGCTCCGCCCGAACCGCCTTCCGTTCCTCGCTGTTCCGCCACACCTCCGTCCAGTCCCGGTCCGCACGCGATCCCGGAGCGGCGCCAATCACCTCCAACATCCACTCGGCCGGATTTGCGTCAGGCGGGCATTTCGACGATCCCTTGCTCTCAAAGTACTCGATCAGCTTGCTCATGTTGTCACCCAGCTCGCCAAAGTACACCGTCTTGCCACCCTTGGCCAGGAACAGGAGCCGATCAAACTCTTGCATGAGGATCGCCGAGGGCTGGTGGATCGTGCAGAGCACGGCCTGGCCGTGGTTCGCCAGCTTGCGCATCAGTTGGCAGATCGACCACGCGGTCTGGCTGTCCAAACCGGACGTTGGCTCGTCAAAGAACACCAGCAGCTCGGGCTTGGCCGCGAGCTCCACGCCGATGGTCAACCGTTTGCGCTGTTCCACGTTGAGACCTTCGCCGAGCACACCGACGACAGCTTCTGCGTATTCTTCCATGTTCAGCATCTTGATCACCTCTTCCACGTACGCGTACTTCTCTTCCAGAGACACCGTGGCGGGTTGCCGAAGCATGGCGCTGAATCGAAGCGCCTCGCGAACGGTCGTCGTCTCCAGGTGCAGGTCCTGTTGCTGAACGTAGCCCGTCTTGCGCTGGAACGAAGCATCGCGGGGGCGGCCATCAACCATCATCTCTCCGGTGATCACTCCAACCGTGGTCCGGTTCGCCAGCACATCCAAGAGACTCGTCTTGCCAGCGCCGGTGACACCCATCAGCGCCGTCAACGTTCCGGGCTTGACCCATCCGTCGACGTGATCCAGAATCCGGCGCGTTTCGCCCTTGATCTTGATGTCGAAGCAGACGTCCTGCCAATGGAAGACGGATGTCTGCTTGGCGAGAGCCGCGGTCGTCTCACTGCTGGTCTCCGTTGCAATTGGCGTCTTCTCGCGAACGTCCCCTTCCTCGGCATCCTTCTTGGATCTCTTGGCGAACGCAGGGATCTTGCCACGAGGGAAGACCAGGATCTCGCCCTTGGACGGCTTGGCAGTGATATACTCGTTGGCGATAATGCACAGCACGAAGAAGAAAACGAAGAAAGCGATCAAGATTCCGTAATTGCGCCACATGTGAGACTGATAGTACTCATAGGCGGCGTTGATGTACCGATCTCCATCGATGAAAGGTTCCCCTGCGACCGCGCCGGCCCCGCTGCAGACCACAGACTGCGGGGGAAGATCCTCGTACTCGGGACCCATGGGAACGGTGACTGAGCACGGGAACTTTCGGTTGCTGAACTCGTTCACCATGAGACTCTCAAAGGCATACGCGATGGGATTGATGTAGTTGATCCAGCGGAACCACGGGTGCATGTCACGGACCGGGATGGCGAAACCGGTGTAAATCATCAGAGCCAACATGAAAATCGAGCCCGGAACCATGGCCTGAGCTTGGGTTCGAGAAACGGCGCCGATGAACCGGAAGAGG
The DNA here is from genome assembly GCF_041956625.1 of Thermomyces dupontii. Lineage (NCBI taxonomy): Eukaryota > Fungi > Ascomycota > Eurotiomycetes > Eurotiales > Trichocomaceae > Thermomyces > Thermomyces dupontii. The sequence continues at coordinate 2,208,890 of NW_027192309.1, read as the reverse complement.
TTGGACATGACCAAGGTGGTGGTGAACGAGAACAGGAAGAAAATGAAGAAATGGCCAGCAGTCCGCCGCAGGTTCGTCATGAAGTACAGTACCAGATTGAACGCGATCGCGGTGGCAATCTTGGCCGGCATATCAACCAACATCGAGCTGAATCCTTCCGCGGACGGGTGGTACAAAGCGTATTTGTTGTGCTTCTCCACAATCGGACGTTGCTGCCAGAGGCTCATAATCTCCAAGGCACTCGCGAAGGCGTTCATGAGGATGGCGAAGAAGAGCAGTGCGCCGCGTGCGTAGAAACTATCGGTCGTCTCCGGTAGGTTGAAAAACATACTGGAGATGATCAGAGCCATAATCGTGTTTCCAAAGACCATGACCAGGGTGTTGGACGCGTCGCCCTGCAGCCGCTTCCAGCCACGCCAGAAGCAGAGACGGACCTGCATCATGTACGACAGGGTGTAAGGCGACTTGGCGCGAGTTCCCTTGGCTTTCTCCTTGGCGCGAGAGTCGATGAAGCTCTGGTACGTGTCGCCACCGAGAGGATTCTCCGCCTGGAACTGCTCAATCTCGGCGAAAAGCGCCTTCCGTTGCTGGCTCTCCTTCCAGCGAGCGACGAACTCGTCCGGGGTGTTGGGGACGCGGCCTTCGAAGCCGGGGCGGACCCGACGCTCGGCGGGGTTGGTGAGAGAGGTGAGGAAATCGGCCGTGGTCTGTCGCGGAGGGCAGTAGAATCCCATGTCGATGAAGAACTGCTTTGCCTCCGAGGCCGGACCAAAATAGATCTGACGGCCTTCATAGAGCACAGTGACCTTGTCAAAGATCTGGAGATTGTGGTCAGCATCGGGGGTTTTCCCAGCTTGATTGAACGAGCTACTCACATCGTAAATCGCCTGACCGGCCTGGTAGATGGCCACAACCGCAGTCGAGCCCGTATATTGCGTTGCCGTCCGCAGCGTGCGCACAAACTCCAGCGCAGTGGCACTGTCCAAACCACGGGTACTGTTGTCCCAGCACTGTAGCGGGCTGCCGCACAGGACAATCTCAGCGATACTGGTCCGTTTCCGCTCACCACCCGAGACGCCTCGAATGTACTCGTTTCCAACGCGAGTGTTGACTGTATGAGACAGACCAAGCATCGCCATCACCACATCTCTCATATGGAGCGCGTACTGCTCGCGACTCACGCCAGGGAAACGATTCGAAGGTGTTCGAGCCCGGGCTGCGAAGTATAGCGTGTCTCCGACCGTCATCTGAGGGAAATGGGTCTCGGTTTCGGCCTGGTAGATGACCTCACCGCGGAATCGACTATGCATCTCCTCATAGGAGATTCCCTCATACTGGATGTTGGTGTCTTCGCTCAGGTAAAAACCATGAGTCTCTCCGGCAATGGTGCGGAGGAAGGTCGAGCAACCACTGGCGGCGTTGTGTTAGCGCGTTCAACAAGGGGGGAAAAGGAGTCATGAAAAAGTGCTTACCTGCCGGGTCTTCCCAAGACAACCAACATTTCGCCACTGCGGACCAAGCCCTCGAAGTCGCGCAGAATGTCGATGCGGACCTTCTTGCCAAACCCGAGCAGGCTCTTGACCCAACCAAAGCCCTTGAGCCAGACGTTGAAGACATCGGCCTGATAGTCGGCGGCGGTGCCGAAGCCATAGGCGTTCAGGTTCCGGAAGGACACGCCGGCGGATCGTTTGGGGTATCGGTCCGGGTCGCGGGACTTGATGTGCAGAATGTGCTTGATCCATTTCTTGTAGCTGAACTTCTCCGAGTTCGGGTTCAACTCAGGGTCGGCATCCGGATCCAGGAAAGGATTGGGCAGGTCATCGGCCGTGGGGTGGTAGCTGCTCCGTCGAGAGATCTGGGACAGCTGCCGGGCAAGGTTTGTGATGGTCTGCTGATCCTTTTCGCCGATCTCCTCCACGTAGTCGCCATTCTCTGTCGACGCATTCTCAATTGAACTGGAGACATCTTGCGATGTCTTCTCCGGGGTGGCCGCCCCGCCGGCGCCAGCTGCGGCTTGGGACATTTGCGAAGCTGGCAGTCCGCGAAGCTCGGCTAGGAGATCTAGATGCGAAAAAGAAAAAGTTTCTATCAATCAGCGAAGGTGAGCGGACGGAAAACCTTAAGCTTGGAGAGAAGCCACGCTTTTAAAATATCAATACGCCATGCCGTTCCGGCTCCGGATCTCGCCAAGTTACGGAGCACGGGAAAATTGGAGACTATATTGACGGAGACGGGGGACTCTGTCGACACTCAGCCAGGCTATTCTGGTCGATCTGAAGCGCTTGGGCTGGTTTTTCCTTCCGGATCGTGATTCAACCGAATCCCGAACAGCGTCCAGCCGCGATCGATGGATCTACACGGAGCAGGTCTTCGGAGAAGTATGTTTTCCCAAAGGGGAAAAACAGGGACGTGGCAATGCTTCGCCGCTTGCGCCGGGAAATTTTCTGGAAGGCTGAATAAGCGAGGGATGTTCGTGTGGCCACCAGCCAATCACAGCGTTGCATCCGGAATTGTTCGAACAAGCGCCCAACCGGAGTTCCAGTTTGGTATGTAGTTCGGGGGCGGAGGGCGGGCACGTGGAACAAAGGGATTCGTCAAGAACGGGGGGGGTAAACCCTAAGCGCCAAGACGGGCGTCCAACGCTTCCGCCCTCCGGAGTCCGGAACGCTGAAAAACTTTTTTCCAGCGCTCTCCTGGGCTCGGAAGCCTCGCTTTCCGCAGGCGCCAAGGCCCCAAAGACTGGTTTGTTCGGCACCTCAGCAACCCGGTTCCGAACCCAATGCACATAACCTACTGTGGAACTAGACGTCGGACGTCCGAATGACTGTATGAATCTGTGGATGACTAATGACCTAGATACATGTAGAGAACCACGAAGAGAATAAAGCCCCCGAATGGTGGACTGCACAAGAGCTGGACAAGCCTAAGCGAGTGCTGACTAAGCACTACATCCAACCTACTCCTATGAGGCTCTGCGTATATGCCGAAACAGACGCACGGTTCTTTTGGATTCTTGATGAGATCATAACAAGGTATCCTATTGATCCGCTGCAAGTACTTTGTAGATTGAATCTTGATCTCATCAAAGTGTCGAGCACTCGAGCTAACTAAACCGTCCGCTGGGTACATATTTCTCGTCACTTCAGCTCTGATATTCGTTGGATACATACAACATGATCCCTTAAGGCCCCGCGCGTATTTGCCAAGATATCAAGTCCAGCCACTCAACAAGTGGACTCTCGCTTAATCATGATGATTCAGGGGCGGGAGGAAATGGAGATTGGAGGCTCTGAAACCCGTTCCTGAAGATACGAGGGATACGACTAAATATTGAAGTCATGAATCATCGATATGCACTCGCAACCTCATGATTATTGTCTTGAAAACTCCGCACAATATCCTAGGCAGGACGGCGTACGAGTCTCAATAGTGTCCGTTGGGCTGTGACGATGGTAGTTACAACTCACAGATCCTGTCATCCATGCGACCTGACACTGCATGAAATGGAAAGATTGAAGTTGTTCAGAAGCTGCTGCAAAAGCGAGGAACTCTGGAAGCAAGCTTAAAAAAAGTTTGTTCAAGCCTGACCAAGCGCAACTCTAATCTGATCAACATTAGTCTTGTCGGGAACCAACCATACATAGTAACCTTGGTACCGCTAGTCAAGTAATCTTAGCCTGTACGGAGCATCTGGCAATGGCATCATTTTGTGTCATGATGATCCACTCTCTGTAAGAAGCTTCAACGATGAGTGGTAAACTGGTGATCGTGATTCTGAGCACTTTGCGGCAGGCTCTGCATAGCATCAGAGATGCAAAGTCCCGGGAGGTAGTGACGACTCCTCGATCACTCCAGGCCGAGAAAGTACGGAGTACTACTGTAAGAGTACCATAACATGCTGAGCTTCTGATGCCATGATCGTCGAAAGCTACGAGTGGTTACAACAATCAATGTCGTCTGGGATAGCCCCCAAACTCGTCCATCAAGAAAAACACTGGAGCTCCGACACTGTGTCGAAGACTCCGAGTCAACGTAGTGTCGACATACCTACACCGAGACCACCAACATCTGATTCGTAGGCACGCAGGGACATGAAGGCGCGGATATATATATTATCCAGAGGCCAGGCCACGGTGCAGAAGAGCCAGACAGCAACTGCCAAACTTGGAATGCGAATACCAGAGGCCATGGGTTTAGACAGTTAACGGCAGCAGAATGGTGGTGCCTGCAATCCTCTACCTAGCCTGGCTACAACTACCTCTTTCGCGGGCAAACAGTAGCTCCCATTTAGTTCAAGCCTCAAAGTTGGCAATTTGTCATATCGTCACAACCTTCAGAGGTCACGGAAAGGTTTGTGTCATCCCGGACGGTTTCATTGAGCTGCCACTCCGAAGACAGTACACGAATCCAAGTGTCCAACAGGCCGAAACGGTCAATCAAGCGAGCCAACAGTTGAGAGGACAGTCCAGTTCCGCCCCGCGCCAAGGTCTCAAAGCTGCAAGCCTTAGCTTCCTTGGATAAGACTCCAGGCAACATCGAATTAATAACGTCCATGACGGCAAGACCACTCTTGATATGAGGTTGGCGTTGAATCCTTCCAACCAGTTGCTACCAGCCCACCATGGCAGTAAGTTCTGTGCCACCATCAGTTAGGCTAACGATCCCTGTCATCACCACCTAGAGGAGTCAGAAACGTGTAGACTACGTCTATAGAAGCAGAAAATATCGGCCTTCGTGAGCCCAGCAAAGGGTGGGGTTAGGTACCGGTTGGCTTCTACGCCTGGCGCGCCGTCCATGCAGGTTGCAAGGGTTCAACCGTTATGCATTGTACGAGTGGTGTCGAGCTCGATGGTTGTCGTCATCGATGTCGAGGGATTCAGCCCCGTCGCTGTTGGTCAAGCTTTTTGAGCCAAATTGCGGCTGATGCTGTTTAACCGGGCTGGTATACAGGGTTTTGCCCAAGATGTTATTTGATATCAATGTTGATGTTGAGGGCTTGATCAGCCCGGTCAGGAATACCCCGAGAATGGGAACCAACTAGACGGTGAGTCTCAGTACACGGAGCTTCTTGATTATATGAATCCGATCATGGCGCAAAATGCAAGCTTATCAGCCTGTCGAGCAGAGACAAAGCAAAGACCTGCACTTGGAGAGAAGAGTCCTAAGAACGTGTCGCCATTGATTTGTCAAGCACACAAGCCACCCTTCGATTAGCGGATAAAAAAAACCATGTTCGTCAGTGATCAATCTCGCCCCCCGCCCCCCAACCCTCGGAATTCATGAGTCGGAGTTTCTCTCATGCCTCGATCAGGCATCGATGTCCGGCCGGCGACATCAAAAAGTACATCTTAGGCTTCATGTCCTCATCTGACATCCCCTCCTTCGTCGAGATTCTGGCAGTGGGATAAGCGCGATAGAAATGCGCAACCGCAAGACGAAGTTCCATCCGCGCGAGATGTAGGCCGAGGCAAACTGTTCCCAACCCTCAGCACGTCTGATCGACCAAAAAATACGGAACGAGACTTACTGCGAGAGCCACCTCCAAAGGGCATAAAGGCATAGTTCATCTCTTTTGTAGGGTTATCCCACCGCTCGGGATTGAACCTTCTCGAGAATTAACGCGACCATTGCCAGTGAACACACAGACCTAGTAGTGACTTACCGCTCTGGGTCAGGGAAAATGGTAGGATCACGATGAAGACTATACGCCTGAGTGCAGACCGTCGTCCCCGGCGGAAGATAGTATCCCGCCAACGTCGCCCCCTCGGGCGGGACAACCCGTGGCAAGGCGGACGGCACGGAAGAGTACAGCCGCAGGGTTTCGTTGATTACGTTGCTCAGATACGGCAGCTCCCGGAGGTGCTTGTCGGTGAAGTCCTCCGGCAGGGATTGCAGCTCGGCCACGAGTTTCTCCTGGACCTCGGGATGGCGGCATACCGCCCAGGTGAGATAGGTCAAGGTGATGGCGGTGGTATCGCTGCCGGCGACGATGTATCCTACAGCGCCGTTGCGGATCTCGGCGTCACTCAGGCCCTCCTTGCCGGCGTTGTAGAAACGCGTAAACAGCGTCTTGGGATAGTTTGGCTCGACCTGGAGCAGCTTCTTGTAACGTTCAACTGACTGATGTGCGTAAAGGCCGATCCTTTTGCCGGACTCGTACGCGCTTCGGAACATGGGCAGAGGTACGTATCGAGAAAAGCGAAGCAGCGAAGGGAACGTCGTCCGAACGGCCTGCAACGAAGACACACGCTCCAGGTCTAGGATATACTGATTTTTCTACGGCATCCCAAAACGGGGGGAGGAAAGAAGAGATATCCGCGTAAGCGAGCGATGTCACCAGGGACCAGTTATCTGCGTGCCATACCTTGCCAGTCTCCAACATCCGGAATGAATCCCCAAAACTCAGCTCGCCGATCACGTCCGTCGCAAAGAACAACCACCATTTGAAGACGTCGGCAGCGCCTCGTCTTTCCAGCTCCTCTCCGATACGGCTGATGGCTAAACGAACGCGGCTGGTAACCAGGGGCTCGAACACTTTGACCTGGTTATCCGCAATAGGACCGGCGAGGAGACGGCGTAGTGCCGAGTGGTAGTTCGGATCACTGACCGTGAACACATTCACGATGCCCGGTGGTACCAACGTTTCATACCACTTGGACTTGAGATAGCGCCCACCCACTTTGTGGATTTCCCGCGTTGCCGAGAGATCGTTGATGTGGACTTCGTTCGGGGCAACCCGTACAATCGGTCCTGGGAAAAGCCGTGAGTAAGCAACCACCAACACTTCTTCTCTCATTTCTCCAAAACCGGTGTCGGACCATATTTTTTATGCAATGAATCGACGTATGGCGCCCGCCGCCCAAACCACCATTTGTATGTCAAAACGATGCTACTACATTTGGAGAATTGAGGACCGGGAATGGAAGACAGAGGGTTCGTAACGAGTCGGTAGACGGTGCGCTATCTGCCATCAGAATTAAACTGCGTAATTTAGAATCGATCCATCAGGTACTCACACAAACCCCCCATACCAGGGCACTGCAGAGAAATATCCACAATAAAGACGATCCGGCGTCAGAAGGCAAGTCCATGTTGCGAGGAAGCAACAACATCAACCCAATCCAACCGGCCAAAAGAGAAGAACTCGAATGTTCAGCGCATGGAGGGCATGCATCCTCGTCTTTATAATGGCACTATTCCTTGCCAGCATATTCAATAGTCAGCATATTCGATAGTTGACCAAGGAAAAAAAAAGAAAAAAAAAAAAGCCCGCATCTTAAAAATGGACATAACTGCGAATGCCCGATTTCTATCGGGTCGCACTGACACAAGCCGATGAGATGCCACTATTCTCGGCATTCTCAGCCAAGGTTGTGCAGATTGAAATCAATATAACTGCTTTATGTCGCCTTGCGATTGGTGAGAATGTGCCGAAAAAGTTGCTAAGCTTCGGCCATCATACGAAATACATTTACCTGCAAGGGATTCTGGATCAAAAATATTCTATCGTCCTCCGTATAGATGGACCGATCGACTTGTCGGAGAACAAAACCCCGACCCCGATGCCGAGCAGCCCTAATGTCTTGCAGTACTTGGTAGACTGCCCAACCCTAAGCCCTATCGAAATAATTAAAACGGGCTACAATAGAATAACACAAACTAGGGAGACGCAACCCGGCGTAATCGAACCTGGCAAAGAATCTTGTTACAGGTTTCAGTTCGGGTGCTTTAAAATGGCGGGTGGTGCAGAATGCTGAATTGATGCTCGGGATCCGACGGAGCTTAGCCTGCAGCGTCGATCAACTGGATGCCGTCAAACAGAATTTCTCCGTTCTATATGATGACAAATAGTGTAGGATTGCGTCCATCCTACGAGTACAAGTGCCACAATCCGGAGCAGTCGTACACCGCGGATTGATAGTTTGTGAATGGTGCGACAGTACTGTGGTCTTTGAAAATCTACTAGTACTACGACTAAGTACCTCGGTTATGATCCTACTTTGTGTAGAGAGCGGTGGTTTAACGTCGCATCCTGTTGCACAATCCTGGAAGGCAACATTGGTCATGTGGGACACCAAAAAAGAAAACACAGAGGATCATGTTCATATCATATGCATGCCTGTATGTACAAAACAAAGTGAGGAATGTCAGTCGGAGAGCTCCTTTCCCAACCCCACGCCAGTGGCCCTTCCCCGAACCAACGCCAATAGACATCGTCCAACGGCTTCAAGGTCCCCCAACAATCCAGCGTGTCCTCGATCGGTCTTGACCAATCCGTCCTTGATGATGCGGTATCCCGGAGGGAGCATGCATGCCGAGGCCAGACAGACGCCGTCGCCGGCGGCAAAAACCAGGTCGTCATAGGCATCGCGGCATTTGATGTGCTCTCGGGACAGCACACGGGCGCCGTATACCGTTGGCAAACTCTTCGAATATAATACCGCAAAGGGGGGATACCGATTCTCGTCCTGGTGAGTTCGATTGAAGGCGAGCTCCCGTTTGAACTGCAAGACCTCTTTCAGTGTGCGGTCAAGATACGCAATTGCATCTTCCCTGGGTATCGTGCTCTCCGGAGCCGCGATCGAATGGTCTTTGGGAACGTTGAATGCCGTATCCGGCCCGACGAGTCCCCCAATTGTGGGGGCTACTGTTGATCCCTTCAAAGCCTCAGTTTTTCCCTTCTGGAAACGGGATGGTTGCGCGAGATTGTCAGTGGGATCCCGACTCCCTAGAATTCCCGAGAACCGCTTCACAAGTTCGAATGGCAGCATTCGCCGATTGTCAATTTCCATCGGAGGAAGAGGCGGTGAGATGCAAGGCGACAAGCGATACTCGTCCCACGTCTTGACAGAGAAAAAGTCAACCAGATAGTCCTCTTTGGTGTGTTTATCGACGAAGCAACGGCCATCCTCTGGGAGTAACAAATAGCTGGTCCGGAAGGTGAAGTTGACCTGCGCGGTCAAGACTCGCGAACTGAGGAGAACTTCATCTCCATTCCTCAGCGGACCGAGTATGTTAACCGCGTGTTGCGGCGTCCCAGCGTACACTACCCCAGCAAACAACTCCGGTCGCTGGTTGACAGCGTGTCTGGCAATCAACCCTCCCAGGCTGTGCGCAATCACAAAGGCCCCGCGTTTCTCTCTGGGCATATCCGGCGCATTGCAGGGCAGTCCTTCCAAAAACTTGATGAGACGTCTCGACAGGAGGTGCGGGCTGAGTCTCCAGTCATATCCGTAATCCCACACACGGAGCTTGCCGTTCTTTGCATTCTCGCATTTGCGGAGCTGATTCATCAGTCGTCGACAAATGTCTATGGGTCCGATGTGGGATAGCACCTCCGACGCAATGATCGACTCTTCCATGTTTTCCTCGTCCTCCGGATTCAGACCGACTTCCAAGTCTACCTTGCGAATATTCAGCCCAACTTTGAACGGTACCCAGAGTTGCCGATGCGGTGGTTTTGCCGAGCGAAGGATGGATCCGCGGTAGCCACCCATGATTACAACATCGCCCGTCATCTGCGACATTGCCTCTGACAGAGTCGGATAGAGACTTTTTCGTCGCGACTGCGGCCGTTGCGGAGTACCGTCCTTGGGCGACTGCTTGGCCGGTCTGTTGCGGCCATTCTGGGATGCGTCGTTGAGAAATCTTGCTGGACGCCAGTCTACTTTGATGTCGGGAGTGCTGAAGTTTGGAATATTGAGTAGCCGATTGCTTGAATCTTGGAGGGCGTCCTTGATGGCAATGTAGCGACTGTTGACCTGCGAGTGCACATGTTCGTACCGGGCCCGGTGATCCAGAGTAGACGTGCGTGACAGTGTTCGCAAGTACACACTCTCGTCAGACGCCGCGTGCCGGAGACGGCGGGATTGTTGGGAGGAATGAGACGGCCCTGTCGATATGCGCATATATCTCACTGTTGGAGAATTATCCTCAGATTCCGTCCCTGTTCCGTCTGAAGCGTCCCTGGACGAGCTAAACTGAATCGTACTGACAGACTTGGGACGAAGACGCGCGATGCTGGAACGTGATTTATTCTTGGTTAGGCCACTGAGATCGGGGACCAGCTTCTTCAGGGAGTCTGCCGACCAGCTGCGCGAATGGCCGGATTTCAGAATAGATTTGGTCAGACTGCGACGTTTGCCCTTTTTGGCCGGATGGTCGTCCTTGTGCTGCTCCTCCGAGCCTGGCAAGGCCTCCGGTTCGGCAGTCAACGTTGGTAGATAACGTTCCTCAGAATCAAGACTTAGATCAAAGTCAAGATTGACGCTGCTCTGAGCGAATCTGAAATAATCGCTCGATTGCTCCATCGCACGGGATTTCTCCGCCGCCGGTGTTTGATGCGCCTTCATCCGACTCTGCGTCCGGCTGATGCTGACGCCCACGATCCTCTCGGCCTCGTCGGCCACGGCTGGGGTCACCTGCTGTACGGCGATAGTATCTTCAAAGTTCGAGATGGTCGGAGAGTCACTCTCCAAGGGTCTGGATGCACTTGAACCCGACATAGGCGGTCGCTTTATATCTTTTACATCCGGCCGATGCATTTGTTTCTTCGCTGAAGCCCCATCGCGAGGATCAACGGGACTGGTCGCGACCCTGGCCTCCATTGTGCAACCGATAGACTGTGGGGATATTGAATCGATTGTCCTCTGGACAAATATAGCAGACGATGCAATGTGTCTAATAGTAGTTGTCGCTGTTGATCTGTCCGCAAGAGCTGGGCTGGCCAATGTGAGCGGCTAGGTTGACAATGCAGCCGTGGCCACCATGACTTCAGTCATGATAGTATGATCAAGTGATATAGTTATAGGACAAAAATTTTTTATAGATTCAGCCTTGTTGTCTTTTTTTATATACTTTCCACTTGAGAGATTTTGAATGTAATCACCGTTCCCAAGTCTCGTTCCGGAGCAGTTGAGTTTTTTCGGCCCGTCCGGAACCTCCGGCATTTGGTGAGATGTGATCAGTCACCCATGTGATTTGCACTCGCCGCGCATGAGAAAGCGGAGACTTTTCGTTGGAATCGACTGCGGATTTACACAGAAAAACAATGATCTACTCCAGAATACATGCGTATCAACAGCCAATCTCCACAAGATCAGCTCGACAACCAGCTGTAGTTTTGTCACAAGCACGTGATTAAAGGAAGCCAGGTATGTTGCTCCATCATCAATGGCTGTCCAATAATGGCATACTATACAATGCATCGGATAATGGCTTTGCAATCGTGGTTGAATTGAACTAAACACAGCATCAGATCAATCAATGGGTATTCCAGCATTGGTCGAGAACGGGGATGGCAACTTCTTCTGCCATTCCCGTCGGGCCAGAATACATCAGAACCCCACAGAAGCGTCCCAGATGCATACTGTACGTAGTATGTTCCGCCCTGCTGATCTGGCAATCTTCGAGACTCTCGCGTGTAGCAAAGCAGGCAACAATGATCAGCAGTTCTCTCAGAGCGATTGAAGCGGTTTCCTATCCGCGCTTTGATTATGGGAGGCTACAAGACAAAGGCTTCAGTCCAGCCACCCGTACAGTATGGAGCAAACAAAGGGCAATCGAACAATGACTTGGCGGAGGCAATAATGCACTTGATCGAATTGATCAAATGTCCGTCAGGGGCGGCAAGAGGACTCAATCAGTCAAAGCTGAGACGTCTCAGGATGCGGTTTCGAAGTTGGCAGCCAGGAGATCATGGGAGGTACTTGGCAAAATCGCCACACTGGAAGTTAGCATTCGTACCAGTGGTTAGGGTGATTGCGATGCCATGAAGATAAAAAAAGGTTGACAACCTGCAGCAGAGATTTGAGGCTCAACGGGTCAACCCGCTCAGTTGCTCAGCTCTTCGGCTAGCTTGGTAGGAGGGACTGCCTGAGCTGGCCGCCGCCGTCATGAGTCCTTATGACCGAGTCACCGACTGCATCATGTCGGCACACCACAAAGCTGACGAACCAATCAACTCGGATTATCGTCCTTTACTTTCCGAACTAGGTTAGCTAAGTCTGAATATACTTCCTCTTTTGGTATAGCTTACTCTCTTTCACCCTACTCCCATATCTGGCTTAGCCTACGAGTAAGTTATGCCATTCGCATGCTGCAGACAACACTCCAGCTGCAACTCTGCTCTTGCTCTCTTGTACAGAAATCGTACTAGTATTGCGTGCAGCTTCATGACATCGAAGACTGATATCAGCAAGAGTATCAGCCAGCATTAGCACATATTGGTTGGCTCTCAGGTGTTGTATAGTACCACGTGCTCCACCCTCCGTTCGGTCCCTTGCAATTCCGACTCTACCAGGACTTTGGGATTGTTCGCAATGTAACAGCCGTTTGTTGATTGATCACTGCAGCTTCGAACTCCAACGTACCCTCGTGCAGACTCAGAGTCGACTTGACCAGATCTCCACATACAGTGACCACGTGCAGGTTTGCTGTTTCTGTCGACTCTCACCCTTGCTCAGCTCCTTGCCGATCTTAGGGCAAATACGATCACGTGAACGTCTACATCGGTGCTTTCGATGCGTGGGTTTCGCGTCCTGGAGTTTCTCCTGTCGATGAATTGTTCTGGTAGTTGATACCTTGATTCTCGGGCAAGAGATATTAGAGCACAGATGAATCAGTCTACAGGAAAGGGTCACTCTGCGCGTTGTGGGGATAGGCTCATGCCTCAGCTCCGCGAAGATTCAATTTGAACAAGCAGTCGGTACTTGATACATATAGTGAACAATAGTAGTCGATCAAGTATGATCTTATATCCCTAAATATCACAGCAAGTACCGTCAAGATCGATCTCGCGACCTACTTTTCCCCCACTCTCGCTCCTTGGTAGCTTCCGAGAACTTTCCAGACTGAACCTCATACTCACCCTGTTGCGTAATCTCCTCGTTCTTTTGAGCACCTTTTGGTTGCTTGAAAGTGCGATCGATGGAAGCATTGATCTTTCCACGAATTGCCTCCCCCGTTCCCTTGATTATACAGTTTAGCCTCCCTCCTCCCAACCTCCCATCGACGCTGGGTTCTTACATGAATACCCGCCAACGCACCCTTGATCTTCTCCCCCGCACTCGCCTCCGCACTTGTATCCCCCGTGTCGGTGTTCATTGCCGATTGATCGTAAACGCTCTGGTTGAACATATCGGGGACGATTCCCGTGCTGGTCATGGGCTGCCGCGGAGAGGTATCCGCCTGTCGCGTATCGGGTAGTGTATTGGCGGTCGTAGTAGGGTTGTTCGACGAGGGATCGGCGGACGGATCTCGCGCGGTGTAGTCTCGACCGGTACCTGTTGAAGGGTTGTAGCTTGTTGGTTGTCGTTGGGCGTGGGTGCTTGCGGCGGGTTTGGAGGGAGCGGCGGGTGCGCCGGTAGAGGCGCCGGGGACGATGCCTGCTTGTTGCATGTTTGTCGGAGAGGGTATGTCTAAGTACGGTGTTTAGATGTTTGACTGGTTTACCGATGATTTTGAATGATAATAAGTCAATGCCAGTTGACGTCATAGGTGGATGGGGGATCAGAGATTAGTTCGCATGTTATTGAGCTTTCCACCCTAGCCTTTCTCAAATGAACATCGAGATTAGTACAGACGTCATACGTCTAAGCTATGCCAAGGCAATCAGACAAATCTAGATTACCTCGCTCTGACACAATGGGCTCGAAATTTCAACATGATAGCAATGTGCTACTTGAGGAGTATGCAATCACCATTACAAGCATGGAGAACTTGCCAATAAAACGTCTCCAAGACTTGACAAAGTTCCCATTGTTGTGGAGGGCCCCAGCCAAGATGATCCTCGGCTTGTCTACACGTCATTTCTCTGCCGGCAGAGCAAGCAGGATTGGAGCGACGGCCAGCAGTAGTATATCATGGGGATGCAGGGGCATCGCACCGAAGAGCCCAGCTCTAGTATCTGTCTCTTTCAATTGCGTGAGAACTATTCACATCTCGCAGGACGTCAGAATGGCCGCCGAAAGCAACAATCAACAGTTTTTGATCGGGAATCTATTCAATGTTAAGGATAAGGGTACTATAACCCCCTGTGTGCGTTTCATGTTTCTATCAACTAAAATTGCAAACAGTGGCACTGGTCACTGGCGGCGGCTCAGGCATCGGCCTGATGGCCACGCAGGCCCTAGCCGTAAACGGTGCAAAAGTATACGTCGTCGGACGCCGGGAAGAAAAACTCGAGCGCGTCGCCGAGCTCTACAACAAGAACGTTTCGGGCGAGATCATCCCGCTTCCCGGCACGGACCTGACCCGCAAGAACGAGATCGCGCGACTCGTGGCGGACCTGCAGGCGCGCGAGCAGTATCTCTCGATCCTGATCAACAACGCCGGGATCAGCAGTAAATTCAAGGACGACGTTGAGCGGACGGACGCGACGTCGCTGCGGCAGACCCTCTTCGATGATGAGACGGCGACGTTCGAGGATTGGGAGGCCGTCTACCGGACCAATGTCACCCAGGCGTTCTTCCTGACTTCGGCCCTGTTGCCGTTGCTGCAAAAGGGGACGGAGAAGGAACACGGGTTCTCGAGTACTGTGATCAACATCTCCTCAATCTCGGGCATCGTCAAGGCCTCCCAGCATCATTTTGCATACAATGCCTCCAAGGCCGCCACCGTCCATCTTACCAAGTTGCTGGCGCATGAGGTCATGACATCCGGACTGAAGATTAGAATCAATAACATCGCCCCCGGCGTGTTTCCGTCCGAAATGACCACCGGGGAAAGTGATGAGAAGCAGAAGAGCCAGATTCCGAAAGAGAAATATGAGTCAAAGGTCCCCGCTGCGCGCCCGGGCAACGATCGTGACATGGGCAATGCCATCGTTTTCGCTGCCACCAATCAGTATCTGAACGGTCAGACTGTTGCCGTTGATGGGGGATACGTGTTGGCTGCGGGAACTGTTTGAACTGTAATCATAATGTACAAATATTTGATGTGTTCATCCGTCTATGCATTCCATTTTCAAAAAGTCGTAGGAATCTCATGACCAAAAACATCCAAAGTCTATAACCTATATCACCGGGGACAAATTGAATTATGGCGTCGTTCGCGAGTTGGCAATGTTCAGGACCAGGATATCCGTTGCCCCAACCGCCTCCAAGTCATCCATGACAGTTGCAATGCTATTCTTCTCAACCATTGCGCTGACGGCCACCCACCCGGGATCCTCCAGGGCCGTGACTGTCGGCGCACGCTTTCCGGGTGTGATCCTACAGGCCGTACCGAGCGTGTCGCGGGGGATGTTGTACTGGCAGAGGACATATTTCTTTGCGGCTGCCCAAAGTCAGTAAACGCCTCCTGGGACTAGAAAAGAGGGAACATACTGATAACGCCGCGGATCCGCGACGTGATCAAGTCGACCAGCTCATTGTTGGAATTTTTCGACTTGACCAAGACTGCAGTGCTCTCGACTACAGTGTCAATGGGTTTCAGGCCGGCTGCTTTCATTGTTTCGCCCGATTCTGCACCTGTCAGCATGCGCCCACGTCCTTTTCGCCTCGGGAAAAAAAAAAAGGCCACGCACCAACCAAGTCTACAATCCCATCCGCAACGCCTAGCGCACAGGCAGCCTCCACACTGCCACCAACATACTTGACCTTTGTCCGTAGCTTCGACGTATCCTCGGCGCCCTCCAACTTTGCGAAAAACCGTTGCGTCAAGGCTGTGAAGCTGGTCACCACCTGCTTGCCGATCAACTGCCGCGCATCGGTGATGTCGCCCTTCTGCGGCACCTGCACCTGAAGTTTGCACATGCCGAACCCGAGGTCCAGCAGCTCCTCAACCCCGGAGACTTCATCGGCAGGCAACCCGGCATCGTACTCCGCGACCTGGTCTCGGCCGGTGATACCCAAATCGACTCGGCCCTCGCCAACGAAGGTCGGGATATCCGCGGCGGGCAGAAAAATCAGCGCGATCGGCAGGTTCTTGACCAGCGCAATGTCCAATCGCGTCTCTCTTCGGAATTGAATATCGCAGCCGGCGAGGAGGTCAAGTGCGGATTGGTTGAGTCGGCCCTCTGTTCAGCATTACGTGGGAAACGTTAGGATCCAATTGGGCCGATTTCCTTTCAGCGGTTTGATTTTTTTTCTCGGATGTACTTGCTTTTGGGGACGGCAAAGAGCAGTCTTCCTTCAAGACTGCGCGTTTGTTAGCATCAACTTTCTGCATAAGCGCCAGGAAGATGTATGACTCACTGGTTGACGAGATCCATGGTGGCAGCGCAAATGACTGCGCGATCCGATTCAATGGACAATTGTAGTTTTCAGCCAGCAACAAATACAAATATGAAGGTGCGACGCAATTGAGAACTTGTGATTGCACCTTATGCAACTGAACAAGCTGGTATTTTGTACTTTTAGAGTCTTTAACCCAGCATGCTCTATGACTCGATGACCGAGATCGGCAGAGCAAAAAAGTACCCCACCAATCCCACCCAACCCTCAAAGGGCGAGCACGTGCCAAGAATGCCCAGAATGCCAAGACTCTAAAGCTCTCTATCAAATCACGTGACTTAATCGCCAAAAACTGCAAACCCACACAAAGCGGAATCAACGCCAAATTTCAGAGCCCCCATCATCCATCGCACTCCCAATCGTCCAACTTTTTCGATCTCCGTTGTAACGGCTTCCAGAGTGTGCACCCGCTCGCTCCCTCCCACACAGCAACGATGGATAACGTCAAGGCTGCTCCCGTCAAGTTGGCTCGCGTGACCCGCGTGCTGGGCCGTACTGGTATGTAGTATACACACATTTTGGTTTTCTCGCCGGAAAAAGAGGAGGAAACAGTCCGTCGCTGATTTTCTATGTTTTATTCATTTAGGCTCTCGCGGTGGTGTCACTCAGGTCCGCGTCGAGTTCATGGATGATACCTCTCGTTCCATCATCCGTAACGTCAAGGGACCTGGTACGTTTATCCTACAGAAAAGAAAACTTTACTTCCGATGAGGTAGTTCGAAGCAGGGGAACTAATATAGGGGGTTCGGATATAGTCAAGGTCGATGATATCCTCTGCCTGCTCGAGTCCGAGCGTGAAGCGCGCCGTCTCCGATAAACGCATCCATTTGTTCGATGTCCGTGTCGCATTTTGGGTGTTTTGTCTCGGATTCGCTTTTTTATTTTGTGATGGTTTTCTTCTGTGCGCCTCGGGTTCGGCAGGGTTCTGTGCTATGATCAGCTCCGTCCTCTTGTGTGTGTGACGGGAGGCAATAATGATTGGAGGGCTATGGGGTCGTCTACTCTGGTCCGCTCGGGAGCGTACCTGTCCTGGTCTCTTTCACCTTGTTGAGGTTAGGGAAAGGGGGCTGCATCGATTGCGCTGGAAGGTGGTCTGTAGTTCTCCAGTCAGGGTACGATGGAAACAAAAAAAAAAAAAAGCTCTACGAAATGAAATTGTATCAACATTATCCCTTCTTCGACCCAGTAATATACAATTACAGTAGATCAAGCCAGCTGCTCTGCGACAGTTTCAAGCCTCTCAACCAATGTATCGTCATCGGCGGTTTCATCAACCAACGCCCCAATGTCTCTGACCGCCGCCGCCAGTCTCTTCCGCTTAATCTTGACCTCCAGCTCGCGACTTTTCTGCCGCGCAACGTCCAGGACAGACTGCGGCAGGTTCGCCAGTCTCGCGACATTGAGGCCGTAGCTGCGATGCGCAACACCCTCGGCGACCTCATACAAGAAGGTAATCTCCTTGTCCTGGTCACCACTGCCCGGGTCGGATTCGGCAAAGCGCATGTGGACGTTGCGTAGCTCGCCGTCCGGGAACGCGCGCGCCATCGCGGCGAGGTTCTGATAGTGCGTGATGAAGAGCGTCAGGCACCGGGTGGAGCGGACGACGTGGTCGAGGACGGCCTGAGCGATGGCAACGCCGTCGTGCGTCGACGTGCCGCGACCCAACTCGTCGAGGATCACCAGCGAGCGGGGCGTGGCCTGCTTGAGGATGTCCGACGTCTCGGACAGCTCGACCATGAACGTCGACTCGCCCGTCAGCATGTTGTCGAATGCGCCCATCCGCGTGAACACCGCGTCCAGCATCCCCAGCTTGGCCGACCGCGCGGGCACATACGACCCGATCTGGCCCATGATCGCGATCAACGCCACCTGCCGCACGTAGCTGGACTTGCCGCCCATGTTGGGCCCCGTCACGAGCAGCGCGCGTGTCCCTGTGCTGCTGAGATACGTATCGTTGGGCACGTAGCTGTCCAGCAGCAGCTGCTCGACCATCGGGTGTCGCCCTTGCTCCACCTCAATCCGCGTATCGTCTGTATACTCGGGCTTGACGTACCCGGGCTGGCTCGCGATGACGGCCAGCGACAGCAGGCAGTCCAGCGTCGCCAGCGACTGGATGCAGTCGCGGAACGGTTGGTACTTGGCCGAGATCTCTGCCAAAAAGTTCTTGAACGCCTTGTCGCATGCGGCAGCCAGCGCTTCTTTGTGCTGATCCCGCTGCCGCATCAAGCGTATCACCTCCGGCGTGTGGAAGCGTGATACCTTCTTTGTGCCGCTAATCTTGGCCCACGACGCAGGAACGCGCTTGAAATACGGACTGTTGTTCTCTACCTCGATCAGATACTCGATCCCGGCAGACGATGTATACTCGACTTTCTTTTTCCCCAGCGTCTTCGAAACCTCTTGCAAATGCTCTGTCAGCTCGTGCTCGACGCTGGCTATCCCGAGCTTCTGCTCCGTGATCTCGTCCGTTTCCTCCGCCTCTCGGAAAAACTGATATTTGTCGTCGTTGCGCGCGGCATGCAGATTGATCTTGTTGAGAAACCGGACGACATCATCTGCAATCGTTGGCAAGGACGCAATTGCCTCGCTGATCAGAGAGGAGCGGAACCCCGCATCGGAAGGCGACTTGATGTAAGAGTACTCATTGGCAATCATTTGCAATGTTTGGAGAACCGTGAGCACCTCTGGGCGGGTACACTGCATATCATCAGCCGTACACATTCAACGGATGATTCGTCAATCCTACCCTTCCGTAGTATATACGAATCAGGCTCTTCTCCAGGTCACTCTTGACCTTCCCCAGCAAGCTCTTGAGTCGTTCGACTTCGGCTGTCCGGTCCGGACTGAGCAGCTCCTCCACCGCGTTAACTCGCTCCTCGAGCTGCGCCCTATCGAGCAACGGTCGGCCGACCCATTTGCGAAGCAGCCGTTGACCAAACCGTGTTCGGGTACGGTCCAGGATCCAGAATAGACTGCCTTTACTTGAGAAGTCTGTCTGATTTTGGTAAATCTCCAAGCTGATCAGGGTATTCCCGTTCAACAGCATATGCGAGCGCATCGAGAAGGACTGAAAGTATTTGGTCAAGTCAAACACATGCTCAAGACCGTATTCTGACAGGTGTTTGATCATGGACGAGAGGCATATTGTGACGTGCTCCGGTAGCTGCAAGACTCGATCCAGCAGATTGCTCGCCTGGATGTCTTTTGCTGTGCCCGTCACTTGCATCTTCCCGGCGTAGAAATTCGAGACATGACTGTGAGCTTCTGCGGCGGCGGTTTTCCCTTTTGACATCCGCTCAACGCGGACCTTGTCTCCGAACACGTTCATTTTGCTGCCCGATAGATGCTCAATTAGCTTCTCCGTGGCCTTGGACAGCTCTCCGACAATCAAGATTTCACACGGAGCGATATGAAGCAACCGCGTCTCAATCTCTCCCCGCATAAACCCATCCTCAAAATCATCGTAAATGATATCGCCGGTCGCCGGCTGTACGGCCACAATACCAACATGCACGAACTCGTCGTTGCCTGGCCCTTTGACATTCGACTCTGTGATACAGAGCAGGTACCCTGTGGCGGGAGTCGCACCGCCGGATGCAGCTGCTGTCGGGCCTTCCAAACCTTCTACATCATCGATGTACGTGCCCTTTGTGTACACATTGGTGAGCTTCCGCACAAACGGTGCGTTTCGATTGTCACCGGCAGCCTTAAGCGCTGCGGTCTCCAGCTGGCGGACCACGCCGACTTTATACCCCGCGGATACCAGCCGTTTGACGTGGACGTGCAGCCGATGGACTGGAATACTTGCTGACGCGAAGCGGTCCAGGTGGGCTTCCGACGGATCTATGCCCGGCCAGTCAGTGTCAAAGAACATTGCACGGGATCAAACTCGTACGTTCGTCAAACCTCAGTTTGCCCGGTATACAAACAATACTCAGCTCCTTGGCCGCTATTCGCGCGTCTTCTCCAAAGAAGCGGAATTTGTAGCCAACCTCCACAACCAGCAACGTATCCATGTGCTTCCGCTTGATTTCAACAACCTGTCTCTCCATGGGCGTGAGTTTGGAGCCGCCTTTCTTAACAGCTTTGCCCTTCGCCAGGGGCGGCGGAGCTTCTTCTTCCTCATCCCCATTCTCCTCTGCCACTGCAAGATCCTCTTCCTCGAGGGCCGATTTCCCGATCCCGATCACACAATCGGGACCCCCGAGTTTGCGAACAAATTTCTGGTGCAGCTTTTCCTTCTCCTTGCTCTTGACGTTGTCATCCTCTGTGCGAGCACCACTCACGTCATTGATCGCCGGAGAACTGGTGAATTTGAACCGCTCGGTGCGGCTGCTGCTGACTTGTGATGGCAGAATTGGCTCCTCGGCGGGACGGTCGGGCGTTGGCACGTCATCCACAACTTTTGTCCGCTTTCGCGCCGGTAATACAACGTCATCATCGTCGTCGTCCCCGTTATGATCGTCCGCGTCTATAGTGGCGGGTCTCACAGCATCCTTGGCCGGAGCTATGCGTTTACTCTCTTGGTCGGTATCGCCATCCGCTTTTGTGCCGTTCGTTGCTGTCCCAGCAGTCGCTGTCGATGAGGCTTTCTTAAAGAAGCTCGAGATGGTCTGCTGTTTGCGCTTGAAAGACGAAGAGGGCGGCGGGGAGCTAGAAGGCATTTGGCGAAGGTCGGTGATTGTTGCAGCTTATGATGCGGTGATATAACTCAGCAAAATGCAAGGCAAGTTCTGCAATGGACAATCATCTACAACCAGATCACCGATGTAAAATGCTCCATGGAGTTGTCAACGAAAACTCCTTTCGCTGCTCAAGCTCGACACGTGAGACGCGAGACGCGATCAGCGTCCGACTTGCGGTTGGTTACCCGTTTGGCTCTAGCGTATGAGCTAACCGTATATGGTAGGTACTTATCTAACCGGATCTGGTGAAGTGCAATACAAGTATCGGCTAAACTTATTTAGGAATGCAAAGAAATGCTTCCATCTTGGCAGGCTTGGCGGATTACTGCGGATTACTGTTACGAATTTCAACCTGGAAGTTTGAAAATCATCAGGAATTGATTGCAAGAGTAACCTATCTCACGCTTGCTCACGACATCGTCCTGTGCTCCGTCAACACCAAACGCCGACGATGCAAGCACTGAAAAGCATGGATGAGAACGAGATAACTTATGCAGGCGTCGTAACGGTCATAAGAGACATCACGGGGAAAGCACATGAGAACTTCCACTCAACGCTGTAGGAACGTGATCCACTAGAGGTCAAGCCATGTGCAGCCGGGGCCACGGCTAGTTATGCACATTCTTCGTAGTAGAGACAAGCATCGTCCTCATGCGATACGTCTGGAATCGTGGCATCCGTCGAGGAGGCAGGAGGCTGGGGGCTGCCGCGGCTAGCGAGGTCTGCTGCGTCATCAATCTGATCCTTGCCCTCGAATGGGTGCGAATGAGACGACAAAGGGTTGCGACGGAACCCAAAAACTTCGGACGAAACGTACGAGTCGTAGCCGAGGCGGTAGTTCTCGGCAAAATGGTAATCGACGACGTATGGGTCATGGTGCTCCTCGCGAGTGTGCTGATCGTCCCACACGTGGGGAAGCCCATGGTCCATTGAACCGGCGGGCTGGGTCAGGATCTGCAGACCACTGTTCTCTTGTTCATCGAGGTCCAGGAACCCCGACACGGGGTCGCCATGACGGTCTTGATTGCAGTATGCCGCTAAGGGAGGATCGTCCTGTGGGTGCGTACCGGACAGACCTTTCGGCGTGGACTCTTCACTTTGACCATACGCAGCGGCATCGTCTCTGAAAATCTGGGGGCCCAGGCGCGAAGCACGTCCAACGCCAACACCATCGACGGACAGTTTCAGGTCGTCGTCGACAGTGCTGGCCGAGAGATTATACCCTTCGACGTGGTCCAGGGATGCGGTGCTCACACTGGCCGAGTCCACCATGGGCAGGGCCTGTCTCGAGATCTCCCCGAGAGACTGCGCAAGGGCTTTTTTCATCGCGGTCGACTTCCCGGCCGGCCGCTGCCGGATGTTGGTATCGGATTTGGTCGCGAGAGGTGCTCGACGAGCGCGCGTCGAGCGACGCTTCGGGGCCGGAGATTCACCTTTTACCGGGCTCCAATCTTCTACGTTTCCCGTGATCTCTCGCTCCCGCTGCAGGGTGCCGCTGGGCGAGAAGACCATTTCGGTGGGCTCGGTGTCCTTGGACGTCTTGGCCATCATCCTCAGGACCGCCTCGTCCTTTTTCTGGTTCCGCTGGCGTTTCATGGCGTCCGTGGCTGAATCGAAGACGTCCATTCCTGGCCAGAAGACGCCCTTTAGCTTCGCCATCTCCTCTACAGAGTCGAGACTGGTGTCGACAAAGGACGCGGGTCTGATTTTGGACGGCGGTGTCCTTACTTGTCCCGCAGTTTCCTGGGAGGCAAACTCCACGGGCGTTTCCAGACGCGAAAGATGAGCAGTCGCCGCGTCTCGCGGGAATTCTTGGGCCGCCGCCGCCGAACTCTGCGGTCGATGCAGACGCGGGTTGAGGACGCGGTAGTTGGAGTCCGTGAATTGTGTGTGAGGGCTGTTTGCATTGCCCTCTTGGGGCGATTGGGTCACCTGATTCACGGTGACAGCATGCTGGGCTGCCCTAACCCTAGTCGATGCCCGCCGCTTGCGTGCGGCTTTGGACGAGTGACGATCGGCCAGCTGCTTGGCCAGATTGTTGACACGGTACCAATGGTCATACTGGGCCAGGACCGCTCGTGCATGGTGATCCTCGCGACTGCGGACCTCGAACTTGAAGTAATTGGCCAAATGGGCTTTGGAGGCGACATGAGTGAGCAGGTGGGAGACATCGGTGAAGCGAGGCTGCTTTGGACAGATGATACAGCGGAGATGCGAGGGATCCATGGCCGGCGGAGAGAGAGAGAGAGAGAGACTCGTTTATATATGATTTAGAGGGAAGCGGCCGCGGCAGAGGAGGACAGAGCGGGTTTCCGAACTGAGATGGGCTTTACGATAGTAGCAGAGCAGAGCAGAGAGGATGGAAGGAGAGAAGGAGAAGGGAGAGAGAGAGGGAGAACAGCGGGAAGGAGGTACGCCTGGCTTGAGAGAGGAAGGAGACAGCAGGAGCGGTAGTATTTAGGGAAGGAGCAGCCGGCTGCTGATTCATCAGTACGGTAGTTGAGGTCTCTCAACAAGAAAACCAATTCATTCTTTCTATCCAGAAGCTTCTCATCTTCTTCTTCGCTGTGCCGCCGCACCTTAACGGCTCTTGACAGGCCATGGTAGAGTGGTGAAGCGGAAATAAGTTGCAGCGGGTTGCTCTTCTCTTGCTTTGTATCCCAGCATCCACCCCGAGTGCACGGAATGTGGGCTATTAGATAACAAGAGGTTTCAGGGATGAAACTCGAACGAAAGCTATGCAGTCCATTCAAGGAAGAATTGGGCTTTGAACTCTGTTCATTCTGAATGCTATCTCTGTAGAACTCTTGCCGTGACCTGCTTGGGGAGACAACTGGCGACCAGTCAGCGCAATGAGAATGGAAGGGAGTCTGGCGATTGCTTACTAAACAGGATCGATTTCCTGCAGTCCCGGATATCCCAGAAGACTGAGACCCGCGATGCCAAAGTGAGTATGGAACACATCCACCATATCTCCCGGCCGGTCAGCCAAACCACCTCGCTCCGGGTCCTGGTAGAGCACGTCAGACATAACCGAGCTAGACGAAAAGCGGGATGGAACTCACCTGGCATCGCAGGATAAACCTAGTCAATTTCTCCCGATCGATCCAGTGCAGTCGATCGATCATGGCGAGGCTGGCAGCCACCCACCAACTGTAGCAGACATCCTCGGCCTTTTCGGGCCGTCCATTCAACCCGCCATTCTCCAGTTGCCGCTCGCTCAGCCACGCTCCGAGACGGTCCTTATCAATCAGATCCAAGCGGCCGGCAATGGCCAGGGCGCCGACGCAAGTGAGCACCTGACCGGAGTGCGACTCGGCGCCGGGACGAACGCCGAACCCTCCGTCCAGGTTCTCGCACTGCTTGACGTAGGCCACTGCCTTGTCCAGATCGATCAGGTGCAACAGTCCCAGCAAGGAGAGCGCCAGCAGCGCCCCATACAGGAACCGCGTGTCAGTCTCTCCCCACTCGTCACCTTTGAAGACGCCCGTCTGGCGGTCCTGCAAGGCGGCAATAACTGTTTGAGAAAATTTTAGCTGTGTCTTCCAGGTCAGTCCGGAGGCTCCCGCATACACGCGCCGACCCTCTCCTTTCCGCCCCGATTGCGTTTGTCCAGCTCATCGACGGCATCCAGCATCACTAGGATCTGCACGGCCGACACGGTGTACAGCATGTGGGCATCATGGCCCGGCGCCGCGCCAAAGCCGCCGTTCTCGTGCTGGCACGCGAGAACAAAATCGATGGTTTCATCCCTGGGCAGGGCATCAGGACGTTTCATGAGATGCAGTGGCGTCAGGCCCCAGTATACGCCATTCAGGCGCAGATGCTCGGTATACCAGTATTCGATTTCATCTCGACGCTGAGTCCCGCGTCAGAGGTTGTTTGTTTTCTTTTTTTTCTTTGCCTGGGTGTCCCGCTGGAGGAAGCACGCACAGTGTCTAAACTTCTGATGTATTCCACATGCTTCTCTACGCACAGCTCCAATGGAGACCCCTCTTCCGTGCCTCCTCCTCGGCCAGGGCCCGACACCAAGGACATTGCTTGGGAGGCTCACCGAGAGTGTCAGTGGGAAAGTTCCAGCGATAGCGGAAAAGAAAAAAAAAATAAAAAAAAAAAATTGCTGGAGCTGGGAATCCATCCAAGGGCTCGCTTGGCATGTTTCCACGGGGACTCGGAAGAGAGATGATCCGAGCCGATACACGTGGAAGTGAGTGGGACACGTGATATCCTTAAAGGGTCCAGTACAGTAACTGAATAATGGGCAGGTTACACGTATGTCCTCGTACGTTACTTGAAAACGGGCACAGCAAGAGGAAGCTTTGGATAGTTACGACTTTATGCAGGGGCAGTCCAAGTCCATGAGTTTGCCGTTTCCCAGGAGGATCGCAAAGCGCTTTTTAATAAAACTAACGAACCTTATCGCCAGTTCGTCAGTCGCATTGCAGAGCGACGGTTGACGGCACATTTGCTAACCGAAATCTTAAGGCCGCTTGGCGCATCCGGCCTGTGCGTGTGTTTCAGGGCGGTGGAGCACGCCATTTGGACAGAGCGACCGCGTCAGGATTGCAGAGCAGTCTGTGCTCTGGTCTGAGGGCGGGCTTGCGCCTCGAGCATTTTGAGTCTCGATCAGCCAAAGCGGCATTTTTAATTTTGGCCACAGAGGGACGAGATCATCATCGATCATCGCCGTTGCCGGAGTTCATGGCCGAGCATGTACATCAGCAGTTACGATTTTGACTTTGGAATGCCTCCCAACCGTCGATCCATGGGATGACCTAAGCCTCGCAACCCTCGTAATCGGTGTGGATGCGCCCCAAACTCGCAATCCTCCTCGACCCAGAATGCAAGGCGGAGAAGCCCGTCATGTCTGGCTCGGGATTGTGGGAATTGGTTCCTGTCGATCGAACCTACGAAAGGGCCAATTTTTTAAGTGTGTCGACGACTCGAGTGCTGGGAGTTGGGATGCACACGAGTTGGTTAATCGGTTTCGCGCATGGAATACATAACCTACATGTAGTTACCGGGTCGTGTGGGCTTGTGGCTGGCCATCAGGGATCGCTCCGAACTGAAGTTTACGGCCACGCGGTTTTCTGCTTTTGAGCACAGCAACGTACTACCCCCAAGGTCCAGGGCACTGAGCCATGGATCCTCCCAGTCCGATCCAAAGAAAGACGCATCTCTCTTCCAACACAGTTCAAGAGCAAACAATGCGCTGCGACGGTCTCGGGTAGGGTCCGTCGGACTGGATGAAGCTGCAGTCTGCAGAGTACAGTACTCCGTAATATGGAGAGGGCTCTTAATTTATCCTCGGCTGGGAGCGTTGGCCGTGGCGCGTTGAAAGAATGGAGCAGTGCCGGCGCCAAATAACTACGAGTACTGTACGAGTAGGTTATTATTGATCGAACCAGCAAAGCCTCAGTCCAAAAGTACCATACATGCGACGCCAACTTGTCGTAAGTTCAGCAGTGTAAAAATGTAAAAAAACCTCCTGGGATCGAGTAGGCCTGAACACCGCATTCTTTGTCTTGCACTCCTCCTCCTCCTCCTCCGTTCGGTAACTGTACATACAGCACATTCTACGATTTCTCTCTTGTACAAATCCTCCAGGCGGTGTTTATCCCGAAATCCAGATCTCTCCCCGACTCAGGGGGCCAATTGGTCCATGCAGAAGAATCGACGGCGCGGTGACTAGCCTAGTCTCTCCAAGCGAAACGCGTTAGTTAGACCCGACCACCACACTCCTCGACCATCGGAACATTCCTGCTTTGTTGTTTTATTTTTTTATTTTTTTATTTTTTTTTTCTTCGTCTCTCGTCTCCGGCGGTCATTTCCTCCTACACAAAGCAGCGCTCATCGGCCGGTCTGCACGGCGCTGCTGGATCGCCGGCCCCTGAATCCGCTTTATTCACACCGCTGTCCCCAAGCCAATACCAACTATCCTCCACAATCCACTCTGCCGGGTTCAGGAACACCCGTGCTGCCGGCTGAAAGTGACTCGGATCATGACCGCTGTTCACTGGTGAGGAGCCCTCCTTTCTGCTGTTTCACGATCGCAATCGGTCATAATCTACGGCTTTGTTCGTCGAAGCCTGCGTTGCGATTGAACGCTGGTCCCCTGTGGCCAGTTTCCCTGAGGTCCCTTCAACCAAGAGTGACAGTCACTGACGACTCGTGTTTTTATTTTATTCAGATTCCGCTACAAATCCGGCGATTCGTCATTTCCCCCCCCCCCCCCCCTCCCCTTCCTTGTCATATCTGGTTCCGAAGGGCCCCTTGGCGGCGGTAGCTGCCTGAGGGTCTTGACGTTCGCCCCTGTATCGCTTCCATCGCACACACAAAGATTCGAAATACATATACATACATACACAGATTGAGCGTCAAAACGGCCCCCGGCCCTCGATAACATGCCGTCAAAGCCAAGCGATCTGCCCAGCCTGGAGCTGGCCACTTCTCGCTCCAAGACCATGACAAATCCCGCCTCGCAGAGCGCCGACGCCTTGAAGCCGGAACCCAGTCCGAACTCCTTGAGTCCACGCTCTCCAAAATCGTCACCCACGTCCCCGCTGTCCTTCCCCAAAGGCGCCACGATCCGCCCCGTGGCCAGACGGTCCAAAACAGAAACATCTTTGACAACTTCCTCCCAGGTCGGTGAGGAACCGCCGACCCCCGGATTCACGGCCATCCCCCCGTGTCCGTCGTCACCGACGAAGGAATCGACATTCTCATCAGCCCACAAACACGCTCGCGAGGCATCTCGATCCTTTTTTTGCCAACCTGCGGGCCTCCAAGTCCTCGCACAAGGTCAGCACCTCCGACAGCTCTGCGGATATTCCACCCAAGAGCCAAGGAAGTTCGCGTGAGCGTCCCGCCACGATGGGGCGGGCCAATAGCTCCACCCCGGATCTGCTTGACTCGGCGAGCACCCGTCTGGGCAAGGACGACGGGTCAGAGGACCAAAGCGAACGGAAAGGGAGTCCCGACACGGAACCGGGTCCATCAAGTAATCACAACGCCGCTGCCTCGAAGAAGGCCAAGCCGCGATTTGCCAGTCTGTTGACTCGGACGCGATCAATACGGTCGGAAGACGGCCCTCGCATCCTCAACTCGCGGCGGGCGTCCAATGCAGGCCTTCTCAAAGTCACCGAGACGGATGAGGTGGAGGAGCCGCTGCGGACAGCCCCGCTGCGACAGGACCGCGGCTTCAAGGAAGCTTCCGAGTCGGCATCATCGTCGGACCGCAGTAACCGGCGCTCGACGGATCAGCAGCAACGGCCAGCGACAAGCCGGCGCGAGCGTAGCCATGGGCCATCCATGGTGACGTCGGCGTCTCTGAGCCAAGTCTCGGGCGCGTCGGCGGCGCTCTTCAACAATCTGCGGGTGTCGTCGAGCGAGGCGGCGGACCGACTGGGCAAGGCCGGGCGGGGTCTGTTTGGCAAGATCACGCGCAGCGGGAGCACGAACGAGCGGGACACGTCGTCGCTGGACGACAACTACGTGTTCCAAGTGATCAACCTCCCGCTGATCGAGCAAACGCGAAAGACGCGCATTGCGAAGCGCCTGGAGGATTGCAAGGACAAGACGGAGTTTTGGATGCCGGCACTGGCGTACCGTTGCATAGACTACCTGAACTTCAAGGGGTGCGAGGAGGAAGGGCTGTACCGGGTACCCGGGAGCGGCAAGGAGGTGCGGCACTGGCAACGGCGATTCGACCAGGAGCTGGACATCAACCTGTTTGATGAGCCGGACCTGTACGACATCAATATCATCGGGTCCATGTTCAAGGCATGGCTGCGCGAGCTGCCGGATGAGCTGCTGCCTAAGTCGACGCAACAGATGATTGCGGAGAAATGCGAGGGCGCAACGTCGGCGCCGCAGCTGCTGCGCGATGAGCTGTCCAAGCTGCCGCCGTACAATTACTACCTGCTCTTCGCCATTACCTGCCACCTGAACCTGCTGCACTCATACGTCGAGCAAAACAAGATGGATTACCGCAACCTGTGTATCTGCTTCCAGCCGTGCATGAAGATCGATTCCTTCTGCTTCCAGTTTCTGGTCTGCGACTGGAAGAACTGCTGGCAGGGCTGCTGGACCGAGAAGGAGTGGCTGGAGAAGGAGCGGGAGGCGGCGGAGAAGGAGGAACGCGAAGCCACCAAGACCAACGGTACCATCAACTCCGCCGACGAGCGCGCAGTCACCTCCGGAAGCAGCGAATCGGAAGATGCTGGGAGCATCACGAATTCTAAAAACCGATCCGAAGAAGCGTCCTCGATGAAGTCCGGTAAATCCACCGCCAAGACCAGCAGTTCCAAGGAAAAGGACCGTAAAAGTCGCCCGCCGCCGTTGACAAAATCGAAACCAAACGCGAAATCGGACTCGAAATCAGACTCGAGCTCAAGTAACTCTAACAACAATACCGCCTCCAACCACAGCCGCACGATATCGCAGCTCCCAGAGCTAGGCCCGCCGTTATCCCCGATCAAGATCTGATCCGATGCGACGAGATGGTCTATTGTTCCGATGTATCATTTTGTTTGTTTTTCCTTGTACATGTTTGGGCTCAAGACAGGGTTTCCTTCTTCTCATTCTATGCGTGTGTGATTGATTGATTGATTGTTTAACTGGTCCTGTCCGACTCGGTTTCCCTCTCTCCTGTTTGTTATCCGGTCCGATGATGACTTCCGTTTGACGTGGGCGTGGGGAGTTTTCAGCGTCATCCATCCATCCATCCACGGCGTTGTGAGCGGCTTTTGCGTTCTTGCTTGCGTTTTTTTTTTATTTTCGTCTTTTTTTTTTTTTCTCTTAAGGAGCGTATCAAATATTATTCGTTGTCTGGTTTATTATTTTCCTCGTTCCTTTCAATCCTCGTTGTACTTGCTCTGCTTTTGCCTTTGGTTTTTTTTTTTTTTTTTCTTGTGAGAGTCACGTCGGTGTTTGTTTCTCTTTTTTTTCGTTCTTGTCTACCTCCTGCTGTATCGATCGAGTAACTTACATAGAATTTATCAAGGGCAAGCAAGCAAGCAAGGTTCGAGGAACGATTGATTTGATGGATATACTTGCCTACTTCTGCTGGTACGGGTTTGTAGGTATTACCTTAAACTTACTCGTATTAGTTAGGGGTATCGAATTGTGAATGGTGAACTTCTCACTATTGCCCGGATCTTGAAAGAAGTCAATCAACCAAAAGAATCCCATTTTGCAAGCAACATGGTCAAAATCAATCATGGATAGTAGTTGTATATCATACAGGAAAACTACAGCTTTGCCTTTGCATTCTCCAACAACTCCACACCAGCACCCGCAATCGCCAACTTGCCCGTCTCGACCACCGTTGTCTGGAACACCACCGTCTTCGAGTCGACCTTCCACATCTCCGTGCGGAGCGTCTGGCCCGGCAGCACCACGCCGACAAATCGTGCCTTGAGGGACTTGAACGCGCCAAAGGCCTCGTAGACGTGCCGCGCGGAGAAGCCCAGCGTGCAGAGGCCGTGCAGGATCGGCGTCTCGAAGCCGCCCACGCGGCTGAACTCCGGGTCGATGTGCAGCGGGTTGCGGTCGCCGTTGAGCCGGTAGAGCGCGGCCTGGGACTCCGACGTGCGTTCGACGGCGGTGGTGGTCGGTGGGGACTTGGGCGCCTTGTAGGCGGCCACAGCGGCAGCGGGCCGGCGCGCGGTGGGCTTGCTGGACCCGCCGAAGCCGCCGCTGCCGCGGATGAAGACCGTGGACTCGTTGTAGAAGAGGTCCTCGCCCGTGGCGGCGTCGCGTGTCGTGAAGCCCGTCACCACGATCGCGGCGTTGCCCTTGTCGATCACGTCGATGAGCCGTGGCTCTGTCACCGTGCGCGCCGCCGTCGGGATCGGGTACTTGCGGATCTCGAGGTACTGCTCACCGTGCAACAGCTGCATCGGCGAGTAGTTCTTCACAATGTCCTCCATGTTGAACGGTGTCTCGGCGTTGAACCACGGGATCACGCCCCAGGTTGGCAGCGCCTGGAAGTTCTCGTCGTTCTCGTACACGAGCGGCAGCCGCGTACGTGGTGCGCCGACACTCAGGTTGTACAGGATCACGTCCCGCTCGGTGTACGTGAACTCAGTCCCCTTGGCCTTTGCCTTCTTGGCCTTTTCAATGTTGGCCAGAATCTCCGCCCCCTCCGCGTTGGAGTCCCCGCCCGACTTCTTGGTCCGGTTCTCCAGGTTCGCCATGATCCGCTGGACTCCGGTCTGGTTGTCGTACGGGTTGTCCGCGCGCCCATCATCAAAGTTGACAATCTTGTCCCACTGCTCCAGCACCGCCTCGGGCGTCAGCGGCTTATCCACGGGGAACCCGTACCCGCCGCTTCGCTGCCACCGCGTGTTCGTGAACCACCCACTGCCCACCTCGTACAGGCCCTTGGTTCCAGGCTCTGGAAGTGCGTCCGAGCACAGGAGAACAACCAGCGGCGCCACGTAGTCAGGCTTGAACGCCTGCACCATCTCCTCCGGCAGGATCGTCCGCGTCATGTTGGTGCCGGCGTTGGGTGCGATCGTGTTGACCTTGATGTTGTACTTGGCGCCCTCAACTGCCAGGGTGTGCGAGAAGCCCAGAATTCCCAGTTTCTAGAATGGTTAGCGATGCTCAATGATAAATGTTTTGCCGTCTGGTACATACCGCCGCCGAGTAGTTGGACTGGCCAAAGTTGCCGTAGATACCGCTCGTCGACGTCGTGTTGATAATGCGTCCATACTTCTGCTTAAGGAAGTACGGCCACGCCGCCTTGGTCACCTTGTACGTGCCCCGCAGGTGCACGTTCAGCACCGGCTCCCAGAGACTGTCGTTCATGTTCGTAAACGCCTTGTCCCGCAGGATACCCGCGTTGTTGACCAGGATATCGATCCGGCCGAAGGCGTCAATGGCCGCCTTGACCACAGCCTCGCCGTCCTCGACAGACGCCTTGTTGCCCACCGCCTTGCCGCCAGCCTTGCGAATCTCCTGCACGACGGGCTCGGGGTCCACCAGGTCGTTGACGACGACCGAGGCACCCAACTTAGCGAACAGCAGGCAGTATGCCCGGCCGAGACTGCCAACCAGTCAGTTCGGTACTCGACGGGATCAAGTCGCCGAAAACACTCACCCGTTGCCACCACCAGTAATCAAAGCCACCCGTCCCTTGAAATCCAAGTCTGGCGCCGAGGGATTCGGGGGCAGCTTTTGAGCCTCCTCGAGCAGGGTCGCAAAATCAGCCGGACCGGTCGGGTAGCTCGGCTCAGAAAAGTCATAGACGTCCTTCCACTTGGAAAGGATGGCCTGCGGAGTCAGCGACGAATCCGCCCGCAGCAGAGCGCCCTTGGCGCGCTGCCAGCGCAGCTTGGCGATGTGGCCGCCGCCGACCTCGAAGACACCACCGGTCTCGGTGGTGTTGGACGGATGCACCAGCCGGGCCACCAGAGGGACCACCCATTCAGGGCCCAACTGCTTGAAGATTTCTGGAGGCAAGATTTTCTCCGTCATCTGGCTTGCGGCTGCAACAAGAGTCAACATCACCAAACGAGAATGCATCCCATGCCAACTTACCAATCGGAGAGACAGCGTTGACAATGATGTTGTACTTGGCGCCCTCCTTTGCCAGGGTTTCTGTGAAGCCGACCTGACTGAGCTTGGCGGCTGGAGCAGGTCAGCAACCTCATCAAGCCACGGGCTCCTGGGGAGGAACCAACTTACCCGAGTAGTTGCTCTGGCCAAAGTTGCCAAACAGGCCGGCGGCCGAGGTGGTGTTGATGATCCGGCCATACTTTTGCTTTCGGAAATGCGGCCACGCTGCGCGGGCACACTGCGATTCTCGTCAGTCGCCCAGCATTCAGCCAGTCCGAATCCCCGTCCAGGCATACCTTGTACGGCCCGTACACATGAACTCGATAGATCAGATCCCAATCCTCATCCTTCATATTCTTGAAAGAAACATCGCGCAGGATACCGGCATTGTTAATCAGCACGTCGATGCGACCAAAGCTCTTGATCGCTGCGTCGATGATAGCATCTCCGTTCTCGACGCTGTCATAGTTGGCGACAGCCTTTCCGCCCGCTTTTCGGATCTGCTCAACGACGGCATCGGCATTCTATACGAAACAGCGTTAGCGGGCTACCAGACGCCTGGCGATTCAAGCTCTCGAACTCGCACTCACCTTGGACTTGCCGCCGTGCTGGGGCAAACCCAGATCGTTCACGACAACATTGGCGCCGCGGGATGCAAAGAACAGCGCATACGCCTTTCCCAGGCCGCTGCCGGCGCCGGTGACGACGACGGTTTGATTATCGAAGCGCAGTTCGGTCATGATGAGTCTGATCTTCCCAACTCCAAGCTTGGAGGAACGAGAAAGGTTGCTGGTGGAGGGATGGCCGGGGTCTTAAACGGACATCGGCCGAGGCGGAACCTCGGCTCAATCGGAGGGTCTGATTGGCTCCTCGGTCAAGCCTCGGTGGTGAAGGGCCGTCACATGCCGACGTCATATCCATCACATTCAAAGTACAGTAGTTATACTTACTATGCATGTATGTGCTTATTCATAACAAGAACAATGCAGCTTACGGAGTATATTCTTTGACAGAAAGAATGTATGGGAAAGGAGCTGCGAATGAATTCCGATGGAGAATCTCGGAAGCTCAGAGAAAAGTCAAGTAACCTGTCATACACTACTTAATACTCCGTACTCCGTACATCATAGAGAATTGTAGGTATGATTGACATGATCCGAAATCCTGATCAGACATTCCAGTCCTCTTTGACCAGATGAAGCCCGTATTCCATCTCATTCTCAGCAAGACCAGCATCATGAAGCATCTCATCGCCTTTCAATGCCCAATCTCAATCAATGATGACTAAGCTCTTCTCGGCCGGGATTCTCTCCGGACCTTCAATTATTATTAGGCCTTCCTACACCATCCGATGCGCAACATGGATCCCCGCAATCCGACGACGAGCAGCACCGCCCACAATGCCGGAATACCACGATGACAAGTCCCAGCACTGCATTCCGTTCCTGCTCGAGCATCTGAAAGCGCATCGGGCGCGCCATGGCAACAATGCCGATGCGCCGCCTTTCTTCCTCGGCTTGAACGGCGTGCAGGGTGCGGGGAAAACCGTTCTGGTACTTATTGAAATTCCCGCCTCCATTCTTATTATTTATGTTCGTAATGAAATAAACAACGGCTGATAGGTTGCATCTAGGTGTCAATGCTGCAGAAAGCCCTGCGTAATCCCCCGTACTCCCTTCCCGTAGTCACCCTCTCCCTCGACGACATCTACCTCACCCACGCGGACCAGCAAGCACTCGCCGCGCGGCACCCGGACAACCCGCTGGTGCAGCACCGCGGGCAGCCATCCACGCACGACCTCGCGCTCGGCCGCGCGGTGTTCGCCTCGCTGCGTGCCAACAAACCCACCCCTATCCCGCAGTACGACAAGTCCGCCTTCCAAGGCCAGGGCGATCGGGTCCTGCCGGAGAGTCGCTGGGAAGTGGTGAACCGCGAGGGGGAGGAAAAGATTCGCGTGGTGATCTTCGAAGGCTGGTGCGTCGGGTTCCGCGCGCTGGACGAGGATGTGCTCCGCGCGAGGTGGGAGGAGGCCGTGCGCCGGAGACAGGACCCGGCGAGCGGGTACGATGGACGCTTGGGATATGTGCGGTTCAAGGATGTGAAAACGGTGAATGAGGCGTTGAGGGAGTATGATGTGTTGACTGAGTATGTATACCTTTTTTTTTTCTCCCTCTCGGAATATATACCTCTTCATCCAACTAACGCCCCTTTGATATTAGTCAACTCGATGCATTGATACACATGTTCGTTTCACCCTTGCCCTCTTATACTTCCTCTAGTCCATGCTCACCTTGGTCCAGCGATGCTCAGAATACCCGCTTCGTCTACGACTGGCGCCAGCAGCAGGAAAGAACCCTCCGTGCTACCAAAGGAACCGGGATGACCGAGGAGCAGGTCAACCGTTTCGTCGATGGATGTACGGATTGCTTCGTTTTTGGTCACTGGTTCAGTTCGCTAATGAATCGCAGATTACCCATCGTATGAGTTATACACGGAAAACCTTCGCAAGGGCGTGTTTGCCCCGACGGAGGAGAACAAAGGCCGGCAGTTACGACTTGTCGTGGACAAGGATCGGAAGGTGAGTGAGGTGGTCAGGATATAAAGATGTATCTAGGTACCTCGAATTATTTACGTAGATGAATAGAACCTAAATGGAACGATATTTTTTTGTCCATTGACTCTAACCGCCATAAGACATTCCCATGCACATCCAGAAGAAATCTAGTTCATCTTGCGCACCAGCTCGTTGATGGCCTCCTCGCGGTTGCCAGTGTCACCACCCTCAATGTAGTGTTTGAACTTGCGACGGCGGAAGCCACCGTTGGGGTTGGACAGCTTGAAGGGCCAGAGGAAGTTGGCCGCCTGCTTGAAGTTGGGGCCGACGGTGTAGATCTCGTGGATCAGGTCCTCAATGCAGACGATGCCGTACTTGCCCAGGTTGTCCTCGATGATCTGGTTGTCGGTCAGGGGGATGCGCTGCCCGTTGACCTTGCCGTAGCCGCGCTTGTAGATGAGCTCGCGGACGGTCTTGAGGTTCGGGTAGCCGTAGGCGACGTAGGGGTTGATGATGGTCAACATCTCCTGCGTGGCCTTGTTCAGGCGGATGAAGACGCCCGAGTTGATCTGCAGCAGGCGGAACAGCTGCAGAACCTTGCGCGGCTTAGCGGGGATCTTGTTGATACTGTTGTAATTAGCAACCATCCCTTTTCGATCTTCGAGATTTCACTCACCCCTTGATGCGGACCACAAAGACCAGCTTGGGCTCGTCGGGAACGTAGAAGTTGCCCTGAGCACGAGCCTCGCGGGCCAGGCGGATCTTCTCGCGCTCGGCATCGCGGTACTCCTTGACGTAGGCCTCGGCGCGTTTGAAGATGACGGCACGCTTCTCCTTGTTGGCCTGTAGACCGTTAGCATTGTCTCCATCAACATTGCCCCCCCCCAATTGGTGAAGCGAGGTGTTGGATGTCAGCCCCGAAAGATGGTTAACGGTTAGCGACAGCATCGACCGGAGTCTAGTCGCTGAAGTAGCTATCATCACCCAGCCAACCCTCGCTTCACGGGACGGCTTGGGACCAGAATAAAGAACTAACCTGCTTCCGCTTCTGCGCAGCCTCGAGCCGAGCAGCACGAGCCTGCTCCTGGCTCTTGCGCTTCTTCAGGAGGGTCTCAGGCACAAGGACCTGGTCCTGGGTGGGAACCTTGCTAGAACGCGTGACGGTCAGCATAGTCTGTCCAGCGAGACGAGGCAACATCGCCGAGTAAGAACTGCAGCACAGCGCCACATTCTCAACTGACGGTATATGACTCGACGAAATGTATTTGATCGGTGAGGTCAGCCGATCGCCTGACTCTCCTCATGGCGTGAAACGACGTTTCGACCTCATCCGACAAAACCCTAAGCATTTCGCTCAGGAAGAATCTGTCGAAGCCATGAGCCAGGAGATCACACCCCCCTGGAACTCCCAGCTCTCGACAATGAATTTCAGGGAGAAGGCTGACGAGCAGCCTTCAGCCCCAACACCCCATACTAGGCCGATTCAATTCAACCTCTCACATGTTAATCAATGAGAGGGAAAAGAAACGACGAACGGGAATGATCGAGCTGGTGCCGTTGCGGGATTCAATCCGCGACAACCTACCCCAGCGAGAAAGATGGACGACTATCACTGAAGGTCTCACGGTCTGGCAATGCAGATCAGCGAAGGGACGTGCGAGAAGGGGGAGCATACGAGTTTGCCATCTCGACTCAATCGGGCCGGATAATCCGAAATTGTCGGCTTGTCGAGGACGCTGGTGCTGGAGATGAAGAAAAATCTCGATGAACGAAATGAAGGGAGTTGGAGGTTTGTGTGGGCTCCGCTAAGTAATACGCTAGTCCTATTCTGGAATAGTACCTTTCCTTCTTATCACTCTTCCGCTAAACTCAATTTGGACTTTAGCCCTTATCGGGGCTCTTAGTAGAAGTGGCGGTCCTCCGTTATGATGTACTGTACCTCCGCAGAGTGCAGACCAGCTGGCCTGAACACCATCTACTCACCTCGGAAGCCCGAGATAAAGAGACAAATGTCCACCCGCCGCGGCGTCGGTCTCGGCGCCTTCGCCAACCGCACCCAAACCAGCCAATCCTACGCCACACACGGCGCAAACCTGCGCTCCTCGCACCTCGCATCCCTCCAGACCCAGCTCTCCGTCTTCCAGTCCCTCCTCCATTCATTCGCCCTCGAACATGCCTCGACTATCCGCTCCAACCAGACCTTTCGCGCGGAATTTGCCCGCATGTGTCACGCGATCGGCGTCGATCCGCTCGCCGCCAGTAACGTCAAGGGCAAGGGCAGCAATGGCGGCAGTTTCTGGACGCAGATCCTCGGCGGAGATATGAACGACTTCTACTTCGAGGTTGCGGTGCGTGTAGTCGAGCTTTGTCGCGAGACGCGCAGTGAAAATGGTGGGTTGATCAGCGTGGAGGAGTGTCGGAAGAAAGTTGGCCGGGGGAAGGCGATTGGTGGTGGCTTAGAGGTTTCCGAGTACGTTCCCCCTTCCCCAGTGGTAAGGAACGGTGATTAACTGGATGTTGTCTGATGTAGTGATGATATCCTCCGTGCCGTCAAGGCCCTCGAACCACTTGGTTCCGGCTTCAGCATCGTCCGCGTCGGCAGCAAGCAGTATATCCGCTCCGTGCCCAAGGAGTTGAACACGGATCAGGCCACCGTGCTGGAGGTCATACAGATCTCCGGCTACGTCACGGCGTCGATGTTACAGCTGAATCTCGGCTGGGAGAAGGCGCGTGCGGTTACCGTGATTGAGGATCTCCTCGCCGACGGGCTGGTTTGGGTGGATAGCCAGTGCGAGGAGAATGAGTATTGGTCATTGCAACATTTGACAACGCTTGATGAGAGCTGAGAAAGCCTCCTCATCGGGAAGATTCTGTACATTACATTAATGATTGATGTAGTTATGAGTTATGATAGAGCTTATAATGGTAATCACTTCGACAAGTACATAAGAATCATCCATTCTATCTGTCTTAAAACAGGATATCATAATTCATACCCCTCAGACCGCCAAATGGCGTAACCACATTTCATAAAAAAGAAGAACATCATCAAACTCCTACGTAACAAATGGGACGTAGAACTTTTGAATACAAAAATCCAGCCCACCAAACCAGGCCCCGATTAAGCCTTGATTGCTCCTCCCAGCGCTCCTCCACTGAACGGTTGACCAACCGGTCGCCGTTGTTGGCCACCAGGAAGTCGGGTGCTGCCACGCGTCTGACCAGGTCGCCCGCCTCGGCCGCCCCGACCGGCGCCCTGATCGCGCTGGAACGCGTGGGCCATGCCCTGGGTCCGCTGCTCGAGGGTCTTCTCGTTGGCTTCGAGCAAGGACATGGACTTCTCGGCCAGCGTGACGATCTGCGACTGGAGACGAGAGAGCTCGACGCCCTTGCGGAACACGATGGCGTTGTTGACCTGGTCGAGCGCCGCGGCGAGTTCCTCGTGGGAGATCATCCGGCTCACGATCGCGGAGATCTTCTTCTCGGAGAGCTCGAACATGTCGGAGAGCGTCTTGATGGACAGTGTGTCGTAGAACGGTGCGTACGTGAACAGGTACGTCCGCAGGCCTTCCTCCTGGATCTGCTCCGCCAGCATCTTCTTGATCTTGTCCGGCTGCGGCATCAGCTCCCAAATCTTGATGCTGGTGAGCATCTCCGTTGCCTTCTTCCAGTCGCCCGCGGCAAGGAGCTTGGCGCTCATGATGACACCGTCTCGCGTGTTTTCCGGCGGCCCAGTAAACACCTGGCGCTCATTGTAGTCGAGCATCCGCCGGAACGTCTTGGAGATGACCCGCCGCTTCATCTCCGGGCTCGACGAAGTCTGCGCCATGAGGGGAACCTCGAGGAACATGCTCGAGGTGAGGTAGATGCACTCCAGGAGCTCAAGGTTGATGTGCATGTGGAACGGAAGTTGCCGCTGCCTCTCAAGTCGCTCCTGCTCAGGCGACACCGTCGAGTACCGCTGCAAGATGATGCCTTGGGCCAGCAGCTCCTTTTGGCGGCCACTGCCACAGATCTCCGACAAAGTGTTCTGGGCCTCGTAGATCAGACCAGCGCGGAAGGCGCAGAGACCGATCTGCACCAGCGTGCGGTTGAACAGAATCTGCGTGCTGACGTCAAAGTTGGAAATGTTCTCCGACAGATGCGACATCAACATCAGGTCACGTGCACGGTAGTAGTTGTCATGAAGGGCGATGAAGTAGATCTGGCACAGCATCGCACGCGCCCGGATAATGCCATCACTGTACTTGAAGAGGTAGTTGCACAAGGACTGCACAAGGGCTGGTACATCGATGGTGCTCTGACGAGGAGTGATAGCCGAGTTCAAGTCGGCAGGAATGGCCTTCCACGTGGCATCCTCCAGGATGGTGATAACCTGGGTCGGCTTGAAGTACAGATGTTCCAACCTCCGCATCACGATGCGGTTAATGCTCTCTTGCCGGGGCTCGCTCTTGTCGGTCTTGCCAAGCTCCTCGACGTAGAGCATCGCGCGCACGATGGCAATGTACAGCGCCTGCTCGTCCTGTAGGCGCTCAATGTACTCGGCGGTGTGGGGGTCAATGTTCTGCAGAGACCGTGTGAACTCGTCATCAAGGCGCTCGGCAAAGGAGACGATGCTACCGGGGATGCGCAGCACTTCGCCATCGGCAACTTGCGGCAACTTCTCATCGTCCTCCCACTCTTCAGCACCTTCGGTGACGATGTGGTTGCGGTTCTGCTCCAGAACCGACAAAAGGGCCGACAGCTCCCGCTCGGTGGCCTTCCATTGCTCGATGCTCATATAACCAAGCGCTGAGGACGAGACAAGATCAAACCGCGTGGCAATCAGCGTCAGGTAGATGCGGATTTTCTGGTAGGGAGTCTGAGCGACTTCCAGGAGCTTCTCCATGGTGCGGATCTGCTCCTGGCGGTCAGTGTTCTTCTTCCCTCGCGACTCGACGATGATGCGGAGGTGCTTGAGGATGCTCTCCGAGGTGTATTGCAACGTCTTGCCGTGACGGCCCACGGTCGAGAAGCCCTCATCGTCGGCCAGGCTCAGACTGTCCAAGGTCGTCACGCGAGGCTTGATGGTCCTCTCCACGAGCTCCGTGGCAGGGATCTCATCTGCCTCCATGTAACCCTCCTTGTCGGCACGGTACTTCTCAATCTCGGCAGCGTACTCTTTGTTGTTCTTCTTGATCTTCTGCTTGACCGCGTTGAGGCCCTTTGCATTGCTGGCGTTCATCTTCTTCGTCGACACCTTTTGCTTGGCGATGGTCTCGTTCATAAAGTCCTCCAGGTCGGCAATGGTCTTGATGTAGATCTTGGGCGGCGGGCCGACCGTGCTGATCTTGGGAATATGCCGATTCAACTTGTCAAACTCTATATCGGCATCAGCATTTTCGATACTGAAAAAACTCTGAAGTAAAAAAAAAAAAAAAAAAACCCAACCTGTTGCAATCACGGCCCAGTCGTTGATCTTCTCCGCATTCTCGATCGACTTGACGATCGCCTCCAACTCCTCCCATCGTTTATCCTTTGCGCTCTTCACCACGGTCACTCTGTCCTCATCTTCACTCTCTTCGCTATCGGAAACATCCCTCATGAATCGACTGGCACCGGTTCGGCCGGTCGTTTCTTCCTCGGAGGACTCGGACTCGGACTCAGTCTCCTCCTCGCTGGACTCCTCCTCGGACAGCTCCTCCTCCTCCTCGCTATAAAGCTCCTCCTCGTCGGAGGTGGAGGTGTCGCTGTCGCTGCCACCGTGAAAAAAGCGAGACATTTTGTTTGTTTGGACTGTTCTAAGTTCTGTATTGATCGAACGGGCCAATGCGATAGAGTCCGCAAACAAAAGACTCGGCTCCGGAAAATGCGATCGACAGGAAGTCAGCCCTTCACGTCGATCCGAGAGAAGTTGGTCCGGCTCGAGGATGCGAGTATGCCGTGGGTTCTTGACAAGGCCAGGGTGATGAAATTTAAGCGAGGTTACGCTAAACCATATTTGGAAGGTACGTATTTTGCTATCCATTCCCCAGATCTCCTTCGTACCAGTATGGCCAGCATTCGATTTGGAAATCTGATGGACTTTCATAAGAATTTATTTAGGAACTGAATGAGAGTTGTTGCGATGCTAATCTCGACAAAGCGCCTCGAGAAGCGCAGTCTGTTTTCGGTGAACGTTAGGTACCAGGAAACTCTGCTTATAACGATCCCAGGATCCGAAAATACTGTACTAAGTTCTCAAGAGAGATATCTGCCCAGTTCATATATAACATTTGAATTCGATAAATTGGAGATCCTAGAAACTTGCTGCCAGTTTATTTGCTTTACTTCGAAAACACGGCAGCGGTGGTGCAGTAACTAGGACGATTCCAAACTGGTGAGACACCAAGAGCATGCAATCTGTACACAGACGGAGCTGAAAAATACGAACTTCTTGTTGCAGTCAAGAACCTGCAAAGAAAAAGGAACATGTATGGACAAAAGCAGTGTAGTCGTACTGATCATAGCAGAAAGCGCATCACAGGAAAAGCATAGAAAAAAAAAAAAAATCATGAAAAGCCACAACATCAAACATGAAGACATACGTGTATAAACATGTGAATCCAGATATAAGCGTGCAGTAAACAAAATAAACGATCCTCGCCAAGTTACGCCGATGCTATGCCAAATTGACCCATACTTGACCAGACGGGAGACTTCTGTTTCATTTTGGGGAAAAAGAGACCCGAGCAGATGGGATAAGAGGATGGGAATGCATATTGCAGTGAATGTGTCGACGACAGGGAGAGAGTCGACAAAGAATGGCGCTCGCATCCGCGAGTCGTGACAATCGGTGCCATGGCGTCGATTCAAAGAGCTGAGTCCATCCCGCAAGAAACCGTAGAACCCATTGTGCCCTTTTGCCCCTCCGTTCATTCCACGCATGCATCGTGAAGCAGAAAACGTCCTGAGTGGCAGGGCCAGACGCCAGGCTTGGTCGTGATCCGTGCCAGGTGACATCAGTAACAAGGTCGCGACTCGCAATACAGATGGCACCGAGTGGACAAAACAAGCTGAGCATCAGGACACGCGCGCATCGTCTTAATGCCATTGCGACTGATTGAACCCCTCGCCAAGAACACCATCCTCCAAAGTGCGGATGAAATCTCGATTCCGATGGCCCGGTCCCGCACGGCTGCCACGACGGCGAGAATTCGAATTAGAATTGTCATATGCATCGGGCGGCGGCGGATAGTAGGCTGGGCTGGGCTGGAGACGGATGGGAGCGTTCGGGTCCAGGTGACTGGCCACGCGCTGGATGCTCGGCGGAATGCCGCTCTGGTGTTGATCCATAGTGGATGCACGCTGTCGGCCGGCTCTGGTAGTAGCCTGCGCATAGAGGCTCTGTGACGGGCCGTACTGATGCTGGGAGAGTTGGTTTTGCATCATGCCCATTTGATGGCCATAACCCGGCGGTTGGGAAGTGTACGGTGGAGGGGCCCCTTGCTGGTACATGCCGTTGTAGACCGGAGGCGGATGAGTGGTGGGATGATATGGAGCCACCTGCATGGAATATCCAGATTGAGCAGCAGACTGCGCCTGTGCCTGCTGCGCCGCTTGAGCGGCCTGGGCCGCTTGCTGCTGTCGCTGTTTGTAGGAGGCCTCCGCGGCCTGCTGCTGCTGAAGCCCAGGAGCCGGTGTTTTGTTGAGGTTAGCGTATTTGAGATTCGACGGGGGCACAAACGGCCCCGTAAACTTCTGTTGCGTGATAAACGGATGCAACTTTGCCTGCTGGGGCGACCATCGCTCCAGGGGATTGATTTGCAAGAGTCCCCGAACAAAGTCAATGAATGCGACCCGATTATTGAGTTCTACCAAAGTCAGTGACGCGCCATACAAAGATTTAACCGACAAGCGTACCTCGTTCGATCTCGGCTGGTTTCATATTCTTCCTCGGCATGGCATAACCCTTGATGATCTCATCCAAAGTGTTTGCTTGGAAATATTTCTTGCTCGGCTGCTCCTTGGTGTTATGCTCGCGCGAGTATTGTTCCATGCTCTTCAGGCGCCAGGTCTTTCTGCCGTACTCATCCGTGACCTTCTCAAAGAATTCACCGGCTTGCTTGCCCATTTCCAGCATCCAAGCAGGTGGCATCCCCAGCATCTCCGTAATCCGGGCGATTTGGTTATATTCCGATGAACCCGGGAACAAGGGGAGGCCAAGGAAAAGCTCAACGACAATGCAGCCCAAGGACCACATGTCGATGGCCGATGAGTATCTGGAGGAAGGTCAGCTGGAAGCACCACCAACTATTGGCGTCAAAACTTACGGCAAGCCCAGAAGAACCTCCGGGGATCGGTAAAAACGAGACTGAATATATGTATAAACCGTTTGACGCTCGTCGCAAGCCGAGCCAAAATCGATAATCTTGATGATGGGACTCTCCAGACTACAAGCCGAACTATGGTTAGCCATGCACAAAGAGCTAGGGTGACAATAATGTAGCACTCACTTCTTTAGCAGAATATTTTCGGGCTTCAGATCACAATGGATCAGTCGAGCTTTCTGCAAGAGGCTCAGTCCGTTCAGAAGCTGTTGAGCGAACACTCGCACAAGCGTTGTGCTCAAGCCCCGGAACTGGTTCTGCTTGATCAGCTCGTACAGGTTGACGCTCAGCAGTTCAAACACCAGACAGAGATGCTGTCTATGGATGAAGGTATCCTTAAGACGGAGGACATGGTGCTCATCGTTTTTGTCGTATTTGGAATTCAGCTGAGAAGGGGTCAATAATTCCATTCGTGCCGATTGCGATCCTGCAGTGACTTACCAAGTCCAACACCGAGACCTCCATCATGCTTTGATTGAAGTAGGCCGTCTTGTTCTTAACGACCTTGACGGCCACCACCTCCTGAGTTTTCAGGTTTTGGCATTTTACGACCTGACCAAATGTCCCTTGGCCGAGGACATCGAGAATGAGGTATCTGTTTCTTGGTTGTGTCATTAGCGAAGTTCTTCCTGAGCTCGCACAGGCTCATCACACACCTGTGGCCATTCTCCTCACTACCGAGGATGTCATTCACGTAGAGGATATAATCGCTTTCCTCGTTGTCGTATCCGTCATTCTTCGCCCCTTTACTTGGCTTGGTAAGCACCCGACGTGGGTTGCGCGAGGATTCGTATTTGAACGAC
This sequence comes from Thermomyces dupontii, assembly GCF_041956625.1. Taxonomy (NCBI): domain Eukaryota; kingdom Fungi; phylum Ascomycota; class Eurotiomycetes; order Eurotiales; family Trichocomaceae; genus Thermomyces; species Thermomyces dupontii. The sequence continues at coordinate 2,164,700 of NW_027192309.1, read as the reverse complement.
GGATTGCAGATGTGGTATGTGGCGGGTAGATGGGATGTCAATGCTTGGAGAGGCTACAGTCAAATGATGAGCATCGTCCACATGACAATCCAGTCCGGTTGGATTACTTACACTGATGAAACCGCCTTCCGGATTAGCTCGGCGATACGGTGGTTGGGCGTTAATTTTTGGCTGTAGTTCCTGTGTCGATCGGATTTTGGTGAATCGGGGGATTGGGCCCCGGCCGGAACGATTGTTCTGTTGAGAATGTCGCGGGGAGTTTGCAGTGCCAAACTGCGTGTTGTTCTGAGAGCCGGACCCGCTCGACGGGTTGAATTGGTCGGCCCCAAAATCCGATGAAACTGGAGGTCGCGACGCTCGCGAGCCTAGAGAGTGTCAGCGCCCATCGCAAAATATTCATTTCCGTATGACGAAGGCAACGCACCAGGCGGAGACTGATAAGTCTGGAACGGTGATGAGTAGACACTCGTTCGGGTCGGGGACTGTCGGGAGCCGCCTGTTGTTGTAGTTGGTGGCAGCGCGTAGGAATTCTGGGTCTTGGTAGGACTGGAGTTGTACGGCGGCGAGAGTATATCCATGGGTGAATATCGGCGCGCCGCAGACGAACTTTCGTTAGGAAGATACTGCGACACCGGGCGGCTATTGTGAGACGCCCTGGGGTATTTGGACCGGTTGTAAGGATCGGCATCCTCCATCGTGGTATCCGCATCAGGAGCGTAGTCTCTCAGTTGCGACGTCATCGTCGGCGGCGTTGCCATTGACGTGGAATTAGCAGTGGTGGTCTGCGGGGGAAACGACGGTTTGGATGCCGCAACGGGGCTCTGGTAGCTCTCGTAGGTGTACCCCGCTGGCAGCTGAGCGGACTGGTGCTGCGGACGGCTGGTGTACTTCGTGTTCAACTGATGAGGATAGGGGTTGCTGTTGCTGTTGTTATCGTACTGCGCCGGGCGACCCATGCCCGAATCTCTGTATGCCGACCACTGCTGATCCATGGCTGGATGATCACCGTTCGATGACCGTCATCCGCGTTACTTCCGATTCGAGATCGGAACCGGAAATGCCGGTGTAAGCGCTGCGCCTGGATCGCGATCGAGCGGTTCGCAGCGACACCGGGGACGATAATCGGGCCTGCTCTTGGGAGTACGCGAACCTGATTCGGCGGGACAGTTGGCCGGCAGCGATGGCGTAGAGACGGCTTGACGCAAGTCAAGGACGAGCGGCGCGTGAAACGGAACGAACAGCTACTTGAACACGAAACGAATCATGGTCCGAAGCGATGTTGGGGGCGAGGATTCTGGCTGGCGAGAAAAGCGAAACGGGGATCGACTTGCCAGCCGAGAGAGGGGGGTTGGCGAACAAGTCTTGATGGCTGGACCCAAGGTCTCGGCACGGCTGCCGCGACCGATTGACTGGCAAGTGGAAAAATGAAGAAGGACGTGGACGATGGCGTGGCTCACGCTGAGAGAAGAAGAGAAACGAAGCAACAATGATGCAGGAGAGAGAGTAAGGGGGGACAGGTATGATAGACGGATCGGTTGCCCTTTGGCCAGTTGACGGTCAAAGTGCCCAATGATGCATGGACTATCCCAAGATCAATTCGGAGTCAAAAATCACGGATGCTCCGTGAAATACTTTAATTCTGGCTTTTCTTCAGACTCTCGAAGCTGCTCTTGATTTCCTGTTTACGATGATTTCCGAGGTATTTGCTTGACGTACGAGGACTCTACTCAGCTGAGAGGATTCCCTACTCTTGTTTCCGGCCAACCTTGCCCATACAGAGCCATCAGTTCAGATCTCAGATATCATGACTACAAAAATTGGGACTTCATGACGCCCCCGGGTATGACTATGAGCGTAAAATTCTACGACTAAAAAAGAACAGACAAAAGCAGCCATCATCTGTCGGGGCGTTGGCCGTTTTCAGTCTTGGTCTTTCGGATCCCAAATCCTGGCGGAGATTTTGGGCATCAGTTTGACACAAACTAAATCGGCTCCTCAGGACAGATTACTGAATGCTAGGACCGGCGATTCAACCCAGGCGATCACAGAGAGAATGGGCAATGCAGAGGTCGCCGCCATAGAGTACCTCAGCTTCTGGATGTACCTCAGCCAGAAGAACCCCAGAGCCTCTGGAGTTCCAGAATCCGGAGTCTGGAGTAGTGCAGCTCCAGCAGTGTGCATTACGTAATCTTTTGGCAATCACGTGAAGCACGGTGTATGACTCATCGTTACGCCTAAGGCGGTGAACGCGCTCCGAATTCTGCCAGTTCCGTGTCGCCATCCATGGGACCACGGCGTGCTCTTCGGCCCAGGTTTTTGGTCGGGCTGTCTCAGATGCTGATTTTGCCCTGTATGACGGGCGGGAGACTTCATCCTGGCCTGTTCTCGAAATAACTACGATGCTCTGAAAGACGAGTTTGCTAGAGCCCGTTTCATGTGCCGGCTGAAGGGCGCGCATTGCGGCAAGGAAGATCTGGCGCGCGAGGAGAGATTTCAAGACCTAAGCGAATAGTCGGCTTCGAATGACTACAAACTGATAGAAAAATTATCGAAGATCCTCGCGTATTTACTGTTGATCTGCAGTATTTTCGATTATCGAGTCTTTGTCCCGTGCGAACCCGGACGAACGGCGCTTCATCGCTGCCTACACCAGTAGATCATGAAAAGCAACGATTTGGCCGATACCCCGGCAGACGCCACCTCGCGGCCGGAAGAAACCGCGACGAACACAGCGGAGAAGGAAATGGATGCCTCGGCCTCGAGGACGGCGGAGCCCGTTTTACAAGACGAGGCGAGTAGGCTGCGGGAGCTTGATGCAAACATTCGCGATCAGGATGACTTGGAGCGCGAAGTCGGCCGCCAGGTACGTCCGCATCTCTGATGAGGACTGACTGGATGCTGACGATGACCAGGCTGATCGACTCCTGATGGAGCAGGAGGACGAGCGTGATGCAAGGCGGCTGGAACGGACAAGAGCGGAGAAGGAGTATGTTAACCTTCTGTGGCCGTGGACCAGGTCTCTGTTGACTATGAACACAGTAAAGTAGAAGGTCACATCTTAAAGCTCTACCAGCGCTTGTCGCAACGGATAGGACCTGCACAGAGCGTGCGGATTCAATCTGAGATTACGAAAGCGCAAGAGCGACTAGCTGCCTTGGAAGAGGATATCAAAGATATTCAGCAGCGGATGGACAGCCGCCATCAACAGCACGATGTTGCCGCAGTGACGGAGTCGGGAAGACTACCCGGCGAATCTCGCCGGGACTATCTGATCCGGACGGGCAAGATCACTCCGTTTTCAAAAATGGGCTCGGGCCCGAGAGAAGGCCCGCTAGCCAGCTTGCGGGACGCGCTGATGGATGCCGAGGACGAACGGGACGAGGCCGAAGCGCTCGAGGAAGCCCAGAAGAGAGACTCGGTCTCGCATCGTGATCTTCGGCGTCCAGGCCTTGAGTTTGATGAGGTGTCCGAAACCAGTGAGGAAGAAGCCGCTGAGCGCCCTTCGAAACGACGGAGGGTGTCCAAGACTGCGAAGTCGAAGAAGATAGAGGATGATGAAGACTTTGTCGCTTACGAGGAGACCAGCGAAGACAGCGAAGTGTCTTCCGCTGAAGAATCCGATGCCGCTCCTCGCAAGACAGTCAAGAAACGCAGCCGTCGAGTATCCACAACGGACACCGAGGACGAGATGGAGGATCTCCGCGGGTTGGATGACGGCAACGAAAAGTTCTATCAGCGCCGGCTGAGTCGCTGGATCCGTCGCAGGGCTGCCGCTCGGGAGCGCGCAAAACAGAAGCGAACCGAGACCGAGGGGCAAGTGTCGGACGAGCAGCGTGGTGACAATCAGCCAAGCGAAGAGTGGCTGCTGCCGCATCCGACCGTGCCGGACGCCGAGTTCGACGGCGGCTTCCGGTTGCCTGGAGATATCTATCCGGTTCTCTTTGACTACCAAAAAACTGGGGTTCAATGGCTGTGGGAGCTTTACCAGCAGAGAGTCGGTGGCATCATTGGAGACGAGATGGGACTGGGTAAGACGATTCAAGTAATCTCGTTTCTTGCCGGTCTGCACCACAGCGACATGTTGAAGAAGCCGGTCATTGTGGTCGCACCGGCCACAGTGATGAAGCAGTGGGTAACCGAGTTTCATCGCTGGTGGCCGCCGTTCAGAGTGTCCATCCTGCACACTTCGGGCAGTGGCATGATGAACGTGCGCAGCGAAAGCCACCGCGAGAATGCCCTTGCGTCCCAGATGTGGGATCCCAACCGGCCACACACCATGACGGGAGCTCAAAAGGCGGCCAAGAAGATCGTCGACCGGGTGGTCAAAGACGGGCACGTCCTGGTGACGACGTACTCGGGTTTGCAGACGTACGCCCCGGTGCTGATTCCAGTGGAGTGGGGATGTGCCATTCTGGATGAAGGACACAAGATCCGAAACCCAAACACCTCAATCACCATTCACTGCAAGGAACTGCGTACACCCCATCGATTGATCCTCTCCGGCACGCCGATGCAAAACAATCTGACAGAACTCTGGTCTCTTTTCGATTTTGTGTTCCCCATGCGGCTGGGGACGCTGGTCGACTTTCGGAACCAGTTCGAGTTTCCGATCCGGCAGGGTGGCTATGCGAACGCGACGAATCTGCAGGTCCAGACGGCGGCCAAGTGCGCGGAAACTCTCAAGGAGGCGATCAGCCCGTACCTGCTGCAGCGTTTCAAGGTCGACGTGGCGGCAGACCTGCCGAAGAAGAGCGAGCAGGTGCTATTTTGCAAACTTACACCGCTTCAACGGAAAGCATACGAGGCGTTTCTTGGCTCGGAGGAGATGTCGTCGATCTTTGCCGGGCGAAGGCATATGCTGTATGGGATTGACATCCTCCGCAAGATCTGCAATCACCCGGATCTGCAGGGGCACAAGCTATACTCGTCGCGAGCTGACTACGGCGACCCGGCCAAGTCGGGAAAGATGCAGGTCGTCAAGTCGCTGCTGGAGCTGTGGAAGGACACGGGGCACAAAACTCTGCTCTTTGCGCAGCATCGGATCATGCTGGACATTCTGGAGAAGTTCATCAAGTCGCTGTCCGGGTTCCACTACCGACGGATGGACGGTGACACGCCGATCCAACTCCGGCAGAGCCTTGTGGACGAGTTCAACAACGATCCTGACATCCACGTGTTTTTGCTCACGACCAAAGTCGGGGGTCTGGGGGTGAATCTGACGGGAGCGGACCGGGTGATCATTTACGACCCAGACTGGAACCCGTCGACGGACGTGCAGGCGCGCGAGCGGGCCTGGCGGTTGGGCCAGAAGCGCGACGTTACGATCTACCGCTTGATGACGGCGGGCACGATTGAAGAAAAGATTTACCATCGGCAGATCTTCAAGCAGTTTTTGACAAACAAGGTACTCAAGGATCCAAAGCAGCGGCAAACGTTTGAGATGAGCAATCTCTACGATTTGTTCTCGTTGGGAGATGAGGGTCCGACGGAGACGAGTACCCTCTTTAATGCGAAGGCTACCTACGAGGATCGCGAGGCGGCTAAGAAGAAAACCAGGGGTCTACCCACGAAGCGGACGGCATCGACGGATGACAAAGAAAAGGTCAAGGACGTTGCCGGCGTAGCCGCTGTGGAAGACTACAAAGAGCAAGACGAAGAAGGAAGCAAGGACGCGGTCAAGGAGCAGAATCAATCGACCAATTCAGAGAACCGGCTCATGGAGGCCATCTTTGCTCGCTCCGGGGTGCACACTGCGCTGGAGCACGACCAGATCGTGAACGGGAAGCGTGTGGTAGCCGCCGATCCGAAGATTATCGAAGCCGAGGCGCGGCGCGTAGCGGCCGAAGCGGCCGCTGAGCTGCGAAAGGCGGGCGAGATGGCGCGCTCCGTGCCGATTGGCACGCCAACGTGGACAGGTCAGTTTGGCATTGCCGGACGGCCGGACGACGCTGCGCCACCTGGGTCCGGCGGACGGAGCACCGCCCGACGCAGCGGTGCCGGCCCGTCATCGGCCAGTATCTTGGCCAACCTGGCAACGCGATCCGGGTCCGGGACTGCGACACCGTCAGGCTCGAGCAGCGTCCGCGGCAGTCCGGCTCCCAGCCGTGCGCCCGATTTCATGGCAATGATCCGCGACTTCATGATCGCGCACGGCGGGTCTGTGTACACGCAGATGCTGATTGACCACTTCAACCGGTTCTGCACGACGCCGCAGCGGTCGGCGGAATTCAAGGAGATGCTCAAGACAATTGCGGTGCTGGAGAAAGGCGGGCGCAATGGACGGGGGAAGTGGTCGTTGAAGAAGGAGTATGCGAAGGGTTGATCCTGTACCATAGGCCTACTCGTACATACATACCAGACGTGTATAGATTTGGTTGGAATTGACAGGGATTGGACTGGCATTTCCGATTGTCTTTGTTGATGTTCGATAGCTTCATTAACCCCTCCACTAATGTTGTCGAGAGTTGGAAATGTCAACGTCATCGCGCACAGACGGAGGGACCAAACTCCGCTGATCAACTGCCGATCAAGCCGGCTGCTATCGATGGCAGACAGAATACATAAACTAACCAAAGCTCCGGAGCTCCAGGGCACACTCTTCATCCGTTCAACCCACTCTGCTCTCGATTCCAATACTACCCTCCAAAAAATCGAGCCGATACAGTTCAATCACGGAGTACTAAAACGATGGCCCTAAACAAACTCATCCTTCTCACCCTCACAGCTACCACCGCCTTCCTCGACCACGTCCTCGGCCATCCACAGGCTCAACCGCATCTACAACGACGCGCACAAACCTCATTCCGCCTCAAAACTTCCCCCAACAACCTCTACGTGCAATCCTACCACACGGGTGCAGGTCTCAGCGATGCCGTCCTCACCACGGACAAATCAACGGCCAGCACATTCGTGCTCATGAATGATACCAATCTGCAGCGAGAGGATACTACGGGGCAAGGGTTTACATGGGGATTGACGATGGACCCGGCGAACAATTATGCGGGTGAGTCTACGCCTCCTTCAACTACTTCAGGATGTCTCTGGAAGATAATCTGATATTATTCAGGCTGGGAGTTTGTCAAAATCAAAGCCGGCACGAGCACTCCCGGTTTCAGCATCGACGACGACGGCAAGGTGAGCTGGGATGGAGATCCGCAATTTGATGGGTGGTTGGGTGAGTTGATCAACTCCTATACAGCAAGGCTAGTGGTTTTCCTGGTCCGCTGAACGGTATGGTGTGCCTTAGTCTGCGACTGGTGGCATAACGCGCCTCAGTTGTTCTGGATTGTCGCGTCGCGTGCCGACCGGGCATTCCCGAGTACATGCCAGAGAGTGTCCCTCGTGACGGAGAGAACATGAGCCGGGCTTGCGGAGGAGCATTAACCTCGGCCAAGGTTTATGTACTTTGGGCACTAAACGTCGATCGAAAGTCTAGTCGGCGACGGACGGAGATGGGAGATGGATTTGATTGGATGTGGGATGTTACGCAAGCTACGGAGTATGCCAACATTGCCAAGATAATGTTTACTGTAATCACGTGATTACTGGTTTCTTAGATGGCCAACTCACTCTTTCGAGATAACCATCATCGTGATCGAGTGACTAGTAGAGTAATGAAAAATAACTAGTCCATGTTTATACTGCTTTGCATTTCAAAAGCACACATATTGGGCCTATTTGGAGAAATGCAGGCGGAGCTAAGGTGGTATGGACGAGCATGCCAAACGGCAAACAGCAACCCAAGCGGACTTTGGTTGGCTTGTCTCAGACACCAAGAATAGAACAGAATCTGATCGTAGAAAAACAACAAAACAGCCAATCTTCTGACCAATTTTGAATTCCCACGCAACTCTCCAGCGTCCTTCGTTCGTTGTCAGTAGAATAATTCATATTCACTCGCTTCCGTTTGTCGACGCTCGCTTTGTGGAGGGGGATCTACTTACATTTTTTCGGCATCGACAATCAGTTTCGACGGTGTTCGGTGACTCGACTCGACTCCGCCCTGACATCCAGCTCTGTACATTCAGCTAGGTCGGGATAGTCTGATCGTCGATCGAGAATTCAATCTCTTAGTGAGGAAAGAAAGGGATTTGTTTGTCCGTTTTCTGAAGTCGTGGACTTTTTTGATTTTTCGGTTTACGCACATCCCTTTCTACCCTTTCTAGGGGTGACTGGCCCCTGGATCCCTTCTCCTGGACAATCAAAGAAAAACAAGATGCGTGCCTCGTCATCATGGTGTTTTCTGGTGCTCCTGCTGCTGGCATGTCTGGCAGTAGTACGGGCGTCAGCACCAGAACCGCAGATTACCCCGATGGCCATAGCCAAGCGACGTGAGTTGCGACTTGCACTTCGGGGGTCATATGAGCCTTGCTAACCAGACGGTATCCCTACAGAGGATGAAACCTCTAGTTCAGATAGCGAGGACTCGACGACGAAAACCTCCTCAACCTCGTCTTCTTCGGACGACGAGGAAGAAGAAGAGACATCTTCAAGCAAGCCAACCAAAACCTCCTCCTCCTCCAAAGATGACGACGATGACGACGACGACGGTGACAACAAAAAAACCAAATCGGAAACCACCTCTGTTGACCCGCGCCTCGGCCCTGGCGCCGCCTCGCTCACGGAACCCCCTGCCACTTCGACGACGTACTACAAGATTGGCGACAAAGTGACCTTTGGCTGGAACTACACTTCCCTTATTGTGAAGCCCTCGGCCATTGACGTGCTGGCCACCTGCACGCTCAACGACGCCACATACACGATCGCCAGCAACATGAGCTTCGCCAAGTCCTCGGTCGTCTGGGATACGGAGAAGTTCGCTGCTTCAGGAACCGCGCCGCTGCTGACTGCGACGTACACGCTGATCATCAAGGAGGCCGGTACGGAAATCGATGATGTTGCCAAGGCGGGCCATCTGGCGCCGATGCAGCATCCGTTTGGCATGTATAAGCCGCAGCCGTATACGCCGTTGGATGGTTAGTTATTTCCTTCCCTCTACTGCCTCTCTGGAGTGATGCTGATATAAGTAGAATATGTCTGCGCAACCTGCAGCTCAGCAATGTCGGATAAAGAGCGCCAGGCTATCGGCTTCGTGCTGACCATGGCTGCCATCGCGGTTACGTCGTTTACGTTGTTTGCCAGCGGTTTCGGAGTTTTCTCATGATGATGGATCTTCGATTTCGATCGTCTGTAATTTGCATCATGAGTGCTAACTCAACATATGTTTTTTAATCTGGAGTTTACGGAGGGTACGGAGTCTGGGGGTATGTGTTTGCTTTTTGTTTTATAGTACAGCAATATGTAATTGAATTCACGAGCACCTTAGGTAGGTACTAGTCATAAGTAGCAGCAATAATCTATCTCATCACATCACCAACCCGAGAGACATCGTCACATCCAATATGGTAACAGACCCAAGCCCGTCCTGGGCTCTTATTCCCAGGCTCATGGTGACCACCAGCAGCAGGCGGAGGACGAGGTGCCGCCGCTTTGTGCCCCTCTGTCGCCGTCGCAGATGCAGAGGAAGTGGCAACAGTCGGCGAGGACACATGCTGCTCGCGCCGCACCACCGGCAACTGCGCCTGCTTATCAAGCAACATTCCGCATTTCCCGCAGGGTTGCTGTCTGAGGTTTGCGTATGAGGCAATCATTTCCTTTATTCCAGCTCCATCAGCAAAGATCCCTTACGAGTTTCGGAGAAAGGGTATGGAATACAAACCATTAAATATCGAAAATCCCACCGACGCGGTCTTGCGTTGAGCACGGAGCATACCTGCGCCTCGAGCTTGGTCGGCGGGCGGGATGATGTTGAACGAGGCGCCACGTGCCATTCCGTCGTCGCGGTGGTGGTGGTGGGTTGTTGTTGACCAAGCGATGCCGATGACGAAATCGACACGAGGAACAGATCTAGTGAAAGGCCAGCAGGAGGGAATAGGATTGTTAGATGCGGCCGATTATTGTCGCCCTTCTTGCCCTCACCGCTGGGGCCGCTGCTGATAGGACCCGCGTCGGCACGACAAGCGAGAATCTTGAGTTGTGAGTGGAAATTCCGCAGCGCGGACGAGGAGGAAATTATTGATCGCCAATCTTGCTGGTCCCGGGCTGGGTCGGTAGTAGCCGGACGCTGCTGTTGCTGTTGAGGCGATGTCTCCCTCTCGTCCAACTCGCGGAGTAACCCCTCATAATCCTCCTTACTTCTCCCTTTCTCCAGCAAGAACGGCACGGTGACATCCTCAGCATTGTCATTATTACGGAAGCTCTCCTCTACCCGCTCCCACACGCCGCGCAATTCCGGACTGCGCCATGCGCTCTTGAACGCTTCGACCTCTGCGACGCCGTCACGCGCGGATTTGGCGAGGGCGTCGCTCAGCGCTGCGGGGTTGCGTGCGATGGCAGCACCGCCATGATTATTCTGATTATTATTCCGTGCTGCTGCTGCGCCAACTCGTTGCGGGTTGATGATGGGTGCTAGCGGGGCGAGGAGGCGGTTGGGGAGGAGAGTGCGAAGTTGGTGGATCTGACCCGAGATCAGCATACTTCCTTCTTCTCTTTCTATTATGTAGTACCTTCGTTTCCAGCTCGTCAAGCTTGCTCAGTGAGACGAGCAGCTGTCGCTCGGTGTCGGTCGACGACGACATGCTCCTGGTTGCTTCATGTGCGAAGTACTTGGGCCGCTGGTTTGTGCCGATCGAGCAGCTATAACTATAGGTAGTTAATCAGGTAAACTCTCAGGTATTCGATACATCATTTCAAAATAAGGTAGGTGGTTTACAGAACAATTGGAGCTTGAATGCACGCTGTGACGTCTCAATCAAGCTAGTCAGATTACTCCAGTTGGCAGATAGGGAACATCCAGGATATCGGGATCACGTGCCGTTTATCGGCGTCACGTGTCGATAGGCAATCGATGGATTTTCTGAGTGAACACTGAAGAGACAGACCTGAAGTGATTATTAGGGCTCAGCCCTCCTGCCTATGGCCGGAGAGGCTACAACTTCAGATCGCCAGAGTTCATCCTCATTTTCTTTCTGGCCATTCCTTCATGTACTAAGAAGATACATATCACCAAGTGGCCTCTTAGGGCCAACTTCTGGCCAATCGTCAATTGGGGTCACCCGCCTTTACTTTCACAAGTACAGAGTAGTACTTGTAGGAACACTCGGGCTTTGGGTCTCTGGGAGACTCTGATGTACAGTAGTAACCTTGCAACGACCGTGTTGATGAAGTCGTATGGGACATGGCCGAAAAATCTCATCCGGAGCCCGTGAGCCAATAGCGAGCTTCTTTATCGCGTTCAATTGGGATATCGGGGGAACGTCGACATGCCGCGAATGATCTATTACTTACACCGCAGACTCGACCTAACTCCAGGCCGGCACTGCGGCCTCCGGAATTTCGAACCTTTCCACTCTCACGTCACGTTCCTCGGCATAAGTTATCAAGCGCTCAGGGTCGGGGAAGCAGGGATGAGTTGACCCGGCGGCGCTGATTGGCAGATGGACACCAATCCTGGCCAGAGCGAACGCTTGGACATTGACTTTCAGACAAACCGCCCTCCGTTACTCAATCTCAGAGAAAGACACCTAGGTCACCATGTGGCATGTGCGCCCAGAAGCGCGCCACAAGGCAGCCGCCTATGTTTCCGTTTTGGAACAGGTGCAGCAACGCAGTCGAAGAACTAAGATTGTAATGTTTGTCCACTTACGCATACAGGGTAGGTATATTAGCTGAGAAGTTGCAAAGGCCTTGTTGGATGTTGCGGCCAGCTCTTGGTAACTTTCAAAATTGTCCTGCATACAACCACGACCTCCATACACTTCCAAGGATTTTGAACGTGTGATCAGTCGATCATCAATCTTCCTGGATTCTAACTGAGCTATTCCACCATGGCAGAACCGTTCGCTCAGAGACAGACCACCACCGATAACGCCCCAGTGAATGTCGAAGTGGATACCTCGGTATGATATCCCTCCATTGTGACGCATCAGCGAGCATGACTTACTTGAGCCACACAGTATGAGAACGATTCTTCTTATGGCGATGAACTGTACGTGGTGACGCCATGGCACTCCGGATCCCAAAACAAGCTCACACATATTCTTCGACATAGGTTCGTCGTACAGCGCATCGCTGACCTCCTCGGTTCTCGATTATCGCCATGAAAATGGCCGTCGGTACCATGGATTCCGCGATGGATGTAGGAGTTGACTCCTTGCCTGACCATTCAGGATCTGTACGGGAGTAAACTGATTGACTTTTTCTAGCGTATTTGCTCCCCAACGACGAAACGGAGAATGATCGCCTGGATATGTTACACGAAATGTGTCTCCAAGTGTTGCATCGGAAACTCTATCTGGCGCCGATCAAGAATCCGCAGCGGGTGATCGACCTCGCAACTGGGACAGGGATCTGGGCTATTGACTTTGGTAAGTTTGCCTACCCGGGTTTGACCCGGGATACGGATGCTGATTGATCGTAGCGGACCTACATCCCCAGGCCGAGGTAAAGAAAATATTATAGGGAGCTTCCCATAGGGACAGGATGTTGAGACCGGATCTTTTTGTTCCAGGTGATCGGTTGCGACTTGAGCCCGACTCAGCCGAATTTGTCAGTCTGACCGAAGATATTGTAGTAGAGTCGCTCGACTGACGGGCTTTGGCAGGGTTCCTCCGAATGTGAAGTTCCTGGTGGACGACATCGAGTCCGAATGGACATATGAAAGCAACCCATTTGACTTCATCCATGCGCGATACCTCGCCGTCTCGATCAGGGACTTCGGAAAGCTGATCAAGCAGTGCTATCGGTATGCCATGGTAATCACTCCATCTCTTAGAATTCTCTTTCTGATGAAAACAGATCAGTCAAGCCCGGTGGCTGGGTTGAATTCCAGGACTGGGATGGTTACCCCTACTCGGAAGACGGCAGTCTCAACGGCACCGCTCTCCAACGGTACTACAGCGAAGTATACGGCGCGTTTGAGTCGGCCGGCTATGAAGTCCGGCCTGGGCCTAAACTGGAGCAGTGGTTTAGGGACGCTGGATTCATTAACATCCACGTGAAGAAGTTCCCCGTTCCGTACGGCGTCTGGCCAAAGGATCCCCATCTTGTGAGTTTCTTTCCGTTGTCTCAAAATAGTCAAACAAATGATGGCCCTGTACTGACCTCTTCGTACAGAAGAAAGTTGGCGCCTGGGCCCAGGCTCAGGCCGAAGCGAGCGGTTTCGAGGGCTTCGCCCTGGCCGCTCTGACGCGGTATAAACAGTGGACAAAGGAAGAAGTCACTTTTCTTGTCAGCAAGGCGCGTGCGGACGGCCGCAAGCGCGACATTCACTCGTTGCTCAACTTGTAGTGGCCCTGTTTCTTTCGAGCTTGAATAGTGCTAATCATGAATCATACCTGCAGCTATGTTGTCTACGGGCAGCGTCCAGAAAATTGAGCAAGGTGAAGTATTTTGGGATATACAACATTATACTTGCTATGTAGGTAGGTAGGTTTGCAGAAACGAGAATTCTCCATGCCGTCCGCGAAAGCCTTCCTCGTTTTTCAGCTTTCCCCTTGTAGATTGGAATAAATGAATTGATGAATTGAGTACTTCGAACTAGTACTACTGTCGACCTTCTCTGCCCTTGATCAACGTTCCATAGTACTAACTCGTAGGGCCTAGAAGGGCCTGAAGGTACATATTCGTGCACGTTATCTCTGGCCCGTTGCGTTCCAGTTCTTCTTGTGGACTTCATTCGGGCCCCCTCAGTCGTCATCTCATTCAAACCGTTCTAGGGCATAACTTAGGGCTCCTGGTCGGGGGAAGCAGGGATGGGTCAGTCCGGCAACGCTGATTGGCAGAGGGAGTGACATGCAAGATTAGTTTAGGGTCCCCTGCAAGGCTGCAAAGGGACGTGCAATTGCAACGACGAATCGCGGAATCGGCCCAGTCAGTGTTCAACGTTGGATTGCGCACATCCCCCCGGTCGCTCAATCTCAAAGAAAAGGCATCCCTGTCACCATGTGCACCAAAGGCGCCGCCTCTGCTACCGTTGTGGCAGAGATGCAGAAACGCCCGCGGAGAAATGAGAGTGTGATCCTTGTCCACTTGCGCATGTAAAATAGTACTGAGTCGGGATATCTAAAGGCCATAGTAGTATTTTTCAGAGGCGGTTTTGAAGGAGGGATCAGTCAATCATCAATATCTCTGGAATTCAAAGAGGAATTTTTCAAATATGGCGGAAACATCTGCTCTGGAACAGACCATCACTACCAACAATTCCTTAGTAAACGTTGAAGTAGACACCTCGGTATGATATCCCTCCATTGCGATACATCAGCGCAAGTTTGCTTACATGAGCCACACAGTACGAGAACGACTCGTCTTACGGCGATGAGCTGTACGTGATGACATGGCGCTCCGGATCCCAGAAAGCATGCTCACACGTATTCAACATATAGATCGTCGTACAGCGCGTCGTTGACCTCGTCAGTGCTTGATTACCGCCATGAGAACGGTCGTCGGTACCACAAATTCCGCGACGGATGTAGGAGATGACATTTTCTTGCCGGATCATCTCAGACCCCGCGAACTGAACGTTGTTTTCTAGCGTACCTTCTCCCCAACGATGAAGCTGAGAACGACCGCCTGGACATGGTGCACGAGCTCTCTCTCCAGGTGCTACACCGAAAACTCTACCTTGCCCCGATAAAGAATCCGCAGCGGGTCATCGACCTGGCGACCGGAACAGGTATTTGGGCCATTGATTTTGGTAGGCTTGCTTCCTGGCTTTCGGCCGATGCAGGATACAAATGCTGACTCAATGTAGCGGATGAACACCCCGAGGCAGAGGTAAAGAATGTCATCGGGAGCGATCTCCAGATGAACTGAATGCTGAGATTGGAACTCTTTTTGTTCTAGGTTATCGGTTGCGACCTGAGCCCGATCCAACCGAGTCTGTCAGTCCGACCTAAGAACTCGTAGTATAGTCGCTCGACTGATGGAATTTGACAGAGTTCCTCCGAATGTGAAGTTCCTGGTGGATGACATCGAGTCCGAATGGGCGTATGAAAGCAACCCATTCGACTTTATCCACGCACGATACTTGCTCGTCTCGATCAAGGACTTTCCAAAGCTGATTAAGCAGTGCTACCAGTATGTCATTTGAACTTTCGCTGTATTCTTTTGTCGACTTTTTTAACCGATAACAGGTCAGTTAAGCCCGGTGGCTGGGTTGAATTCCAGGACTGGGATGGTTACCCCTACTCGGAAGACGGCAGTCTCAACGGCACCGCCCTCCAAAAGTACTACGAAGAAGTCTACGGGGCGTTTGAGCAGGCCGGATATGAGGTCCGGCCCGGTCCGAAGCTGGAGCAGTGGTTTAAGGACGCTGGATTCATTAACATCCACGTGAAGAAGTTCCCCGTTCCGTACGGCGTCTGGCCAAAGGATCCCCATCTTGTCAGCCCCCTTATCTCCAAACAGTAACCAAGATATATTGTATGATTTCATACTAACCGTTGTCTGAAAAAACTCGGCGCCTGGAATCAGGCTCAAGGCGAAGCCGCCTTCGAGGCCGGAGGCCTGGCTGCTCTGACGCGATACAAACAGTGGACTAAGGAGGAAGTCTTGCTTCTTGCCAGTCAGGCCCGCGCTGACAGCCGGAAACGCGACATTCACATGTTATTGAACTTGTAAGTGTACCATTCCTGTAGCTCTTAAGCTACACTAGTACTGCTTGTGATGTAAACTAATCACGAACCACACCCACAGCTATGTGGTCTACGGCCAGCGTCCGGACAATTGACCAAGATGGAATCTGGGATGGGCAACACCAGTACATCTTATCGTGTACCAAAGGTTCCAAGTATGCGAGACCTCACGCGCTGCTCGCGAAGACTTGTTGGCTCTTCCGTTAGGGTTAGGGTTATATGACCGGAGAGGGGTTGCTACTACGACATGAAGTAGTTCTTACTATTCAGATTGCAGATAGCTAACTATCCTCTGTGTTTAGATCGACCATTCCTCCATGTACTGCATATTGTCACCCATTTGCCTCTCTGTTTTCCCTTCAGGCGAATCCTCATTTGAGGTCGCCCGTCATTTTTTTTACTACTCTTCCGGGACTTCTGAGTCTCCGGGAGGATCTAATGATAGTTACGTATTGCGCCGACCGTGTTAACGATGCCATAAGCCATGCCTAGCAAATCCCATGCATAGTAGGAGAATGAATCATTTTATTGGCGATGAACTGTACGTGGATGTGACGCCACGGTGCTCTAGATCACCTTCTCCCCAACGATGAAGCTGAGAACGACCGCCTGGACATGGTGCACGAGCTTTTTGTCTGCCAGGTGTTGCACCGGATGCTCTACCTGGCACCGATCAAGAATCCACAGCGAGTGATTGATTTGGCGACTGGCACAGTATTTGGGCCATTGATATCGGTACTTGTCGGGCATCATCTCAAATCACACGGATGCTGAGATAGGATCTGTTTGTTCCTGATGATCGGTTGTGACCTGAGCCCGATCCAGCCGAGTCTGTCAGTCTGACCTAAGAACTCGTCGTATAGTCGCTCAACTGACAGGATCTGGCAGGGTTCCTCCGAATGTGAAGAAGATATCGAGTCCGAATGGGCGTATGAAAACAACCCATTCAACTTGATCCATGCGCGATATCTGGCCGCCTCGATCAGGGGAATTTGGTAACCTGATCAAGCAGTGCTATCCATCGGTATGCTATTGGAACTTCATCACCCCGTTTTTCTTCTTGACTCTAACAGGGAAAACGGATCAATCAAGTACGCTGGCTTCGTGAACATCCACGTGGAGAAGTTTGTCATTTCCATACGGCGGATAGCCAAAGGGTATAAACATCTTGTCCGTTCTCCCCTTTTGTCCCCCCAAACAGCAACCGGATAAGAATCCAGTATTGAAGATTCTCGGCACCTGAGCTCAGGCTGGGGCCGAGGCCGGCTTTGAAGGCTTTGCCCTTAGCCGCTCTGACGCGGTACAAGCAATGGACTAGAGAGACGGAAGTCATTCTTCTTGCCAACCAAGCCTGCTCCGGACGGCCGGAAGCACAAAATTCACGTGTTGTTCAACTTGTATCCTTATAGCTTTTTGAGCAACATTACTTTCTCATAACCAAGCTTAGCCATGGGTGACGTCCGCAGCTATGTGGTTTGCGGCCAGCGACCCGAGAATTGACCAACAGATGGACAACATAACATCATTGTAAGCATAAGGGTCTGGAGTCAAGAGAGGAGGGTTCATTCACCTCGCGTTCAATCATCTCACTTCTGAATGAATCTACCATCTATCGTACACTCGTAACTAATACATGTACAGAAAGAAAAAGTAGCTTGAAAGGAATCTAAGGCTTTGGCACACCGCCAGTTCCAAACAACTCCATATGAACTCGATTCCGATCGACACCCAATTCCTCCAACGCCTTTGCCATGGCCAGCATGAACGGCGTCGGCCCGCAGACGTAGTAATGCGTGGAATTGTTGTTGAGGAAGAGTTTCTCTGGATCCATCTTCTTCAAATCAATCATGCCAGTGAAGTGGTAATCCTCGCCCGGCTTCTCGTCCTCCCGGGGCTTCTCGTTGAACAGAGTCACCTGGAGGTTCGGATACTGCTTCTGCAGCGCCAGCACGTGGTCCTTGAACGCGCGCACCTTGGCGTAGCGCACGCTATGGATGAAGTGGATCGGACGGCCCGTATCCGACGCCGTTGCCGTGTTGAGCATCGAAGTCAGAGGCGTCAAGCCCACGCCACCGGCGAGCAGGACAATGGGCGAGGAAGGATTCGTGTTGTCCAACACAAAGTCACCGCAAGGATACGACACGCGGATCACGTCGCCCTCGTTGTAATGGTCGTGCAGGAGGTTCGACACGTGGCCCGGAGGTGTCGACGCGGAGGGGTCATCCGATTTTTGCAAGCCGCTCTCACGCTTCACGCTGATCCGATAGTAGTCCGGGTTCGGCTTGTCACTGAGCGAGTACTGCCGGGCCTGCGGGTACTCCAGAGCCGGCACGTCGATCTGCACGGAGATGTACTGGCCGGGGCGGAACGAGGGCAGAGGCTTCCCATCGACGGGCTTCAGGTAGAACGAGGTGATTTCCTCGGACTCGGGCACCTTCTTGTCAATTCGGAACTCGCGCCAGTCGGTCCAGCCGTCGGCGGAACGGTAGATGGTACCCTCCTTGTCGATGAGAAGGTCGGCAAGTTGCCAGTACGCAGCGGTCCAGGCGTCAAGGATCTCGGGGGTCAAGGCATCACCGAGCACCTCCTTCATGGCCTCGAGGAGGAAGGACCCGACGATCGCATACTGCTGCGGCTGCACGTACAGCGAGGCATGCTTGTTGACGATCAGTTCAACGTCGGAGCTCAGCGCGCCCAGGTCGTCGATGTGTTCGGCATAGGCGTATAGCGAGTTGGCGAGGGCCCGCGGCTGGTGGCCAGTCTTCTGATGGGTTGTGTTGAAGATGGAATTGAGCTCGGGATGCTCCCCGAGCATGTTCTTGTAGAAGACTTGGGTGATGTTGGTGCCCTGCTCCTTCAGGATCGGAGCAGTGGCCTTGATGAGCTTGGTTTGCTCCGGTGTCAAGCCCATGGTGGAAGATGTTTGTGAGTTTCTCTCTCAATCACAAAGGTTCTGATTTGTGGTTGTCTCATGGAACACACTCATCGCATCGGGAATTTAAATAACCGTCTCTTAACGATCGTACGACGTTGGGACTCTGTTGCTTCCGAGAAGTTTTTCATTTCGACGCGTGGTCCTTGATCGTCAAGTGACACGCATCTCCGCGGAGCACGGGCGTTTTATTCCATTCTTCCAGCATCCCTTTCTTTTTTTATTTTATTTTTTGATTTTTTGCAATGTTTGCTCCACGCGACCCACTGCAAGATATTTTCCGTTGATTTTTTTTTACTAGCTCTGCTGATTGGCAGCGGCCAGTCATCTCGGAACCGTGCTCCAGCTTCTTGGGACTGTGCCACATGTCTATGACTCCTGGGACCTGGAGGCATTTGGGGTTTATCTGTGGACATGATTGATTGGGCAAATCAAGGCCTGATGTGAGAGTCCACGGAAAGTCATTGCAAGTTACGGAGTAGTAACTACCTACCACAGTAATTTTGATACTACCATTAGTTAGGGCTCCCTTGTAATTATGCATCTCCGAAGCACGGCCACACGAAGAATTCCCAAATCAATCGACACATACCTAGTATTCATCAAGTTAAACTACTATGTTTTCTTCACTGTTCATAACTACGGAGTACAGTGGTAACATTCTAACTTGTTCCTGCGAATATTTTCCAACGCCGAATAAGCTTCCGCACCGGTTCGCCTAATTGGGATTAGCCAGGGACGGCTGATGTGCAAAACCGAGTTTCGATCTTCAGGGCCGAAAGCCGAGACAGAGCGGCCAATGTCATATGACTCCGATCCCGAAATCTCCCGACTCCGAACCGATCTCGGAATGTCAGGTGATCGACCCCAAATGGCCTCTACTCCGTACTCGTAGTCCGTACGGACTTCCTACGGAATAACCACGTGGCTAGTGTTTCTCAATTTGTTGTATTTAAACCTCCGAGGTGACAAGGACCCTGGCCTAATTGGTTTCTGACAACTTGACAGTTGTTCCGATCTCTCCCCGGAGATTATCGACAGAAAAGATTCGCCTGATTCTCAAATCTTATCGCTCCACGGAGCACTGAGTGCTTGGCAGGTTGGCGAAAGATGGCCCTAACCCTGAATCTAACCGTATCTGGTGCTCGTATCCTGAGTATTCTCTTTCCAAATGAGGTTTAGCCTCATGGCTGAGTAACCGCTGAGTCAGCATACCTCTCATGCGTGCCGCGTTTCGCCGAATCCCGCGAGTCCGCGGCTCTGCGCCACCACCGGGCGCCGTTGAGTTTCTTTTATGAGACTTTGTTTTTTTTTTTTTTTTTTTTTTTTTTTTTAACACGTGTCTCTGTTGATCCGATCCCGAGGATACGATTGCTGAGATCCTCCTGTCGGCTGTCGATCACTCCGGACGGAATATTTGTGCATAGTCCGAACTGGTGCAACGACTTCTATCGTACGTATCATTTATTCATTCCACGGGGTGCCCTGCTTGCCGAGAGCCCGGTTCGCTCTGCAAGGCTGTCCGCGTACAGCCGTTGTTTCCGTTGCTGTTTGAGTAGAAGGCCAAAGTACTCCGTACCGGCAGGAGAAATTGGTCGACTGGCTGTGCACGATTCTCTCTGGGTGATAGAATCATCGTCGAGTACGGAGAACGGCAGGACTTCAAGGCAGATGGAAGTGAATGACATGATTCCCCAGATCTTGGTGTCATCCAAAAGTGTTCTTCTCCGTTGAAAGGGCGGAGTCGGGCATTAATAATAGCACAGGGATCTGCTCGGTCGGAAGTGAATATGATCATCATGACGTACTGGGACAAGTCGGGTGTACCCAATCAACTTTCGACGACGGGGTGTGAGTACTGTTGTACTCCGTAGATCTGCTGTCATTTCTGCACGATTCCAGCCTCCTTCATCAGCAAATGTATTTCTCGGAGAGATATACAAAATTCAAGGTTTCTACGATAACCAGAATGTTCCGATCCGAGGAATCCGTACAGATGATATATCGTGCCTAAGGTACTTGATTGGTGCGATCGCAGGCAGCGATGAACGAGATTTCCTAGATAGGTAATTAGTTTTGATTGATGCCCTCATGCCAGATTATGCAAGACGGAGGACGAAACATGCTCCTGCTTGGCAGCTTGATCTTCGCGGTAGAAGTTGGAGCCTGGTGCGGGAAACTGAACGATCTAGACAAAGGCAGCTGGAAATGGAATCGCTGATGCACGGCCAAGTTAATGCACTTTTGTGGAAATACTCGTATGAATTGAGCCTCTTGTTGCAGTGGAAGAAGAGGACGAGTACTTGAAACAAACACAAAGAGAATCAATCATTAATCATGATGAACAATCATCCGAGCACGCAATGGGATTACAGGAACAAGCTGCTTTGTTGCTTTGTAATAAAGGATGAAAATGATGAGTAGAACCTGAAAGCAGAATTCAAGGGAAGCGCAGAGAAGGCGAATGAAAGGCCTGGAATCCTCGAAGCGGTGACTGAGCGGTGAGTCAGCAAGCGGACTTACGTGAGCAAACTCCGGATCGACTGTGGCCGCATCCGGCCGAGTGTCCGGAGAGAAGTTTAACCTTCGGAAACTTCTTGCCGGACATTCACGGGCAAAGGCACCAGGCTGACAAATTTTCAACATTCGGCCGCACAGCATGGGATTGCCAGCATAAGAAGCTGCTGTGTCCGCCTCCTGGAGTTCAGCTTCTGGTCTGTCAATGACGCCTCTCCTCTTTTGATGATCGAGTGAAATTTGCGGAGAGATCTCCTCACACACACACAGCACAAATCCGCCATTGTCCAGTGTCCACAACAAGGCTCCTGCACATCAGTGGAGACTTCAGCCTTGAGATCGACAGCCAATCAGACTTCCCGGACCGCACGTTCCTTGCTTCACCGCCCGAAAAAAGCAAAAGAAAAAAGTGCTGAGTCACACACCATTAACCGAGTCATTGTCGGAGGAATCATAAAAGCATTTGTGTGCCTCGATTGAGAAAGAAAAAATAAAAAAAATCTTCTTGTCAGCCATGGCGACGACGAGTACAATTTCCACAACACCCGCTTCCACCACTCTCCCATCCTTCCACTGCCGCCGACCTCATCAGAACAACAAGAACAAGATGAGCCTCGCCCAGACCTACTACCTTGCGCACACCGCCCGCAGCAAGCTCTCCAGAGAAGCGGCGCGGGCGGACCACGACCTCCGCCTCCTGGTCGGACACGCCAACATGCTGGACTCGCTGATGCTGGAGCTCGCCAATGCCGAGAAGGAGCAAGAGCGATGGTTCAATCAGACCGTCCGCAATGCCCGCTACGAGCGACCGCGACACATCCAATGGGCCGACACCGTCCCTGAGGAGGAGGAAGATGAGGAGGACTCCGCTTCCGACTTGAGCAGCGATGACTCTGACTACGACGACTACGAGGAGGAGGACGAAGACACTGCCGTTTTGACTGCCACCACGGTTTCTAAGCGACGTGCTCCGTCGCCGGTGCCGGTCCTCATCTCCGAGCAGGAAGTCGATGACGACTCGGATGATGACTCGGACGAGTACTACGAGGAAGACGAAGTTGAAGAAGACGAGGATGCCGGTCTTGAAGACCTGAGCCTGACGCGAACACCATCGCGACAGTCGCCGCCGGAATTGCTCGACGACTTGTCGTCGGACGAGGAGGATGACCCGCTGCCGCCATCACCAGTAGCGGTCTCCCTCGACACATTCGAGGCTGTTTCGCCGGAGAAGCCGCGGGACACCACCGAGTACGATCAAGAAAATGGGTATTATACGTCATCACAGGGCACGATGATCCAGGCATATTGATTATGCAATGTCTTGTGTGCTTCAATAGAGACGAGCCAAAAGTTTGATGATGATACCCATGATACCCTGTTTTGAGCCTGGCGCTATAAAAAAAATTCGGTTGGGACGCTCTCCTCGGCATGATTTTGGTTTTTCGACGTTTTTGGTGATTTGTATATAATTGTCTCCCTGCGGGTTGAGGCTAGATCCACAATGACATCATTCACCATTCGATTCCATCTCCAGAAATAGTAGCGTACTGCAATTCTACACACCTTGGCAGGGTCGAAAAGACAATAGATGTAATGTCTGAAATCTAGAACTTGACTCCAGACGTTGATCGCCTGGAACACACAGGTGGGACAGGATCTCCTTCGGTGATGGCCTCTTTGCCGGATCATACTGCAGGAGCTACCGAATTAGAGCTCTGACCTGAAGGGCTCCTCATCAAGTTCCGATTCTGCCAGACCAAACGCTTCTTGCTGAAGTGTTCATCCAATATTGGCTTCCCGCCTCCAAGTTGCTGATTGAAGATATTCCCCTCAGGTGTGAAGCAAAGTGATGAATTCTTCCAGTGCTGAAAGAGCTTATCGGAAAAAGGTCAATCCGATCAGTGAGGGTAAGATGTTCGTCCTCTTCAGAATCGGAGGGCAGGACACCGAGGAGTGGTTCGCCGGGATGAGGTCAAAGATGAGGCAGCCGAAACCCCAAACATCGAGAGTGGGATTTAGGCTCCGGGACGACTGGCTTTTCTGGAGGGTCGGTAAAGAAGTATGCCACTCAAAGGAAGGGGTTAGTGTAAATAATCGTGTAAGTAGATGAATGAAGGATTGGCTGCCGCTCATATCAGATAACCTGATCTTGAATCCTTCCTTAAAGCGCGTAAAAGGCACAACGCAGATACTTCGGTGCCCATTAATCCTCTTTCCCGCCCAGCCTTCGCACCAGGCCTGAAATAGCTCTAGCTTCAGCTTTTTTTTTGGGGGGGAAGGGGGGGTTCTCGAAGCACATCCGACACCGAGTCGATGTCAAGATAAAAAGCACGTTCCCCGGCTGGAAATCCCCATGGGCGATACCTTGCTCATGGTAAAGCCCGCAACGATTGCTTCAGGCTCGTCGCCGCGGAATCGCTCATGGAGAGTTACATCCTGTTCATCCTTGATGATGTCGTTCACTCGGTTTCCGAAGATACGCTGTGGCAAGAGACAATGAGGTGAACACGCCCGTCTGGGTAAAATCGAGTCCAGAACCATCTTACCCGTTAGGTACAACTGCTTTGTCGCTTTGCCGATTACAAGAGAGGTTTCAAGGTCAAATTCGCCGATAAGAGCGGTGATATATCTCTGATCTCTTCCCTGACCACCATCCGCACTCATCAGTACCCATGTCTCTTAAGAAATGGCATAGGTATATCTTGTTCGGATCTTCCAACAAATCCCGGCGGTCCTTCCGTCTTCGGCCTCCTGTTTTGAGTCAATCTTCACCGGAGCAGCGACCAAGAAATTTGAAATCTGGAGTTTTTGGCTGCTTTTTATCTTCGAGCTGATCACGGGAAATCCACTCGTTCGGATATCACCCGAGAGTAGTAGTTATACAGACGACGAACAACTGCTCGCCTTCATTGATTGGCTTGGCCCTCTCCCCGACGACCTCTTCCAGCACTGGAAAAATTCGGCTCTCTACTTCACGCCTGGAAATAATTTGTTCAATAGTGTTCCTGGAGGAGTCATACTATGAGTCCATGGAAGAAGCGTTCGATGAAACAGAGCCGGATATGGATGAAGGCGAAGGCCAAGAGGGTGAAGGGGCTCGTTCAACGAACCCTGCAGTATGATCTTGTCAAAAGGCCTTCGGCGGTCGGAGATCTTGTCTGGTCCGTTGTTCCGGGAGATTGACGTCCCGAGCACCTTGACGGAGACGGAACTGGTCGGAGAATCGAGAGATTTACTCGATGATTTACGTATTCTAACTTTCCTTGACGGAAAAATAAACTCGCGGTTACTAGCCAATTATCGTATAGTGCGGCTCATAGTGGAGCTAGGTACGGAGTATTCGTACGTAATCTTATTTTGATCGACACTAGCCTGAACCAGTAGGTACGAATACGAAAACTGGCGTCAAGTCTGAGTCTCAGACACAATCAACATTGTTTAGAATTAGAGGTATGTACATAGAACTGTCGGCCTGGCGTCCGGAGTGTCCGAACAGAACGGTACTACTCAGCTTGTTCTGCGGAAGAAGAAAAAGCTCGCTGATAGTAAAAGATAGTAAAAGATAAGTACATGCAGCTAACTACAACTCTTCTGTAACAGCTGGTCAAGGCGGCACCCATCCCATCTCTTCAATGGCCCACTGAATCCAAGGACGATGAACCGAGTCCAGAATCCGCCATACTTTGGATATGAGCACGGTCGCCCATCCCTGCAGCCACCAGTGGCCCTCTAAGCGCTTGAGAATGATGCAAAAGTGAGCAAAGATGGCGGCAGCCTCCTGGGTGGGTTCCTTGAGGAGCGGCAGAAAACTATCCACGACGGTGAATTGCCACATGAACGCATCACATAAGTCGAGGCGGTGCGGCTCCTCGGACAGACATAGACTCAGCTGCATGCGGAGCTCTTCGATTGCATCATTGTAGATGGATAGCAGGGAGGCGTCGGCGACTGTGGCATTGACTCGGGTTTGGAGCTCCTGAAGGAGACTAGAGTTTGCGTGCTGTGGCACGTGAGATGCGTTCCAGCGAGCTCTCCATCGAGCCTCCCCATGGGCAATTAACGGCTTAAGTGGTCCGGCGTATGTGGTCGACTTGAGAGCCAGACAAAGGTGCTTGACACCCTGTAGAAGGAAGATCCAGTCCGGAAAGGCAGAATCACCCATCAGGAGCGATGTGCCCTGGCTCTTTGGACATCCCAGAGCTGCACGTGGCATCCGGATTAAGAGCCATGTTAGAAATGTTTGCCTGCTTTTCTAGATGGTCCGGAAAAGCAGATCCAGTTCCACTCACCAAAGAATATAGTAAGCATGCTGAACATCCAAAGATTCTCTCGATCCTCCGGCCTCATATCAACCATTAATCGCATCGCAGTGCGGCTTGCAATCCGATGGTATGTGATCGCGCGGTTTATGAAAAAGTCTTTCCTGTCCGGCTGGTGGTGGGCCAAATGCAAAGCCGAGACGGCCAGAATGGCTCGCATGACATAGTCGCAATTCACACCGAGTCGAACGACGGTGCACTTCCAGAAATCGCGCCAGAGGCCAGCATCCGACAATGTTGTAGACGTAAAAATGCAGAAATTGTGCAGCAGTTCCAGGTCACCCAGATTAAGGTCTGGGATAGGAGTAGCATTCGCGGAATAGAGAACATCTGAAGCGGCCAGGGGAGGTCTGGCTACTGGTTGAGTTGACGGTCCCGTTGGTCCTGTTGGTCCTGTCGACCCTTTCGATGTCAATGTTGACCTGGCCGGTATTCCGTTGTAGGCACAGGAAACATTGAGCCGGACACAGTTCCGGCAAGCAGGCCTATTCTCATCACACTGAAGTGAGTTTCTCCGAGTTAGCAGGCAAAATAAGGACTGACTGGTACGTGAATGGATACAATGTGCTTCGAGCAGTACTCTAGAGAACAACAATGGCCAGAAGTGCTCACCTTGACTTTCCGGAGCTTGCAAGTCCTACATCCGGTCTTCGATTTTGTGTGGCTGCGCAGCCGCCGGGCAGCGTGTAAAGGGGACGCCACGCGAGAAGGCAGCGATGTTTCGCTGCTGTGCGTATTCGAAGCATTGTGGTCTCGGTCGCTTTCGTTGGTGATGTTACTGGTGACGTGGTCCATAGTAGGTATGTTTATTGGGACAGTACCTGTCCGGAGGTACCTCGTAGTCGTTAGGGTGCTGTCCGAAGCGACGAGTTTAAGACCACCAGCTCGGGTTCGCATTTGCGAGCAATCGGAATGGAGATGGGTTATGGATCTCGATTAGGATGGGTTATCGGGACCCACATCCCGAAAGCAAGCAGTACTGTAGCCAATAACTAGAATCAATGAATGATCCACACTGTCCGACAGCTCGCTTTTTTATCCGAGCAACCCGACAAGTAGTTCATATTTGTATCAAGCTGTTTTGATATGGAGTTTGGTTTCTCGCTTTCTGAAATAGCAACCCTTGAAGGCACTGCCTCGAACTATTAGCTCGTGCTTTGGATCCAGACAAATTCTATTCTAAGAATCACAACGCCACAAGATGGCGAATGAAAATGAAACGTCGACTTGCTTGATTTGACCTCTTGGACATCTCCAGGGGCAGGCGAGTACTTAAGTAGGGAGCTCAAATTTTGCAAGATCAAATCCCTCATTTTCAACCTTTGAGTTGGGTAGAAGATAGTATCGTGTTGCTTTGGCCAGCTATCCTCCTCGTTACAATATTATTATCTGTTCACATCTTCCTCACAAAGAGGCAAATGAAAGACTTCTCGGGAGTCAATTCTGTGAGTGCTGCACAGAATGGGGATCAAGAAATCGATTTTCAGCTCTATCGATATGTTCCTTCGCTTCCGGCTGCGATCGTCAGCGTCATCGTTTTTGGAATCTTGACGGGTCTTCATGTTTGGCGGCTCTATCGAGCACGAGCATTTTACTTCACGGCTTTTACCGTGGGTGGTCTATGTAAGGATCAGCTTGGAGTTGTCAGATTGGACACATTGAACGTTGTCGCTGATCAATACTCTTGGTTCTTCATGATTAGTTGAAACTGTTGGTTATTGCGGGAGGATATGGTCTCACTTTGACCAGAATGCCCTCGGCGGTTTCATCACTCAAGCCATCCTCATCCTCGTCGCCCCCGCCCTCTACGCCGCGTCCATCTACATGATCCTAGGACGCCTGATCCGCACACTTCGAGCCGAGCATTTATCCCTGGTCCCAGTCAAGTGGATCACCAAGTTCTTTGTCACCGGCGACATCATCTCGTTTACGTTGCAAGCTGGAGGTGGGGGTGTTCAATCCGGAGGGACCCTAGACCTCTTCGAAATCGGCGAGAAGATTATCATTACCGGATTGTTTATGCAGTTGACCATCTTTGGGTTTTTCGTGGTCGCATCCGCTATTTTCCATCACCGGACATCCAGATCCCCCACTCATGTCGCAGTTCGGGGGGATGTTCCTTGGAGACGGTATCTCTGGGTGCTCTATTCGGCAAGCGGTCTCATTTGGGTTCGAAGTGTCTTTCGAGTTGTCGAATATCTGCAAGGCAACGGCGGATATCTCATTTCCCACGAGGTATTCCTGTATGTCTTCGATACGTTGTTGATGGTGGCGGTCATGGCCATCTTCCTGGTATGGTACGTCGAGCATCTCGAATCGACGAACGGACATGTAAAGCGGGAGCCCTGCAATTCCAGCGACGGGATGCTCGAAGAGCTCCCTCCATCCCGTTGAAAAACACGATGTCTAGACTTATTAGACTTTAGTCCATGTGCGCCTTTGAGGATTACCTAGAGGGATACGGATGTGTTGAGCCGAGGAAATAGAGTATACGAATGTCTCTTTGCCAACCGATGGGGGAAATTCTTCGCATTACATTGAAGAATGTGTTCCAGTCCATCCATGCAGCTCCTAAGCTGTCAATCCTGTCAATGTAGTGGAAAGCTTCACTAGTACTTCTTGTCGCGGGCCTGGATTAAACAGGAGGTACAGTTATCTATCCTGTTTGCCGGGTACCTAAGGTACCTAGCTACCTTTGAACTTGGAGAATTCGCATTCCTCAAAATGAAATGCAGATTTGAAATACTACCAGCACCAGTAATACCACTAGTCCACTGCACTACCAACCCGAATTGTGTAAGAATTTGCAGCAGCTTCTCTTTAAACTTTAACCATCTCCCTACCTGCTGATCCACGAGTACCGCGCAGAGTCGCACTCGACGGAAGCCCCCGACTAAGCTTCAACAGGCACTGTCAAATGGAGATATTATAGCACTTCAGTATTTGCTTCTTTCAACAGATGAATACTAGGGTTTCTTTTTTTTTTTTTTTTTTTTTTTTTTGTTTGGTACTCCCATCTACGGAGTTAGAAACGAGTAAAATGACTGTCTCAATCTCCTCGTCGAGTGTCCAAACTAGGAGTAGCCTATCATTCTACCGAACTAACATCATCAGATGAAAAATCAAGATTCCCTTATGATAAAGCGATCTTCCGCCGATGCCATTGAGACATACACTGAATCCTGTATTGAGTTGGAAGTGCTTTGTCTTCGAAACAACGTAACTAACCTTTTATTATCCTTAAATCCTCGCCTCGATCCTCTAGTGTCAAACTCCAGAACAACGAATCTAAGGTGGCATCCATCCCATCTCTTCAATGGCCCATTGAATCCAGGGCCTATGAACCGAATCCAGAATCCGCCATACCTTGGTTATCAGCACCGTGGGCCATCCCTGCAACCACCAGTGGCCCTCGAAGCGTTTCAAAAGGACGCAAAAATGGGCAAAAATGGCAGCGGCCTCCTGTGTCGGCTCCTTAAGGAGCGGCATGAAAGTATTTGCCAGTTGGAACTGCCACATGAACGCATCAACTATATCAAGGCGATGTGCCTCCTCGGACAAACATAGACTCAGTTGTGGGCGCAGCTTGTCTATTGCGACATTGTAGATTGATAGCAGTGAGGCGTCGGTGACTGTGGCGTTGACTCGGGCTTGGAGGTCCTGCAGAAGGTTGGAGTTTGTGTGCTGTGGTGCGTGACAAACGACCCAGCGAGCCGTTCCGTGGGAGATTAGCGGCATAAGCTGTCCCTCGTAGTTAGTCGAAATGAGCTCTAGATGTAACTGCTGGACACCCTGCAGGAGAAATAACCAGTCTGGAAAGGCTGAATCTCCCACGAGAAGTGATGTGTCCTGGCTCTTTGGGCATCCTAGCGCTAGCGTATTCAAAGTCGTGTCAGCAAGATGTCTCCAAGAACAGAAAGTGTCGAAAAGAAATAGACACACCGAAATACATAGTAAGAATGCTAAATATCCAAAGATTCTCTCGATCCTCCGGCTTTATACTTATCATTAATTGCATCGCGGTGCGACTCGCAATCTGGTGATAAGTAATGGCATGGTTGATAAGAAAATCTTTCCTGATCGGCTGATGGAGGGCCATATGCAGAGCAGAGACAGCCAGAATGGCTCGCATGACATAGTCGCAGCTCACACCGAGTCGGACAACGGTGTACTTCCAAAAGTTGCGCAAGGCGCCATCGTTTGACAGTGTTGTGTAAGTAAAGGTACAAAAATTGTGCAGCAGTTCCAAGTCATGCAGATTCAGGTCTTGGGAGGTAGCAGCATTGGTAGAAGAAAGCACATGCGGAGCGGGTGAAGGAGACACTCTGGGTTCTGTTGGGGTTGTCAATCCTGTAGGTCCTTCTGATGCCGATGGTGATGCTGCCGGTGCTCTAGGATAGCTGCATGAGACATTGAGCCTGACGCATTTTCGACAGGAAGGCTTAGTTTCATCGCACTGAAGAGATTGTGTTCCAGTTAGCCAGGCAACTAAGGAGTAGTATGAATGGGCACCACTTATAGGCTTCATGGAAAACAAGAACAAGAGAACCATGTGCTCACCTTGACTTTCCGGAGCTTACAGGTCCTGCAACCACTCCTTGACTTGGTGTGGCTGCGTAGGCGCCGGACAGCATGTGAAGGCGACGCCACGGAGGCAGGCTGCGGGTCTTCGCTGCTGCACGTATTCGAAGCATCGTGGCTGGTTCTGTTTTCGTTGGTAACGTTTCTGGTGTTGTGGTCCATAGTAGGTAATAGTACTATGTCTATGTGATCAGCAAGTACTGTACTATAGTGTTTAGGGTCCGAAGTACGAGTGAAAGACGACCCATTATTCGGATTCGCATTTGCATCTTGGCCGGATGATATGTAGGGCCCACACCTTTAAAACTAGTAACAGCCAATCAAATCGAGCAACAGTCCCACATTATCCGACATCTCGCTTTCAATCCGAGCAACCCGAAGAGCATCTATGTACTATGTATACTCGTACATCGAGTACTATATTTGATGTCTAGAGGTGTTTCTTCCCTCGGTTCCTCGCTTTTTAAGATCAAACTCCTTGACGGCAATTCCTCGGATCAACAGCTCAGATTTTCCGGATGTTAGTACCCATAAGCTGCTACACTTAGGCATCACAATTCGCGACGGAGCATGATACCAAATTGAACAAAAGTACTACATACTATGATGAAGATCCAGATTTGTCTTGATCCTCGCAACGTCTCCATGGGCAAGGGAGTCCAGAGTGTTGAAGTACTTAAGGCAATGCAAAGCTCGGTGTTTAGCAATGATGCTGTCGATCTCCAACATCCTCCCATCTTCAATGTCTTATTTTTGCTGTGCGCAGACGACATCAGATCAACTTGAATTTTGCCAGCTTCTCTCGTCGATTTGAGACATCTGTTTTGCGTCGTCGTCCATTGTTTGAGACGGTCAATGGAGGGCTCCTCAGACCCCAATGCAGCCGGCGCTGCACCAGACCACAACGGAGAATTCGATTTCAAACTCTATCGATATGTTCCCTCCCTCCCAGCAGCAGTCATAAGCGTCATCGCCTTCGGAATCTTGACGGGTCTTCATGTGCGGCGGCTCTACCAAGCACGGGCGTTCTACTTCACGGCCTTCACCGTGGGCGGTCTATGTAAGGAGCAGCTTAGGGTTCTCAAACTGCACAGACACATTGAGTGGTGTCGCTAATAAGTCTCCTTGGTTAGTCGAAACAATCGGTTACTGTGGAAGGATATGGTCTCACTTTGACCAGAATGCCCTCGGCGGTTTCATCACTCAAGCCATCCTCATCCTCGTTGCCCCTGCTCTATATGCCGCGTCCATCTACATGATCCTGGGGCGTCTAATCCGCACACTCCGAGCAGAGCACTTATCCGTGATCCCGGTCAAGTGGGTGACCAAGATCTTTGTCATCGGCGATATCGTCTCGTTTACATTGCAGGCTGGCGGTGGCGGCGTGCAATCCGCAGGGACTTTGGATTTCTTCAAGATTGGCGAGAAAATCATCATCACTGGACTATTCGTCCAGTTGATAATCTTCGGGTTCTTTGTGGTGACGTCCGCTATTTTCCACTACCGGATATCAAGATCCCCCACCAATGTCGCACTTCGGGGGGATGTCCCTTGGAGACGGTATCTCTGGGTCCTCTATTTGGCAAGCGCTCTCATCTGGGTCCGGAGCGTCTTTCGAGTTGTTGAGTATATGCAGGGAAATGACGGGTATCTCATTTCCCACGAGGTCTTTCTGTATCTCTTTGATGCGTTATTGATGGTGGCGGTCATGGTCATCTTCCTGATATGGTACGTCGAGCATCTCGAATCGACGCACGGATATGCAAAGTGGGAGCACTACGATGCTGGCAACTGTACGCTCGAGGAGCTTCCTATTACGTCGAGAGCACAGCGCATGGGCATGGATCTTCACCGAGAATAAACAGGAGATGTGCTTCGCTTAGAGATAGATAGACCAGATAGACTAGACAAGAGTTAATGTCTTTTTGTTGAGACGTGGCGGGTTCCTGCACATGGAAAAATAACCACGTATTGTCCTAGATAACCTACCTAACTGTCAACTGTTCTAAAATCCTCATATCCAACTCTCCTGGATAATCTGTTATTTGCGCGCTCGGGACAATGACAATTTGACCCGCTGGCTTGAGCCAGAAGTATGAAACCGATCACTTTCAGTCCATAGTAGCCATCACCGAGCAACAACGATAACCCCTAACACTACGCCGCTTCTTCCCCACCATCCAAACAGCCGTCCTGCGACTCCAAGGCGGCCGACGCCTAATCCAAACGGCCGCAATTCCTCGCCCCGTCGCCGTATATACTCTGCGACTCCGGGAAATACCCGCTCCGAAATATCGTGGATCTCGATCTTTTCCCGGTCATAGCCCGCGCGCACAAGCATGTCACGGTAAGCATCGGCCCGCATAAAGTTGGACCACGGCGTCGAGCCCAGGAGACAGGCGATGCGCAGGACAAGCCGCTGGAGCCACGTCACCGAGTCGGAGAGGATGAGATCGAACGCCATGATGGATGCGCTGAGCTGTTTCCGTGCGTAGGTGAACAGCGGCTCGCGCGACGGTCGGAAGTGGTAGAGGGTATCCAGCGCGAGGAGCCAGGGTCGGCTGTCAGTGTCGCTGTCGCGGTGGGCGAGCGCCCTCGCCGCTTCTCGTAGCTCGGGGTCCCAAGAGTCGGGCCGCGCTGCGTCGGCGCAGAAAAGCCGGATGTCGGATGACGCGCCGTTCAGCCGTCGTCGAGCGTACTCCATCTGCACCCGGTTGAGTGTGATGCCTACGTAGTGATTGACGAGGGCGCGTCGGCCCGGCGCGTTCTGCGTAAGATACATCGTCTGGTCACCGCAGCCGAACCCGACGTCGATGAGTCGGGCACTTGATGCCTTTGCGGATGGCCTGCCGTCCTGGTCGAGCAGTCCGGCATATTGGAGGACTACCTCCAGCAGCCGTTTACATGCATCCGGAAAGGTCAATCCTGGCTAAGTTGATCCGTTGATTTCAGTTCAAGTGTCGTTGCGCGACGGAGATCTTCACATCCGGCGAGCCCAGTAGAGTTGAGTAATAGTTGCGGTTGCATACCTCCCAGTAGCCCATATTCATCCACATTGACCTCGGCGGGATGTCAATGTTGAGAATGGCGTGTTCTAGACCGTAGAGATTGTTGTCGCTGCCTCGAAAGAATACCACGATGGGATACATAAGCGAGAAGGCAAGAATCCAAAAAGCGCTTCCTGCGAGCGACTGCGTAATCCATTGGCGCGTAGCCTTGTCAAATAAAGCCTGGAAAATGGACTCTATATGCAAAGCGGAAGAAGCCAAAATATACAGAGAGCTGGTCAAGATGACTGCGACCAGCCAGCGTCGCACGAATCTCGGCCACATGGAAACATGCCAGTTGCTCAAGGATGTATATTGAGCGACTGGAGAATCAAAAACTTTCAATTTTTAGCGTTACATTTTCCATTTGCAGTTAGCTGATTACTGTAGTCTCATGTCCTCAGGTCTAGCGGTCATGTACAGTTCAACAGTTCATGAGGGTCAGCGAGCTGTGTTGATGTTGCCTCATCGCCTCATCCACGGGATTTCGACGTCCAAACTCGAGGCGACCCTCATTGCAGACACCACGCAGCCTTCTAGCAACACCATACCATCCCAGCACCACCCTCCTGCGATGAAGATCCCGCCATCCCCGTTGTGCCAGTGCACTACAGGTTTCTCGGTGCCGGCAAGCTCCTGATCCGCAAAGATCTCATTGACGATGCGGCGGCTCTCGGGGCTGCGGAGAACGCGAGTGAATTTGGCCGAGCGTACGATGCGCGATGGCTTGATGGGCGTGATCGGGTTCGTTGTGACAATGAGCGACCGGCCTTCTTGCTCATGAATTGCCTCGGTGGTGCCCTTGGTCGACCGGAAATGAATCATCTGGTCGGTCGTCCCCAAGCTCTTCTTCCGGAATTCCGCTGACACACGAGGCAGGGACGCCATGTCATTGTGCGCTACTGTCTGCACTGTCGTTGTGGGGATCCGGCGCAAGGTGTCTCGGAGCGGCTCGAAGACAGCTGCGACTACGTCTGGCGAGACTGCGAGGACGACGAGGTCAAAGCTGTCGACCCTATGGCCGCCCGCAGCGTCGACGTAATGAAGCGCAACGCCGTCCGAACCCGGAACAACTTTTTCCACGGAGGCTTTTAACTGCACATTAAGGCCCTGGACTAGTCGGCCTTGGGCAGCCCGGACCCCGTTTTTCACCACGTAGTGCGGCTGTCGATGGGTGCGTCTCTTGTACTCAAGCACATCGGACGCCGGAAAGTCCAATAGTTCGTCGTGAGAGCAAGTGCACACGCTCGCCATCAATGGGAGTAGGTAATTGTCCACAAAGTGCCGCGGCAGATATATCCGCTGGAGATAGTGCCGGAAAGTCTCTGACCGGGAGCCCGAGGCTTCCCCGTAGGGAGCAATATAGTACGCGCATAGAGTGAACCAGAGATTGAAGAAGAGCGCGTACAAGGCCTCGAGCAGCCAAGAGACAATGTCTGCCGTTCGCGGGATCGGGGGAATGCGGTGAAAATTGGACGCATGGGTCATAGAGGGCTCAGCGGACGAGACATCGTCACAACCACTGATGCGCCTCGAGTCCAGATGCGTAAAGGTGAAGATGAAGTCCTGGGTGTGGTATGGCACTCCCAGATAGTCATACAGCCGGATCAGATTCTGATAGAAGCCTCCGGCAAACGCGCGCATCGGCACATCAGCCCAAACCGACTGAGAGGAACTTGAGTCCTCTGATTCCTGGACCCTGAGCGACTCCGCGCAGAATGACAGTTCCTCCCCCTGATTTTCTTTGTTTAGTCAGGGGTTCTTGACACTAGGCTGTAATTGCGCTACGCACCTTTTCAAACAATTTCACATCAAACCGCCTCTGACGGTCATGATGTAGTAGATGAGCGGTGACCAGGCCCGACAAGCCGGTACCGATGATAGCCACGGATTTCCTCCTCGGTTCGCCCATGGGGAGCTGGTTTGTTTCCCACGACCCAAGGTACACGAGCTGCAAGAAGATGAGAAATCTTCGTCGAGGAACTCCGCCTACTAATTAAGTAGATTACGGAGTGCTACTTGACACAACCCAGGCACTCCTATCGCGGTTTATACAGTTCGCTTCTCACATGCCGACGTGGTGGGACATCTCTTTGTCTCCAGAGAGGGTCCAAAATAATGCTAAGAGCACCGGTGGCTCGGCTCGGATCCAACCGTGGCGAACAGATCTGATCCGCTGGAGCATTAGTGTAGTTTTCTCTTTGTTGTAAAATGAAACGCCCATGCAGGCTATACATATGCCAATCGCGTGTCTGTTGCTTCTTTGCTCCGTTCCTCGGCTGCTCCAGTAATATAGACTGATACCCTCCGGAAATTCCATTGTTTTGCATTCTAGATCTCTGCCACGAGAGGTTCAAACTTGTGACTGTTGTGGTTTGACATTTGACCGATACGGCCGTACGGTAAGAGATGGCTGCCTACGAGTCACTGGCCGACTGAATCTTTTTCATGGATGGATCCAGGTCTACATGAGACTCCCGATGGTGGCTTGGACGCATTGGACGTATGTGTTTCCGAGAATGACACTACGGAGTCCTCCAGTGAATACCCAAGTTCCGTGCGATGATGATGCGATCTGGGCCGAATGTGTGCTTAATGGTCTTCACTAAATTTATGAACACGTGACGAGTCACATGATTTAGGTGGCTAAATTGTGTGGGTGTACTGCTTCACTAATTTTATGGGCACGTGACTTGCATTCTAATCACGTGATTAACATTTCACTATTAGTCAGCAATGCGCCTTTTGTTTTTGTTTTCCTGTCTCCCCTTTCTGAATTCACAACGCGTCCTCGCCCGACCTTCTCCACCAGATAGTTTCTCTCATAACGAAGCGCCTTCCTTATCGACTGTGTTGCTCTGCAAAACAAACATATACGATGGTCTCGGAAGAAGAAACTAGTTTTTTTTTTTTTGCTGCATCTGCAAGACAAATCGGCCTACCAAAGACTTCGAGTACAATAAGCAGGGTAAAAGGAAATTGACTTGCCAACGTCATAGTCGGAAAAGGCCATTGGAAATCAATAGATGGGAGGAATTCATTCGGGCTATCCGGAGATGGAACAGACCTGTAAGTTGACCATGAATTTCATGTTTCCGAAGAGATTGGCAACTTATATTGGGCTTCATTCTTTCAGGGCCAGCGGGAAATATTGGATGCTTCTTACACGTTCAATCTTGACAACCTTCCTGTCAAATTTGGCGACTTACGAAGGCGACCCAACGAATCGTCCGAGGGCAACCCCGACTCGGAAACATCTCTCATGGCCACTTTGAATGTGTTGTTGGGAGACCTCACGGAGATAATCTGGAAAGAGGGAGGTTTCCGATTCAGACACAAAGGAACAACTTTCCAGAGCCTCACATTTACTTATCGCTGCTGTCAAGCTCGCGCCCATGCGACAAATTATCAATCAACCGTTGACCCCCAATGGCGTCGTGATGGCAGGCGCATGACGCGTTTTGATTGTCAGAGCAAGCTCGTTATGCGCCCCTGCTTTCATAACCGAACATTATCAATCATTATCCATCACAAGTGGCATGCTCCTTATGAAGATGTGCGCGTCCCACCGATGGTTCGGGAATTAATCAACGAGCTAGTCGCGACTAAGACACCTTCGGAAATTTATCGTGAAATCCGGGAAATACCTGGGGGCGATACCGTCAGCCGGTACCAAGTCTATTATCTCTGGCAAAAAGCGAATGCTGAACTGTGGCACCGGGGATCCAGATCCATTGGCCTCGGCAGAAATACTCCTCTCCGAATACAGCCAATACAAAAACCGATATGATATCATCCAGGAGCGCAACGTCAGGGCGTTATACCTGTACGCTCCGGAGAATATTATGCAGCTTTCTAGGTCGACCACACAACTTGTGATGGATTCGGACTACGGGACGAATAACACTGGTATGGATCTTTTTGCTGCACTTGCCGAGATTGATGGCACTGGAGTTCCTTTGGCTTATTGCCTAACGGAGGTTGTGAAGCCGGAGGGGGCCGATGTGAAAGGGAAGAAAAAGAAAGTTCGTGCAGAACCTGGCGCAATTTCGACCGTGCTTCATCGGTTTCTAGAGCAGCTAAGAGACGATTTCGAGTTCAATCCAGCATGCTTCGCCATTGAAAAGGACACAGCAGAGATTGCGGCCGTGACTTCTGTGTGGGAGGGTGCCAAAGTTCAGCTGTGTTACTGGCATATAAAGCGTGCGGTCAGTTTGAGGTTGAACTCCTCGAAAGAAACAAAGAACCAAGACAGTTACCAGCCTGCAGAGGCGCAGCAAGTTATCCCTGAACTGGAGATATGTTGGGGCTCTACATCGGTACACCGGCCGCCAAGCCATCGGTATCCTGAGAAATGTGAGTGTCCGTCCAGGACAGAGAATTTTGAAGAGGAGGGGCGGCTGGAGCCGAGAACGAAGGATGAGAAGGAGGCAGTTTTGAACATGATGTGCCGCCATTTTCATCTTCATCCCCTCATTCCTGATCAGAATGGCACATTGAAGTCTTCTAAGCTCATTTATCAGGAATGTATCACAGAAGTCTACAGATGGTGCAAGGCCCGTGGGTATTTTCGACTGTGAACTTATCTTTTTGTGAATTGGTATTACCCAAAGCAGTGGGAACTGTGGGCGCGGTCCGCCGATCCAAAGCAGATTCCGACTGTCAAGACAACTATGATTGCGGAGTCCCACTGGCGGACATTGAAACATGATTATCTCCACCGGTTCAATCGGCCTCGCGTGGATTTGATAGTCTTTATCCTCATAACTCGCGTTCTGCCCGACGCAGAGCACCGGCTATCGGCAATCTTGAGTGGGCAGTCTCGAGTCCATAAGGCTCGATGGAGGGAAGCGTTCAAAAGGCAATGGAAAAGAGATGCGACAAAGCCAGTCGACCCACAAAAATTGATTGCTGATCATACAAACCCCGTTGATTGGGTTTGTGGGTGTAAAGCATTTCTTCAGAGTCGCTTTTTGACGTGTAAACATATCGTCCATTGTTATGAGGTCCCGGACCGAGTTCTTCCGCACTGTGAAGCGCAGAACAACACGTCCCTTTTGGAAAGGCGAGGGGCTCATTCTACGACCGGAATACGCGCCCGCTGTGCCAACGCAAGACCAAGAACACCAAGAGCACCAACTTCAAGATTCGGACCTGGAGTCTGCAAGCGAGCTGGACTCTGAAAGGCGTCAGAACGCGAGATGTACCTTGATGATGATCAGGATGGCAACGACTCATGGGAGACCCGCGCCGAGAAAGGTAGGAAAATGTAGCAGACTTGCTAGCGCTGTATGAGGACCAGGTGCGAAGGGAAATGTGAAATGGGTTGACTACTTTCTCGAAACCCATAAGCAGGACTGGCTTCTGGTGGAGGAAGCCAACTTTCTCCGTCGCAAACGAACCATGCCGAAGAATTCGGAATTTAAGCATCGATTCACTAGGTTCCTCAGGTAATCTGGCAAGGAGCGGGGGATTGCGTGAGGCTTTTTGTTATGGCGATGGAAGTTTGGATCTGACTTGGTCATTTTTCTGTGCCAGGAAGTTAATAACGCTAACTACTCGTAATCTTAATCCAGAAGTCAGTTAAATTCAGTTATACTGATTATGTAATGAATCACGTGTCCATAAAATTAGTGAAGCAGATTACGGAGTACACATGGCTAAATTTTACTAAATTTTACCAGATGGAGAATAACTAGTGTACTAGTCGTTCTTCCGTCCTTAAATACCTAACGTACTCCGTACCTCGTACGTAATTTGACTGAGTTATGGTCGTCGCGTATTGCAACAATCATGTGCATATTCGATCCGAGTCCAAAAAGCGAGAAAAGAGTGGCCTGTAGCCCACTCCAGAAAACCTTGTAGCCTTGCCTTGCCAGATTATCTGAGGTACTTTGTGAGTGGGTGTTTATACCCGAATTCCCCGGCAAGGTTCGTTTGTGACGGTGGTTCGCTTCATCCACCCGAAGACGATCCCTCTTATGCGCTTCAAGGAAATCGTCCACCCATTTCACATTCACCTTCGCGAGCTGGTCTCGTAGAGGGCTAGCATGTCCACCAACATCTTTCTGCCTTCTTCGGCGCGGGTCTCCCACTATGTGCCATATGTGCCATATGTGCCATCATCCTCGACATCTTCAAGGCTGGACTCGCATTCGACTCGGTGTCAGAGCCTAACTCGCTCTCGGACTCCAACTCCGACACTTGATTTTTGCCGTCTTGCAGTTTTCGGGCTTGAGTCGTCACAGCCGACGCATATTCCGGTCGTAGAACCAGCCCCTCGTCCAAAAGGGAGGCGTGGTTCTGCGCTTCGCCGTCTGGAAGAACTGCGGGTCCGGAAACTCATAACAGTACAGTGAGTGCACGATATGTTTACATGTAAGAAAGCGACTTCAGAGAAATGATCGGCACCCACAAACCCAATCAACGGGATTCGTATGGTAGTTTCTCAACTTTGGGTCAGCTATTTTGTTGCGTCTTTCCTCCACTGTTTTTTGAATGCTTCTCGCCATCGAGCGTTATGGACTCGAGATTGTCCACCGAGAATTTGCCCGCAATCGGTGCTCTGCGTCGGGGAATACGTGAGTTATCAGAATGAACACAATGAGGTCAATGCGGGGGCGATTGAAACGTTGGAGGTAATCATGCTTCAATATAAAGAAAAGGCAGGGTTGCGGACGAGCGCGGCACGGCGAAGCAAAGGCACGACAGACAGGTTGACGCGACAGGAACGCGATAAGACAACAGGGGAGAGCCTTCGAACTAAAACTTTATTACATAAGCACTGTGATTAGTTACCAAGGGAATAATCACGTGACTTTTATCAATTTAGACTACGGAGTACTCGTACTCGTACGCACACAGGAATAAATTCAATACGGAGTACTTAGCGGCGGGGGCCCAAATTAACCTACCAAACTGCCCGGTTAGGTTTGTTAGCGGCAGGACATATGGTCACGTGAAACAGGCAGTCCGCTCCTTGCCCCGCGCTTGTCGAACCCAAGGGATGCCCGACATCGAGCAGACTCCTTGTCCGTCCGAGCTGTCCAACTCGAACAGCCATTATTTGCGGGTCTCTCTGCGGCTATCTGCTCCGAGCTCAGCCGTGTTTCCTTCTTGCTGCATGCCACGTGACTGACCTGAGTAGTTGAGATCACCGCACCGCAATCTTCAATGAACCACGGAGGACCGGGGCATTACGCGGCCAAGTTGCGTGACTTTGTCCTTTCTGTTGGATCGTAACAAAACACATGTGCGCCGTACGCTACAAGTTTGGCCGGTTCTCCCGTTTGAC
This sequence comes from Thermomyces dupontii, assembly GCF_041956625.1. Taxonomy (NCBI): domain Eukaryota; kingdom Fungi; phylum Ascomycota; class Eurotiomycetes; order Eurotiales; family Trichocomaceae; genus Thermomyces; species Thermomyces dupontii. Next base: position 2,124,318 of record NW_027192309.1, on the reverse strand, counting down.
GACTGCGGGAGCCTACGCGAATACCTGACGACTACAGTACTACCACTTAAGAGAACGCTCTCCGCATTTGATTCGCACCAACCCAGTATGGTGACATCCGCTTCCAGTGCATCCACATCTGACCAGTCGGCATGCCGGAGTCCCGGCGATTCCGGGCCCGCGCGCTCCGTCGAGAGCCTGCAAAGCCCGCAGACCCCACGAGGGGAAGGCCGGCACATCTCGTTTGCAGGGGATGATGTCCGGCGCAAGTCTGATGTTTCCACCACCGGCTCAGACGCCCACTTGTCCTCGAGCAATGTTGGCAAACAGACCAATGGGGAAGGGAAACCAAGCAAGAGGTTTGCGTCGCCGCCGCCGCCGAGGTATGTTGGGTCCATACACATCCACGGGCCATTTACTGACCTGCGCAACATAGCAGGTACCAGCGCGGGGTGTCCTTTGACACATTTGACAACCGGGATGCTTCCGATTTCTCGTTCACCCTCAATTACAAACACAACAACTACCAGGCTTCGCGGCGCAGTCGGACATTTCTGTGCGGGACGGACCAGAATGATTACTCCGAGTTTGCGCTGCAATGGCTGCTTGATGAGCTGGTGGACGATGGTGACGAGATAATTTGTTTGCGCGTGGTGGAGAAGGACTCCAAGATCGCCAGCGATGCAAGCGTGGAGGAGGGAAGGTATCGAGAGGAGGCCGAGAAACTGCTGCAGGATGTGATTCGCAAGAACCGCCACGATGAGAAAGCCATCAGCCTCGTGCTAGAGTTGGCAGTTGGTAAAGTGCAGGAGATCATCCAGAGGATGGTGAGTCTTACACGGAAGAAGTATTGGGCGCCTAGCTAATTCTGCTTGGAGATCCGAATTTATGAGCCAGCTGTCCTGATCGTCGGCACGCGGGGGCGAAGCTTAAGCGGAATGCAGGGTCTTCTCCCCGGCTCGGTATCCAAGTACTGTCTTCAGCGATCCCCAATTCCTGTAATCGTTGTCCGCCCGACGACCAAGAGGGAGAAGAAGAAGAAGAAGCGGCTAGCAGACCCGACCCGCCGCAGCTATAACAATATCCTGCAACTCAGCGAGCAGCGTGGCAGTGGCCTGTTCAGCCCGACAGTTGACAGCGCAAACAGCTTGGCCACGCCGCCGAACGAGGAAGCTGAGGCCGTTGCCGACGCCGTCGGCCTGCCCCGGCGGTTCCGGAATCTGGCAAATATAAGCAGCGAGACGCTCAAGGTGCAGGAGACGAAGGCGGATGATGACGAGAACAACGACGGCGACGATGACGAAGATGCTGCCGAGGACACGACAGCCACCGTCACGCAGAGCCCGCGATCAGCGGATCCGAACACCCCGGCGGGCCGTGAAGTCGATGCTCCGCCGTCGACGTCTACCACGAACACCGATCCGTCGGAACCAGACCAAGACCGGGCCTCCCAGGCGGGTAGCGTCCGCAGTTCAGAATCCACGAGCTCCGAGTCCAAGACTCCTACAGTCGAGATCACGGTAGTAAGCGCAGACCAACAGACCGTTGGCCAGGCCTGAACCTTTCTATCCTATTCCTCCTTTTGCCGTTTCTTTGATTCCTTTTTTCTTTTTGCGCCCTCTTATACCCAGCTCACGCAGTAACGCGCTTCATGAGCTTGTTTGTGGGATAGTATGAGTTAGTTTGCATTGGATGAATGTTTTTTTCTTTCTTTCGGAATTAGTGTTCAAGGGCTATAACAATTTTGCTTGACTGTAGCGATCATTACGTCCTCAGTAGGTGTAGGCATATCAATGAGTAGTGCTGAGTAGTTTGTGTGCATGGAGTCATGCAAGTCTCTCGTGCAGATTCGACGAAAGAGATGGCAACAATGTAGTAGGTACTTGGAGCAAGACCTCTCCCGAGCGAGACTTGCTGTTGGATCAACTCGTTTTTTGAAACAAGCCATTGATGGATGACTGCCACCAAGGAAAAGAAACCCCCAATGTATAAGACAGCTCTGTTTAGTTTAGCCTAGGGAACATCAAAATGCGTACATACATGCATACATACAACAAAACATCAACCAGGTTCAGTGAAGAGTCAAGGTCAGAGTTGTTAGGATCAAGTTAAGAGAAGAGAGAGGAGGAGGAAGATGAGGAGACTGAACTTGGCCGCCCTTCAAAATGAAGAAGAGAACAAAGAGGAAATGGATTACTAGTATGGGATCATCGGCCTGAACAACAGGAAAAGAGGAAAAAAACAATCACACCCAAAGAACAACTTTTGTCTTTCCGAGAACAAAAAAAAAAAAAAAGGTAACGTAACACGAGGGAAAAAAAAGAAAGTTATGACATACATCAATCGGTAAAGGAAAAATGCATCACTCTCTTGACAAGAAACTCACGAAACCAGACGGAAAGCAGAAACGAAAACAAAACATGATATCAGATGCACGTTCATAACAAGAAGAGTGAAAAAAAAAGAAAACCGTCTATGCCGTTCCGTCTTCGGTCTGCGTCGCCGGCTTGGACTTGCTCAGTTGAGGTGATGTTTGTGTTGAGGGCGGAGAGGTGGCTAGGCTGTCCCGGTCGCCGAGGCTTGCTAGGGCGCTGTGGGTGTCGTTAGCATTGAATCATCTCCTGTTGTGGAAAGACATACCTGAAGGCATTGATGGACGAAGTGCTCTCCTTCTCCTCCTTCTTGCTCGCCGGCGGCGTACCCGTTCGGCTGCTCGCCGTGCTGTCCTCGCCTCCGCGAACCAGGTTGCCGCCAGGGCCCAGGTTCCGGCGACCGCTGCTGCTGCGTGACCCGAACATGCTCGATGGGCCAAACGACATGGGTTGTGTCTGCGTCCGGCCCGTCTTGAGTCGCCGCAGGTCGTCGCTGCCAACCTTGCTCGACGTGTAATCCGGCGGCGGCTGCTGACTGCGGTAGTCGCCTGTCGAGTGCCGAGCATCTCCTCGGCCAAGTGGCGGTCGACTTCGGCTGGCCTGCTGTCGGATCTTTTCCATCTCCGCCTCTTGTTGCTGGCGTGCCGCCTGTTTCACAACGGTTAGAGTTTCCTTTCTTTACATTATGCTATTATTGACCAACATACCTCTTCTCGAATCTCTTGGAGCGTTTTCGGCCCCTTGTCACCACCCTTGGTGACCCAGTTGGCACGTCGCAAATCAACAACATCCTACAAATCAGTTAGTCAATGATCGACTGACGCGCAAGACAAAAACATACCATAAGCATGAACTTGAGCCGACTCTGCAAGCCTGGCGTCTCAATCATCTGGCCGATCCGCTGGAAGTATGCATTCATCATTGCATGGCCCTTCTCGGAAGCATCCAAGCTGGCACCAATCGTGCGGAGTAGGTTCGACAGACTCTCGACCTCGGCCTCCTCAGGTACGCCCTCATAGTCCACCAGCTTCTTGACACACTCGTGCATAATACGCTCCGTCAACATGCCAAGCTTGTACAGCTCGCCGATGAACTTGACCAGCCCGAGACCACGGCGCTTGGCCGCAGCAGCAGCGTAGTACTCGTCCGACATCATGGCCGCCTGGTCCGTCGAGCCCTCCGGCTTGGGTGGCAGATTGACCTTCCACCCACGCTCGAACTCCTCCTGGCAGCGGTTCAACAGGTACTTACGGAAGAGAGCACCGCCAGTGACCACGTTTCCGTTCTTGTCCTTGACGTTCTCATCCCGGATCTCGGGACTCATGCTCTCCAGCATCTTCTTGCAGAACTTGGCGTACATCGAGGCCCAGTGACCCTCGTCCGTCGCCTTCTCGAAAGTGAGCTGGATGACCTGTCGCAAGGTTCGGCCATCCGTTTCGTCCTTGGACTGCGACGCAATTTCGAGGATCTGCGCCGAGATGCGGTCAAAGTTCTCCGGCGTCATCTTGTTCAGAGCGGCCTTGACCTTGCGCTGCACCATGTCAGGAGGCATGTGTCCATCCGGCCCAGTCGTGGCAGCAGCTTGACCGACACTACGAGGCTTCCAGCCGGTGGCGGACGTCGTCAACGGCTTAACGGGCTGGCCGGCCGTCAGAGGCATGGCCTTGCTGGCCTCCTCCTCCTTCTTCGCGGCCTGTTTGTCGCGCTTGCTCGACGTGCGCGTCCCTGTGCGGCTAGAGCCTGGCCGCGGCGACTGTGGCATGCCGCCGTGCAAAGAAGCCGATGACCCGGTCCGTCCCAACGAGCCGGGGCCCATGCTGCCAGGCCGACCGAACGTGGCAAACGGATTCGCGCCCATGGAGGTCGGGCGACCACCGGTGGTCGAGGGCGTGGCTCCGCCGCCAGACGTGGGGAAGCGATCGCGGGCGCCGGCTCCCACGGTGGCGGTCCCTTGCCATTGACCCATCGTGAAGGGCTGTGGAATGCCAGGCCGCCCAGACGAGCTGCGCCCACCCGCGCCAAGTGTGCGAGCAGACTGCGGACGACCCGAATCGCTGGGCTCGCCGACAGTCTCGCGCACGCGGATGTCCCAATCCAATGTCGGCTTCTCTTTGAAGACGTTCTGGAACTGGAGAAGGAACTCCTTGTTGTACTTGAACTTTCGGTCGGCCGGCGCATTGGCATTCAGCGCGGGGTTCGGCGACACGATCGACGGCGGATATTGGACGCGGGAGAGATCGTCCAGGAACCGGGCACTGTGAAGCGATTTGAGAGCCGCACTCGGTTGCGGCGGCTCGACAGGCTTGCTGGTCTCCAGCTTCAATGGGCCGGGCTTCTGTTTCCCGCCGGCCGGTTTCGCAGGCGGTCCCATGTCCGACGTCGGTGTCTCCTCCTTGCTTTCGCTCGGTGGCGGCTGCTCGGATGGAGGTGCGCTTGGCCGCCAGCCAGTACCTTTGCGCAGCGAAGCAAAGAGCTTGAGATTCTCCTCTTTGGTTGCCTCGTCTTCCTGAGAGCTCTCCAGCTTCTTCAATCGCTCGGCTTCCCGTGCTTCCGCCTCGAGCTCTGCCTGTTTCATGTTCCGCTCGTATGCTTCCCGCTCTTCTCGCTCCCGACGCTCCTGCTCTTCTTTCTCGGCCTGCTTCTTTCGATAGTAGGCCTCCTCGGCCTCTCGTTCCTTGGCCTCGATCTCGGCAAGTTCACGTTCAATCGCCTCATAGTCAATCTCCTCCTCTTTGAGAGGAGGAGGACCAGGCTTCGTTTCGGCGGGCTTTTCTGGCTCCGCCGACTTCGGCTCTTCTTGCTTAGGCTCGGCGGCTTGCTCCGGTTCTGCTGGCTTAGCCGGTTCAGCCGGCTTCTCAGGCTCGGGCTCCTCTGCAGGCTTCTCCGCCGGCTCCTCGGCAGATTTCTCCACAGCCTTCTCTGCAAGCTTCTCTGGCGTCTGGGCGGCTTCCTCCGCAGACTTGGTCGGCTCCGACGACTGCTTCTCGGACTCTGGCGCCGGCTGAGCGGATTCCTTCGACTCCTGGGGGGTCTCCTTCAAGGACAGGTTCTCCATCGCTTTGCGAGCCTCCTCCTCCTTTCGCCGCTCCTCGGCCTCATCCTGCTCAATCTTTTGCCGGACAGCCTCCTGCAGCTCCTTCTTCTTTTCTTCATCCGTCTTTGTCGGCTTGCTTTCTGTCTTGTCCGAACCAGGCGGTGGCGTTGGAGCCGACCCCTTAACAGGAGAAGGAGTTGCCCGAGCCGGGGACGGAGGTTGCTTGTCAAACGACTTGACCGCACCGCTCTTCGGATCTTTGATCACCACGGCGCTTTTCTTCGTTGGCAGAACGAAGTTCTTCTGCGGCGCCGGACTGGTGTTAGACGGTTGGCTCGCGGTGTGGGCGTGACCCGGCGCCGACGTCGGCGGGCCTCCGGCGGGCGGTGGAACGTGGCCCAGGCTGGAGCCTGGGCGGTCATTCGAAACCTGCGAGGGGGTTCTCGACAGCGGGGTCGATTGCGGTGGCGGCTGGGTGCCGTACTGGTTTTGAACGTAGGGCGCTTGGGGGTTGTAGGGAATTCCGTGACGGGGTTGAGGCGACGGAGGGGTCATGTACATGTTCTGTTGCATTCCGTAACCTTGGTAGTAACCATACGAGTGATCATAAGCGGCATGAGGATAGTTCTGTTGTTTCACAACCATTAGATACTGTTCAAACTGGCCACTCTCGGGGGCAGTATTCAAGGGAGCAGTGGTGTTGACGGTGGATGCAGGGGGAGGAGCAGAGTTCGAAGAGCCGCGGGTGTTATGCGGCTTCTTCTGCCTGGCTGCGGGTTTCTGGGCCGATTTCGGATACCAACGGGGTCTTGGGAAGAAAGCAGTAGAAGGGGTCCTCACAGGTTGGGGAGGCATGTGCTGATTGTATCCATACTGCGGCATCTGCGGGTGCGCCATCGGAACCTGGTTCATCTGGGGCGTAACGGGATGCGCGTTCGCCATCGCAGGGCTTCGCTGATGCGGCGAGTTCGGAAACGGAGGTGCAAGCGGGCGGCCTTGGTTATGGAACTGGGGTCCCATGTTCGGCCCTCCACGGGGCTGGTTCGGGGTGTTCCGGTAATTGGGCCCAGGGGAGTAGGGCATTTGATTCTGGTATCCCGACTGCGAGTAGCCGCGTCCGCGACCACCGCCGCCTTGGTAACCAGGGCGGTTGGGGCCACCGGGACCGGCGGGGATGTGGCCACTCATGTCGCTATGGGCGGACTGGGAAGACTCGCGGCGCAGGTGGGTGGCTTGCGGACCGGCATTGATAGGCATCTGGTTGGGTCGCATCTGTCGCTGCAGGCGGTGGTTAGCATTGTCTGCTGACCAAAAGGAGGGAACACAGGCGGAGAAAGGAACAACATCATCGGTCTCGGCTTTCTTGTCATTCTTGTGCTCATCATCATTGTCACTTACGGCATCTCCTGACTCGCCAAAGCTACCAAAGTTCGGTGCGTTCCCCTGGGCATGGTACGTGGAGGGCGGCCGGCCGCCGCTCGACGCGGGCTGCGGGATTGGAGACGGCGAGTTAGAAGGAGAGGAGATGCGGGGATTCACGGACTGGTTGCCGGCGAGCCCCGACTGCGGCTGGGCGTGAAGCATAGAGGGTGAGCCCTGCTGGTCGAGGGACCCGAACTGGATACTGTTGGTTCGATGGGGGCCTGCACCGGACGGCCCGCCATTGGGGATGAAACCGCTGGTACCAGCGGAGCTGATCGTTACCGAGGGTTTTCGGGAGTGATCGCCTTGGGCGCCGGGAGCGCCATTGACGATGGTCACTCCGGGGGACTGATTATTCTGCATGGAGAATCTACCGTTCACTGGAGAAATAGAAGGCGACTTTCCATGGTGCGCGACGTCGGCCGAGGTCAAGGTGGCGGTCGCGTCCGTCGCAGCGGCGGTTTCGACCGAGGGCGACGGAGAAGAGGAAGCGATTTCCGCGGTGGTCGAGCGGCAACGACGAGGACGCAGAGACTGCGAACGCAGCTGAGAATGTGAGACGGGCATTCCCGACAGAGATGATGGAATGGGAGTGTGCGGGAGGTGGTGAATCCTGCACAGAGGATGTGGAAGCGGGGAGAACGGGGATGACGCACCGACTCTAAAAATCAAAAAGGAGGAAAGGAGGGAAATGAACAAAAAGAAGAAAAGTCACTCGTCGAAGCTGATGCTGCGATGAGTCGAAGATGTAGGTACGTGCTCGTCGTCTGATCTGGGACGAGCAAAGAAATATCGCAGCAACGAAGAGACACCTGCGGTCGGCGAGAAATGCGGATCGAAACGAAGAACCGATCAAAGAAACGTAAACGCAGCCGTCAAAAAGGAGGCGTTTGTAGGGGGGCTGCGAGAGAGGGCGTTTGAGGTGCGGACTGGGAAGATTTTTCGTTTCTGCGCACAAATAACCGGGAAAAAAAAAGAAACGAAAAAACACGATCGGACACGAGGAGAGGCCGATCAGACGTAGACAAGTCAGCACGTTGGTATCTCCTCTGGGTAATTAGAAGGAAAACCCGGAGAGGAGAGGAGAGAGAGCGATGGAGAGAGAACCAAGAGAAGCGAAGGGGATTTTTTCTTTTCTCTTTGGTGGAAAATTCAGGCTTGGCCGAAGGGTTTTCCAGATCTCCTTCTAGGAGGTAAAGATTTTATTGATTATTTTGTATTACCTACTGCACACAATCTGATTCAGTAAAGACTTTTTTCGTCCTATTTCTCTGATCCCCTTTTCACAGTGCTTTCTTCTCCTTTAATCCTCGTATTGACATGGCGAATGCGATTGAATTCTCTCATCAGGCCATACCGTATTTGCCACCAACGCTCCAAAAAGTTCCAGGATAAACTGACGTCAACTGGCAAAAATAATAACCTCGACGCACGAAATGAATAGCAATCTGGTCTACTTCGTGGTGGCTTCGACATCTATCTACGCAGAACTCCGGAAACAAAATCAATCGGGCAACAACGCAGTTGACACCATGAAAGAGGAATTTCAAAGACTATCAGCGTATAATCCCACAATTTAACGACCATTTGATCCTGAAGCAGTTCGCCGCTGAGCACTGTCGCGACCACCAAACCAGCCGCTAGCCCATCCCTCGTTTGATGAGAGCGGCGCGGTCGAGTCGCCGAGGTCTTCCGGCTCTATATGGTCGAAAGAATGCTCGCTGCCATTCTTCCGCAGCCCTTCGTATGAGGCGCCATATGCAAGATCCTCTGTATCATCCCGGTCTCGGCTGAGCTGTCGTTCCTCGCGGGCCAGCGCTGAGACGAGCACCTCCAGCCGCTCCCGTTGCGTCGCGTAGAACCGTGCTTTCTCGCTCTGGGACATCGACGCCACTTGATCCGAACGCAGGATCCCGCTCGCCGCAAGCTTCTCGGCCTGGGTCTCGCGGCTCTGCCCCGTGGACGCGATGGCCGTCACGGCGGACGTCAGCGTCGAGTACCAGTCAGCGGCCGACGATGGCAGCGCGCTGGCGGCAGCCGTCGGCAGATTGAAGCGCGAGAATAGCGCCTGAGCATACGCGGTCGGTCCCGCGGCAGGGGGAGGTGCGGCGGTGGTGCGGCGCCGGGGCTCCAGTCCCAGAACTTTCTCGCGCACCCAGTCGACGGCCTGATAGAAATATTGCAGCCCATAGGTTTTGGCTCGTTCGTGGATGCGACCTATCATTTCCTCGATCTGCCGCTCATGCTGCTCGAAGAACGGCGCGACGTGGGTCTGATAGATGATCCGAGCCCCTTGAGTCTGCGGCAGGACCAGGTAGCTCAAGAAGAAGAGGCGGATCCAGCTGTAGAAAGGAAACCTGAACCAGACTCGTTAGATACTTTCAGGAGACGGAGTCGAGGACAGGAGGTTTTCTTACCATGAGACGATAAAGTAGACCCATGACTCTGCGACCAGTATGCCCGACAGGACCACCCAGTACATCAGCCATGGTGCCAGCTGCCTCGGGTCGGACGCGCGGATCGCCTTGTATGAAGCAAATGCGGGAAACAGGTACGATATTCCAGCGCTAGTCGATGGACGATCAGGTCAGCGGGCCGCAGAGCCTCTCAGACGAGGTAGTTCACTCACGAGAGGAGATCGGCAGCAAGGCCCAGCATTTCGAAAAAAATATCTATCCCTGTTCTTCGAGAGTAAATGAAGCAGGAGTTCCTAGCGAGCTCTATTCTGCGAAAGCTATGTTCTATCGACCATGCAGAGGCTGAATCTCCTGAATGCGGCGTGACTCTTGGATCGGGCTGAGTGTCAAGCCAACCCGGACCACGAAGCTGCAAGAAACTGTCTACCAGATCATGGCCTTGTTGTTAACCCAACGTCGTATAGCTCTCAGTCCGATCAACGACCTCGTCACTATCTTCGTAGCTGTCTGATTCCGGCAGGCCCCGGCTTACGTCAGACCCCAGGTGCGGCCTCTACAAGACGCGACGTGGGCCGATCAACGATCCGAATGCGGAATTCGTCAAGCTGAGAAGAAGAGCACTTGCGTCTTGTTTGACGTGACCGGATTGAACGTTGGATGATATAAAGATGAACGCTCTACGAGGACAATTGATCATGATGCAAGCCTGGTTGAACGCTGGTGCTGAGGGTTGACCCCGGTCTCACTCCGCCACTGGCCGATCGCGATAACGATCACGTGATGATAGTCTATGTACTTAGATTACGTAATCCCGAGACATCCCTCACCTGCCTCGCGTTTGACGACGATGCAGACAACGTGACATGAAGGTGGCCATGTCAAGGATTGCAATAACTGATGCAGATTGCGACATGCAAGCCTTTGAACTAATAGATCCAGGAACAAGAAACTCCGACACGCCATGTGCATTGCAATCATCTCCACGGCACACCCGGCGTACTCGCTGATTGTTGCCGACAACCGCGATGTAAGCTCGAATCCGGCTATTCTCCGCGAGAAGAAGGTATTGACGATGCGTTACAGGAATTCTTACACCGACCAACCGCTGCAGCCGATTGGTGGCAGGCGCCGAACCAGCACGTGTTGGGTTCACGAGATCTCGCCCGCCCAGACCAGGGGACCTGGATGGGGGTGACGAAGCAAGGGCGGATTGCGGTGCTGACCAACTACACGGAGCAGGCGCCGATCGGGTCAGCGAGCCGTGGCGCGATTGTAAACGCCTTCCTGACGCAGCCCCCCACCGCGGCGACGGGCAAGGACACGACGCGCCGGTTTGTTCAGGACTTGATCGACAGCAACGTGACGCGGAACGTAGGCGGGTTCAGTCTTGTGTGCGGCCGGGTCAACGAGCCGCTGGCGGTGGTGTCAAACCGCATGGAGTCCGACCCAAACCGTATCCCCTGGATCGGGGCGCGGCGCGGCGAGACCGTCGCGCTCAGTAACACGGTGTATGGCGATCGGTCGTGGCGCAAGATTGTCAATGGGGAGAGGCTGATGAACGAGGCCATCGAGGCGCACGTACGGGCCGGCGGTAATGATGAGGACGATCTCATCCGCCGACTGCTCGACGTGCTCAGCACGGACACCCTGCCGCGTGTGCCGGGCCCGTTCGACAAGGAGAAGCACATGGGCCTGCTCCGTGAGTCGATCTTTATCCCCGTGGTCGGCGATCGTCCCGATGGCGGCGTGGAGATCTCGAATCCCGCCAAGAAGGACAATGGGGGTGATCCGACGGGCATAGCCCAGTATATGTCGGGCCCCTACGGCACACAGAAGCAGACAATTCTCCTGGTGGGTTTTGATGGCCGCGTGAAGTATTTTGAGCGCACGCTTTACAATCAGGATGTGAAACCGGTTCCGATCGGGCAGGGCGATCGAACATTTGAATTTATGGTGGAGGAGTGAAACCCATCAGTCGTTTCATCATCATACCGTAGATAATGAGTATGATAAAAAGTTCACACCTTTCTCCGCAACAAGCCTTTGAAGAAGTCAAAGCTATTGCTATCGCTCTGCAACTGCCACACTCGGCCTGTGCGCCGGTCGTCCGATCCCAACTCCTCTGCCAGCAGCAGCCCATAGTCGCGCGTGATGCCCTTGATACGTGCGCGCACCCCGCCTTCCTGCTCCAGCGTAACGTTCTGGTCCATATGCAGCCAGTTCGCGTAGTACATCTCCTCGAAATGCCGATCGAATCCCGTGCGCCGGAACCGGAGGTACAGCTCCTCGAAGACGGTCAAGATGCGCGCTAGCAGCTTCTCCATGGTCAGAGGGTGTGCCTTGGCCGCGGCCGGCGCGAACCGTTCCAGGACCGCGTTCAGCGAAGTCGTCGGTGAGGCATTTGTCGCGTTGAGCCCGATCCCAACCACGGAAACGTACTCCTTGGACGAAAAGTGCGAGTTGACCAGGACGCCGCAGATTTTGGTGTACTGCTTCTTTTCGGGCTGCGCGGGGTCCATGGCATCTGTTCCATCGGTCAGCTTGGATCAATCTCGAATATATTTGAGAAGCTAGACACGTACAAACATCATTGGGCCACTTCATCTTCACTGGCACATCCTCGTAGCCCTGATCGTAGCTCTTGATCCCACTAACAACCGCCATCGCGGCAAGATACTGAATAAACACGACCGGTGCGGTTTGCATCTTCTCGACTGGATGCCGGATGACGGTCGAGAACATCAACGCTCCAGCAGGCGACACCCAGACGTTCGACCCGCGACCTCGGCCGGCGATCTGCACCGTGGCCACGGCAGTGAAGCCGGTTGGAAGGTGGCCAAGGAGCTTGGTGTTCCTAGACCGTGTTAATCTCTGGATTTCCGTTGCAAAGGTCTTGACTTACTTCTCGAGAAGAGTGTTCGTACTGGTTACTACCTCGCCGTACAGTAGATACCGGCCAAAGTCCACGGCTGCTTCTTTGGACAGCGACTGGTAGTGCTTCAAATGCGAGTAGAATGCATGGTGGTTCCAGCTTGGTGTGATCTTGGAGGGCGGGATCTCAGCCTCGTGGATCAAGAGGCGTTTGACGATGGCGTTGTAATCAATACTCATCTCAGACTGCTCCTTTATAGTACTCTCCTTCGGCAGGGCCTCCTTTAAATCCTGCATCTGCAATGCACCAGCTCCAACCCTCCGAACGAGAAACGTATCATTGTCGTCTTTGAGATAAGACTGCCCGCCGTCCTCGCGCGTGATCAGCGCGTCCAATGAGGCAGTCAGGCTGCGAGTGTACTCCGGCTCTGCAGACGACAAGTGCAAGCACGACAGCGAAGGCACCGTCTCCGTCCCTTGACTGACCTGTAGTCCAAGCTTCACGAGACATGCCTTGAGGAACGCGGTCCTCGCGCCGTCGTCCGCCGCGAGCCTCTCGACAATCTCGGCGTACTCGGGGCCGCCGGCGGCTTTGTTAAGATTGATGGCTGCGAATCTGAAACAGAAATCAGCTGGGCCAAGCATACAAACTCCATTGAGCGGTACGTACTCTGGATGAGGCCCAGTCAGGATAGCCGCACCCTCTCCGATTTTGCAGTAAATGACAGCGGCGGCGCCCTCGCCCGCATCGACGTCGAGCTGCTTATCCTCGCGGTCGTAACTGGCCAGCACCTGGATGCCCTGATCGGCATACCGCGGCGCATCCACAAACACCCCGCCCCCATTATAATAAACCCTGAACTTATCCGGCGCCGCGTCGCCACCCTCGCCGGCTCCTTCAAGAGCTTCCCGCGCAACCTGCACCTTCGCTGCCCTCGCCCCTGCCTCACTATTGTACACAAATCCTTCAAACGCCGGCCCGCGGCACACGCCTGGGAAAAACCCCAACTCCCTATCCCCAACGACTTCCATGCCAGGATCGCCGACGGCGAACTCGCATCGCCGACTCCCGTAGTATCCGCCCGCGCAGAACCCAAGGTAGGCGCCGCCGCGGCGAACGAACTGCGCGATGCGCCGGTTACCCGCGCCGTTGAGAGAGGCACAGTACCCACGGTCCGCGCCGCCGGGAATGACCAGCAGTGCGCAAGACGGGGCCCAGGGCTCGTTGATGAGCATGTCAGCAGTCACGGGGATAACGGCATAGGTGGGGGCAAGGAGCCGGCGGAGGGTATAGAGGCAGTGGCGGACGGAGTCGACGGTGGTCCCGTTGTCTAGCTGATCAGTTTTTTTCCTCTCATTTCAATAATGATTGTCTCGTCGGAACAGGTGAGTTTACCGGAGTAGACAAGCACGTTGAGCTTCTTAGAGACGAAATTACCGGCCGACATGTTGGTGCACCACTGCAGAAACAGGACCAAAGAATTTCTCAATCAATTTGCAATCTCCCATCAACTTCAACTATCGCATCCTTCGGGACTAATTCCAGCTTCCAAAGCCGAACAATGTCCAACGACGCAAAGCGGGCGACAGCGGGGCTTTCGCAGGATGACGACGACGACGAACCAGATGAATGGTAAGCCTCGGAAGCTAACGCAGGGGCGCGAAATGAGGGCGGATCCGATTGACGCTGTCTGGTTGCAGGGACAAGCGGATCTTTAGCACTGGCTGCGCAGGTACTATTTCCTATGCATTCGTTCATGAAGAACTTGTCGCTAATGAGGGTCCCAATAGAGGAGCAGCGCAAAATGAACGACTGCTACTTCGAGAACAGAGACTGGAGGAGCTGCAAGAAAGAGGTGCGCTTCCCAACTCCGCCCAATACATGTACATCAGCACCGAGCGATTAAAGACCAGAGAGATACTGCCATCAAGCTCCATGAAGAATCAATCCCACTGATCAATTGCAGATGGAGGCCTTTCGCGAGTGCTGGAAGCGGCACGGCAATGACCAGAGGACCGAGAGCAAGGACGCCTGAGCAACCCATTCTTGTAGAATATCTGCTCTCCTAGCTAGCGATCAGACTCTGAAAATAGACATCATCTCTTCTCTTCCAAGTACCAACGACTTTGAAGCTCCGAGCTTGTACAGAGGAGAATCGTTTCCAGATACGCTCATCTTTATCCAAGAGTTTGTCACGTGACCAGTATTAAGGATGAAGCTCAACGAGCAGCTCTCGCTGTTCATCAGCAACAAACCTCGACGATGCACGTCGCCGCTCTCCGCCGGTCCATTGCGACCGTAGAGGCGCTGGGCCGGTGGCGCCCAAGCCCAAGGGGTCCAAGAACCACGTCCGCGCAGAGTCCGCTATTATCATCAATCCGCAGCTTCACCCAGACAACGCCCGCCCTCTCCGTCGCGCCCAAGCGACCGAGTGCCTACGGGCAGACCACCGCTACACGCGCAAATACCGGCCCCCCGCCGACCACAGAACGAACAGCCGCTGCAAACCCTACCTCCAGCTCCTCCTCTATCCCAGTTTCATCTTCTGGCTCTATCGGAGCTCACGAGCCCACCACCGACAACATCCTCCACAGCGGCCTCGCGGACCGACCACAAGAGCTCGAGCAGACGGCGAACGGCAGCGGTGGAGGAGAGCGCGTCGACTGGACTCGCTCCTTTCACGGGATCAGCTCAGAGCCGTTCCCCAAGGAAGTCGCGGACGTGCTCCTGGCACCCATCGACCCCGATGAGGTCGAGATCAAGCCCGACGGCATCGTTTATCTGCCGGAGATCAAGTACCGGCGGATTTTAAACAAGGCGTTTGGCCCCGGCGGGTGGGGGTTGGTGCCGCGGAGTGAGAGTATTGTAACGCCCAAGACGGTGACTAGGGAGTATGCATTGATATGCAACGGACGGTATGATATTCTTGCCTTTCCGAACGCGCCACTTTGGTGGTCATAGACTAATTTTTTTTTCTTGTTAGGCTTGTTTCGATTGCCCGCGGTGAGCAGGATTATTTCAGTCCGGACGGCATCCCCACGGCCACCGAAGGCTGCAAGTCCAACGCCCTCGTCCGGTGCTGTAAGGATTTAGGCATCGCTAGCGAACTGTGGGATCCTCGCTGGATCCGGAAATTCAAGGCCGAGTACACCCGCGAGGTGTTTGTCGAGCATGTCGTCAATCGCAAAAAGACAAAGATTTGGATCCGCAAGGATGATACCGTTATGTATCCGTGGAAGGAGACGAAATAGACTCTCAGTGACTCATTCCGGGTTATGTTCTGCTCCTCTCTGGGTTTCCTTGGGTGGTTGTATTTTCTCTTTGCATGTACAGTACTGGTTGAGTTCGATTCATGTCATGTACCTGGTAGGGTTCGGGTAGGGAACAATGCATCCGGATCTAACGCGAACTACCTACGTGCACAGATATCTGAGTCGAAGTGGCATTAAGAATTCATATCGACATGCGCCCTGAGATCATGCCAAATGCCAGAAATCAGGCTCTATCGTCACAAACAGATATTTAAGTATCAACAAGAACGTCTCCTGTGGGTGGATATAAACTCGAACAAGATAGCACAGATTCCAAGCCGCAGCTTGTTTTTGCAGACGCTCATCATCGGTTCAGAACATTTACCGCTGCGAAGGATCACCAGAAGAACCGGGCGAACCGGCGCTCCGACCCTGCGGAGACTGTCTAGCCGCCTGCTGCTGCGCGAAAGCGTTCCCGGATTGGATATATATTGCCCGAGCTTGCGACGCAACCGCCTGCGTTGGCTCAATGGCAGACACGCGGCGGTCGGGGAAATGCGTGGTTGGGATTGGCGGGCCGTCTTGGATCGGGCTCACGGGGGAGCCGGGCCTGTCGGTGCCAGCCGCGCCGGAGCCTGAGTAGTTGTAGCCCTGGGATTGGTAGTGGGATGGCTCGGCAGCTGTGGTCGTTGGGATTTGTACAGTTGGGGCGCCGCCCTTGCGTCGACCCGTGGACGGCTGTCGCAGGGGCGCGGAGTCGCCGTTGTTGCCGCCGTCCGGGCGCGGCACGGCTAGCGTCTCCGGGGCCGTCGAGACGTTGGTTGCGCGGTACACCTGGGCAGACTCGTCTGGGCGCGACGTGTCGTAGCCTGCCGGTCGAGTGTTCAAAGCGATGGCGAGATCGGCCTCGGTGGCATTAGACCAGGACGATGGGCGGACGTCGACGCCGGTCGACCGCGCCTGATCGCCAGCGGCCAGCTTCGATACAATTTCCGCCGTCTGGCTCGTCGGCACCATGCGCTTTCTCTCCTTCTCCTCCGCCGCCTTCTCGCGGTACTGCTGCGCGAGCTCGTCCGTGATCGTGACAGAGTACGACGGGTTCGACGGGTCGCCCAGCGCCGCGCCGCCGCCGCCCGGCCCGTTGATCGGGATCTTGCGAATCGCAAGCACCAGCGCGCACATGAACCGAGACCGCCGCGCCGCCCGCACCGTCTCGTTGGACCAGTTTGACTTGTGCCGGATCTCGAGACGCAGCTCCAGCTTGTCCATGTTTCCCAGTCCAATCACCTCGATGTCCACGTCCGGCTGGAAGTCGCGGCAGTTCTCCTTGTCGCGCACGAACCGCTCCATCTCCGCCTTGAGCAGCTGAATGTCCGCAAATGTCGTGGCGAAATCCACCGTCAGCGTGATCCGCTCCCGCATCGCCCGCGACCGCGTTACGTTGTCGATCCAGTTGTTGTTGAGCACGACATTGGGGACCTGCGTGATGCGCTGCTCCGCAACCGTTCGAAACACCGTGTACAGCAGCGAGATCTCCTCCACAAACAGCTCCTGACCGTTGATCTCGACGCGGTCGCCGACGTCGAACGGATGCTTTACGAACAAAAACACGCACGATCCCAGCACCTCTTGTGCTGTGGTCGCGAAGACAAACGATAGCGACAGGATCGTCGTTGCGCCCGCCGCGATGACCGTGCCCGCGCCCGTCGTCACAAACGACACAAACACCAGCACCATGATGATAAAAGCCACCAACATCAGAAGCCGATCGAGTACATGGATCGCCTGGTCCACGTCATGCATGCTCCGCGCGATCGATTTGCGCACTCGTCCCATCTCGGCCACTGTTAGGATCATCTCCTCCAGGCTCACGTCACCGTTGCCGTCCCGGTCAAGCATGGCAAAGCATTCCGCTGCCTCTTCCTCTCGCCCGGAGCCAAACACCTCGACGATGTCATCGAGGTACAGGGCATCTTTACCTTCAACCACAAACGACAACCAAATGCGCTTGGCCAGGGCTTCGCAGGAACGCCGCCTCTCCAGGGCATTGATGACAATGGCGTGAGGAGTGGAGGAATTGAAGAGCTGCTTCCCCGTGAGCTCCTGCGCGACGTTACCAACCGCGGCAGATACTTTGTCGCCCAGACGGCCAACGCCTTGACCGACATTGCGGATCAGCCGCAGTGGATTCATCACCGAGTCCCTGCGGCCGAGGTCTTTCGTACTTCCCGTGAGAATCGAATCTGAAATGATGGCATCTTCCTCTCGAAATTCTTTGCAATACTCGGGGAACAAGGCGCGAGATGCCTCGTAGAGCTTCCCCAACAACTGAATGCTGTGCTTCGACTCTTTGATCCGCGAATTATACTGCTTGCGGTGATAGTTAATGGAGATCAACTGCACAAGCGTCTTCTCTGCCAGCAGGATCAAAGTACAGACCAGCAGCGCGAACAGAATCTGCTTGAGGGTTGACTCCCAGGGCTTGATACCAATGTCGCCGGTCCGTCTATTGTCAGGATTCTGAGTCATGATAGGGATAAAAGTCGCTAGTGACACAATGGCCCATCCCACCAGGGAAATCGGAATCTCCAGCGCCCGTAGGACCAGGGCATACTTCTTCGTGCCAGAGCTAACGATACCGGCAAAAAACTGGAAGATCACCGGCAGGAAATGTGCGAATATCTTGACCACCCACAGACCCAGCCAGACAACCTCGATCCACGTAAAAAACCAGACGATGCGAACTCCGCCGATTTTGGAGTCTTTTGCCGCGGTGGCACCGACAATGATGGGGATTGCGATGATCAGGGCCAACGGCAAGACGTAGATGAAGTAGCGCGTCACGATGGAGAAGTTCAGAATGGCCTGGTAGATGCGGCCCATCTGGTTTAGGTAGCCACCCTCTTCACTCTCAATCTCATACACCCTATTGTCGGTCTTCCTTCTTCCCCCGAAGCCAGGGCGGCTGAGACCCGACTTCTCGACGGATTCCTCGCCGGGGTAACCATTGGTACCATTGATCTTACTGCCGCGACTGGACACCGGGGCCAGAGGGATGTCAATGGTGGCGTCATTGGGATTTGTCGTCATGTTGCCGGTATCCTTGGTGTCTGACTGGTCGGCCAGCTGGCGGAATCTGTTTGCAGAGAAGCGTTTCTCGCCGACGCCCGGCCGACGAGACATGGGATGGCGATCTCGAGGGTAGAAATGGGGGACCAGCCCGCCAAGACCAAGCCTGGAGGAATGCGTTCTTACTTCTAGAGCCTCTAACCGAGGCAAGTGAGGTGCCGATCAGCTTAGATCTGCGGCTAAAATGCGGGTTGAATGTGGGTGAGGGCTCAAAAATGGTCGAATGGCCCATCTAAAATCTCCGCACGCATTGGTTGGCCGTGCCAATTGACGTGGACGATCTGATGCCGACTCGTGGAGAAACTGCAGAAGAATTAGAAGATAGAAGATCGAAGATCTGCGTGCACGAAATGGGTCTCTGCTGAAGCTATTGAAGTCTACCCATCCAGGCAAATGTCAATGAGCGTGAGAAAGATATGGAAACAATTCTAAGGAATGTAGAGAAAACGAATGACGGCTGGCATGGTCACAGCGAAGAGCAAAGAGAAAATCTACTCGATTCTGTGTGTTAATTAACTACAAGGAGGTCTGCGCGAGAGACGACCCTGAATCATTTCCCGGCGATGAAACAAAAGTGCGAGTGCCGTGACTAGCCAATCAGCGTTCGAGATCTGATGATCCAATGGTAGTCTTCGATTGAGCGGGGCCAACAAAGCTTGTTGGTTTTGGACCCAGATCTCCTGGTGATAGCCACTCGTGATTGGTTGATAAGACTCTACATCTCTTTCTAGCCTATCGGAGCCAAAGGCGGATTGAGTGCATGCAGACGCAGATGCAGTGCACTCCGCCTCCATAAACGCTTTGTCCAAGTTTTGTGTCTTTTAATCCTCTCAAAGAAAATGAGAGATCGATGCAGGCACTGTGCAGAGCACTGGCGGTCAAGTTTTCTCCCGAGCCTCGAGACAGACTCCGAAAAGAAAAGGTACCAACACAATCAGCAAAGGCCATTGAGCAGAGCAAGTCGGGGACTCAATCCCTACCGAATTCTTCCATCACAAGTTGAGATCCCTTTCTCCATATGGTCACACTTTTTTTCAAACAAAGAAACGAAACTACTATTCCCGGATTGACCTATGTGCTCTCAGACCCCGGTTTACACGCATCCCTCCTCGAAAGTAATTGTTCTTGGACCAATGTCACCGATGACGGCGATGAGTCGCCTGGACTGCCTTATCGTCGAGATCATCCCAGACGTATCTTGGAGTTCCGAACTCATAATGATAGCGTTGCTGACCGCCCAAATTCAACCAGACTGAGAATGGCATCGTTTCCGTTCACAAAATGGGGTAGTAAGCGGATAAGGTCAGGGGAAGATTTGGTGAGGCAACCACCGAGTCGCCCTGATGATCAAAGATAATGGGTAATGGGCTTTGGCTATGGTGTATTTATTGCAGAGGGTATTGTCTTCTTTGTCCGAGGTTTGATTGCCTAAAAGGCAACATACAGTTTGCGGTCATTGGCAAAAGGAACTTCGCCGAAATAGGGGATGTCAAGATTCTCTTGGTTGCTCTATATTCTCTAGTGGTTGACTCTGAGAGGTGCTGCTGTCAAAGTCGCAATATAGGCATGCGGAATCCCATCTCAATTGTGGGATCAAAGGCCATGTACAATATATACTATCAACGGACGTTTCTCATGAAGACGTTGTGTTGAGGAAACCGCCCTTCTGGGAGTGCTTCCTTTCCAGCCTTTTTTCTTGTCGAGCTGCACCTAAGCTTAAAAGTGTCAATGAGTGTATGTACTTTGGTGTGTAACGCCGTCCATGGTCAGACAGCCACGTCAAGGCCGTTCACTGTCCCCGTTCCTGTCTCGGTCCTGAGAATATATGGAGTTCTGCGGCACGAAGTTAGGTTCAGGGCAACATTCTGAGGCAGCAGGTCTTCGTATCGAACTGTAGCGTGTTGACGGCAGCAGCATAGAAGCGTGGGAAATTTGGCGAAAAGTCGGGCAAGAGAAGCAAACGATAACAGAATGTCACAATCCAGACATTCTATTCCTAGCTTGCGCTTTTTTCCGCTCAAATTACCGATCATCGACCGAGTACAGCACGCCTCGGAGTTTTTGTCGACTTTGTGAGATAGGTGTCATGGTCAGTACTCACTGTCGAAACGGCTCCTGGCTCTTGCCGAATGGTCCATGTTTGGGCGCCCATGAGTTATCGATGGCTGTTGATGAAGTTTCAGAGCTGAATGTGCTGACTTTTCAATAGTTCCATACTCATCCGAACTTGGTAGTTGCTGCATGGATTTCATTTGAAACCTACAGTCACAAGTGGATGATCCACGAAAATTCTTGTTCGACGAAGCGCATGAACAACCACAGATTTTGAGAGTACCCTTCACTCGCTTGCTCTTCAGCTTTCCTAGGTTCAATCATTCAGCTACTTTGTAAAAGTTGATGGAAGCTGCATATCATCCTGATTAAGCGGTGCCGCTGGACAGTCGCCTTTACATGAGACGCTCTGCTTGGTTTGCCCGGTTGGAAGTAAAGGTTGTCCACAGGCAACGACAACTGCAGATTTTTACCGTGTTCTAAGTAACGGAAGAGTAGGCGGGATCCTTCAGCAAAATCATTGATTGAGAAACTCCAGCGACCGAGGTTTCGATGGGCCAGTGTCACTGGCAGTTCATCTACGGCGATAGCAGCTGGACAAGCCAGGTCTGAAGAAATAGACCGAAAGCTGTGAACTCTTAAGCTTGGGACTTGAGATTGAGGATTGGTCATGAGCCTGGTAATCAAACAAGTTGGCTCATGCGGAAGGATGATATTTACATGGTGTCAGCCATGGTGATGAACAAAAAAGCAGATTTCACATTCGAGGGGAGGGTGGTTTCCTGACCTTCGAAGCTCATGAATCTGATGATGTCAAAAGAAGGGACTCACACAAAACACGAAACAGGGCAGGAATAGCCTTGGAATTCGTCCCAGACAATCCCGATGGAACAACGAGCCGGTGAAAACCGGCCCCGGCACCTCACCCAGCGCGAAGGGCACCAAAGACTTGGATCCCATGAAGTTGACTTGTTCTATGCGAAGCGCACAAACGATAGCCAACGGTGACATAGTTGTAGCAGTTGCTCAATCTCTTTTGGCCATTACACAACCTTAGTAGCCGTCAGGTCAACCGACCGTTATGAGCCAGTCAGGAACGCCGAAATCAAACAGGACTCCGTGATTTGCACCACGACACATTCACGAGGACATCGAATGAATCACTTCCATCAGCGGCGAAGTCAATGTAAACCCCAAAGGAGTTCATGAGCTGATCAATGGTGAAGCAGACTCACCCTTACTCGTAGGCCTCTTCTAGTAATCGACGGTTCGCTCCGGATCGAAGTGAGCAACTTGAACGTCCCCGGACGTGTCGGACACTATTTCACGGAGCGCTGCACCCGGGCGGGCTCATGAGTTTGAAGTGGTTGCAATGACACTGATACTATGATGGCTTGAGCAGATGATGATACATGGCACAACGATCAGTGATCTGCGAGGAATCTTCGCCCGATAGGGTGACACAGCCTGAAGACCAGCGCCTCTTCAAGGACAAACAGTTCAAAAGGTTGGTCGACATTGCATGGAAAGCGGCATCTTTTGTGTGTCTGGCACATCAACCAGAATATGGTGAAACGCGTCTAAGACATGAATGTTTCGTGGGAGGCTACAGAGGGTCTGGAAGGGATGAGCCGTGCAGATAGTGTATATCTCCATAACCATGTCCAGAACCACGCCGTACAATCCCCCCGTTTCTTGGAGCCCAAAAACGAATCCAACGGAGAACGTGCTCATCACAGCGGTGATGCTTAGAAGCCGGAGCAATTGGGTACTGGTAGCGGTTGGTTTGTAGGTGCAGTCAACAACTCACTCATAGGGTTTGGTCCTCAGAAGCTCGAGGATTCGGGCGTAAAAATCAGAACCGAGCTATCTTCCTTGTCGTCGCCTTCAACTCGGACATACCAGGTATCCTGGCTTCCAAGATCAAAGAGAAAGGCCTGGATAGGAGTCTTCCGGTCCAGCTGGTGCAGCTGCGAAAGAGGAGATAATTGCCTTCGCTAGACGCCATGGCTACGCATTGATTCGCCTTCGGTCCAAGTCTAGGCGAAATTGTCAAGGTGTAACCTGTCTCTGTTGCGAAGATACCTGGAGGTACCTCGTGAGGTACGGTAAATAACTACTTACATACCTAGGTAGGTTAGGTTGTTCCCAAAAGGTTCCAACTTTCCCCAATAAGTTACTTTTAGTCACGTGATAATTTGATGGTTTATGTAAGCTTCTCTAACCCCGGTCCTGGATTTCGATTACTAAGCCTCGCCATCGTCATCGAGCTCGCTCTCCGACAGCACGGTGGAAGTCTTCCTGTTGGACCTCGAAAACCTGCATAAGTTTGTTGAGACGGGAGAAATCGTTGCTCTGCGTGTTCTGCTTGGTCGTGGCGGTGCTATGAGTACTCGAGCGATATGAGTCGAATGACGTGGATCGTCAAGCCCGACGTCCATACCAACCTCCAGGCCCACGCCGTCCGCAAACTCGCTGTCCCACCTGCGACGATCGTTTCATCGAACGTCTTGTCAACCCAGCGACGAAACTTCTGGAGATGGTATCGTCGAGTCGATCGCCGTAGTGGCCGAGATTGGTATGGAGGGCGCTGGGAACACTTCCTGCAACGTTTCAGATCGAAACAGGATCCGATTATCCAACGTCACATGGTGTATCATCGATGGAATAGACGTCTCAACTATGGGCGGCCTTGGTACGGTTGGTCATGGGGATGGACCCGACATTGGTCCGGTACTAGCGACAGCTGGGAACAGCGATGGCGGGCTAAACTGGAACGCCTGCGGCAGCTGCAAAACGAGCGATTCGACAAGCAGCTGGCTGAATTCCGGAAGCTGATCGAAACCGATCCGTACGATTTTCTGTTCGGACGAAGCAACGAGTGGCTATTCCGGAGACCCGGCGATCATCAACCCCAGCATGAGAAGTTCGAGCCCCGCCGGGATGAACCTGTCGTCAAGGCGACTTTGGTCAACGAAAAGCGACCCGACGACAGTTCTAACCCGAGCCAAAAAGTGGAAGCTTCCGCACAGGGATCCGATGAGCAGGCGATGCAGTACGATCCCATCACGGGCCGAATGGTGCCGCGGTCACAGGCTGATTCCGCTGCTGACACTGCCAACTCTGCCCGGACGGATTCAGCAGGCGAATCCCGCCAAAACGATATGGTTCTTGGCAAAGCTTCAGGAACAAACACATCGGAGCAGACTAGAAACGAAGAAACTGATCAAGGAACGGGCGTTCTTCACATGGCTGGGCCGGAAGACGCTCAAGAGAATAAGGTGCAAGCTAATGAAAATAGCGATGTGAATAGGACTTCGGCAACTTCGTCTACAACCGGGACCACTCTCAAGACAGATAAGCCGAAGTTGGAGTACAATCCGCAGGAGACTAAGGAAGACGATGTCGATTTGCTGCGGGCAAGCGACATCCGCGCATCTTACTTTTCAGGAAAGACAAAGCAGGAGATTGCAGAAGAAAAGAAGGCGGCCAGAGAGGCTCTTGAGAGAGATTTTGACTCATACAAAGAGCCGGAGGTGATCGACGTCGGTGAACTTCGAGCCAGAGCACGTCGTGGCAGTGTACATGCGAGCAGCGAGCCTGTCATCGATGTCAAGGCCACTGTGCGGACGGACGACGCCGATATCGGTCAACAGGACAACGTTACTTGCACTGACGAATCCACCGCAGGCATCAATCATGCACCTCGGGCATCTAGTGTCGAGACACAAAATCCTGGAGGCATTGCCGAGACAAAATCCGAAACCTCTGGCGACCATGCTCGGACGTCGTCGATTGACAACGTGGTCCGTGAGGTGAAGCAGTTCTCGGAATCCGTCGAAGCGCTGACGGCGGAACTCCTGGAGGCCTGCAGACGTCTCGAGAAGGTCAAGCCTGGTAGTCCGGAAACGTATCGCGTTCTTGCGTACGATGCCCTGAGCCAGCAAGTTGTCATGGCGGAGACGACGTCAGCTGCATATACTTCGCAGCAGCGCATGCATCCTACAGAGGCTCTGCAGCGGCTGAACAATCCAGCAAAGTTCCTGCCGTTCTTTGCGCAGCTGCGAGCAGATGGCTTTGAAATCGTATCGGGTTGCGGCGACATTCTCGTGTTTGCCAGAATCCCTTCTCGTCAAAACCATACAACTTCCGAAGGCTCTGTTGCCGAAGAATTTGTCTCCACAGCTAAAGCCAAGCCAACAGCGACGGCTCCTGATCCAGTCGCCCACGGAGAGGAGGCGACATCGACAGAACGCACACAATCATCATCCGAATCTTCATCGCAGAACCAAGGCGAGCCTGCGACAGAAAAGACTATGCTCTCTGCCATCCCACAGGCCCTCCGCCGCATATTCCTCACCGGGGCGGGAATGGCAGGGACCTTCTATGCCATTGGTGTTGTATGCGAATACTTCCGTACGGGTGGCAGGGATGGTCTGGGACCAGAGGGATATCTCACTGCATTTGAAATGGACCGTAAAAAGAGAGATTGACTGTGGAAGGGCCTTGATTCTCCCCTCTCCTGTGGTCGCTCACTCCTCATCTCTGTAAGTACTGTATGATCTCTGCTCAAGACACAGCCAGCTATAGCTTTTAATGTCACGAAGTATGAGTCTGACTTTAGAAATCAAAGAGCAATTTGAATTCATGAGACATAGTTTTCCAGCTATCATCTGCTCTAATGTCCCCATGTGGCCAGCGTCAACATTCAAGCACCGAGTGTCCATTCGGTCAGGTCCCGCTCATCATCACTCTCTGAGACTCCAGCTTCGGGATCCATCCAGTGGCCCCCGTCACTGATTTCCAGTTCCCTGGGCTCAGTCTGTGTGCTCTGTTTGTTGTCGGCGGGTCAGCAGAGAGACCTGATTTTGTGATGGAATGTCAGGCGTTGCAATGTACCAAGCTTACCGTTTCACTAGCGTCATGATGACCACCGTTGTGTTCTCCTGCAGGAGCTTTGCATTCCTGCATCTGCAACTGTTCGCCGAGAGGATCATGAATCTCAATGCATCATAAACACACGTGGTCCGCAGTCACTCACAGATGCTTCTTCTTCCCCATTCTCCTCATTGCCATCAATGGGTTCAATCCCTTCGTCATCATCTTGGTCGCTTTTCCTGCGCCTGTAACCCCCATAACAACCCTCAAAAGCATCCTGCAGTATGCCCAACTTCGCCTTCCCGCTCATCAGATACTTGACCAGCGCGACAACCGCCTTGTATGCCTCAAAGAAATCCTCTTCGCACCAGAGGTCATACTCGCGGCTGGTGACTGCACGGAAGGTGGACAGATCGGGCTCGCCGCCGAGGTCGTCGAGGATATTGTCCAGGACGGAGTAGACGCTTTCCCGATCGACGACCCATCGAGTCCGACCCGGGGTTTTGCGGTCGCCTCTCACCCGGCGATGCAGCACCCGGCGACGGATGATCAGCTCATGCTCCTTGTGGAGCCAGTGGGCGGAGGTCTTGAGTCCGGGCCACCACGCGCGAAGGATGTACAGCCGCGAACCGTGCAGCCCGATTAGAAAGGTTTCCTGGTCGCGCAGCTTGTCTGCGGGATCGTCGGTGCGGTAGAGGTTCATGAAGAGCTGGGACATCATCAAGCAGATGCTTTCTGAGAGGGTTGCTTCCAGGGGTTGGGAAGTGGTGGTCTGATCCATGTACTCTGGTTAGAGTCAACAAACCACAGCATTGGAGGGTTTCCCTTACCACTACAAGAGGCACCAGTGGCCGTGACTTGCCGGGCGGATCGTACTGGATACCGATATAGCCCACGCCGGAGGGCGC
Source organism: Thermomyces dupontii (assembly GCF_041956625.1). NCBI lineage: Eukaryota > Fungi > Ascomycota > Eurotiomycetes > Eurotiales > Trichocomaceae > Thermomyces > Thermomyces dupontii. The sequence continues at coordinate 2,098,004 of NW_027192309.1, read as the reverse complement.
CTCAATGGGGCCACCTTGATGACCGGTGAAGAATGAGGTATCCCACGGGGCACGCTTAACCCTATCCACACATTATTACTTCTTTTGAATCCCGGAGAAGATTATGGAGGACAACTCACGTCAGATAAAAAGACCTTAACGATCCATTGTCGACTTTGCGCCTGCAAGACACATCTGAGAGAGTTTCCCTGACAAACTCAACAAGCGCACTGGTCTGGGCTCCGAGGCTCCGCCACCTAACCTCGGCGGCGTGATTGAAGAGACTGCCTCCGTCAAAGAGCGGCCGCGCAAAGTCTGGACATCTCTTGAGCTCCCAGAAGAACCCTGCAAAGGAACGGTCTCGGGCAGGCCACATGTGGAGGTTTACCTCGCGGCCGTTGTGACATTGTCCGACTCGGAAGATCCAGGGTATGCGATATTTGGGCACTGTCCCCGGTTGATCAGATACAGCAGGTGCATGAGAGGGAACACAGAGACTCACTGGTGCTGGATGAAGCCGCGTTCGCAAAGTCTTCAGTTACGATTTCATCCAAATCGCAGCGTAGGAATACCCTGACCATGATATGCAGCACTGGGATCATGAGCTGGGGCATTTCGTTGAGATCGTCTGGATCCGCGGTCAGTTCGTAGACGGGCATGTCCTCATCTGCTTCTCCTAGGGATTCCTCTCTCCGATTTGTGTTGATAGGTGAACTCTGGAGCAAAGCCATGATGATGGGTGATGTCTGCAAAGGCAGAGTCGATGACCAGGCGATGAAGAGAGATGATGTGGAAGAGAGAGACGGACTTGAAAGAAAAGCATGGCAGCGTGAAGGCAGCTCAGAACCGAGCACACGTTAACGCGTTCTTCCCGTGGTGCAGTACGCTCAAGTCATGATCTCCTGAAGTCTCCTGCCCTTCATGCACCACCAATCGACACGCGACAACCAACTACTCTGTGCTTTTCTACAAGCTTGGTATATAGCCCATAGGACCCAAAGTCCATGGAAAGGTTCATCCAGGAAGAAACTTTTACTAACAGAGTATCTTGATGTTGCCAGAACTGAGAGTTCGCTCGCAAGCTTGTGGTTGTGTGAATAATGCCTAAACTGGCAACATCGGATTGTTCTCTTATTATAGCGGTTATCCAGTTCTTTACTTTCTTCAACGGTGGTATGGTTAGTCCCTCAGCAAGTATATTCAGCAGGCATCTGATTATTTAAATATGTGTCCGTCCTTGACAGGCACCAGAGCTGGTTGGTTTTCGAATATACCATCGAAGACTCCGAGTACGTAGGTACGAGTGCATCAAGCTAACAGCTCGAACGCTCATCGCATGTTCATTCAAACCATGCATTTAAATCCAGGAATCAGAGCCCTTGAACCAGGTCCATCCACATGTGCCTGAAAACCACCGGACACTGTCTTCAACTACAGGTAGAGTATACTATACTTTCAGTTTGCCTTCGAAGGCTCGGGAACGCGCATCAACGTGATCATCGTTGGAAGTAGTCATTCCCTAAGCCACTGGAATTGCGGGTAAAATATCGCTTAATTCTGTAAACTCCAAATAAGGGCACAGCTAGATGCAATTCTCAGCGCATACCCTACTCCTCAGACACTGGCAGCAAGGACTGAAGAGTGGAAGATTCGTCCTCAAAATGAGTTTGTCGTTTTCCGTCAACCACGTGAGAAGTCTTGGCGAACAGGAACAGGTTTAGCGTGGTTTGGCGTTCAAGGAACCCCGAACCGCATCGTTGGAGAATGCGAGGATCAATCCATAACTGGTTATACGTGGTTATTGTAACCGGATTACTCACCCAACGAATGGGGAGTGCCATGATTCTATATTTAGGGCAGACGGGCAGAGGCCGCATCATCCCGGCGGCAGGCTGAACGCATGTCCCATGGATGTTTAGAGTCTGTTCCTGGCTTACCCAGAACACGTTCGTGGCATGGAGGAGGATACATATCCGAGGCCTTTACAAGGCGAGTGTCAGGATCGGTCTGGAAGTGAACCCTGCATCGAAACAACTCGACCAGTTGCACGTCATTCATCAAGCTTATCAGCACATGCATCATGTACTCGTACGCAATGCTACCCTGTTTGTACTTTCTAGAGTACTCCGTACTGAAAGCCGGGTGTCAGTGCTGGTTTGCTGTTCACACCTGGCAAATCACCAGCATGCAGGGAGCAATGTTCAACTGAAGCCGTTTGCTCGGTCTCTTAAGAATGAATCAATGTATGATAAGTCGGTGAGACAAAAGGAAGACTGCTTGGGTTGTACAACTTGGGTGTGTGGAAATAAGCTGAATCCTGTGGCATTATAGTGGATAAATGAACAGGAAGCCAGGTCCGGAAATGTCCAACGTTGGTGAGCGGGTACCGACGCCTGTGCCTTAAAAAACGCTGACTGGTACGGGTACGGTATCCGACCTACTCCGTACTCGTACGGAAAACGGCAGACGCCTTCCTTTTTGGGAAGTACCTAATACAGTGTACCAATTGCGTATCCGTACAGGGTAAGTAAGTAACTATCTGTCAGGACAATTCCTTGCCCGCGACCACGATGCCTCTTGTAGATTGATCCTGATGTTGTCGCTGACCGGGGTATCGCCTACAATCTCGCCACTGAACTCGAATGATGGCAAAGGTACTGACTCTGTACTTGCGGAGTACATCTTGACCTCGGCCTTGCACCGGAATCTCGGATTCAGAGGGTAATCAATATCAATACGAGCTCTATAAGAGCACTGGTCACATTTCTCCCGAATGTGGTTAGTCTCTCAGCGATTCAGCCGCACGTGCCCCAGGCACCCAGGCACCGCTGGAGTCGCGCAGATTCTTGCATGAGTCCTTCTTTCAAGTCTTGGACTCGTCCAAATTCCAGGATCACTATAAGTCGATCCTCAATGGCCATCACCCAGATCATGGGTAGGTCTAGCCTACGCGGTGGACGGGACTTTAAGACAGTTAATCACGCAAGGATTCGTTCGCCAGGTGTTATCCCCGTTTTCCAATCCCAGAGCTGAGGGATCCTGTCGCTGACTCTTCGCAAGCCAAGACACTTAGCTAACCTTGTTGATTGCGCTCTTCATCTAAATCGTGAACGGAAGGCTTGTCCAACTCCATCGGGCATCCACTCGCACGAGTCGTGTGGATTTAGTGAACCACGGGGGCAAGGGTACGGAACAAGCCGTCGTTCAGGGATTGTGGATGCAAGTGATGATGTCCAAGTATTCTGTGCCGTTTATTCTGCTGACTTTACTCGGTCAATGCCTCTGAACTCGTACACTCAAGAGATATCAAGGGACAACTCAGCTAAGAGCCAGGTGGCCGCATCAGGCGTATCAATTCATAGTAATCTGTAATAACCTAGGTAGGTAATAATACTCCGTACGATACCGGTAATTTTCCGTCCGGTGGAAACAATGTGGAGGCTTCGGCCCTGACCCAGCCGTCGAATTCCCAAAAAGGATGGCACCAAGGCCCAAAAGAGAATAGTCCAAGCCAAGTGCGTGTCCCCAAGGGCCGTCGTCCGTTGCCCCAAGCCCAGCCCGAGTCCACCCACTAAACTTAACACCTCCGCCTCGCAAACAATCCCTCCCTCTCTCCAAGCCTCTCCTTTCTCTTCTTTTCTCTCCTTTCTCTCGCTTTTTCTCTCCTTTTTTTGTGCCTTTGCGTTGACGGTGTCGTCGTGGTTTGTTTTCTGCGTCGACGGCGAGACGGGACAACCTGTCAATCGGCGCTGCCCTCTGTCCCCTCTGAGCCCCCTTTTTCCCCCGGCATGCCCTCGTCGCGCTCTTCTCAATTTCGCCCTTGGTGACAGACAAGTCTCGCTCATATCCACACCCAGACCTCCCTCCCCTCCAAAGGCGACCCATCCACGCCCAACCCCGGAGACGTTCATTTTGACTCTCCCGTCCGCTCCTTTCTATTGAGTCGATTTTTTAAAACACTTCTCGCTCACTTGATTTGGTGTTGGGGTTCTTCTTGTTCTTCGGAATCAGACACCCCGTTCCACTCGTTTGATCTGGCTGCGGTCGACATCGTCATAAAGCCACGGGGCCGATTCTTCTGTCACTCATTCTCGATTGCCCGTTGTTGGTGAGGAGGCCCGCTTTGGTTTTTTTTTTTTTTTTTTTTTTTGACGTTGCGATTCTTCGTCCCGGGATACGCTCGCACGATTCCGGATCATCCCTTTCTCCTCGCGGATTTTCTTTGACGACATTCTTCTGCTCGGATTGTACATGTTTACGAGTCACGACAACGGTGTGCGTTTGTGAAATCTGCGAGGTTGAACTGTTGGTATATTCCTATCGGGATTGATCTCGAGTCCGGTCCGGTTGGTCTCCATGTCCCCCAAGATTCACGCTCTGGCTGTCTTGGGTCGATTCATCGTGCTGACATGCTCCATCAGATCATCTCCGACATTCTCCACAATTGACTGAGCATTTCCCGTGATTTTGTCTTTGATTAGAATATGAGGTCCTCCCACATTCTCACCGCCCTCCTGTCCCTGGCCGGTTTGTCGACTGCCGTGCCCGCACCGGGCAAGGATGGCAAGCGGGACATCAATGCCATCGTCAATCTGCTACACGAGAAGCGCGCACCGTCTCCCGCTGAGGAGACGTCTGTTGTTGTCGTGCCAGTCTACGTGTACGAGCAATCCGATGGCTCCTTTGTGACTGTGACCGGGTCGGGGACCACCCGGTCACCCAACGATACCCCGTCCACGGCCTCCGTGGTCCAGTCGACGCCCGACACGACGCCCAATTTCATCGCTGCGAACAAAGTGGTCGATCCCAATATGTTCAAGGGTACTGGGGTCCCTGCTCCGTCACCCGAACCCTCCTCCACGGAGAGCACCGACCACCGCACGCCAGTTGAGTCCTCTTCGGACCCGGAAACACCTCGGGAGACTGAATCGGATAGCAAGGGTGGCGTTCCAGAGACGACTGAAATGCCAAAGGAATCCTCGACAGAATCCCAGTCATCCGTCTCCTCGGCCAGTTCGAGCACCGAGTCTTCGTCCAGCCCACAGTCAACCTCGCGTGGGGGGAGAGACAAGAATGGTCCTTTGGACCTTGGTATCCATCCAGACGAGAAGTCTGAGACAAAGTCGGCAGTCGCTTCGTCGTCATCCGACTCTTCTGCCGGACAAGAGTCTTCTACCTACTCCGCTGGCTCGAGCAGTCACTCTCCTTTCGATCCAGAGTCGACTAGCTCCTCGTCCAGCTCGAGCAGTCGCCGAGGGCTTCTGGATGAACTCGGCTTGACCATTTTCGAGGCTCCGTCCGATAGCGCCGACTCTTCGGCTGTCCCGCCAACCGAGAGTGAGAGCTCGAGCCCGATGCCAACTCGGTCTCCCGTCGAGCCAACCAGCTCGTCGTCCGATGACAGTTCCTCGGCTACCTCTTCCACCAGCCGCGGCGGCCTGCTTCCCTCAATTTCTCTCGATTTGCCACCAATCCTCCAGCCGACCAAAACTAGTTCGGATGAGTCGAGTGTGAGTACTCGCGAGCCATGGCCGACGAGCGACTCTTCTTCTTCTTCTTCTTCGTCTTCAGATGGTACAAAGACCAGCTCAAGCAAGAGTTCGTCTTCTACCAGCTCCAAGGATGACGGCTTGCTTCCCTCGATCTCCTTGGATCTACCACCCATTCTCGACCCGACCACAACGAGTTCGAAGGATGAGCCCTCAACCTCCTCTCCGGACGTCACACCTAGTTCGACTAACAACATTCCGAGCCCAAGCCCCTCTCCAACCACCACCAGCAGCACCAGCAGCCGCGGTGGTCTTCTACCTTTGCCCTCCGTCGATCTGCCTCTTCCAACGACGAGCGATTCACCGAGCCAGAGCACTGACACAGCGACTGAAACTTCGACCAAGTCTAACACGGAGCCAACGTCGTCTGGAGTCGATGTTCCTTCTAGTTCGGCCGATCTGCCTGGAACTGAAACCAGTTCATCTGGAACTCAGTCCACCACCGATACCCCAACCTCGTCCTCGTCTAAGGATGACTCTCCGACCGCCACCGACTCGGCGACTGACAAGCCGACTGGGTCCTCCGCTCCGGACGACGACTCCAAGGCTTCCAGCCAAGCCAGCGAAGTCACAAAGACGACCACCGGTGCCGAGGCTGTTGAGACGGAAAAGACAAAGACAGATTCCGCAAAGGTTACCAAGCCCCCGGAGCCCACTGCGACTGAGGACGATTCCGACAAGTCCACCAAGACCTCGGACACCTCCGAGTACATCCCTCCGTCGTCCATCGTCCTTCCCCCAACGACGACCACGGAATCGACCACGCAAGAGACAAAGGAAACTCCGACGCAACTGCCAGGGATCATCTCCCCAGCAGGTGGTATCCCGCAGCAGCCACCGAACACCACACTGTGCCAGTTGGGCTACACTAGGGAGCTCAATTGGGAGTTTGTTGCGACCACCCCCGCCTCGTCGCAGCAGCTTCTCTACTTCCCGCCGCGCGGTGTGGCTTATGCTCTGGATCTGTCGTTAGACGAGGTTGTGGTTCGGGGTCTGTCGCCGTACGACACTCTGGAGAGCCTTGGATACCTGAGCACCGTGACGCAATTCTTCCTGCCGGATGACCAGGTCAACACGCTGCAGCAGATGGTGCTGACGACCAATTCGCCGTTATACAAGCAGGAGGACCCGTCGATCAAGACGCTGTTCAAGATGATCAACCCGGAGATCCCGGTCGTGGTCGGCGGTAGTATCGGTTCAGGCTACGGAGGGTTTGGCAATGGACAAAGCTCAGACGAGGACCCGAACGGTGATGGCGTGCCCGACAATAACGGAGACGCAGGTGCAAGCAGCTCTGGTGGCTCCGTGCGGGGCAGCTCCGTGGCGATCGGCTGTGGTGCCGCCGTGGGTGCCATTGCCTACGGTGCGGCCATGTTCTACCTGGCCAAGCGGTACCGCAAGAAACGCCAGCTGCAACGCTACAACAGCGTTGCGGCGTCCTCGGAAAGCAGCGGGAACCGGTCCTCGGAGAGTTCCTTCTCCGCGACGGAACCGGGCCGAGGGTCACCGTTGAGTGGACAGACTGGGCGCACGGCACAGATCAGTGCACCGGTGATGTCGGAGAACTCGTTGGGGTGGAACTAAACCGGTGAACCGTCGGTACCGTTCATTGATTCCAATTTTTAATATTTTTTCTTTTTCTTCTTGTTCAAAACTTTTCTTTTCTCTCTTCTGTTCTATTATTTTTACTTATTCCCCATGAAGTTTTTGTGTGTTATTCTCTCTCTCTGACTGTACAATCACGGACAAGGACCATTTACCACAAAGACATTTCCTCCTGAACTGGTGAAGAGACATCGACGACGAGACGAAAAGGACGGTTTTTGGTTTTCTGCATGTGTAGCATCATACTGTTACAATGTACTACTGCCTACTGCCGTACACTGGATCGTCTCCTCCAGCCCAGCGCATCCCAATCCATTTCTCTGCAAGATAGAGACGATAGACAATGGATTTGAAAGATGGGATGACACGAAGACCTTTATTTTTTGGTTGGTGGTTTGTCCCTATATGTACAGATCTTTGCATGTGTCGAAGAAGGAAAGAGCTTTTATTTTCTTGGTGACCATGTGATGTTCTACGCTGTAGTGAGTGAGTCAGTGGATGTCGATTGGAATCAGAATCGATGGATGTAGAGATTCTAGAATAATGTACTTTTGTGAGTTAATACCTACTCTTCATCATACTATTAATCTTGTCCGGATGTGAAGGTCGTTTTCCATGAATCAGATGAGAGGATGAACGGTAAATGCAGCAAGACTTGACTATAATAATCCACAGAACATTTTCTGATTATCATAACTCAATCATCATTTGGAAGAATAACATCGAGGTACAATCAATCATAAAACACGGAATGACCTGAACTAGGACAGGACACAACGCTCGCTTTTGTTTAAATTCGCACAACGATCAACCTCTCCACCAGCCAATCCATCACCCCTTGCAACTCCCACCTCCATCTGCCCTCGCGCCAGCAATCATACAACCAGTACCGATATGAAAACGACGAGGATCTTTTCACAGAAGCGGAAGAAGAAGAAGACGACGACGACGGGGAGAAAGCGCCAGATAGGCCGTTATCCCCCCTGTTTTTCCGAAGGATGCTTGCTAAAGGGGATGAGAGAATCTCGTCTTGGTCTGTGAGTGGGATGCTGCTGCTGGTGGAGTAGGAAGGGTCCGTGAGTAAAGCCTGACGCATGCGCCATTCTCGCTCCGCCTTCTCGCCGGCTTTCCGCGCAATGGCCTCTTCGTCCTCGGCGAGGTAGAGGTCGCACTTGTTGCACTCGGTGCACCGCGTACCCGGGTTGATGCGGAAGTGTTCGCAGAAATGCTTGTAGCCTTGGTTGTCCTCGTCGTCATTGTCACTGTCATCGTCTTCCTCGCGGTCAGCAGCTGCGTCTTCCTGATCTGGAAGGGGTCGCCAGGGGCGGCGACGGTTCGCTGGAGGAGGAGGAGGACTTGCCCAATGCTTTGCGGCAGAGGTAACACATCGAATAGCCGCAGACACAGGTCAGTTTGTTGCAACCGGACGACTTGACAAACGACAGGCCGCAGCGCGGACACGTGCGTTTGATCGCCGCCGTCCGCGCTGCTTCCACCGTCGTCCGCAGCGACAGCAACAGCGGCTCATGGCATACGTGCGGATCGCGCCAGGCCTTTCGGCAGGTAATACAGCTCGCCTGTCCGCAGGCGGGGTTCGCGCAGACAAATCTCTGCCCGCGCGTCCGCAGACAGAGATTCCGCAACGAGGTGCGAAAAGTGTTCGTAAGCGTCGTAGGAAAGAATATCGTCAAGACTAAGAATGGGACTATCAACAGGGGTATCATGTCAAGAATCAGAATCGTCATCAACACCGTGGAAAGGAAATTGCCGCGTCGGAATCGCCAGTCCAGCCCGGATTCCGGCGGGTGGTATATGGGGTCCACCTCCGCATACGAGCAGAACGGACAGCGGATGAGCTTGAGCTGCGAGCGCACCAAAGCGTCCGTTGCCACGCGCTCCTCGAACTTGCGGAAGGTCTCCGCCCCAGCCTTCTCCGAAAGGATGGCGGCTTTGACCAGCTCCGGACTCAGATACCCATCGCAGGTTCCATGGCTGAGCGGCGCCAGGCATCGCAGTGTGAACCGCTGCGCGTCCACCGACCGGTCCCAGCCCTGTCCGAAGAGTGCCTCGTGCAGCGTCCTCCGGATGCAGCTGTAGCAGATGACGTGCGCGTCGATCGAACAGGTGGCGATCTGCTCAAACGCCACCTCGTCGAGACAGCACTGGCATTCGAACAACGCGTCTGCCGCTCGGGCCTCGCTTTCGTTGAGCTCTGCCGCCAGCTGCCGATCCCGGTCTTCCTGCGCCCGCTGCTTCGGGAGAAGCAGCGGCGCTAGGAGCGTATCATGCAACTCCTGGTCTAGCTCCGCGCATCCCGTCCGCTTCAGCTGAGGGATCATCTCGCCGTCGGGAGATCGCACCCAAGTCAGAAACATGGGTTCGGACTTGTCCTTCTTTCGACGAAAGGGATTCAAAGTCCGCAGCGTTGCACGCCACGTCCTCCGCGAGAGATCTTCCACCGTCGGACGCGCACGCGTGTACGAGAAGTTCACTTCCGCAAGGACAGCCTCGATCGTGCTGCGGCTCAGCGTGCTAAACTCCTTGCAGAGTGCCGCCTTCGCGGCTCTCTTGTACTCCTCGCTGCGGAAGCGTTCATGCGGCGGAACGCTGTCCCCATCATCCGCATGAGAGAGCTCCTCTTCCGTGCCAGTAGCTCCACGAATCTCGCGGATCTCGCCCGTCGTCTCCTTTGATACCTTCCACCGGCCCCGGACCCATTTATTCCGATCCCGCAAGAGCTGCTCCACGCAGACCTGCAAGCGACTTGTCCCGTCGAACAGCATCAGCATCTCCCGAAAGACTTCCACCTGGATGTCCGGAAACATCTGCGCGAGCGTGTCGAGAGCTTCGTTCAGCTCCTCTAGCTCCCGGCGCTCTCCCTGCAGCTCCAGATCACGCCGAGCCTTTTCCGCCAGCATCGCGCGAGCCCGCGACGTGCTTCCAAAGGGATTGTTCCGGAGCGCTTCATTGATCGTGGCGGATGGCGAGGAAGGGAGTTTTTTCGTTGGTGAGTCTGCGGGATCACATGTTCCCTGACCTCCGACTGGTCCTGTTCCTGTATCCCGTTCGCTACCGGCTGGGGATTCGCTTGTTTTTTGAGGCTCACCGGGTTTTTGGATTGGCGAGGCTGGCGAGAGCGAAATCACCATGGCGTGTACAAGGCGGTGACCGCGGGGGTGTAGCGAGTCTCACATATCTTGCTCAAATAAAGTCACAATATTGCAATTTTAAGAAAAATGAAGGATTCGAGAAGAATCAACGGCCGTCGTACGAAAAAAAAACAGGCTTTCTTAGAGATGTCCCTCGGGATTGGTGTCGTCGGATCAGTCGTCCATTGACGTGGCCCGATGGAATCCGCGAGCGGGAACTCCGCACATCATGGATTGATGCAATTAGTTTTCAGATGCCTTGTCAATGAATACCAATGCAAATGATAATAAAGCAGTGAGACGCGTTACTGTTGACGACAAGGCAACTGGGATCAGACTGCCAGTGGACATGAATCAGGCATTTCATGTGCTGATAGGAAGTGCCTACCTCTGGCGGAGCACGTGATTCACCACCCTCAAGATAACCTGTGGCTTCAACTTGCTGAACTTCATCACTTCAACTAGGAACGCACGCTCGTGCGCGTATGCCCTGAAACGAAGCGTTTTAGACCGGACCTAGTAAGTACGAGTACTGACACAATTTCAAGGTTAATATATTGGCCCATCGTGCAGCTTACTCGTACGTAACCAAGGCTGCGTGGGGGTGACAACTACGAATCAACATGTTCAGAGAGTACAGTAGTTATTCTAACTGTCTATGGAAACGGGAGGCAGGAGAAGGAAGAACTACGAGTCTCCAATAATATCAATTCATCACCGGAAGGAGTCGGCTACTCTGAAGGGCCGGCAAGCGGCGAAGAAGCAGTCGTTGAGGAGGGGCGCGCCTGAACCGCGCGACACCGTGTCTGCAACGAGCCGAGCATCAGTAGGTTGCTAAAGAGCGAGACATCAAGCGATACTTACAAAGCCGTCTTCGCGTCGGACGAGGAAGTGCCCAAAGCGAGCGGCGGTCCACCTCCGATGGCCTGGAAATTCATTGCCTGGACGAGCACCAAGGGTTGACTTGCTTGCTGTTATGGTTATAAAATTCCATGATCGCCCATGGATCTCGCATTGGCGCCCTATGCGAGGTGTGGGAGGGTTCTGTCACCGGGCATTCTGTGGCAGGAAACAGTGCATGTCGAACTGGCGTATTGCCCCCCCCCCCCCCCCCCCCCTCCGTGGAATCCGCGCAGCAACAAAGTGAGCCCTCGATCCCTGTCACGACGCCCGTAAAGCCCACTCCGGGGTTGGCGCTGCCGATGGCGTTTACCTACACAAGTTGCTGACAACTTCATGATTTCAACTTCTCATGGATCTCGAAAATAGCATCTTTCGATTCACATCCTCACGCTGCTTACATAGGATCCTCTGTCTGAGGGAATGTTGAGAGACTGGTGACACTGAACTTGACAGTGGGATGGAAGCTTTCGTACTTATCCTGAAAGGTTCCATCAACAAGCCCGAACCGGATTCCTTTCCATGTCGTGTTCATGGTTTGAATTGGAGTACAAGCTCCCTGTGGCCTGCTTTCGTAGGCTATGATATGGAGGTTGGATGCCTCTAGGGTGGATGGGCTGCTTTCCATGAGGCTACGTGCTCGTCCGTATTGAGAACATCAAGTATAATTGCGGTATTTAGATAGGCGCCTAATCATCATGCTCATTGCATTGAAGAGGGACGTTCTATACCATCCCAGATCTATTACATCTCTATTGTACAGTCTTAGCATCCCGAGATATATATATAAACACCAAAACGCCAACAAAAACAACCCATCCCACCCAGAAACAAACAAAACAAGAACCTAACACAAACCTAATAAATAGATGAAACCTCCCGAGATTACCCCCTCCGCTCCTCCTCCTCCTCCTGCTGCAACGCCTCCATCAACATCGCCCTCACCCTCATATTCACCACCCCACCGACCCCAAACGCCGGCACAATCTTCCCCATCCTGGCAAACGAGCTGGCCACATAATCCCGGCGAACCCGAGCCAGACGTTCCCGCCACCCAATCCCCCCATGCGGCGAGTACCGGTTATACAGATCCAAACCCAGCAGATGCATCGGCGTGCTGACAAACTGCATCAGCGCCGGACACGCCATTTGCGCCAGGGCAGCTTTCCCCGCGGGGGTCGCGGCGAGGGCATCAGGGATCGACGGCGCGATCAACGCGGGGACGTTGAACGAGGCAAAGATGGTGACGCTATCGCGGAGACAGAAGAGCGCGTAGGAAGCCTTGGGGACTTTGGGGGCTTTTTGGAAGGCTGTTGCTGCGGCGGTGGATATCACGCCTACTGTTCTTGACTTTGCTGATGATGATGATGATGATGATGATGATGGTGATGTTGTTGGCGTCGGAGTAGGGCTCGAGGAGGGCCCAAAAATCCGCGCAAATCGCGCATCCTTGTACACACACACCGCCATATTATACGTCGTCGTTGTGACGAATTTCTCCGGTCCCGGCGAGACGGTCGCAAAGGGCTGATTCTTGACCGTCGACGAAATGGTATCGATGGCGTTGGCGGTCAGGTACGTCCCCGCGTAGAGGGTGTAAATGAGCATGAACGGCGTCGACAGGAAGAACCCCATCGGCTGCGTGACCATGGACCGCAGACATGTCTTGACCGTGTGGCTGATGGTGATGCCTTTGGCCGCTTTTTCAATGATGGCCCTGTGTTCTGTTATGTTAGCCTTTAAGTTTTGTTTTCAAAGAAAAAAAAAATTGCAATCCTGCGCCTTCGCATTCGCAAGGGGTGGCCGTACTCACCGATCCAGGATCGTGATGATCGGACAAATCAACCCCCCCGCCACTGCTGCACTCGCAGCATCCGCACCAAGTCGCAAGCCCAAACTCTTGGTGTTCCATGTCGTCTCAGCGGTGGCCTTTGGAAGTCTGTGCGGTAACTTGACTGGAGATGAGCCCGTATCTTGCGACATGGTGGGCCATGGATCTACCATGTAGGCTACTACCTATGTAATATTAGCTCGCAGAAGAAAAAAAATATAAAAAAATAAATCCTTACAAAGCGGCTTTATTAATTCCAAAAGCTCAATCTCAGCGCAACAATTCATCCTGGCCTTACAAATACTTCCTCCAAGTGCGTCATCGAGAAGAGATGGAAAATACACTCCAATTGACCAGTCATCGTCCGCAGTATTGGATCCGGGGAACCAATCGGAATCCAGATATTCATCTGCCAAGAGCGAGCGCCGAGCGGGCCGCTGGACTCCATACGGAGTATGTATGTAGGTACATAGTTACATACAGGAAATCGACGGGTTGAAGACTGTACTCGTTCCATTTTGAAAATATCACAAGTATACATGATTGCACAAACCCAACGCCATTTCCAGATAAATCCCAAAACATCATCTACAGTATACAGTTTTCAAATCATGCAGTGGAGTTCACGGCCTGGACGCCGTCGAGCGTGACATTAACCGCCCCGGCTTGGACCAACTAGCGCAACATTAGATTACCGAACTGGAAGAGGAGAGAAAAAAAAAAAAACGAGGAATCAAACTTACAGCCCGTCGCAAATCATCAATCAAATCATCCACATCCTCAATCCCAACGCACAACCGAATGAGATCCTCCGGCATGTTGCGCTCCTGGCGCGTCTTTGCGTCGATGCTGGCATGGCTCATGCGGCACGGCATGCTGATAAGGCTGTTGACGCAGCCAAAGCTGACGCTGATGGCCCAGAGCTTGGCGCTCTCGACGATGCGCTCCGACAGCGCAACGTCGCCCGTCTCAAAGGACAGCACCGCCCCGGCACCCCGCGCCATGGAGTGATGCAGCTCGTACTGCGGATGTGATCGGAGGCCCGGGTAGCGCACCTTGAAGCCGTACGACTCGAGGAACTCGGCGATCCGCTGCGCGTTCGCCTGCTGCTGCTCCATGCGCACCTTGAGCGTCTTGATGCCGCGCATCAGCAGCCACGAGTCGAACGGCGAGAGACCGCACCCGGACGCATTGATGGGAAAGTACAGCCGGTCGCCGAGGCCCGGGTCATTGACCGCAATCACTCCCGCCATCAGATCATGGTGGCCGGACAGATACTTGGTCCCGCTCTCGTAGACAATATCCGCACCTAGCTCGAGCGGGTTCAGCAGAAGCGGAGACATCATCGTATTGTCCACCGCAACCAGGCAGTTCGGATTGGCCTCATGCGCAAGGGCCGCCACGCGGGGGATGTCCACGATCTTGATCAACGGATTCGTCGGCGTCTCGAGCAGCACCATCGCCGTCTTGGGACTGAGCGCCTCTTTGACCTTCTCCGGATCGGTGGTGTCAACATGGTGCACGATAATGCCGCCATGCGTGCCGAGGTACTTGAGCAACCGGTTCGTCCCGCCGTAGAGATCGTCGCCCGTCACCACCTCATCACCCGGACGCAAGAGCCGCGTGATCACGTCAAGCGCCGCCATGCCCGACGACACGGCGAGCGCCCGTCGTGCCGACATAATCTTCGCCAGGTGTCGTTCAAGATGTGTACGGGTCGGGTTGCCGGAGCGTGTGTAGTCATACTCGCTGCCTCCGGAGCCGGACGATTGCTTGAACGTGGCAGTCTAAATCCCACCTCCCCCCATCAGCAACTCCAATCCCTTTCCAAAAAAAAAAAAAAACTCCCTCACCTGATAAATCGGCACACTGCTCGCGTTATATTGATCACTCCCCTCCGTATACACCAACTCCGTCGCAAGCGCATACCGCCGCTGCTGTCCATACGGACTCGACGGTGCCGGTGACGGAGGCAGATTATGCCCTTCAATGTCCACGTTCGGAAACGCCTTCTTCACGACATTACTCTTATTATTATTATGACTATTCGCATTGTTCGTCGTCGTCCTTGTCGTAGCAGCGCCCGGCTCCGGTGGTGATCCTGATGCCGACATCGCTGGTTCTGTATCAATTGCGGTTGCACCAATTTCCGCTAGGACGAGCCGGGGGAAATCCGTTTGAATCAGGGAAAAAGGGTCATAAGTAACGTTTGGAAGTTTGATTCAACCAGCAAGAGTCATGATTATCGCGACCCTGAATTGTCAGCGGAAGAGACGAAGCTCACCGCTGCTATCGGCCGTTCCGATCGCGCTCATCTGATTGGCTGCGGATGCTCCACATTTCGGAACATCGCCTCGCACGTCATCGGCGCTATTCCATCTGTGGTAAAAGATCACGTGAATTTGTTACTCTCTGCTGACTAACCACTAGCCTACTGTTCCTGACTTCCTAAAGCGTCCTCCGTCCGGAGTACAGTACAGGAATAATTACTCCGTACAGTAAAAAACCCTAAGATGACTGCCACGAAACCTTTTGTACTCATTGTGCTCCGTCAGGTCTCCAAGCCGTAGTATTACATTATGCCTCTTCATCTCATCCCAAGAGCAACCAGGGGGAGCCTCCCCATATCGACCGTGCAACCAATTCTCCCGGACTCCAGGCAAACGATGCCACAATGCCATGTAATGTACAGGTTTCCCCCATCCTCCCAACCGCGAGTACCGATGTATATGCAAGACCACACTCCCAACTGCCATCCCTGCCCAAAAAAAGAAAAACTTTTGTTTTATGCCAAAGAAATGGAACTTAGAGAGGATCCGTCACAAGATCGCCAAAGTTGCCATTGATGCCAAAGAATTGGAACCTGCAAAAAAAAGAAAGTCAGAAACACAGATCTCTAAACCATCCACACCGAATTATAAACGTACCAGTCTTCAACGTTCAATGTAGTCGGAGCCGCCTGTCGAGAGCTGTTGCTCCAGTTGTCATCCTGACTCGAGGTGTCGACGTTCGATCCAGGCACGGCGGTGGTATCCAGCCCCTGCCACGTCTGCACGTTCTCCATGCCAAAAACGGACTGCTGGGCGGATGTCCCCTGCATCCCTCTCATATCCGGCGTCATGCCAGAGACAACGGCGGAGCTGCTTTGGGATTCAGGCACACTCCGTGAGGGCAGCGCTGATTGATTCATCATCACGCTCGCCTGTTGACCAGGCACGACGTTTGTTTGCGTCATGGCAGTAGTATCCATCATGCGCGATGACAACTGCTGCGACGCCTGGAAGATCCCCGTGCCGTCTGGGAAGAGTTGGTCGGGCTGGAAGTTCTCCCATCGCGTCGGTGACAGGTTCGGCGTGTTGCGCGTGACGAGGAACAGGTCTGGAGGAGTGGTAGGAAGCGAGTATGGTGGATTGAAAGGTGTTGATGGGCGAGTGTTGGCGCGCGAAGCCCCGGTTCCGGTCCGGCCGTCCGGAGGCTTGGTGGTGGCGGGTATTGGAGAGGCTTGTATGTTCGTTGTGGATGGTGCGAGCATCGATTGATTTGGCTCCCGGGACGGCGTCTCAACCGGCGTCTGAGGCCTTGAACGTTCATACGAGACGGGCGGGGTAGGACCCCCGTTGGGGAACGCAATGTCCATTTCATCGAACTTGCGTTTCGGTGCGGGGTCCGGCTTCTTGGATGGCGGCCCAGGCTGTTGATGCTGTTGATTCTGGTCTGCTTGTTGCGGCGGGTGGTCCGTTTTGTCATGTGTGCGCGTCTTTTGATGCCGCCTTCCCGGTGCCTTCTGTAATCGCTCTTCGAGATTCTTGTTGCCAAGGATCGACTCGAAGAGTGTGTGCACCATCTTGGCCACCAGCCAAACTTTGGACACATCCTTGAGTGCCTGCATACAGATTCGCAGTCGTTCTTGACAGGTCGCCACGACGGACGGGATCGACGATCGCATCTGATACACATGCATGATCAACGCGGAGAAGAGACTGTACACGATGAATGCGGGCGTGTAGCGGAGCTCGCCGCGGGCCTGCAGTTGCTCGACAATCGACGTGATCATGGCTGCGGCTTGGAAGGCGATTGTCCGAGAAGGATAGACAGTTTCCTCGGAGCGGTATACGTTCGGGCTCGAGGTAGCGGGGGGCATATGGGCTCGATGCAACAGGCAGAGCGTAGTGCTGCTCACGGTCAGTTGCTCTGTTTGATCTCGGCCCGTGAGAATATTCATTCACTTACTAGTAATTTGAGTGGAGCAGCGCAGCCCAGAAATGATGTCGCGAAGGTTCCCAGCAGACCTCCTTCGGGCAGTTCTGCAACCAATCGGCCAACGCCATGTCCGAGTGGGCGAGGTCGATTGCATTCGTCCGCCGCGCCTTGGAGGCCACCGAGTACTGCTGCGACAAGACCAGCCCCATGATTTCGCACAACTTGACATACTGCAGGAAGAACTGCACATGGATCGGGTCCGGCGGGTACTCGGCGGGCATGTCGTCCTCGTCTTCGATAAAGTCGTCCTCGGTCAACATTTCCACGTCCGAATCGTCCGTGTTGATGTTGACGGGCCGACCCAGCGCCACAGCGACGGAGCGGTCCCGAGTGAAGAGTGTCCACCAGATGCGCTTCCAGAGACGCTTGTCCGCTCGGCTGAGCTGCGAGTTTTCTACGCTGCGGTGCATGCCGGACCCTTGAGCGACCACAATCGCAACCCGGCTCCAGTAGAAGACATTCTTCGTCACATCTGGAGAGAGACAGGTTAGATCCAAAAGACCAAGCAGCAGGCGGGGACCGGCTGACTTACCCTCAGGACCCTCCCAATACCATCCCATCAGCACCAATGCCTGGACGATAGTCACGCGATCATCCTCGTAGTTCGCATCATAGAGTGCTTTGGCCCTCTTGTAGAAAGTCATGGAGGCCGGGATTGTCGACCCGTTCTGGTCCATCAGTTGAGGATTCGTGCATACCCTGGATCCCGCCAGCAGGACCGCTTGCAGCAGAAGTAGCGACGGAGGATTCTTCGGATCCCGGTATCGGCGCATAAACCGACTCCGGTTGATGATGGGCACTACCGGCGCGACCCATTTGAAGTAAGCCTCCACCAACTCGTCGCACAGCTGGCGCGGGGGTAGCAGGAACGCGCCACGCTGATGCAGGATGTCGATTTCCAGATTGTCCAGCTCGGTCAGACGGGCGCGGGTGCCCCGAATGTTCTCCGGAAGGGGATAATGGACAACATCAGTATTTCCGCGATCGTGGACGAGCAGTGACAGGTTGGACGACTCGCCCAGATACGCAACCCGACCGGCCTCCTTGATCGGAGCCCTTGCGAACTTGGGCTTCATGAACTGGGCATATGTGTGGGCAGTGGTGGTCTCTTGCGCCTGCTGCTCGCTGGTCAGAGTCGTCACGGGCATGCCCTCGATGGACATTGAATGGCCCGTGGTGGACTCTGCAGCCTTCCTGGACTGCTGCTCCTTGGCGGCAGCGTCCAGCGGCTGGCGAGCTCCGGGGGTTAACTCATGTCTGCGACATCCGTTAGAGATAGGCACCACCGGAGGGATAGAAAGAGATGGAGATCCGACGTACCCATCCCTGGTCTTGATTTGCTGGTTTTCCTTCTCTTGGGGGTAGGTATCCGACATTCGATCGAGAAGGCAACGCAGTTGGTACATGGAACACCCAAGCTTGCAGCATCGCATCGGACCTGGAAAAAAAAAAAAAAATGACAGATTAGTTCTGTGGTCTGTGCGAGCAGGCCAGCAACCGAGAAAGCCCAAGAAACTGGGTAACGTACCTTTCGTGCATGGCACGTCTAGAAACGGCAAAACACTCGAGTTAGCATTCCGACTAGTAAATATCGACAGTGGAAATATGAGTGCGTTGCTTTATGGTGTGCCTCGGGAGGTTGTGCAGCCTCGACCGGGGGGGAGGGGTTGAAGCTGGAGCGGGAAGCTCGAGATACCTCGGCACAAAATCCAGGATCTCGATTGCGATTCGACCAGAGGGAAAAATCGGACATACCTCGCATGCTCGCGACGCGCGCTGCCTGTAGATCGATCAAAAAGCGATTAGCACGATGCGTCAACAAAACTTGAACCTCCCAAAATATTCCTTCATTGCCCTTCCAGCCAGGGCGCAAATCCATCTCGATGGTCACACACACCCCCCCTTCCCCTATACCTCACGTGAACGACAAAGCTTACCTCCTAAAGCTCATCTGCCCTGTGCTCGTCACCGTGGACGGTCTCTGCGACGGCGGCTGACTCTGCCCGGCCTTATTATTGTTGGCCTGACTTGGGGCAGAAGATGCGGAGTGGGAGGATGATAGTTGCTGCTGCTGCTGCTGGTGGCCAGGATCATGATCCGGCCTGGTGGTGTCGCTAGGCCTGTCGGTCATGATTGCGGCGGCGCGCAGCGAATCAGCTCCATGAAGGAACTGTCGAATCGGTCGGTGCGGGACCAGCCGGGAGAGAGAGGAGTAATTGGCACGGGGAATCGCACGCGACCGGTGTCAAGAGCGGCAAGAAAAAAAAAAAAAAGGTATTGTAATCCGGAGTTGAGAAAAAGGGGGGGAGGGTTGTAAGAAAAAGGGGCAAAATCGTCGACAAAGCCAGAC
Organism: Thermomyces dupontii; assembly: GCF_041956625.1. NCBI lineage: Eukaryota > Fungi > Ascomycota > Eurotiomycetes > Eurotiales > Trichocomaceae > Thermomyces > Thermomyces dupontii. The sequence goes on along the minus strand of NW_027192309.1, from coordinate 2,078,381 downwards.
GCGCGACGAGCAAGAAACAAACTCTCTCTAGCAGTAGTAGGTAATAGGTAAGTTAATGATTATTGTTCTTTTTTACCCTCTTGTTCGATGTTTCGAAAGCAACCCGGAGCAACCGGGAGTTCACGGATGGCGATCCAGGAAGAAAGAAAGCCTCGCCTCAGGGGCCAACGGAATGGTACCACCGCCAGGCAGAGAGATCTGATCCAAAAGCGACAAGGAGATATTACGGGCCAACAAGGGATCATGGATTTTTTTTTTTTTGGCTTTGGGCGATGCGAAAGAGGGTTTCGCACTTGGACCTTTTTTTCCCCAGACTCTGCAGAACCGGGATTGACGGCGGGCACTTTGGAACAAGGGGATCTCGGGTCGTGGAAATAGTCTGCCCCGAGTGTATTATCTAACACCGCTTATGAAATGGCGCGCTGCAATTGGCCCGCTGTGGTCCAGACTCGGGTATCACGGGGAGGGATCAACACTGTCGCTGGCGTGGAAATAAGACCCGCCCAGGATGACATAAGCGCATCGGCAGTTTTGTGACTAGGTTCACATGCATCAGCAACGCGCCACCGTTACAGGGTTGAAGACTTGTGTTCCCGTTGATGGGCATGGGAAGCAGTGTGCAATGGCTTGTTAAACACTGTTTCTTGCTTGGATCCGTCTCTCCGTGCATGGATTGAGAATAGAGTACAGTACAGTACTCGTACAAAGGAGTTGCGATTCAAGATCAGCCCTACGAGTAAGTTTACGGATGGAGTACTACAGTACTACGGAGTAGGTTAAAATGGTCTTTGGTCTTGAAACACGTGACTCGTATGTCCTGCCTCTGATTTTCATGTGACAGTCTGGAGAGTCCATCTCCATGCTGAATGATTGTTCTTAGATTACAGTACTATGTCAAACTTCCAACAAGCAAAACAACTTGAATCCTAGCCGGAAATCATCCATCTCCAGACTCTTCAAGTAAGTTAGGTTAACTAAATGAACTGCTCCAGACTGGAGGTAGGTACTCACCAGGCAACATGGGGTTCGCCGAGGGCCGGACACGGACCGCAGCGGAGTGAACCGCGCGCCACAGAGCGGGATGGCTCAGCGATCAGTTAAGTGACCTCATGACAACAGGAGGCCTTTAGGATATCAATCATTTTCGCTCAGAAACTCTCGAGGAGAGGAGATTGCGGGACGGGGGACTTCCTATGGGGTCATGAAGACTGGTCGAATTACTAATTCAGATGCCATAGCCGAGCGAAATGGGGGGGGTTCATGGGGTTGTTGTGCTCGAGCCCCCCGACACGACCATCGCAATACAGTATTTCGCGTCTTTCGTGCGGCGCAGTTGCTGTGTTCTCCTCGCTTCTTTTTTTTTTTTTTTTTTTTGACCCCTCACCTCAAGAGGTACAGTAGCAGTCAGCGACTCCGCGTGATGAACCAACTCTTGCCTAAGACAGTAATGTCGGTCTTGGTCAGAGCCAATGTGATTGAAAAGTCGGTTGGAGATTTATATGAATAAAAGGAGTTTATCCAGAAGAGAACGATGAATGAACCATGCAAGTACCATCCCGCTTGCTGTTTCAAGGAAACGTCCGTCATCGGCGACGAGTCAGAAGCCCAGTCCATCAAAGGGAATCAGCACCCGCCCTGCTCCTGACCTTGTCCTGGATTATCGCCCAAGGGCTGGTTCAGGTTGACCCTACGGGATGATGGATGGATGCGACAATCTTGCAGGATTTGGAATACAATCGAATCAATGACATGCTCACACTCATTCCTATCCCAACACCGGCGTCCTCCGGGGTATAGGTCAGGTATCAAAAAGAAAAAAAGACATCACCCATACACATGTAGTATCGTACAGAGACACACTTTGAAAAATGAGAAAAACATTCTCAACATGCCAACATGCCCAGGGATATCATTGATCCAAAGCCCTCCAACATAGGTATAGTGAGAGGAATATAAAAAAAACAAGAGATACCCAACCCAAATCAGAGCATCATGATCACATGTAACCCGTCCCATGCCATCCGAACCAACGCCTGGTTGTGGAAGATACAAGAGAAATGATAGACGCCGCACCAAACATCAGCAACTCGCAGCTGCCGCGACTGCTAGGGGATGGAAGAGAAGATTGGGCGAAATCAAATGCAGGATGCAGCCTCCGCGAGAACATGTACCGCTCCTAAGCCGCTAGCAGACATCCTCTGCCGCAAAGTATCGCTTGCTGCGGTTCCGTGCCGCCAAGAACTTGTAGTCTGGCGGAACCAGAGTATGGTGGGCCGCATGCGGTCGGTAGACGGCATCCACGGGCGGCTGCCAGTCCTCGATGTGCAGGGGAAAGTACTCGTACAGGTAATTGACGCTATCACCCGAGTGCGGCGCCGATGACCCGTACGATGACGGCGGCTGGTACGGCTGCTGCAGCGCGGCACTGGTGCTCGGCAGGGCATGAGGCAACGACACCGAAGAGGTCCGCCCATGACCCGAAGCAGAAGACGTCGACGTCGTTACCGTGGGCGAGATTTTCGGCATCTTGGCCGGAATCGAGCTGGTGGTCTCGGGACTGGATCGTTTGAGGGGATTCACCGTCGTGTTGCCGTTTGTGATGTTCTCCGCCGGCTGGTTGGAAGCCTTGAAATCCTCATCCGCCAGGGAGAGAGGAACCGGAGGCGAGGCCGCGGCACTCGCTCTGCGGTGGTTCTGCGACTCCGGGGCCCGTGATACACTTGGGCTGGAATGGCTGTACCCAGCCTCCGTCTTGAGCGAGGGGGGGCCCATGGAGCCCGTGGACGGCGCCGGAATCTGCGTCCAGTCACCAAACGGAGAGGAGACGGACGGGCCCGAGGCATCAAAGGGAAACATTTGCGACATTTCGGTCGGCGAACTACTACTGGCCGCAGTCGTCTGCGGCGCTGCCGAGGTCGTTGTCGTCGGACTCGGGGTCTTCTGGCTGGCCGCCGCTTGGTTCCGCGCCGCCTGATGCTTGCGCGACGACGCCGCACTCCCGCTCAGAGGCAGGTCATTCCGGGACTGGAAATTGCGCGGACTCCGACCGCGGACAATCACCGGCCCGGACCGCGACTCACACACGCAGACCTTGCCGCCCGTGGAGAGCGAAGCCATCACCTTGAGGCGGATGACAAAATGTTGCTGCAACTCCTTGCGACGGCCATTGTTGGCCGTGGCGATGCGGAATTGCAGCCGCTTCCAGGCGATGGGCACGGTGGCGAAGTCCGGATCCTCGCCGGGGCCTGGGGGCAGGGATGTGTCCAGCGGGATGGATTGCGGCTCGGTCTCTACCTTCTCTTCGCCAGCCAGCGGCCCGTTGCCGTTCCCATTGGCGGCAGCAGCGGCCGCGGTTTTCCACGGAACGGAGATGATCTTGACGGGGTTCCCCTCCACGGACTCGGTGGCCGAGACGGTCAGCTCGAGGTCCATGATGGGGATCCGATCGCCCTTGTCGGTCATGAGGTAGCGCAGGCTGCGAGGTAATGTGATGGAGCCGATAATCTGGAACAAGTTCCGGCGGTAGCAAGTCAGCTCGGCCATCTCCCGGGGCGGCAGCTCGCCATTCCCGTTTTGCGTCCAAGGCGACTCGGCGAGGAAGAACATGCCGTGCAACTGGGCGTTGATGGACAGCAGGGAGCGCCGCAGGTGTTGGTCCATCAGGCCGTAGGTGTATGTGGGCGGAGAGAAGGAGAGCAGCTTCTGATGGTTGGGGTTGGTTGTCGAATCCGACGATTCGCGCTCATTGGGAAGCGGATCGAACGACGGCGGCACAATGTCGACGGGAGGGAAGGAGCCGTCAAACCGCAGCCCGGCGGAGACGGCAGGATTGGAGAATGCCAGGTGATCATCACTACTGGAAAAGGGTACAGTCAGCGTCAGCGGGCGGGGAGTCCCTTCCGATCCAGACCAAACACGCCGCTTTACGAACCTCACGTAGGGTTCCGGCTCGAAGCTGGACTGATGGTCGGGCATGTCCATGCCGGGCATGGCCTGGAGATAGTCGTGGCCCTGCATGGAGCCTAGAGACAGAGGCGGCGTCCCTAAGTAGGGCATCGCCATGGTATCGAAGCCCTCCATTGTGACAAAGACGGGGGGGGGGAGAAACCGGTGGGAGACGAGTCAGGGTCGACGCCGGGGGGAAGGGCGGCTTCGACAAAAAAAAAAAAAAAAAAAAAAGAAAAGAAACGGCGGCCCTCGGTGGCAACTGGAGACGGGGTGTGGGGGAAAGGGGTCAAGTCAAGGCGGGCCACCGGGGGATGATCCACACTCGAGCGGAGAGGCCAGACGACGAGATCAGAACATTGCTCTGGTCGAGGGATTTGGAGGCGACACGAGAATGGAGAAGAGTACCGGCGATGCAAGAATGGAGGGATGGAGGGAGGGAGAGAGGGCGGGGGGAAAAGAAGAACGGAAGAACAAGCAGGAAGAAAAACTTAACCGGATCGCCCGTGGTGATGGAGGGGAATAATTAATCATCCAGTTCGCTGAGCACAGGCTGGGAAGTTAGCGGGCATTAAAATGCTCTCTAATCGGGATCAGGGACCGCGCTTTATGGCTCATTCTGGGATTTGGGGGGGAAAAGGGTGGACGATCCTTGAATTGGGTTTGAGCATTTCCATGTTTGGGGGAGGGGGGGGAATCCTGTCTGTAGGTAATCTGTATGCTTCCTCTAGCAGGTTCCGCTCTTAGTCAGTTTAACTATGTCTGTACGGATACTTAGTGGGGGGAATAATATTGGCCATGATGGTGGCTGAATGCAGCTCGAGTGCTGTCCGAGTCAAGTATGAACTCGAAAAGAAGATTAACAGTAATAATGTCGTTCAGGTCGAGGGCGAAGTACGGAGTGCTATTATTCTGCCAACAAGGCTGGGAGTTACGCAGTCGTTAAGGGTCATATCCAAATAGTTGCCCTGAACTGGAAGCCTTTGCGTTCTTTGTTTGATCGAGCATATCATCTGCCTATCCTGAGCTCTGGCCTACTGTACTTAATTAGCCGAGTTGAGCTCTGCTCTGTACGGAGTATCTTGCTGCTCTGCGCATCCGGCGGATGTGAGGTCGACTACGAGTATGTCCTCTTCAACGTGCTGCATGGATCACGCCTACCGTCGATCTTATACCCTGCACGCACACCGAACGGCCCTCTGGTCATGGCGGCCGCTTCCCGTTGCTTGACCGGGTTGACCCAATAATAATGAACCCGGCGCATTGAGCAGATCAGATCATGGACGGAGAGATCGCTTTGGCCAGGCGGCTTCAGCCGCCAGTGCTCGGCCATTGTCGGGACCGGAACATTTCGACCGGCGGCGCACCGCGACCGTCGAATGTCGATCCATGCAGCCATTGCGATTGCGGTCTGTGATTCGCCGACAAAGGCCAACCAGCCTCAAGGGTTGTGGCTCGTGGAGATCTGAGCGTTTCTAGAATCCGTGCGGAAGAAGCCCGAAGAGAAATCTTATCGACGCCGCCGCACTCCTTAGTCTTCCGCCTCAGTCTGAGGAGTGAGGATGAATGGAGTCTCTTCCTCTTAGCAAGAGAGCCCTTCTCCAGCCGAGAAAAAAAAAAAAAAAAAGAAAAAAAAAAAAATTTAAAAAAATTCATGTGATACTCTTGGCCTCGGCACAATTTCAAAATTCAAATGCCTCTGGACGAAAAGGACTGCCCCACTCGCTCCTCGATCAATGTCTTTTGACCCTGTTCCTTTTGGTATCTCGAGTGCTGTTTCCGGAGACTTAATAATCTGCTTGTTTCTCCCGTCAAGGCGCTTCTTGAAGAATATAGGAACATACCTACGGAGTAGAGGGAGGAAAATAATACTGTACGACGGAGGAAAGGAACTTTTCTCGTGCATGTGACCGCCTTCGCTTTGCCGTGCCGAGATAGGAAAGAAGCATTTCCCGGATTGGGAATAATAACTACGTAGCTCGGATCGCTCGTTCCGTCCAGGGACTGGATGAACGTGTGGCTTGCCTCCTGACAGGCCCAGGGATGGCGGTTAAACGCGGAACTCCGGGCCCGTTTTTGCCTGCCTGATCAACTGGCCTTACGAAACGAACAGATTTCGCCATGTTGGTTATTCTTGTTCTTGTTCCTCTGCGAATTCCCCTCACGGCGGAGACTGGGAGTCGCGACCTGGAGCAATACTCCCCTCCGCCAAAGTGATCGATCGAGTCGCCCCGGTTTACTTCTGTAGTTTCCATACCGAGTACCCGAGATGAACATCAAGGATCAATCGTATCCCGAAACCCCCCGGCCGGCCTCCCTGGCATGTGGCACCGAATCAGACTACTGTATGTCCCTCGTGCGAGAACGGAGATCTCCAACGACCAGTGGATCACCGGATCCATCCATTGATCACGGTCAATCATGAAGCGCTTGGAGCTCGAGAGTTTCTCTCCCCAACCGCGCATCACGCCAACGAATGTCGACTGCCAAACCACCGGTCCATCCACGCATGATTTCCACCCGTCCGTGGGAGACAACATCTGTCCTCACGTGATACGTACGTACGTACGTACACATGGCATGGTTTCTCTACCACCGTAATCTCCGCTAAATCCCTGGCTGAGTGGACCGCGCTCTCCATCCCCAATTCCGACTTGCCGGTCTGTTGGATTGCTTGCTTGCTTTTCGTGCGGAATCGTCAAATCGTCCAGAAGGACCCTGAGCCCAAAAAGGATCCACCTCTCCACGCGCTAAGACCTCGAGCCGGCGCAGCCGTGCCAATCCTGCACCAGGATGAACTCGGAATGATGGATTTTGCCTGGCCGTTGCCTCTGCAAATCAGAGCCCGTCGATTTGTGATGACCTGCTGGATCTGTTAGGCGATGAGGTCATGGATGAGCTGCTGCTGCAGTCTGTAGAGGCCGCCTCCAGGGTCCAAGGTGCAGGACATGGGATGCACGGGGTATTCCCTAGGTACTTCGTGCGAGACTGAAAAGATGACTTTTTTTCTTCACCTAGGTTAACTTGATCTACTGAAGATCTCGCTGTGAGTTCGGCGCACGGAGCATGTACTTGGTACTCTGTAACGAATCGACAGGGAAAATAGGCCAAGAGACTGCGAAGAGCCCCGTTCTCGTACAGCTCGTACCGCCAGAAGGTACCTAACCGCGAAGGGCAACTTATGTACTGGATGTATGGAGGACTCCGTACTCCGTACCTGCCCGCCTCTTGGCCCCTAGGGTGGGTACCTCCATGACGGGTCCATCGTCCATAGTCCATACGGAGTACTCGTACTGTACAGGAACTCCCTCATCAGGCCTAGCCCAGTTCGGTAAAATATCATCCCGGTTTCACCGAGTGGCAACTGGCAAAAGACCGAGGACCGAGGCCGAGAGTCCGAGTCTGCGACTTACCGACTCATTACTTAGTAATCAAATCTTGACAGGGATCCATCACTCCAGATCGCTGTCATCTACAGACTCTCCAACAGAAAATCACAAAGCTTGCTGCTCACTCTCTCATTCTATGGTGAAGAGATGGGTATTCACAGATTCAATCTCAATCTCTGCAGGGCAGAACCGTCCGAAACTACCCGATCCAGTTAGGACTGGAAGTATATGCACATCATCCACTTCAAAGTTAATACAGTACCTACTGTACTCCGTACAGTTCTTGATTCCTTAGCCAGATCGGCTAGGCAAAACCTAACAGATTTTAAACTTTAGCTCGGCCACGCTGATCATTATTCTGTGAACCTAAAAAAACTTTGACCATGGATGCCGTTTTGTTCTGGAATTCTCGAATTTCTCCGTTTCGTCGGCCTTTCCGTCAATCAGCTCAAGGGAATAAATGAACGTTAAGGAGGTGAGGTTTTTTGTCCAGTGCTTAAAGTTTAAAGAAAAAGTTTAAATCGGTACGGACTACGTACTCCGTGCTCTACAAAGGATCGACTCCGTAGGTTGTTCTGCTTTGCTTGTTGATGCTCTCTTGCTTCAGACGTTCTTGGCCGTCATCGACTTCACCATGGTTGAACCTTGAAACACGCCGAAATGCGGAAATGCTCCGTATCTTCCATACGGGGGATACGGGGAGGATTGCGTGCATCCATAGGTACATGTACCTGCCTAGGTACCTACCTTTTCGACCATGTAACTGGTTAACTTAATGTACCTTCAGAGTAGGATTTTGTAGAGCTCGGAGACCTCCGCAGAGTTGGTTGACCTGCTGATACATACCTACATACACCTACATACTCTTAAATATCGAGCGCAGTGGCCAAATGGCCGGAAACTGTAACGGTTCAAGGGGCGGATATGAACAATGGAGAGACTGAAAGAATGACCTTGTTTGTACTTAATATGGTTGAGGCAATTAACGGCTCGGCAGAAGTTGCTTGCTCTTGGGTAGCAAAGATGTACTTGAGAGTACGTAGGTAGGTTATATTTACATCCAGACTTTACTGGAAATGGATTTCAGGGATGCGGAGGGACATCGTACGATCAGCAAAAGAACAATGTGGGCAAGAATCTTGACAGGAACAGGAATAAATAGTCTCCAGCCACAACAGAGCTCCAACAACCCCCTACGCCACTCTCATGCGCCATGGACACCTAAGCTACAGGATTGTACGATTTGTCATTGTACCTTAGGCCCTATACTCCGTACACGATGGAGGATACTATGCATCAAACCGGACCTCATTGCGCCAGGGATATCACATCAGAATCCAACAATTCCAACCAAATTGTAACACCGGACAACGACTCCCCAATAATGCAACATGCATCCCGAATTTCATTCATGGATTTAGATATAAAAATTTATCATGTCAATCCAATGCTTCGCCAACTCGCCGCGTCACATGTCACTTCCTCGTAGCTGTGAAGCACGTCAAACCCCATTGCTGATAGACTGTCGAAATGCCCGTCGCCATCCACCTGGCATTGAATGAGTCTCATGCGCTGGAACGGGGATGGAAAGAAAAAAAAACTTACACAGTCCAGAATCACCGACTTGGCTCCCTGTCGACGTGCGTGTCGAATCCCCAGGAGAATCAACCCCTGCATCAACATCGCATACTCACCCACGGATGGCGAGATCACGGGCGACGACATCCCGGCCGCCCCGCCGGCACCGGCCGTCTTCAACCCCGGGACGTATTGTGCAATCGTCGAGGCGCTGTCGTAGACGGCCAACGTCCCCAGGATCCTCCCGTCCTGTGCCCGTTTGGCCCGGATGATCGCCGCGTGCGCCTCGTCTTCCAGGGCGAGCTTGTACATCTCCAGCACGCCTTGCCGGGAACTTGTCCGCACGTGATCCAGCACGTCGTCGGCGTGGCCCCATCCCTGTACCATGTCGTAGCAGACCTCTGCGTTTTGCAGACTGCGTATGAGGCCATCGGGCGGGGTCCACGTGGTCAGAGATCGCAAGATGACGCTGCACACCGGCCGCGATAATGCCGTGTTCCACCCCAGGTTGGAGAACCACTGTCGCAGCCGCTTGCGCTCCACCGGGTTGCCTGCGGGGATGCCCAGGTAGATGCTGGGCAGCCGGGATCCAAGCTGGAAGCGCTTCACGCCGGGCCGCTGAAGAAGCGCCTGGATCGCGCGTCGGTGCAGCGAATGGCCAATCGACAGGTTCCGCCGCGACGGATCGACGACCAGTGCGCCAATCACCGCCGTGCCCGTCGATTTGAAATAGTACGTCGAGCAGAAACCGTAGAGCGTCTGTGTCGTGCTGTTGCGCACCACGAAATGATCCTCTTCCACATCGTCGCGGTGCAGCAGAAAGCTACGGGAAGTGATGCCCGTCAACTCTGGCTGGCTGGCTGGTTGCTCCCGAAGTGCGCTGAGCAGCACATCGAGTGCCGCACTGTCGCGCTCTTCGTTCCATGATTCCACCAGCCAGTGCTGCCGCGACTGATGGAGCTTCTGGCTGCGATTGACCGTTCCCGGGAGAGTGCCGGAAGGAGTCAGGTCCCCCATCAGGACCCGAACAAGCGTTTGTAGGGCCGTTTCAGTCACATCGTAGGTACAGACTTGCGTGCCAATGGCAGGGTCCGTCGCAAAGTCGTACGGCGAGCCCACCGAGACCACAACCAATGGCTTTTCTGCCCGGGACCCGGTGGAGGAACCTTGGGACTTGCAGATCATGGACACGTGCTTCGTGAATCCAGTCTGGTACAGGTTGCGATTGGCATCCGCCGTGATGACAATCACCGCTCCGGCTCGGTCAATGAGGTTTTCATGGATGGGCCGTACCCCAGTCGACGTGTACGACGTGTGGAGGACCCGGCCCAGACGTTGTCGCGTGAGCGATCGCCCAAACTCCATGAAGATTTTCTCTCCATTGTGCACTGCAGAGCTGGCAATGTTAGAATCGCCCATGTCCAGGATCGACTGCGAGATGGCGGAGGCAGCCAGCGGCTTCAAGAGCGGACTCAGTATCAGGAGTTCCTCATCGGGCTCCAGTATCCGCGGCAGCGGCAGAAATTGGGCCTTGTCCTTGACCAGCGTGATGGATCGGTCGTACGCCTGGGCAGACAGGGCAGCGTGGGAAGGTTGCATCGCCATTAGAGAAGGGATGCCGCCAGGATTCAGGGCGGCCTGCCATGACGTACATCGAGATTTCATGGCAAGCACCCGTCGCAACGACTCCCGGATCTGCTCGCGGCTAATCATGCCGTTCTCCACTCCCTGCCTCAGGCCGGCCATCGCCTCCTTTTGGTGGGGGTGCGAGTGACAAGAGAGAATCAAATCACATCCGGCCTTCACAGCCATTACGGTTCCGCCGCCGACGCCGATGTTGTGGGTGAGCGCCTCCATTTCCAGGCATTCTGAAACGATGACCCCGTTGAACCCGAGATTCCGGCGTAGTAGCTCATGCACAACTTGCTCCGATAAACAGGCATGCATAACATTGACGCCTTCCGACGACATGGCAACGCCGCCCACCATCATCGCATCGATGCCATGCGAAATGGCGTTGCGGAACGGCACCAGCGCACTCAGACTGAGCTGTTCCAGCGACTCTTTGATTACCGGAACATCTGTCTGTGATCCCAGGAACTCGAGATTCCCATACGATGGAAAGTGTTTTCCACACGTGGCCAACCCTGCCTCCTGATACCCCTTGAGGTACTCCACGCCGTACTCTGACACTTCATGCGGGTCGTCGCCAAACGTCCGAGGGCCAAGGGGCTGATTCCGAACGTTAGTCAAGACATCCAACACTGGCCCCATGATCCAATTGACTCCAACGGCCTTCAACTCTTGAGCAGTCGCATTAGCCACCCGACGCGCCAATTGCTTCGACCCGGTCGCCGCGACTCCCATTGCACTGGGAAATTGGCGAATGTGGACTTCATCGAAGAGGCTGTTTACGCCTCCGTTTTCTTGATCAATGGCAATCATCAACGGCACTGGATGGCCCGCATTTCGGGCAATGGTTTGCAGCTCCAACACCAGCCGGGTCGCATCGTCAGCAGCTAGAACAATCTTTGAGTTAGCATCGACTTTAGCACCTCCGCCTAGACCATCGTACATTTCAGATTCTTGGCCGTAAGGAGGATACTGCCCACGTGGTGGTCCTCGATAAGCGACCTGATCTCGTCATTGACGGTGGTACCGTCAAAGCCCACCATGAAAAGCTGGCCCATTTGCCTGAACGATTGCGTCAGTCTCCCGCCATCTCGCAGATCATTTGGAACCACACCTGTCCAGGTCATCCCATAAGGATGATAGCACACCCTCTTGGGGCCCCATGGTGACCCGGCTGTGCCGCCCCCCTCCCCAATGTCCAACGTAGCTGCTCCCCTTTGAACGCCGGAAGTGATTGCCGTCTGAAATAAGCTCTGTGAATCGCCTCGTCCGGGATTAACAATTGGTATCTCCGTTAGGGCTTCTATCAGCGGTCGGCACTCAGGGGTTCCCAATCGGAGGCAAGGGGGACGACGTCGCGCGATCGTTCTGCTCACAGTTGCGCCAGTCTGATCAGGATGGAGCGCTTTGTCTACATCAAGACCGGAGAAGAATAAAAAAAAAAAAACAACGCGAAATCCGTCAAGGGTCGATAATCTTCCAAAAATCAATTCCGATGGCGCCGGCCGCAAGCAATCTCGCGGAGGGGTTCGGCCTATCAGCCTTGCTCTATCCAATCGCACAGGCCAGTCGTCGGATCCGGGGAGGGTTCGCTATCAACTCGCGACAAGTGACGCAGCATTCAACACAAAAACATTGTACTTCAACATCGGCAGGTCATGGCCAGTCGGCATTGTCGGCGTGTTCAGGCTTTCGAACAGAGGCGCTTTTGCGCGGAGTCCATGCTTCGGGCGCCGAAGCCCGGAAGGTCTGGGGGTGGAGCTTGGCACCATGGTCACGTGAGATGGGGAGATGCGGAGATGCCAAGGCTAATGTCAAATTCCGCTTCCGCGCTTACGAAGCTTGTTCAACTCTCCTCTCCTCCTCACTCGCTCTGCTCCAGGAGACCTTCGCAATCGAGCTGGCTGTTCTCGAAGCTTTGAGCTCCAGCTGGCTGTTTGGCGCGAGCAGATACTCCGTGCACCTCGTTCTGTGGCTGTCCATTTGCGCTTGACGGAATGACCGTGATTCCGAGCTTGCTTATCGGACGTGTCGGCGACAGACTGCTCACTGCGGTACAGAGTACGAGTACTGATAACTTTAGACTGATAGTAACTAGTGATCGAGAGCGGGACTTTCTTGAATTCTCATAGTACCGTACTTTCAACAAGGTCAACTGTCCAGACTATGAAGCTCGAGGATGAATCAGCGTCTGGGCTATCGATAACTGACTAATCAAGATAACGTGACCTTGAGGATTGTGGCGAGGATTGATTATTGTATTACCTACTGTACTTACTGTATGGTGATGATGGAATATCACCGTTGCAGACGGGAGGCACCCCGACAGTCCGGTTACAGTCTGCCGAGACCGTTCCGATGCAACGCATGCAACCGGATCTGCGGGACCCATTTCGGCGACGGTTACTATCACTCCTGGTATCATGATGATAGTCCATGGCTTCTACGATCATTTCCAACCGAACCATGCGCCAGAGGATTATGGAAGCGATGGGTTGAGAAGTGATCGAGAAGTTGTTTGTGGTAATTTACAGTGTAATGTAATACCGTTTCCATACATGACTAATACCAGCCATGGAATACCACCTATGGCCCATCTGGTGAAACGCTCTGCCATGAGGAAGCAGTAAAGTAAGTAACCATGATGAATCCTCCTAACCCATCCAAATCCCAGATTGTCACCGCGTGCGGTTCGTGCTGAGTCATAGTGGATAACGCCCAATGCGGATCACTGACGGGATGGATCCGGAGCCAAACCGGCGGGGATCTCTTTAGTACAGTAGCCAGACGTTGCAGTCTTCTGCCTTGGTAGCCGTAGTATCCGTCGGGTGGATTGGATGACGCAGCAAAGGCCAAAGGATCGTGAGAGAAAAAAAGAAGAAAAACCAGACGGCAGCCACCACCTATGCATTGTGTATCTTTTCCTTCATCATGAACTCTGCCATCAATTTTCATCGCCTGGACCCTGGGTAGAAGGCATCGCAACCTCTGTTGTGCCTGACCACTCCTCAGAGACCATCTCTTTCATCTCTCTGCGATCCCCTCCGTTATCGCGCCAAGTCCTGCAGAATGTAAGTGCTCGATAATCCGCTGGTTCGATGGAGATCCCGCCGCTGATCACTTCTGGTCATGCCAACAGGCGTGTCATCATTCGAGAGGACCCTCGGAGCGTTTCCGAGTACATCGCAGAGTACATCATCAGTATGTGCTTCTTGATGACACGCAAAAGGTTCTTGAGCTAACCAGCCCAGGCCGCATCAAGCGTTTCAACCCCACGGCCGATAAGCCATTTGTCCTGGGCCTACCGACGGGTAGCAGCCCGGAGCTTATCTATCAGATCCTGGTGCAGCGACATAAGGCCGGCGAGATTTCCTTCCGCCATGTCGTCACTTTCAACATGGTACGCGCCGTCACCCCCTTGCGAACCCCGTCATAGATGGCAGCCCGCTGATTCCCCCCCGCGCACAGGACGAATACGTGGGCCTCCCCCGGGATCATCCACAGTCGTACCACAGCTTCATGTACAAGCACTTCTTCTCGCACGTCGATATTCCGCCCGCCAACATCAACATTCTAAATGGCAACGCGCCCGACCTGGCCGCAGAGGCAGCCGCGTTCGAAGCCAAGATTGCGCGCGTCGGCGGCATCGAGCTCTTCCTCGGCGGCGTCGGTCCCGATGGCCACATCGCCTTCAACGAGCCCGGTTCATCCCTCAACAGCCGCACGCGGGTCAAGACGCTGGCCTACGACACGATCTTGGCAAACTCGCGATTCTTCGACGGCGACGTTGACAAGGTGCCCAAGCAAGCGCTGACCGTGGGCATCAAGACCATCATGGAAGCGCGCGAAGTCGTCATCATCTGCACTGGCGCACATAAGGCGCTGGCCCTGCACCACGGCCTCGAGGGCGGCGTCAACCACATGTGGCCGCTGTCCGCCCTGCAGCTGCATCCGCACCCGCTCATCGTCGCCGACCGGGACGCCACGATGGAGCTCAGGGTCAAGACGGTCCAGTACTTCGAGTCCATCGAAAAGGCAGGCACCGACGCCCGCACCCAGGGCCCGCCCCTCGTCTACCGCCCACGGACATATGTCCCCGCGCCCCTGCTCACCACAGGCGTGCGGCCTTCTAACGACCAGCGACCCTGGGTGGTCAACGGACAAAGCAAAGTGCCCAAGGATCTCAAAATCGATACCCAGCTGCACAAGGGAATGGAGGATGAAGGCGAGTTGACGCCCGACAGCATGTCATCGCGACTGGTCGACTCGGCGGTGGGAGGATTGGATTCGACGCTCAACACGGATCTGTTTTTTGACCGGATGGGATCGCGATTGTCGTCAGACTGAGAAGAAAAAGACTGCATGTGTATTTTTTTTCTTCTTCCACTTGCATCGGATGCGTGAAGTGAGCCGTTGGGTTTGTTTGCTTAGGGTCTGGTTTGCTCCTGAGATACCTCGTTTTAGTTCCATTTGTGCATGCATATCATCTGTAGCTCCAAGTCATGATTCAATCTGCATCAATCCAAAACAAACGAGATCACCTCCAACTCCTTATCATTTACAGGATTTTTTTTTATACATTGATATACTTCCCTGGAGATTACAGTTTGGCAAACACCGTCGCCACCGAACCACTCATATCGACCAGCGTGCTCTTATTCCGGACCCAGGCCTCGAGACCGCGTCGACCGTTCTCGACACCAACGCCGGACTGTTTCCATCCGCCGACGCTCATCTCCGCCGGTGACTCGCCCCAGGAATTCACCCACGTGATGCCCGCCTGGAGCTGGTCGATGATGCGATGCGCGAGGTTCAGATCCTTGGTGAAGACGCCCGCGGCCAGGCCGAGCTCGGTGGCGTTGGCACGGCGGACGGCCTCGTCGATGGTGTCGTACGTCAGGATCGACATCACGGGGCCGAAGATCTCCTCGCGCACAATCTTCATGTCATCCGTGCAGTCGGTGAAGATGGTGGGTTTGACCCAGAAGCCGTTGCGGAGCGACGGCGGCAAGTTTGATGGCTGGCCCAGACCGCCGTAGAGCAGCTTCGCGCGATCCACCTCGATGCCATGCTTGATGTAGCTTGTGACTTTGCGCCAGTGGTCATGCGAGACGAGCGGACCAAAGTTAGTGGCGCTGTCCATCACGTCCCCCGGCCGGATGTACTCCATCTTCTCCAGGAGACGCTGCTCGAATTCCGCCTTGCGGGATCGCGGGATGAAGACACGCGTTCCGTTCGTGCACACTTGCCCGGTGCTGAAGAAGTTAGCCATGATGGCGCCGTCTACGGCCGTGTCCAGGTCC
The DNA here is from genome assembly GCF_041956625.1 of Thermomyces dupontii. Lineage (NCBI taxonomy): Eukaryota > Fungi > Ascomycota > Eurotiomycetes > Eurotiales > Trichocomaceae > Thermomyces > Thermomyces dupontii. Next base: position 2,062,534 of record NW_027192309.1, on the reverse strand, counting down.
GCGTCCGGTAGGACCAGCAGTGGGCTCTTGCCGCCGAGTTCCATGGTGACGTATTTCATTTCCCCCGCGGCGCTGCGGGCGACATTTTTGCCCGTGGACACCTGACCCGTGAACGACACCTTGGCGATGGACGGATGCGACGTGAGGTACGCGCCCACGTTGCCGCTGCCGTGCACCACGTTGAACACACCTGGTGGCAGGCCGGCCTCGGTGTAAATCTTAGCCAGCGTCTCGCCGTGCAGCGAGGTGACTTCGCTGGGCTTGTAGACCATGGTGTTTCCGGCTGCCAGGCATGGCGCCGACTTCCATAGTGCACTGCATTCATCAGCTCAAATACTTTAGGTCCTTGCCGGGGACGAAGGAACCAACATTTGTATTGGATAGTTCCATGCTCCAATCCCCACGCACACCCCTAGTGGCTCCTTTTTCGTGTATACCCAGGCATTCTCGCGCAGCTGCGCCGTCTCACCGTTCAACCCTCCGCTGCCAACCAGATTGGCATAGAACTCCAACACGTCCGCCCCCGTCGCCACATCCACCACGCTCGTCTCGCTGAACGGCTTGCCCGTGTCGTGCGTTTCCGCCGTGGCAATCTCATCGTTGCGCTCGCGCAGGATCTGTGCCGCTCGTTGCAAGATGCGCGCCCGTTCAGCTGCGGGTGTGACGGACCATGTCTTGAAAGCCTCTTCGGCCGCGGCAATGGCCCGGTCGATATCAGCGTGAGACGCCTCGTGGATCTCGGAGATTGTCTCTCCGGTGGCCGGGTTGATGCAGGAAAAGGTCCGGTTGGAGGTTGCCGGCTGGCTCTTGCCCGCGTAGTACAGCTTGCGGGGAGTGTACAAGTACTGCCCTGTCATGATCCGCTGGTCGGAGGTTGGATGGAAGTGAAGCTTCAATTATCAACAGAGTGCGATGCGCGGTCAGGCAGGCCGTCAGGGACTGACCTGCTGGACGTACCGTATTGTTTCGTCATGGCTGTGGAGAACTCTCGCGGCTCATCTCCCGCCAGAGTGAGACCCGTACGGCCAATCAGATAAAGACGGTAAGATACAATAGGACGGAATCTGGTATTGATCTAAACTCGATATGGAAGGTCAACTGAGAATTTGATGCCAAGCCCATTTCAATCCCAGATGGCGGTGAGCATTCCTCTCCAGTCATTCGCCCAAACTGGCAGATATCTTGATAGTGATTGGCTGTGTGAAAATTTCGATGCAGATCACTGGACGTGTAACTACTGTGTATGGTAACTTTGATTAAAGTAAACTTTTCTAAACTTGGTAATAAAATCCCTCTGCGCGGGAGTGGCCGCTCCGCCCGCCATCAGCAGGATAGAGAGCATGCGTACTTGAAGCGACGAATACAGTCCTGGTATCAATGATCTCTCAATTGCTCAGTATTCAAGTTTGATACGCCAGGAAGCAGAGTATCATTGCTCTATTCGTAGTTGGGTGTTTTGTTTGCATTGTTTGCCTGCTTATGGATGGTGGATGGAGCTTATCAGATCAGCCCCACCGGATCCACCTGTCCATTCTCATCCTCCATCTCGAATTTGGAGCCTCAGATTGCCTCTGCTTAAAAAGCCTTCATCTTCCGGCATTCGCAATTTGATCAAATTCTCTTTTTTAGAGCTCCAAAGGCACAAAAGCGCAGGACGGACAACACCCTGCGCATCAATTCCGACCAGGTTTGAGCCACTGACTGTTCACCAATCACCATGACGACCACTTTCCTTCCCGCCAGCGACGTCAACAGCTACGACTATGTGATCGTTGGCGGCGGCACAGCCGGGTGCGTGATCGCATCGCGGCTGGCCGAGTACCTGCCCAACAAGCGCACGCTCTTGATTGAAGCCGGTCCGAGTGACTTTATGGACGACCGGGTACTGAAGCTCAAGGATTGGCTCAGTCTGCTGGGCGGAGAGCTGGACTATGATTATCCGACTACGGAGCAGCCAATGGGTAAAAGCTGTCGCATTGATCGCCCAGAGGCGATTATTCGCTAACAGAAATTATAGGGAACAGCCATATTCGCCATTCGCGAGCCAAGGTGCTGGGTGGCTGCTCGTCCCACAACACTCTGATCTCCTTCCGCCCCTTCGAGTACGATTGTCGCCTGTGGGAAGAGCAAGGCTGCACGGGCTGGTCGTTTGACATGTTTATGCGGGTGCTGGACAACCTGCGCAACACTGTGCAGCCGGTTCATGCGCGCCACCGCAACCAGCTGTGCAAGGACTGGGTGGAGTCCTGCTCCAAGGCGCTGGACGTCCCCATCATTGAAGACTTTAACCGCGAGATCCGCTCCAAGGGCCAGCTGACCAAGGGAGTCGGGTTCTTCTCCGTCGCGTACAATCCGGACGATGGCCGGCGCAGCAGCGCCAGCGTCGCCTACATCCACCCGATCCTGCGCAGCGAGTGGAAGCGGCCGAACTTGACCATCCTCACCAACGCGTGGGTGTCGCGCGTCAACGTGGACCGCAACGACACCGTCACTGGTGTCGACCTCACTCTCCAGTCCGGCGAGAAGCGGACCGTGTCGGCAAAGTCCGAGACCATCCTGTGCGCTGGCGCCATTGACACACCACGTCTGCTGCTGCTGTCTGGAATTGGCCCCGCGAAGCAGCTGCAACCCCTCGGCATCCCCGTCGTCAAGGACATCCCCGGCGTGGGTGAGAACCTGCTGGACCACCCGGAGACGATCATCATCTGGGAACTCAACCGGCCCGTTCCGCCGAACCAGACCACCATGGACTCAGACGCGGGCGTCTTCCTCCGCCGCGAGGCGCCCAACGCGGCCGGCAGCGACGGCGAGGCCGCCGACATCATGATGCACTGCTACCAGATTCCCTTCTGCCTCAACACGGCTCGCCTGGGATACGACACGCCCAAGGACGCGTTCTGCATGACGCCCAACATCCCGCGGCCGCGCTCTCGGGGCCGCCTCTACCTGACCTCCGCGGACCCGTCGGTCAAGCCGGCCCTGGACTTCCGCTACTTCACCGACCCGGAGGGCTACGACGCCGCGACCATCGTCGCCGGCCTCAAAGCCGCCCGCAAAGTCGCCCAGCAGGCGCCCTTCAAGGACTGGATCAAGCGCGAGGTTGCGCCCGGCCCCGCCGTGCAGACCGACGAGGAGCTCTCCGAGTACGGCCGCCGCGTGCACCACACCGTGTACCATCCGGCGGGGACGACGAAGATGGGTGACGTCCGCCGCGACCCGCTCGCCGTCGTCGACCCGACCCTCAAAATCCGCGGATTGAAGAAGGTCCGCATCGCGGATGCGGGCGTCTTCCCCATGATGCCCAGCATCAACCCCATGCTGACGGTGTTGGCGATCGGGGAGCGGGCGGCGGAGTTGATTGCCGAGGAGGCGGGATGGAAGCGAGAACATGCGAAACTGTAAAACAAATAAAATACTTATCCAGCGTGTTTGTAGGTATGTACCTACATACCTATCTATGTTGATGATACACATGGAGTTTTATATCTTTGATAGACATGTGTGCAATCACTGGATGATTGTGCCATGAACATAGTGTGATGCTGTACAGTAAGTATGTATCATTGTCGAACGCTAAGAAAGGAGGTTTCTTGCAATTCCCCATGGGATCCGATCGTGAGTATAGGGCTTCACAAAAACCAAGAAAGAATGGGATTACTCTTACCCTTCAGTCTTGGACATTCCCTTTCGCCCAACAATCAAACAAAAAGTAACGACATGTAAAGCCCAATCACGAAAAAAAAGGAAAATAAACTCCATTCCTAAGTCTATTCATCTAATGGGTATACGTAGCATCAAATCAGGCATGCAAAACGTAAAGTGCAAAATAAGTATGCTGGCTCTAATGAATACATAACCATCCGAGCAAATCATTTCGGATCAGACGAACGAAACAAAGAATGAAGATCATTATTACTCCTCAGATCCCTCCTCGTAGATCTTAACGCCGAACTTCCAGACCTGGTCGACCGTCAAGGTCTGACCGCTGTACGGATCATCCTTCTCGCCGAGGACGACGAGATCCGCGTCCGCGCCGGGCTCCAGGGTACCTTTGATGTGGTCCATGCCGAGCATCTTCGCAGGCGTCGACGTGACGGCGGCCAATGCCTCGGCGGTGGTCGCGCCGCTCCAGCGACGGAAATTGTTCACGCACTCGATGAGGGTGGCGGAGCTGCCCGCAAGTCGGTCCGAGCCCTCGAGCGTCAGCCGCGCACCCTCCTTGATGATGCGGTCTCCGTTGGTCCATTCGTAGACGCCGTCCGGGAGGCCGCACAGTCGCATCGCGTCGGTCACCAGGATAAGGCCCTGCGAGTGTGCGTGATACGCAATCTTGATCGAGGTCGGATGCAGGTGAATGCCATCGGCGATTATGCCAAAGAACGGCTTGGGCTGCTCGCTCTGGCCCAGGAGCCCGAAGACACCAGGGTTGCGGTGGAGGAACGGCCGCATCGCGTTGAACAGGTGCGTCACCATCGTTGCGCCTTCGCCCACGGCGGCTAGGGCTTGCTGGTATGTAGCGTCCGAATGTCCGATAGAGAAGATGACACCCCGAGCACGGATCTCGGGGATCATCTTGAGCATGTCTCCGACTTCTGGGGCGGCCGTGATCATCTTGATGGCGGGGACGCGGACGGTGCTGCTCTGCGTGGTCACACCGTTCTGCGTGGTTGCGCCGTTTTGCGTCGAGCCAGCAGGGAAATTTTCGACTCCATAGCAGTCGAGAATGTCTTGTAGTCCGTTTCGCACAGACAGCAGCACATCGGGCTTGTGCACGCCGTTGCGGACCGGGTTGATAAATGGACCCTCCACATGGGCTCCAAGACTCTCCGCTCCATCACTGGGATCGCGAGATCTTCCCCATGGGGCCAGGAATGGCAGCACCTCGACAATCCGTCAGCATCGATGATGGCTGACAGGGCGAAGCGGAAGTCCTTACCTTGCGATATACTTCCGAAGTGGAACTCACAGTCGTGGGCAAGAACGAGGTCACACCTGTCCGTGCCAACCCGCGGGTGGCTTCTTTCAACCCCGCTTCGTAGTCTTCTTTGCTGTCCCGAGGGACAGAGAAGTCAAAGCCGTGGGCTCCGTTGATCTGCACATCGATGAAGCCGGGGCAGAGGATTTTGCCATGAAGGTCGATGACCTTGTTCGGGGAGAGTTGCAGCTCATAGAAAACCTTCTGGGCGTTGAGAATCTTCCCCGAGCGAGCATCTATCCACAGGTCTTCGTTGACGAGCTGCCGATCCTTGAGGATGCGGCAGTTGGTAAATTTGATGATCTGGTAAAGATCCAGATCGTCTTGGCGCACCGGCATGGTGACGTATGAGATGAGATGGAATCAACCGGCGGGGATGGAAGCTCAGCGTACCGAAGGACTGGAAGTCAAGAGGCAGGGGAGTGGTAGAAGTAAAGATTGTGAAGCCATGACAAATCCTGGCCAGGATTATGAAATTCTTTGCTTTTTGCTCTCCAGTTTTTGTTTTTCTCCAAGGTGAATGCCGCGAACCGGGCTTCCAGAGCAGCTTGCGGTGCTACAGTTCCAAGGGAATGGCCTCGGGCAAGCCGTGCCGTAACCTTGATAACCCCTCCCAGTCCCAGCTTTGATGTACAGTACATACATAACAATACGGAGTATACTGTGTGGATGTCCCTTATCGCGATTCACCTTGCCAACCTTACTGGGAGCGGTTCTACGTGGGAAGATTCGATACTGTACTATGCCTGGTCGATGGGGGTGGGATGTGGTAAGGTTCTGGTAATACAACCAGAGCATCCTACTACTACTGGGACGGAAGCGTATCATAATGTCTGTCCATATTCGTCTGCAACGATAAGCTTCGTCTCTCTTCTCGTTCTCTTCGTTGACTATCCGCATCTACTATCCATCGCCGTCAGACTAGCCCTAACATCGTAGGCCGACGAAGCAATCTACATCTCTCATCCATCACAAGATGGATAATACAGGCTTTGGACGGAGTGCTGGATGCATGATCACGACAGAGACGAGCATTCACCAGCGAGCAAACGAAACTTCTGCCATTCACTTCAGACTGAACAAGACGGACAACCTCCTGTAACCAGTTATTGGTGCTCCAATCTGGGTCTTACATAATCATTATTTCCTGGATGGCTTGTCACGAGACCTCCAGAACCAAGAAGCCCGGCATCCCACTGTGCTGGTCTTGCTGATGCTACCGTGTGGTGTGGCTGGATGTAACGCTACCCATCCTGTTACACAGGTCGCCGTTTGAATGCAAAATTGCAAGTTGCAATCCGCAAATTTGCATTTTCTTTGCGAATCTTGGCGCATTCCATAGATAGGAACCCTGCAGCTACCTCCTACTGTATGTGGTATAGCGCACTTTCTGACAGCAGTCATGTGACCAGCTCGCTTTCGATTGGCCGTTGCTGAAATTACCACTTTTGTTAACTAGTTGACTAATCACGAACTAATCCATCCGGCTGGAATGCCAGGAATCAGTTAGCTCGTTGGTTTCATCTCAGCTCAGCTGCTCCGGCATGCTCGTCCTCGAAATCACTGATGAGAGACAACGATCATCGTCCCAGAAACCCGCTAGTTAATCGAGATGCTTCACAGTCGGCATCTCGACCATGGAATTTGAGTTTTTGATAAGACACACAGCATGGCGCTGTTGCAGTGTCAGTCGTGTTTTTTCCTTTCACTAATCAGCCCTTTCTCGTGAACCCGCACTCCCTAGTGGCTCCCCCCACACATTGCTGCAGCCAAACAGCAGTGCCCCCTGGGACTGCGAAGTCTTATCACGACCCGCCCTTCCCTACAGGGTAACACTAGCTCCGAAAACCCCAGGCCAGAGCCAGAAAGAAAGCTCTCGGATCGCGCTGCAACTGTGACTCCTTGTCTCTTGTCTCTGCTGTTGTCCTCGAATCGCTCCAGAGTCTGTCTCTGGCCTGGATAAAAGAGCCTTTGCTCCCCACAATCTGCTGCAGTCTCTGCCATCGTACGTACACCGTCTGGAGATCCCCGAGACTGTCCAGCTTTTTGTGTGGGGAAAGAGCGTCCTTGCGGTTCCTGCCCTTCCTCCCTGGGCTGCGCATTCTCTCCATTTCTGGTAAGCAGCACGTGTTTCGGCAGGAGCAGAGCATACATACATACCACCTTCCCGCAATGTTCGCTCATGATTTTTTTTTTCTTCTTCGCTGTTCTCGCCTCATTACCAAATAATCCTTCTTGCTAACTTTTTCTCTCTCTCCAGTTCTCTGACCCTATCGCACCATGGCCGGGGAGAAAAACAATGAAGCTGCCAACACGCAGCACGCCCCGGCTCCCGAGTCCACCAAGCTCGCCGAGTCGGGGATCGAAAACCCGCGGCCCGAGGGAAAGCCGTGGATGTACAAACAACTGATGATCGGGCCCCTGACCCTGCCGTGGTATGCCTCTCCGGAGACGCAGCTGGTCATCGTCTCCCTCGTCTGCTTCCTGTGCCCGGGCATGTTCAATGCGGTCAGCGGTCTCGGCGGTGGTGGTCAGCTGGATCCCACCGATGTCAACAATGCCAATACCGCCCTGTACAGTACCTTTGCCGTCGTAGGCTTCTTTGCAGGCACCATCGCAAACCGCATTGGTCTCCGCTTGACCCTGTCCTTTGGCGGCTTTGGCTACTTCTTGTATGTCGCGTCTCTGCTTTCCTACAACCACAACAAGAACTCGGGTTTCGTCATCTTTGCCGGCGCTCTTCTCGGCGTCTGTGCCGGCCTGTTGTGGTGCGCCCAGGGTACGGTGATGATGAGTTATCCGCTCGAGAGCCAGAAGGGAAAGTTCATCGCTGTTTTCTGGGTCATCTTCAACCTCGGTGGTGTCATTGGCAGCTTGGTGCGTGTCACCCGGTCGCAGTCCTGCACTGTGGTCTTGTGCGAGAGCTAATTAGGGAAACAGGTGCCGCTGGCGCAGAATTTGCACAATACCAGTGGACGTGTCAATGACGGAACCTACATTGCCTTCATGGTTCTCCAGGCCCTGGGGTTCATTCTGGCCTGGGTGCTCTCTGACTCCAAGTACATTAAGCGCAAGGATGGCTCCAAGGTCATCGTAATGAAGAACCCCACCTGGTGGTCCGAGACCAAGGGTCTGTACGAGACGCTGAAGACCGACTACTTCATCATCCTGCTTTTCCCCATGTTCTTGTCCAGTAACTGGTTCACCGTCTACCAGTTCAATGCCGTCAATGGCTTCTACTTTGATGTTGCCACGCGGTCGCTGAACAGCTTGCTGTACTGGCTCTGCCAGATGATCGGCGCCTATACCTTTGGCTTGCTGCTGGATCTCAAATGGTACTCGCGTACCATGCGTGCCAAGTTAAACTGGGCCTTGCTCTTTGTGCTGACCTTTGCCGTTTGGGGTGGTGGCTATGCTTGGCAGAGGAAGTATGAGCGTGACGACCCGAAGCCAGAGATGCGCTTTTCCCACTCTGGCTATATTGGTCCCATGTTCTTGTACATGTTTTATGGGTTCTACGATGCTGCCTACCAGACCTGCACATACTGGTAAGCGTTCCCTATCCCGCCACCTCCGGAATCGGGTGCTAACCCGCTATGCAGGTACATGGGTGCGCTCAGCAACAATAGTCGTAAGCTGGCTCACTACGCTGGTTTCTACAAGGGCATCCAGTCTGCAGGTGCGGCCATCACTTGGCGGTAAGTAATCGAGCTTTACCCATTGCGAGAAGACCCCATCGCTAATTCCAGCAGGATCGATGCGCTTCAAGTCAGCTACATGCGCCAGTTTGCCGCCTGCTGGGGCTTGCTGGCCGGATCGCTCCTCATCGCAGCGCCTGTGGTCTTCTTCAAGATCAAGGATCATGTCGATATCCATGAGGATCTCAAGTTCTCGGATACGACCTTTGAGGAAACGGCCGGCGACGCGGACCGAAAGTAAGGTTTCTTTTCAGCTCGTCCTGCATTCGACCGATTGTCGGGTCTTAAGAGCTTTCGGACGACATACAAGTCTTCATGATTCGTCTGTATTTACTTGGGCTTCGTATTTCTCATCTCGTAATGTCATGAAGCGTGACGTATTTCACTAGTTGTCAATTACTGCATTTAATCAACTCGTTGAACTATCCGTACGCAGAGTCGAGTAAGCAGGTCAATCACTGTCCTTCAAGTCTTCAACACACGGAATACCCTTGGCCTTTCACATCCTCGAGGAATGCAAACATCAAGGATATTGCTCTTGGCAAGAATCCTGTGTGACTCGTGCGTCGTATGTAAAAAAAAATAATCGGCTCTGTGCTCTTCGGCATGCCGGCCATGGGAAGCGCTGATCATGCCTTGGAACGGGGATCATCCGCCGCTCCGTGCGCGAGACAAGGCGATCTCTTGCCCCGTGCCCCGAATGCTGGACCTTTCTGGAAAGATCATCATTTAACCTAGGTCATGGCACAGTGCCAGGGTCCAGGCGGGGGCGTCTGATTCTTAAGGATTTCCGAACAGGGAGGACGGTGCCACCATGAAGGAGCACTGCTTTGTGCAGCTCAATCAGGGGCCAGGCGCTCACTCGGGTACTGTGTTTATCCAAGGACTCTGGAGTAGAATGGCCTGAATTGGTAAGAATTCCACCAACTGCCAAGAGGTAGTTACTTACTGTATTGATTAGGTTATGATGAACATTCCAAACGAGGAAGAAGCTGAGATTCTTGCATGTCTCCGCTGAGCCCGTGACCAGGGCAACCCTAACTTCCATCCTGGTCAGTCCAGTCAGTTTGGAATCAATCGACTTAACAGTCTTGGATAAATATCGATGTGATCATGTAATGGCTTCTCGATAATTGCCTTGGTCGGAGACTACTGTTGACATCTTTCTTTTCGTGGCAGACGGACGAATAGTAAATAGTACAAGCATATATATACGGAACTATCTCCTGGACTGAACGCCGTTGAACCGTGAAAGCTACAAGATGTACATCTACATGTTGGACAAACGGTTGACTCGAGTTGAGCGTTTGAGCCAACAGACATATTCGACAATGCTGGAGCGAGTTGGATGTCTACTAAATAAGCTCCTGTGTCTTTGCCTCGGCCGTTCATTAAAGTCATTCTTGACAAAGACACTACTCTGGACAGTTCATTACATGTACATGTTTGGTGTGTCTTCTTATGTTTGTTTCATGGATTGATAGAGTCGTCAATTGCAACCGGAAACATGCGCCAGAACAGAAGTCATGCTTTGCAGCCCTACTCTCCGGCCATCGAAAACTCGCACGCTCAAGACGGAGTATGCCGAAATTTACTTCATTCAGATGAATATTTGACTCACGTTTCCGTACATTTCACCTCTTGTTGTCTCCTGCCAAATGCTATATAAGGAGAGGAAGAAACCTGCCTCCTCCCACTTCGCTTCACACACATCCAAAACACTAGTCGCGATTACACCGTGCAGCACACCAGCGAGCCACTCCCAAACAGTCAGCATGGTATCCTCCAATCAAGCGGACAAGGGAAAAATCAGTGCAAAGCACTCGCAAGAGACAGGATAGGTTCCTGCACAGGGTCAGACTGTCATGGGTGTACCTCGACTCCGTCGTCAAGCCCAACCTCAAGGATTGCCAGACGAAGATCGAGCTGCAAATCTTGCCCGTCAATTCACCGACCCAGCTTTATTGCTATCCGAGAGTGTTCCTGAAACTGCTCTATCGTGTGCCCTTGTCCGAGTCTGGCCAACCGCAGGATTGGAAGAAGGAGTCCCTCGTCAACAGGCCGGAAATCCGTCTCTCGTACACGCCCTACGACTCTTGGCCCCGTAGAGATTCCAAGGGAGAATGGAAGCACCGCAATCTGGAAAAGTCATGCTACGTTCCCCTCGAAGACATTGCCATCAAGGGTGTGGAAATGGGCTATGACTATTTCATCGGCGGTCAAATCGCGCTCCATCCATTTGGCGTTTTCTGATCTGCCCAAATTTGGACTTCGCTACGAAGAGGGCCTTCAGTCTCCAAAGCCAGTGTTTTTCAGCGAAAAAGGGCAGCGGTGGCGTCGAGTTTCGCGTGGAAAGTGGCGAGCTTGACGAAGAATACTTCAACAACCTGTGGAAAGTGTGATTCTTTTTCGTGCAATTCCGATCACCATTTGCACACCTCAAGCTTCATGTCTGCGCCCTCAGGTTGAATCTTCTACTTGGTGCTATGGGGCAGGGCAAGGTGACTGGAGTTTGAGGTACCTACCTACCTTCCTCTAGGTACCTTAGGTTTCCATCAAGTGTATCAAGAGGTACTGTAATTAGGTTATCACAAGCGCTTTCCTATCACGGAGGTACAATAAAGCGATTTAATGGTATCCACCCAACAACGGCATCCAACGGAGTTCGGATATTCATGCCAATTAACCTATAGTTTGGTGTACCTATCGGAGTATGTAAGTGGTACTGCATTTTTCCTGGGCTTGGCCAAACTGCAAACATGAACCCGAACACATCCTACGAAGAAGCAGATCGTCTACTCTGTACTGAAAATCGAGCTAATGGCTTGATTAATAGACTGGAAAATCTCAATAACGTACACGTTTGAGTCATGACCCTTCCAAGAAATTTACTTGAAGTTTACCTAGATGCCAGGTAGTCACTGACATCTCATGTCGCATCTCTGGCGGCTGACCTTGATATCTCGGCGGACTTGGGCGTCTTTCGCCAGAAAGTCGCCATGGCGGGTACCAGAAATTCCAGGGCCATCGATTCCTCGGCAGGAACTTGTTGACGGGGAGAGATCTCCGGACTACAACCCCGAGGACATTCTACCCAGCGAAACCTGGGGAAGTACTGCCCAAGAAATTTCAACTTCCTCCCAAAATCGGCTGGGGATCGCAATCCACCGTGTGATTGGCTCGAGATATTTTCAAGGCATCCCGCTGATTGTGCCCATTATATCTGCTTTGACTGCCGATTAAACGGATTAGCTCTCCATTTCATGATTCAAAGGGCGGCCTGAACAGATAGTGGCCTTGAAAATAACGAACAACAACAATGTCAACAATGCTCGACATGAGAAGGATATTGAGAAACACATTTCACATCAAAATCCGGACCACCGTGGTCGCGTGATTCTCCGGACGTGCTTGGACGATTTTGAAGTCACTGGCCCAGAAGGGAGGCACATTTGCTTCGTGTATGAACCGATGAGAGAGCCTTTCTGGATATTTCAGAGGCGTTTTGTTGATCGGAGACTTCCCTTGCCCATTGCAAAGGCCTATATCTACTTCCTCCTTGCTGGCCTTGGTTATCTTTACTCGGAATGTAAAGTTGTCCACACGGGTTCGTTCCATTCCCCCACCGTCCATTGTATCTTGAGAATTAGTGCCTTACCCATCTTCCAGATTTAACGCTGGGAAACATCCCCATGAGTTTCGAGAACGACAGTGTGCTTTGCGACTTTGTCACACCGTCAGCAGCCGATGCAGTACAAGGTTGATGATAAATGCGGCCGGACCGTTTACCGTTGTCAATGACTTTGGTGCTCTCAATCTGAGAGAAATCAAATATAGGGTTTCAAAGATAGTTGATTTTGGGCTGGCAACTAGACTTGACCAACAATCCCCTCGAGACTGGGAGATGGGACAGCATCCGGGCATCTATTCCATCCAACCGGCTCCTTCCCGTGCCCCTGAGGTCATCTTTGGCTGCGGTTGAGACTTTAAGGTAGATGTATGGAATCTTGGGGTACTGGTGAGTGGTTCTTCGCTTTGTTTCAGTTGTTGGTTTGGCCTTGACCTGATGATCCTTTCGCGAGCTGTGGAACATCTTTAGAAGTAGGGAGTTATTCCAGCAGATACACAACTTGGACGACCATTACGATGCGTCTCCGAGGTCACACCTCGGAGAAACGATTGTCCTATTTGGCCATCCTCCCAAGGAATTAGTTCCGAAATCAAGGGCCATGTCCACGCTCAACTGACCGGAAGCTGTCACGAATGACACTGGAAAGCTCTCCAGAAATGCTCAAGAATTTTTCAGCGGGTCTTTCTTTGATGCAGAAAGTAGGTTGACAGTCATTCCTTTGTACTAGATCTGGTACACTGAACGTCAACAAGAGAACCATGTTCTGTCGTAAACGTTCAGATAACGAGTCTCGATTCTCAATGTCAAGGGATTCTCTGATCACAGGTAGATTATCTGACCGAATCAGGCAATGATCTATCAATTCAGCCGCCTCGGTACCCATGCATGCCCAAGACGTCACCCACACCTCTCTGTACTATGACACCCAGCCGTTCGCTGTGAGTCAGGCCGTCCTTCGGAAATGCGGAGACTAGGGTTTGTACACTCGTCCATACAGCGTACCGTCATGCAGGCGACCTTCGAAACACCCGCCGTGCTATCGAGGTACCTACTGCACGTGCGTAAAAGTGATGCAGACATCTTCCATGAGTTCACGCGATGGAATCGCGGGGAAGGTCTTTGTCATCCCGAGTTTGACAAGGATTATCCTTAGTTCGCCCGTCATAGTGGTCCAGTTGGCCAATTGATTGAACAGTTCTGGGACTGATCGGTTAGCGGCCATGCATCTGATTATATCTCCTGGACCGGACCCCAATCGATTCCGTCAAGAATCTGGGGAACCGGATCGACATTATAACTTGTATTGCTGGACCCACGCGACATCATTATTGTTCTTCGATTTCTCTTTACTCCAATCAGGACTTTATGAATGTTGGCGATGCTCAACTCCGATGAATTTATCAGACGACTTTTTTGCCAGCTGCTTGGCTATCAACGCAGAGCACCATCTTGAAAAGGTGTCATCATTCGTTCAGATTCTGTTACCTTTTGGAGAAGTAGGTGGCTTGGATTGCCCCCCTCTTTGAGATCTGCATAGTCTTGTTGTGGAACTGTCAGCATGAGCTTCCAGTCGCATATAGCCTAATTTGCATCAAGATGGGTTGCTCGGAGCAACGCAAGGATTCTCTTGCAAGCTACCGAATTACTAGAAAAGCCTAGAATGGGATTAATCGTCTGTTTGGGCTTTACAACGTCTCGAAAGTCGATTTCAATGCTCAAGAGCACATTTCCGGACGCCATTCACGCCTTTTAGGATGTAGTACAAGGAATGATTACCAGTCATGAGCTCTGCATGTACAGATTCGAATTGGATTCAAATACCATTGAGCCTGGATCGGTTGTAGTCTGCTGGTAGTCCATGTGATGCATCGTTTCATTCATCGAGAGTAGATTACTTTGTGGTTCTCTTTGATGTAGTAACAGGGCATCAAGTTGAACCAGCCTGTGTTCTCTATTCCATCAGAGTTAATGACAGCAGAAATCCGGGGAATTGACCTAAATCCCTGGATAATCGGACAAAGAATGCCTCTCAGACATACTCCGTAGGGCTCTGACTTGACAGCTGTTACCATTTCGGAACCATTGTTGCTTGTCGACTGCACGGTCAATCCCAACCGTTCCGATCGACAGAGATTGCATGACTCAATTAATAGGACCGAAAACACGTGGAGTCATGTCGCCAACAACGGTCATGGCCGAGCTTTGCAATCGCGACATTCCGCATGGACACAGGCTAAAGGAGATCCCGGAGACCCTGGGACTAGTGTTTTCTCAGGGCTTGCAAACCACATGACCGAAATCTTCCTGTTGTGGAAACCAACGCGTCGATCCAAGGGTCTTTGCAGGAGAGCATGCAGCCACGTTCCTCTCTATACAGTACTAGCCTAGTCCCGGCTCGATCAGCCACCAGGCGAAATTTCTTCGCTTGCCGTTGGCCATGCCGAATGGCAACCATGGCCTGCCCATGCGGCGAAGATCCAGCGAGCTAATGACAGGTGGAATAATCTGCTCAATTCCGCTCTCAACGGCTCCACTCCGGCCACCCGTCCGTCGGTTCCTCACCAATCCAGTTCTCTCCATCTCGACCAAGTCCAGAGGGTGTCTGGAGGATGTTTTCAGAGCGGTTAGCGGGATTAAGGAGCGCTGAATACTATAAAGGAAAGCTCTCAGAACGCATCGTGTTCCAACATGGGGTCAATTTGCAAGATTCAGGTTCCCTCGCTGCATTACTCCCTGTTCCTCAGAGAGAAACAACAGCACCAGTCCCGGGAAAATGGCGACTCTCAGAAAGCGCCACGGCGCGGCGGAGGAAATGGAAGAGATGTACTCGGCTCCTAGCGTCAGGATCCGATGGCTGGATCAACCGGTCATGCTGCACTCGGCGCGCGAGGATAGCTGTGACTTGACACCCGAGCAATGCGCATACAAGCAGAATCCCTGGCGCAACTGGTACCAAGCGGACTTTGTGTATGGCCGGGCGGTCGTGTACTTTGTGTGCGCAACGGTCGGGGTCTTTGCCATCCTGCATCTTCTCGCTCGGTATGGCCCGGACTCGCGAGGCAATCGTTTGGTGCAGCGGGTCCGTGCCGCGGGCAGGTATGTTGCGTACAGAAGCGCGCCCGTGTGGTTGACAGGGCCCCTCAGCTTCGGGTTGGCGGTTCCCTTGCTCATCGGCGTCGGGATCATCTTCTTTTTCGGTGTGTGCATCTCGCCCTCCCCGGTTATCGAATGTATTCCTGACCATTTACAAGCAATTACCCTCGGCCCGAAACCGTACTACTGGGATAACAGGGCCTTTGGCTACAGCCCGCCCATTGCGAACCGGGCGGGCTGGCTGGCATTGGGTCTTTTGCCTTTTGTGCTGTACGGTTTCCCCCTTCCCCAGAGTTCGATCCGGTCTAAAACGTTGTTCAAGGGCCCTCGCGTCCAAGGCGAACTTCATCTCCGCATTGACCGGAGTGCCCTACGAGAAGCTCCAGATATTCCACCAATGGACAAGCTACGCCATGTTTGTCCTCGCCTTGATCCACACCTTCCCGTTCATCATAGTGAATATCCGAGACGGTATCATGGAGCTGGAATGGAGGATGTCGGTTTTCTGGTGGACCGGCGTTGCTGCACTGGTATGCCAGGGATACCTGACAATCATGTCATACCCGTGGATCAGGTACGGCCCGCGATGGAAACCGTCTTCCCATGGCCGATGCTGATGACGCAGGAACCGCTTCTACGAGTTCTTCAAGTTCACGCATATCTTTGTGTCCGTCATGTTCATACTCTTCCTCTTCTTCCACTGTGACTTCCGCTTGACATCTTGGTATGTCGCCTTGGCCGAAGAATGAGGTGATGCAGGACTAACAGAGGCCTACAGGGACTACTTTATTGTTGCTGGCACCCTCTACTTCGCTAGTCTGTTCTACTCATGGGGGAAAACATACCTCTTCAACGGCCTGCATACTGCATATATTTCGCTGCTTCCCTGCGGCTATCTCAGCATCCGGATCCCGTCCACAATGTCCTGGACGCCCGGACAGCATGTATTCCTGCGGTTTCTGACGCTCGACGCGCACATGATCACCGCACACCCCTTCACCATCTCCTCCGCGGCCCACCAGACGGAAGTCTGCGGCCATCCGTCCGAGATGACGTTCTACATCCAGCCGCGCACCGGCATCACGAAACATCTTGCCCGTCTCGCATTGAAGAAACAGGAACAATCAATGGCCGTGCGCGTGCTTGTCGAGGGTCCCTACGGCGGCGTCGATCCCACCTCCCTCAAGAAAACCGACCACATCCTCGTCATCGCCGGCGGGTCCGGCGCGGGGTTCTCGCTAGGTGTCGTTGAAGATACTGCTCGGCGATTTGCTCGCCTTTCCTCCAACAGCAACAACACCGCACAGGAAGGGGCCGCCACACGCTCCCCGCGGATCCAAGCCGTCTACGCCACAAAGACGAAGGAAACCGGCGACTGGTACGCGGAGCAGATTCGCGAGCACCAGCGGACCTACAGCAATTGCAACCTCGACGTCTCCATCCACGTCACAACCTCCTCCTCCTCCTCCTCCTTCTCAGTAGAATCCTCCTCGAAACCGGCTGCCGTCGACGACATCGAGGTCAAACAGCCTCTCCCGGCCACGACGGAATCCAATGAACCCCTTTCTTCCACCTCGATTTCCCCTGACGCTTCTTCCCCATCGTCCTCATCTCCGTCCATTGCACACGTGAACCCCGCCGTCACGACACCCTCTGCATCCGATTCTCTGAGGACGTTCTTCGGCGGTCGGCCGAATCTTCGCGAGATCGTTGCCTCGACACGCGCCGCCGTGACGGGCTCTCCTTCCCTTGGTGTGATTGTCTGTGGACCGGCGTCGATGATCAACGATGTCCGTGATGCAGTGGCGGATGAGCAGTTGAAGGTGTTGTCGTCGTCGTCGTCGACGACGACGGACCTCGAGGAGAAGGAGGGAAAGAAGGTTACGGATATTTGGCTTCATGCCGAGCATTTCTCGTGGTGATTTAACCTTGTATGGCATGAGGGACATTCCTTGACGTTTCCGGGCTGCACTGGTGTTTATGGTTCGGGGCATTGTTTCATAGCCGAAGTTTTCTTTGTCTCTATATGATTGTCAATTATTCATGGAGAATAAGATTCGTCGATACCACCAATATGCGAACAATTCCAAAACAAATAGTCATACATGTACAGAAAAGTAAATCTACACCATGGCCCGTATTCTCCGACCCAACCGCTCCATCTCGCCAATGATGCCACCGCCCGCCAGCGTCCATTTCTCACTCACCCATTCGTCGGTGATTCGCTCCGGCAGCAAGCCGCTACGCGCAAAGTACTCCATGTACCCGCGGGCCTCGTGCCGGCTCAGACCGCCCAGGGTGTCCAGCTCGAGCGCCCCTTCCTTGGGGTTCGTCGGCTTGTGCGGCGCGAAGACGTCGAGAACACGCGAGTCGGACTTGACGTACGGGTTCGGCTGCGGGTATTCGGGGGAGGATGGATTGACGCCGTTCCGCCGCGCCTCGAGCTGCGAGAGACCGATCTGGAAACTGTACACGGAAGGACTGTTGGAGCCGGATGTCGCGTACAGGAGCAAGCCGCCGTTGGGCAGCGCGGGACGTGTCCGGCCAGGTTGGAGGAGGGAGATGAAATGCCGGACAAAAACGAGATCAAACGCGTGGATCGGCTTGAACTCCGCGCTGCGGTAGTTGGAGTCTTTCATCCAGTGCGCGAGCCCGTCAACCGTGACCAGGATCGCGGGTCGGCCCTCGACGGTGGTGAGTTCGCTCCATAGGGCCTGGAAAACTGGCCAGGAGATGGACGGGTCCTGGACACCCAACCTAGCCAGTTGCTCGAGATTCATGCCGGATTGCACGGGAAGACCCTTATGCTCCTGCGAGACCTTGAGGTTCTCCAGCACGGATTTGTTGGCAAGAGCTGTGCGCAACAGCAACGCGGATGTAGCCTGGTTCTGAACATAGAGCGTCGGGTTGGTATCCGGCAACGGTGCATACTGGGTGTGCGCAATGACGAGATCCTGGGCTGCAATCAAGTCAGAGTCAAATACCATCGTCGTATCACGAGAGATAAAAACTTACCGTCCGGAACAGTAAAAACAACCCAGTTCTTCAAAAAGGCCATTGCCATCGCCTGAAGAAGATGAACGCTCTTCCCGGAACCCCGCACTCCGGTAACGATTTTCTTGACCGACAGGCCCTTTTCCGGCCCCTCTGTGATCCGATTGATCAATTGGCCCATCTCAATCGTCTCCCTTCGAAGCACCGTAGCGGGCCGACGGAAAATCGACCAGCCTTGCGTCGGCTTAAACGCCTGCACCGCCCGCAAGCTGTCAATCAACGTAGAGGACAGGCTGACCACCGAGCCCGTCAGTCGCGCGTCGGCCATTGTCGCCTCCGACAGCTCCTGCATGCCCGGAACCTCGAGCGCATTGGCGTTGCTGAGCACGATCCGTTTCCGCGCCGCCTTGCGCTCACCAGGGGCCGGTGGTTTGCCTCGGTCCACGACCGTCTTCTTTTTCATACGCGCGGACTTGGACTGACGGTATTTCGGACCCGTGTCCATGACATTTGTCTTTTTCTTCGGCGGGTTCGCATATCGGGCGGCCGAGGTGTGGAATGATGAAGCGGCCGTGGTTGGTTGAACGCGTGGCAGCAGAGCCACTCGGGGCGTCTGCCGGAGCCCCGAAAGGCAGCTCCAGCAAAATCGCGACACCATCGTCAGCCGGGAATCAATTGGCCCGCCCAGCAGGAAATGGACCGAGTTCGCGCTGGGCGTAGAGGGTGCTCTTTGCTCTGCTTCGGCGAAAAGTTGAAATTCCTGAACCAGGGATGACCAAAAAGGGTAAAGCGTGATAAATGTTTGTTCTGTTTGATTTGGTCTTGGTACAAAAAAAAATATCGGCAGCAGTTCGATAAACTAGGAATACACAGGCATTTCAGCTTCATCAAACAATACAGAGAAATCCCGAGTAAATATGACAGATCAAAGCGAAAAAAAGGAGAAACCGTGAGTGAACATGTATCCCTTGTCGATGCGTCGCTGACCATGCAGACCGATCACGGTGGAAAAACCAACACCATACACCTTCGACCTTGGCCATCTCGTCGTGCAAGATCCGAATCCTCTGGTGATTCCTGACCGCGAATCCATGGACGAAACTTTGCACGCCACGGCGCGAGATGGCGCGCAAATGCTGATCAACCAATTGCTCACCACCTGCCCCGTCACCTCGTCACAGACGGAAGGTGTCCTGCTGAACCTGCCCCCTCCAACCACCAAGCTGCCGCGTTTCAAGCCTCTGCCGACACCCAAACCGCCGACGAAATGGGAGCTGTTCGCCAAGAAGAAGGGCATTGGCAAGTACAGCAGGAAGCCTGGTGCCGCGCTGGCAGATAAGGAGCGGCGCAAGAAGATGGTCTACGACGAGGCCAAGGGCGAATGGGTGCCGCGCTGGGGTTACAAGGGCAAGAACAAGGAAGTAGAGAATGACTGGTTGGTCGAAGTGCCCCAAAAGGATTTGCAGAAGGAGGCCGAGGGCGAGAATATTCGGTCGCTCCGAAGAAAGGAGCGCAAGGAGAGAATCAAGCGGAACGAACGGAAAATGCGCGCGAATTTGCGGAGAGCGAGGAAAATGGATGCTTGATTTCTGTCTTTTTATCGATGGCCTGATCGGATCGATACGAAAAGTGTGTTTTTCTCGGGGTTACGGCGTCCGGCTTGGGGTTGGTTTGATATTTTGTGTGCATAATAGTTGATGCCCTTTCTCTTATCGGGCTATGTTGCAGTGATCTTTATTGCTACGAAGGTATGAGCGGAAAGAAATGCAAGCCTTAGAATTTGCATGTACAATACGGTCAGAAAGCAGGTCCTTCACTCGTCCTTTTCCTTCGACCAAAACCCAAACCAGCTTCCTCTTTGCTGTTTACGCTGCTCCCGCGCACGTCGCTTTGCCTCGATGTACTCCTCGAACGAGGGCGCTTCTCCATCCAAGGTTGCTTGCTCTTGCTCGCGACGTTTCTCTTCGGCCCGCAGCTTCAACAGCGAACTGAGCGGTGTTGATCGCGTCTTTGGCTTCTCCGATGCGGAAGGAGACGGGGACACGGCGTCAGGCCCGCCGATCGCTCGACACAAGTTACCGAAGCCCCAGTCCATCGCTTCTTCGACAGGCTTGTCGAAGAGGTATGGCAAGAATGGCACCACGCTTAGACCAAGCTTCAATCAAGTCTTAGCACCGGCAATCCTGTCAACACAGGGTCGGTTGGTACTTACGCCGATCGGAACCCATCTGCGGATCAGGCTGCTCCTGGCATCCCTCAATGCGCGCCCCGAGTATCGCACCACCGAATGGATCGTCAAAGCGGGAAGCCCGATCGTGGCGATGCTGTGGAATGCCATGCGCTGGGCCATCACCATGCGATAGTCATCGTTCAACGGAATCCGCTTGGTCGCCCATGGAATCAGTGGGTCGTCAACATCCGCCTGCTGCTCCTGCTGGGTCTCCTCCTCAGTCAAGGAGCCGCCAATGTTTGCGGTGGCCATGCCTTTGAGGACATGGGCAGGTTCGAGATCTCGGGCGTCTTTGTAGGCCTCGCCGGGAGGGATCACAGCACGCCGATTCCGCAGAAACGCTTTGTACCCCTCATGGGCCACGTCGCCCAGAACGTAGGCCCACGACACCGCGTACGCGCTGCGTACTAGCCATTGGGGTGCCACTGGGCGATGTGCCTCGCCGACCTCCGACGCGTATGCCACATATCGATGGTACGACAACCAGAGGGAGCGAATCCGACTCGCATAGCCGGCGTATCGGTAGGGGGTTTCTGTTGTATTTACCGAGCTGTCGGGAGACTTGTGAGCATGCGACCGACTCATCCATGTGCGGGGTATGTATACGGAGTACGTACTATGAGGAATAGAGCTCATCGTAGACCTCATCGTCTCGATCCACGAGCTGTTGCAAGCTGGGCGGGAGAGCCTTGCGAGGCGCCTGTTTTTGAAGCGATTCTGGCGCTCCTTCACGGATGCGGGAGATCCCTTCATTCTTCTCTTGACTCCAAAACATGGCGCAGAACTGTAATCGTTCGGACAGTTTTGAGAAGACAGCAGTTATGCAGAGAAAGGAAGAATATAGTATTCGATGAGATGGAGATGAGCTTGTTATTTCTCCAACGAACCAAGACTAAAAAGTTACAATGAGGAGAAGCGTGTCATTACATGGGCCCTGCAGTATCCGAGGCTGCTGCGGTTTATAATACCTTCGGCCGTCCAGTTACCGATGTATCGGATGCTGCAACGGTGTTCGGAGATTTTTCGCCATTCGGGCTCGGTGACAGGCCGCATCTATCGCGACTATCATCAGACACGGCCCGCAGTCATGCTACATGACAGTCATGTTATGAGGAGCTGCCCCGTCGGCGCAAGGGAGCTTTCTCCAGGTCTTCGGCGTTCAGGGTCCCGATGACCTCACTTCCCCAGATCGGAACAAATCGGGAAAAGCCACACATGACCCCATCTGCAAGGATTACGTAACTCGACAGTCAGTCACGTGAATTCGATCACGTGTTTCGTTCGGATGCCAAGACCGACGCCGGTCCGGAATTGCGACCACGATCAAGCACCAACGTTCATCCCTCATCAATTGCACCACCGTCACGATCATCCCACACTGCAATCCGCGTGCTTTGCAAAGATGGTTGTCTACTACAACGTTGCCGGCCGCAAGGTTGGCTCTCATGTGGTACGTGTTCCCGCAATTGGCCGTGGATTCCGCGCCTGAGACCATGCCCCAATCTGGTGCTTGTCATGGATTGGTTCGGACTGACTCTGGTTTTTTCCTCCCTGGCTAGCTCTCCATGGCCACCCTCGGTGCTCTCTTCGGTGGCTCTTGGCTCGCTCTCCGTGGCGGTGACAAGAAGCAGCAGACACCCCCGATCAACGCATCGTCGAAAGACGAGGAACAGTTCGTCCAGTACGTTTTCCCATTTATTCCTGGTTTCTGCCATGACTAGCAGTCTATTTGATGTGTTTCACGACTGTTGGCGGCCAGGGACTAACGGTGTCACTAGGGAGTTCTTGAAGAACGTCGAGGCGGAAGAGAAAAAGGCCAAGCAGTAGACTCGGCCACACCACGATGTGATGGGTGCATCTTGATGGTGTAGAATTGGGTCTTTTCTACCTATATGGGACTCGGTATAGTGTCGGACGGGCATGCAGAACTCTCGAACGCTGTGATGACACTTGGTGTTCGATTGCTGTACTGTGTCCTTGATCGCTGATTGCGGTGTACATCTAGACGGCATCATAGAATTGTCGCTGTACAACATGGTATGAACCGTAATGGGACATTGAATACTCGTAGAGCGATGTTCAGCCGTGAAATGGCCGTTCAACCGTACAAATGACCATAAAGAGGCCTGGCCGCAAACCACAGCAAATTGAAAGCGACACTCTGATTGGCTCAGGTCGGTCGATAATTGCAGCTTCAGCGCGTGTAGGAATCAGCGGCATCTACAAAATCGACTGCTTCGAGCCGGAGTCCCTTGAAATATGGCTATGCACTGCTCATTACAAAACCGCAGGAAGAATCGATGAAGCCACTTCCCTTCCCTTACGCCCTTAACATCGGGACCGATATCGTCCACCTACCGCGCATTCTCCGACTAATCACTCGCCCGGCGAAACCCAACAGCATCAGTAGTGCGCAACAACAAAATCTCCACCGTTTCGTGCGCCGGATTCTCTGCGAGCAGGAGCAAGAGGACTTTCAGCGTCGATTCGGCCTTCAGAAGCATGCAGGACAGTCGCCGCCGACTGCGGTGACAACGGAGATGGCGCGGTGGCTTGCTGGGCGGTTCGCAGCCAAAGAAGCTGCGCGCAAAGCTGCGCCCGGGGGAGCCGCGTCAATCGGATGGAAAGATGTGTGTGTTCGGACGGAGAAGGAGGGCGCGGGCGGCAGACCGGAGGTGGTTTACCAGGGGTTAGATAATCGGGTGGCAAAGCTATCGATTTCGCATGACGGGGAATATGTGGTGGCTACGGTGCTCGCTGCGGGATGATCGCGGGACTTTTATTTTTTTTCGTATGAGATTTCTGTTGGATGATCAAAACGTCCCAATTGAAGGTGATATCCATCAAGCATGGAGAGTGGGATCCGCGCCGCTCAATATCACAGCCCCAGATGTGAATGCGATCAAGGCGAATACATTCCCTAGAAGCTGTTTATACAGTCACAAGCAAGAACTTGTACGTAGTTGTCCAATGTGATGTCTATCATTCGATGTGGAAGAGCAGGCGGGTCCGGACCGAAATGCGTTCTGATCGCGTTGCCGAGTTTGCGGCGCTTTCACCCCTCTTCGACTCTATCCAATATGCCTATCCTACAAGAATAGAGACGTATCTGTATTTTGAGAGTACGTGCGCGAGTTGAATCAGAGCTGGAACCATTGGACGTTTGGAGTTCCAAGTTGCAGGGTAAGTCAATTCTCTGATGGCATGAGCCCGCTTGGGTGGAATCTATTTTCAGTCGGTCGTCTTTTGGAACAAAAAAACATCAAAGGCATCATGATCGGGAATCGCATCACTAATCCTAGAAGTAGTCAAGGATGCCGTTCTCCCACCATAGCCACTCCGGGCAGTTTTGCTCTGGCCATGCAAAGGACTCGCTGGAGGAAGTCGTCCAAAAGGCCATCGCCCAGGGTATGCGAGTCTTCTGCTTGACCGAGCACATGCCGCGCGATGAAATCGATTTTTACCCCGAAGAGGTAGGCCAGTTTTGAATCTACTAGTCTACTGTTGAACAAGTCCGAGCTTGGACTGACCAGGCTACAGAGAACCGAACTCCAAGTGACTGAGCAATGGATGCTCGACAACGAAGTCAACTTCTTCCGCGAAGCGCAGCGGCTCCGCGAGAAATATGCATCCCAGATCCAGCTGATCATTGGCTTCGAAATCGACTGGATCCGGCCGGAGAGTTTGGGTCTGATTGAGCGATCCCTCCAACGACTCCCGTTTGAGATGTTCGTGGGATCGGTCCACCATGTGCACACCATCCCCATCGACTACGATACGGCCATGTACCGGCAAGCCCGAGACGCGGCCGGTGGGACCGAGGAACGGCTGTTTGAAGACTACTTTGATGCCCAGTTTGAGATGTTGAAGAGCGTGCGGCCGCCAGTGGTGGGCCATTTCGACCTGATCCGGCTCAAGAGTGAGAATCCCGACGCCACCTTCACGCAATATGTGGGCGTATGGGAGCGAATTCTCCGCAACCTCAGATTCGTTGCCGAGTACGGCGGGATGCTGGAGCTGAATTCCGCCGCGTTGCGGAAGGGGATGGCCGAGCCCTACCCCAAGGCCGAAATTTGCAAGGAGTTCCTGGCCCTAGGCGGTCGATTCTGCTTGTCCGATGACAGCCACGGCGTCGCTCAGGTTGGATTTGGGTACCGAGACGTGTTTGGGTTCCTGGATCAGGTCGGCATCACCACAGTGCACCACCTGAGCCTGTCCGAGTCGGCGGGTGAAGCGGCCGTCGACCAACGGTTTCCGTCAACGGTGGTCCGTTCTGTCCCGGTGGAGGAATTGAAGCAGACGTGGCTGGCACAGCAGGGATAAGCCATTAGTCCGGTCTGCTGTTCCGATCTGGTTGGATCCTACTGGTTGGACTGTTGATAACTCGTGGCCGCTGTGGCTGTGCCCGTCCCGGATGCATTAGTCGGATGCAAGCTGCGAGCTACGACAACTGACGACAGTGTCCGTCTGAGGCTCTTGTCTGAATGACCATCTGATCAATGGCATCGTTATCCACCGTAGACGGTAACAGTAGCGTATCTGTGTTCAAACTGAATTCCCGCTATGGGGTTTTCTGCGGCTACTGCGTCTGAAGCATTCTGGCCGGGATCACAGCGTCTGGGGGAGTCGATCTGATCTGTTTCCATGCCCTTCCTTCACGGCTGGATAGTTTTTTGTACGATCACTAGCATGCCCCGGACCCGCATCATATCAGGTCTCTGCCATGTGAGCAGCCATTCGCCGTTGACCCAATCCCTTCCACTCCGATTGGGGTGCATCATAGTTGTTCTGTATCAATCGGCAAACCGGGTTGCAATTACATCCGTCCTCCCAGATGTGCTCTGTATGATCAAGCCGTCTGTCCGTCTTTCTCCCAATCTGCCCCTCTATCGAGTCCGCTGAATTTCACTCGTGGAATGGCGGGGTCGGTGCGTTCGACTGATCGCGCACGTTCCACCGTCAACTTTTCAATCCGTAGCAATTTGTCCAATCTTTCTTCTCGGACGCCATTCTGCGGGTCATTGAACCGGCGTTCTGTCTATGTAATTAGGAACCGAACCATCTTGAACCGTGGGGATTATTTCATTGATGGTTTGCGTTCTTTGAGGTTCCCCACAAGTCAGGGCATGGATTGACATCAATCCATTTTCTTTTATATATAAGTAACTTCTGTATCACCCCTCTCCTCTCTCTCTCCCCGCCTTCGAATTGCAGTCTTAAATTCACAAAAAAGTCAAACCCCGAAAAGAGCAATCACTAGCCTATCACCATGACCGGCTGGACAAAGACCGTTCTGTCGGAGGGCAATGGCACCGACAAGCCCAACGCGGGTGACAAGGTTGCCATCAATTACACCGGCTGGTTGCGGGATCCGGCGAATTCGGACGATTATGAGAAGGGGAAAGAGTGCGTCTACTTTTCTTGCCGCTTTGCTCGGAGATCAAAAGTGGCTGACTGTTGATTGTTAATCTCCAGATTCGATTCCTCGCGTTCTCGGGGTCCGTTGCAAGTGAAGATTGGTGTCGGGCAGGTGATCAAAGGTTAGTTATGGCGATTTTTTTTTCCGACACACTTTTTTTCGTTTTTTTTTTTTTTTTTTTTTTTTTTTTTTTTTTTTTTTTTTGTTTTTATTGACGGACTGCTGATATCGGGACTGTAGGCTGGGATGAGGGCGTTCTCTCCATGACCCTCGGCGAGAAGGCGATCCTGACCATTGACTCGTAAGTTCCCACTCATTTTCTTGGTTTTCAAGTTGTTGGATGTTGACCATGGTGTCTGTTTGCAGGTCCTACGGCTATGGCGCTCGGTATGTCCTATGAGAGTCCCGCGAGCATGTCTCGGGAAGATTCAATCAATGGCTGACTCGGAATTTTGCACAGCGGTTTCCCCGGCGTTATTCCGCCGAACAGCGATTTGGTCTTGTATGTGCCGTTGTCTTTCTCTGTATCAATGGCTTGTCCATCGTGCTAATCGGTTCAAAGTGAGGTCGAGTTGATCAAGATCAACGACAAGTCCGTGTAACGCCGTCAAGGAATGCTTCGATGCATATGGTACTACTTCTTCCCCGATACGCTGTGTCAATGCAACCGGCGTCATTCAGGAAGTCCTGTGCAAATGGAACCAACTGACCCCGTCCAGGAAATGGGAACCGAACTTGGGAGGAAGAATCTGGCGCTTCTATGGTTGTTTTTTTTCGCTTCGCCCGTCGAAAGCTGAATGGTCAGCGGGCCGAGATGTAATGCAGTGCATGTGGTATGGTTGCATAGGGAATCTTATTCGTTCAGGAAAGTAATTCATTGTCACCTGGCTTGTCACAGACACGACAGAATCTAGAGGTCATGCTCTGCCCTTCTGACGCTATTTCACTCGTGATTAGAGGTAGTGTTGTATGCATTGTCTGTATAACGAGCCTGCAAAAGGTAACTTCTATGGTATAAGTGATAGTACAGACAAACAGCACCGTACCAAACAGCTGACCTGACCCAAAACGTAATCCAAAAGAGACAATAAAGCCACGCTGCGACGAAGAAAAAGAAAAAGAAAAAAAACAAAAAATACATGAACGGTAGAAATGTATGGTACTCAAGAAAAAAGAAAAAAAAAAAAAAAAGGGTCTCAAGAGGAAGAAGAGGCCAAGCTAGATGGGATATAGAACATATCGACCCAGAAAAGAATGAATTTCAGGATCAGTAATCTTTTGGACGCGGTGAAATCCTTCCCTGACGAGCCCTGCTCGTCGAGGGCGAGGAGTACCCCGAATGCTGTTGTGCGCGGGTTGAGAAACGAGCATGATCGGCCGGCCCGCCTCGATCGTGGCGGGCGGGGCGACGAGGAGAAGACGTGTTGGCCTCGAGGCTGTCATCCAGCTCGATCAGATCGCCTTGTTGCCTCTGTGACGCGTAGCTGGCAGTGCCTTGCTGGAGCTCGCTCAGGCCAGACTTGGCTCGGCTGGCCACCTTGCGCATCCAGTTTTCGATAGCCCCGCCCACGTTCTCAAGGCCGTTCGTCGATGTCCCGGACATTGCCGTGGATGTTGAGTCAAACGAGGTCTTGCGGAGGTTCGACGGTACTTGTGGGGCGGTAAGGGTCGACAGGTGCTGCGAGAAGAACTTGCTGAGACTGTCCGTGGCTGGCCCGGGAGTAGTTGCGTTCCGTCCGAGAGTGCCAACACCGCCCGGCCCTTCGAGTCGGATGTTGCTTCCTGTTCGCCGGTGACCCCGGCGCGAGTCCGCCGTCCGCGAGGGCGATGCCGACGTTGACTGCGGCAAGGAACGAGGTTGTGTCGATGGTTCTGACGATAGGCGCTGCGTGTCTGTCGAGGGTCGTGTACTATCGGACGGCTCCGCGTCCGTATATGACACCGACTTTCGCCGTGTCCGCGAGAAGAATCCCAACGTTCTTCGTGGAACTCGGCCAATCTCGACCGGCGCCGGGAACCCATCAATCTGAACCCACGCCTCGTGCTTCCATATCCGGTCCCCATCCGCCTTCGATCCAGAGTCTTCATGCGAACAGGTCTCTGTCGGGGACATGTAGCCTCCATTGGCATTCGCGGTAGTACCATCTCCCGGTGATTCTTGACTACTTCCCGACTCTATTCGCCGCCCTTTCACTGTACATGCTTCGACTGGCAGAAGCACCGTTTTCCTCATTTGAATGCTGTCGCTTGGCCAAAACCCATTGGCCTTTCTGAACACGGCGGGATTACAGCCATATTTGATAGTCACTCCAGTCATTGTATCGGTTGGTTGGACACGATGCACATAGATTAACGCGTCCTCGTCTTGATCGGGGTCCGCAACTTGATCCGTCCTGTCCGAGGAATCTCTCCGCTTGTGCCTTCCCTTGAGGTTCGAAACGGAGTCGCCGTCAGCGAGAAGCAGGACCTCTCGCTTCTTCGCTTGAACCAAGGCCTGCCTCTCCTCCTTCGTCCCAGAGCCAGGCTTTGGAGCCGAAGGGGCTGATGGTCCCCAAGATGGTGAATCAGAGCGCCTGGGCGCCCTCACGGGTAAATCCGTGCGAGAAGGCTTTCTTCTACTCTTGGACGCAGGACCATGGGTATTTCCCCAGGAATTCTCAGTTCCAAAAACAGAGGATGCGAAGCTCTGAATCGAGGACCATGACGAGTTCAGGAAGTCGGACGTATTCCGTATCGCATTGTCCCGCATGAATTCCATTCTCTCCGTGGGACGTAGACTATCTCGGTAACCAGTGTCCGTCCCCTTCCGTGGGTCTTTGGAAACTTGTGGCGAACCATTCCGCGACGCAAAAGGCGACGGTGTCCGGTCTCTCGACAGGGGAGGAGTTACCCCAGCAAAAGCTGGGGCCGCCAGCAAGCCATTACCTTGCCCTCCGATATCGTCCTCACCATCGCTGGCAAACGATACCAAGCGCCGCGCCCGCGGTCGTACAGAGCTTGTCGATCGAAGACTCGTAGTGCTCGACGTGGCCGGATCGACAGGCTCCAGAAGATCCTTGCTACTGGGACTCATCCCTGGCAAACCGCAGGGAGCCGATGCTCCACGCTCACCGGAGGAGCCCAGTGTTGATCGTCCTGGATCGGCCGAAGGGGATCGTTGCAATCGTATCTGCAATCATCCAAGGTCCCACCCGACATCCGTTTTCCCCCCTCCGCGAAGGTCAGGCCGGATGCGTTTATGGTAAGATCACGCGACCCATGCCTTGCTCCTCCCACGAAGTGCCAGGATAGCGGGTAAGGGATCAGAAGAACACGGGGTGTCGGCGGAGATAACGGTGAGTTCACAATGAGGGGGCCGCGAGGAAAGCCGAACGGTTCGGGGAAGAATCGGTGCAATCGGAGCCGTACTGCGATTTCGAAACGGTGACGATTTGGCAGCAGAAAGCACCGCTGCGGGAATGTTGCGAATTGCCGTTGAAAAGCGGAGGATACGTTTGGAAAGTTGTCTTCGGGCTCAGATTAGTTAGAGATTGGGGACGATTAATAGATTAGCCTGGCGCATAATGCAAGGTGTGGATTGCGTTGCTAGATTGGCCACAAGGCGAGCACTGTATCTGGTACTTGCAAGTCAGGCAAACAAGTCAAACATCGTGGAGTACCAGGTACATCTGCAAGCTCAGAGTGGAGAGGGCCACGCGGCGCCAAGCCGGACCGAGGACGCGTGAATTCGTGCTTGACGGGACAGAATTGAATCTTCGCTCTTATCAGCAGTCAGCACTGTACATAGCAAGTAGGCAGTATTCAGATTTCTTCTTATGTTAATGGGATCGTCAAATCAGAGCGATGCCGTTCTGTCGGTGTCTCAACTACACGTACGAACGAGTACAGCGCGTTGGATGCGCAAGGGGGGGACTCATAAGGAACGGGGGAGTCGGGCAGATTGATAGATACAAAGATCATGGTGTATATTCCTCGTACATCAGCGAAAAAGGCGATATGACGATGAGATAGAAACACCGGCGCCAAAACGCCTCTGTTGATTCCGACCATTTCTTGTCACTACTCCGGCGACTCGGAAGTACGGTGTGGACTGGACAATGCAGGCTGAAACTGTTGCTGCCCGTCCGCGCTGTCTGAATCCGTGCTCCACTCCTTATCATCGTCCCTTTGCCCAGTCTTGTTCATCGACTGCTGTGAAGGGCGCGGTCTGGGGATGGTTTTGACACCTCCAGTGCGCTGGAAGAAATCGTCCGTACGGAGCCCACGCACTTCGCGGGGGTCGACAGACGTAAGCTGCAAGCCCTTGGCTTTCTTTTCCCGGATGAGCTCTCGAACGGGGATCATTGCAGCATCGCGACATGCCTCCTTGATGTCGCTCCCAGACATGCCAGCCATGGCTTCTACCAGATAGTCAACATCGAAGTTGTCCCGGTCTATCTTGGTGTCCTTGAGAATCAATGCCAGAATTCGTAATCGCTGTGGGGCGGGGGGAAGGGGAACTGCAAATTTCTTCGGCATCCGTCTTAGAATAGCCTCGTCGATGTCATGGATTCGGTTCGTCGCGCCCAGCACGACGACACGCTGCGGCTCACCACGCGCATTTGCGGACGTCAACCCATCCCAATGTGTCATAAACTCAGCTTTGACCATTCCGCTGGCCTCGTGTTCTCCGCTTCTTCGAGTACCGAGAACTGCGTCAATCTCGTCGATGAAGACAATCGCCGGCTGCAGCTTTCTAGCCAGGGTGAAAACGGCATTTACTAGTTTGTTCGAATCCCCGTACCATTTCTCGGTAAGGGTAGAGATGTGTAGGTTGATGAAGCACGCTCCGCTCTCATGGGCCACGGCCTTCGCAAGCATTGTCTTCCCGCATCCAGGAGGTCCATAAAGCAAGACACCGGATGGTGCAGACAATAACGAAGATGTTGACGAGTAGAGATGAGGCATGGTTAAAGGGTAGATGACCGATTCTTTCAGTTCCTCGATGACATCGTCCAATCCGCCGATGTCCTCGAACGACACCGGAATGTCATTCGGCGCCACCACATCCATTGCAATTGCTTGTTCGTATTGATTCAGGACAAGGTCCTGCCGTCTCTGCTTTGATCGCCGACGCGAGCCATTCTTTGTTGGAGACCCATCGTCGGAGTCTTCAGCATCAAGTCGTCTAAGGATAGCAGCAGACTTTCGTCGTTGCTCTTCTTTCTTCTGGCTATCGGGATCCAGATCGATGCGCGACAGAAGGTACCGTATTAGAAAGTACGCTGACATGGACTGCGTGCCCGTTAGTGCTTGCTGAATCCCATGTGAGAGTTGATCCGCGTTGACGTACTGTGCCAGCAATCATGACCAGTTCCTGCAGAAACTGCTGCCATCTTCGAACGCCGCCTGATGACATGATGTGGGATGAAAGTTGAGATGCTCTATGTACTCGAGTTAACTGCTTGCGTCCAGTTGTTAAATGAGCTCAACGGAGATCCTCGGATGCTATCGGACTGCCATGGATGTGGCGTCCAAGGATGATGATGTGGCTTGACTAGGCAGGCAAGCCACAGTGAGTTGCCGGAAAAGAAGGCGGTGAAGCTACCGACGCGTCTCGAATCCCGTCTGGTGTTTGGCCTTCGGCGCAGAAAGGCGCGTCAAACGCCCAAAGATCATCAGCATCGCATTGGTTACTCCAGGAACAGAACATTACGGTGTATATTCAGCCGATTCGATATAGATAATGTCGAAACGCAAGGCCGAGGCCCAGATTTCTGGTTTCATCGACTCCGACGATGACGACATGATGGAACTAGAAGCGCCCCCTGCCGCGTCGCACGAGCAAAGGGCTCAAGAACGGCCCGTGAAAAAGCCCAGGGGGAGACCTAGGTCCGCACAGCAGAAAACCGGGGAGCGATCGCAATCCTCGTCACGTTCTCGGCCTATGTCTGCGGCTTCCGCGAAAGACGAAGGAACCACCAAGACAGCCCGAGGTAGACAACGGACGTACACTGAATCGGAGCCACAGCAAATGTTGGCTATAGAAGAGGAGGAGGAAATTTTGGATCAGCAGGAATCCAATGGCCCAACAGCTGGCATTGAAGAGCCACAGTCGTCAACTGCCGCGCTCCCGAAGAAGAAAGGCCGTCCCCGGAGAGCAGCTGCAAAGCCAATGGTCGCTGATGACGAATTCGAATATACGCCAACTCGGCAAGTGGAATCGTCGGAGTCAGCCGAGGCTCCTCTCAGGAACGGGATTGATAAGCAGAATGACTTGGTCGAGGATGAGGCTCCTGTGCAAATCGATGAGCACGATGACGAACAAGACGAGGGAACAGTTTCATCCGCGGACGAAAGCACATCAACTAAGAGGCGCCCTTCGAATTCGCACAAGACGCGAGTGAGTGGACAGCATATTCAACGGTCAGCTGCAGGTGCAAGCCGCAAGCGCAAGGACAATTTGGAGAGCGAAAAGACAACGACGGAACCAGAATTGCGGCGTAGATTGGGTGAAATGACCAAGAAATACGAAGCATTGGAATCAAAATTTCGAAATCTGCGCGAAATTGGGATAGTTGAAGCAAATGCAAATTTTGAGAAGTTGCGCAAGCAATGCGAAGCCACAACGGCTGGTGAGTGTTAAAGAGCCGCAGAACTACAACTCGTATCGTATTGTGGCCCCAACCGCTGATTCCGTTTAGCATCAAACGAACTCGTCAGTTCACTGAAGAAAGAGCTTGCTGCCCAAACTGCTCTGGCTCAGAAGTCACGAAGTCTCCAAAAACAGTTACAAGAGCGTGATGATGAGGTGAATAGCCTGCAATCTCAGGTGGACGACCTAACCTCTCAACTATCGGCGGCACACTCCGAAATCAAAGCCTTGCAGTCGAAGCTCGCTGCAGCACGGAATGCCACTGCAAGTAATGAGAGTGTGCAATCCAAGGTCCCCGGCAGCACCACCAAGAGCGCTGCGAACCGGAACGCGGTAGCTAGCAACGCGGAAGCCGTGCAGATTGCTCAGCTGAAGGAGGATCTCTATAGCGATTTAACAGGCTTGATCATCCGCAGTGTCAAGAAGCGCGAGTCAGATCACCTATACGACTGCATTCAGACCGGCATCAACGGAAGTGAGTCATTTTCTCAACCTTGTCGCGAAACGCAGCCCGCTGATCAATATCCGTTCCAGCGCTGCACTTCAAACTTGCTATTTCCCATGACGGCGATGGCAAGGCCGTCGGTACTTACGACAATGCCGAGTTTCATTACATGCCCTTGCTAGACTCCAACCGCGATCGCGATCTGGTCGATCTTCTGCCGGAGTATCTCACTGTCGAAATTACATTTTCGCGTCAGAACGCATCTAAATTCTACACACGAGTCATGGACACATTGACGAAGAGACGGATAGAACCGGACGAATAGCTGTGTGGTTTCCATTGGGATGTTTAGAGCCTGGGGTGGCGCTGATTGTTGGTTTTGATGTGCTATATACATAACTGTAACCAACTAGTGTTCATATTAGTTTTGAGCCGCATCGTGATGCCTTTTGAGCTGTTGTTTTGAGCAATGTACTTGGTACGGAGAATAATTCGGAGAGAAACGCATCCTCTCAAGGTCCCTAGGGACTCGGAGAGAAAACGGCAGGCGGTGTGCAAATTTCCGGGCAGCGTCCAATCATCGTGCAGAATGGCGCATTGGACATCCAATGCAAGGCCTGATTTGTTAGGGAATTTGACAGCGGACGCCAGAGTGATGAGCTTGGTGAGAAGGCCGGTCGAGAACAATGCGTTGATGATTGTTTGTTTTCTGTTCTCTCATTCCCTCTTTTTAGATCCATCTCTGTCCATTGGTTGTCTTGCCGCTAGGACTGTGGCCCTCGCTCATTCATTTCCCGCTGCAGTCCCTGACAACTGGGCACCATGGCGCGCGTTGGCCGCGTCGGGTTCTTGACCCTGGCGCTGGTCTTCCATCTGATGTACGTTTATTCGATCTTTGACATCTATTTCGTCAGTCCAATCGTTCGGGGAATGCGATCTTTTGGAGTGGATCGACAGCCCGGGTCAGAAGCTCCAGCGAAAAGAGTCGTTCTGTTCGTCGGAGATGGCCTTCGCGCCGATAAGGCTTTCCAGGCTTTCCCAGACCCGTCGCCTTCGGATGGAGAGTCGACATCGGAAGACAGCGACCCGATATACTTGGCCCCGTTTATCCGATCACGCGTCCTGGAGCACGGCACCTTCGGCGTCTCCCACACTCGAGTACCAACCGAATCCCGACCCGGCCATGTGGCTCTCATTGCTGGCTTATACGAGGATGTGTCGGCGGTTACGACTGGGTGGAAGCTGAATCCGGTGAACTTTGACAGCGTCTTCAACCGCAGTCGCCATACATGGAGCTGGGGCAGTCCAGACATTCTGCCGATGTTCAAGGAGGGAGCAGTGCCGGGGCGTATCCATGCAGATACGTACAGTGAAGAGGCCGAAGACTTTACCTCGGATGCTACCCGCTTGGATACTTGGGTGTTTGACAAGGTCAAGGAGCTATTTTCGAAGGCGCGAGAGGACCCGGAGCTGGACGCCCAGTTGCGAGAGGACAAGATCATTTTCTTTCTCCATTTGCTTGGATTGGATACTACTGGCCACGCATATCGGCCCTACTCGAAAGAATACTTGCATAATATCAAGGTCGTTGACCAGGGAGTTCAGGAGATCACGGAACTCATCGAGGACTTCTACGGTGATGGAAAGACGGCCTACGTGTTTACCGCTGATCACGGTATGAGTGACTGGGGGAGTCATGGTGATGGACACCCGGACAATACACGCACGCCTTTGGTAGTCTGGGGTTCCGGCGTAGCGCCACCCAAGCCTGTCGAAGACGGGAAACCATCGGGCCATGAGGATGGGTTCTCTGCTGACTGGGGGCTGGATCATATTCGACGTCACGATGTTGCTCAAGCGGACGTGGCCGCCTTGATGGCATACCTCGCCGGTCTTGACTTCCCAGTCAACTCCGTGGGTCAGCTGCCTTTAGAATACATCGATGCAAGTCTTCATGATAAAGCCCTTGCCGTGTTAGCCAATACGCGGGAAGTTCTGGAAATGTATAAAGTCAAAGAAGAACTGAAGCGGAAGAACCAGCTTCGGTTCAAGAGCTATCCGTTGTTGAGTGGTGATGAGGGACATTTGAACCTCCGAATCTCTGAGATCGAGGAACTGATCTCGGAAGGCAAGTTTGAGGAATCCATCAATGCAGCGAATGAGTTGTTCTCCCTCGCATTGGAAGGACTCCGGTATCTCCAGACCTACGATTGGCTCTTCCTGCGAACTATTGTGACGGCGGGTTATCTCGGTTGGATTGCTTATGCATTGTCTACCGTGATCGATCTCCATGTTCTCAATGGGCAGTCCAAGGTGGAGAGGACGTTTGTCAGCACCTCTGTCTTCGCATCGATTCTTGTTGGCTTGTTCTCGGTTTTCATCTATCAGCGCTCGTCGTGGAGATATTATATCTATGGCTTCTTCCCGGTGTTCTTTTGGGAAGAAGTGTTCGCTCAAAGGAAGTCTCTTATGGCAGGTATTCGCGCTCTCCTGCAACACGTCCGATCACCTAAGGAATACGCGACGCTCGCCGCGCAAACGCTTGTATTTCTGGGAGTATTGGAGGCGCTTGTAAGTGAAGCTGCATCTTGTGTCATGTGCAAAGCGCGAGCAAACTCGAATTCTGACGTCTGCAAAGTCCCAAGCATACTTTGAGCGGAGAATCTTTACCGTCTGCTTTATCATTGCTGCATTCTGGCCCCTGGTCCATGGGGGTGCGTTCATTTCGAACCATCTCATGTTAATAGCGGCTTGGATGGCTGGCTGTGTTCTGATGAGTCTATTCACATTGCTTCCAGTGGTCAAAACTGAAAGCAAGAGCACAATGTCAGCCTCCCTCCCAATGATCGGTACTTCTGCCGGATTTCTAACGAGATAGCAGAACTCTTGGCGGAATGCTCATGTTCTTGACCGGTCTCTTCTACATGATTTTTGAAGAGTCGATTGCGCGGCGGTCAGGGCGGAAAATTAGTGTACTGGGTGCTCGAGTCCTCATGGGAGTTCAAGTACGGATGTCCATGCCGAAAGCGACTGGTCTGAATGCTGATTTGTGTGACAGGTGGGCCTGGTTCTGCTGGCAGTTATTGTAACTCGATCCAGCATCGCATCGTTGCAGGCCAAGGAAGGATTGCCTCTCGGTAACCAAGTTGTTGGCTGGTCAATTTTAGGTACGCACTACCACCTAAAAAGGTATCTCTATGGGAATCGCTCTGAGCTGACGCATCCCTTGTATAGTCTTGTCGCTTCTACTTCCATTTGCTCATCGACTGTACCCGAACAGCTACTATCTCCACCGTTTGGTGATGGTGTTTCTCACTTTCTCCCCGACATTTGTGATTTTGACAATCTCCTACGAGGGCTTATTCTACTTTGTGTTCTGCATGACGTTAGTCGCTTGGGTGCGACTCGAGCATGCGCTGTATGTTCACTATCAGCCCTCTTCGGAGACGGCGTCCAACAGCGCTGGCCAGTCCAAGGTCGAGCAAGACAGTCAAGCCGACCCATCCACGGGCGCACCTTCAACCAACAAAGCGAGTACGGATGGTAAAGAGAGCAGGTATCGCGCGCTCACCCTCGCTGATGCGCGTGTGTCATTATTCTTCTTCTACCTTCTCCAGTCGGCGTTCT
This sequence comes from Thermomyces dupontii, assembly GCF_041956625.1. Classification (NCBI taxonomy): domain Eukaryota; kingdom Fungi; phylum Ascomycota; class Eurotiomycetes; order Eurotiales; family Trichocomaceae; genus Thermomyces; species Thermomyces dupontii. Next base: position 2,025,788 of record NW_027192309.1, on the reverse strand, counting down.
TCAGCACCGGAAATATCGCCTCTGTATCGTCGTTCTCCCTGGACAGTGTTACCCGGTTGATCCCAGTTTTCAGTCCATTCAGCCAAGCCGCGCTGCTAATATTCAAAATCCTGATCCCCTTTGCGATCATCAGCACGAACCTGGGGATCTTGAACCGCCGTTTGGAGGTCGCGCCAAGTGCGCTGTTCATGGTTGTGATGACCTTCTCCGATATTATGACGCTCAATTTCTTCTACATGGTGCGCGATGAAGGCTCATGGCTAGAGATTGGGACTTCAATCAGCCACTTCTTCATTGCGAGCTTGCTGTGCGTGTTTGTGGCCGGTCTTGAATTTGTGAGCGAGATTCTTATTTCGGGAGTCGATTTCAAGGAGGAGCAGGCGGCTGCGATGAACGGCAATGCCGGCAAGGAAGTCAGGAAAGGCGCGCTGGCGAATGGGCCAAAACCGTCATGACCGAGCACTGTAAATATTCTCCATAGAGTAATAATATAGTAGTAGTCATTTAATGCGTGTTCACCTTTCCGATTGGCTTGGCCATTTTGGTCTTGTGCAGGCAGGCTTCAGAGTCCAAGCCAACACTTTTGGCATTGCTGACAAGACAAGCCAAAATCGGATCAATCCAGTGAGCAAGTTCTTGTTCACAAAGCTCGAAAGGCAGTCGAATCATTTCAACGAAGGCATTACATATGTGATTGCTGTGTTTTAGACAAATATAATTACTCTCTCTCAAATCGGATCTCGGCGGGTGAGCCGCAGATGGGCGAAGTGGAAATCTGAGCTGGCACAGCCTGGCTGGAGCCTGGAGATGTTGCTTACTCCCGAGAACTAGTAGGTAAATCACTAACGGGCCCGTCCGTGTTTCGTGGTTAAAATGAAGTGCGCTTTGCCAACGTCTCTTGAGCTTCAGAAGGAAAAGATGCCGAGGAGTGATGACGCACATGAGGTTATGACGCTGTCTGGGAATGTTGGTCTGTTAGTAGCTAGTACTACGGGATATTGTCATCTATCCGATTGCTATGAGCCATTCCACTACCTCGGCGGCCGGGCCACGCATACTAACTTTCGAGTAATTAATCACAGCTAACAATTCGAAGGGTGCCGTGACTCCGTGTCGGCCTTATGTATTCTTAAAGGATAAGTAGTATCCAATGCTTGCCACAAGGTCGAGTAATAGCTACAGGTACTATTAACCGGAGGCTCAAGTAAGGGGTCTTGCTGACGGCCGAGGCTGAAAACGTAAGTCATGAGTTGGCTTTTTCTTCCCAGTACGACGTTGGAGTTACCTCGCCCAGGATTCAAATCCATTGACCCCGGAAGGGTACCGAGGTTAGTTGATCCAGCTAATATTCGACATGACGTTGACTCGTCAACTCGGACAAGGAGAGAATATGAATTGACTCTTTTCAAATCAAATACTGTAATAACCAGCATAGATTCATAATCCTGAACAATTAGTACTTATTCGACACAAATGGAGACAGCTACCTAATAGATGCGTTGTTTTGACCTTGGTGAGGACTCCAGATTCAAGTTGTCAAAACAAAGTTGTATACGTATGGCAGCTGCTACGGTTCTACGGAGTACTGCTCGCGGTACCGTAGGCCCAATAGTTGGGGGTTCCAACGATCAAGATGGAGAGATTCAATCGAGTCCCTGGTCAACCTAGTTTTCGTTGCCGGCTTTTCTGTTCTCGGAGTTGACCGGCTGGTTCCTGACCTTGTCCTCATCAGAGCCGGGAGCCCGGTGCCAGGATTCCGGAGTATACCTAACTCGCGAAGTCCAAAATTAAACTCGAGAACTAAGAGGTCACTAGTAGTGGCAGGGTGATCAGATTGCGACGGATCAAATTGAAGATGAGTGAGACCGCGCAAACGCTGCATACAGAGTAGGCTACTCTGTAGGCTAATATTGAGCTGTTTCAAGTGACTTTCAATTCTTGGATACAGCAAGTATATCGAAGGAGTGAGGCATTTCACCGCAAGTCATCAAAGGGAGACTAGGCCGACGAGTGTAGGTGGAATTGAGGACTCGTACCTTGTTTGCAATCACTCGTGGAAGAATACGAACGGCAAAAGTAAAATCTGAGACATAACAACGCGATATTGATTGAGTTCCGTCACAGCGACGAAGGAACTTTCCCGGTGTCTACACCGGCATGGCACAAGCTGCGGTACTTGCGCAGCTCATGCAACAGTTACTTCGAAGCACATAACTTAGTTACGCGAAGTGCATTGTTTGTTGGGGAGAACTTTCATGCACTGCGAGATGCCGGATGGATAATTGATGCTCTGCTCCCCCACAAAATGCTTATGCGGATGAGAGTGACGACGGATTTATTCGATAGGAACGGATGTTTGGACGCTACCTAGTGGCCTTTCTTCGATCGATGAATGGACAGGTTTAAGCCAAGAACTGGCTAATACTGACAAGCAAACTGGACAGTGCGCAGAGCAGATCCTGATTTAGTTCGGCTCTATCTTGGAGCCCGTACATTCTTATTATTCCGCTCGTGTTCAGCTTTGGAAAAGAGAGCGGCCGTGTCCAGTAAAAATGACATCAAGGCTTCAATGAAAATACGATGAATGTCTTGGAACTCGACTGAACCTTTGCCCACAAACAGCAGACACGTGCCGATCAGAATACTCCCAGTGGTCGTCAGGCTACAATTGTTGCGTACCTAGTACGTACTCATTGAATGTTCTGTGATGGTTTGGAGGGAGCAGAGGCCAAGCTCGTGTGTGGAGAGACTGCGTGGCGAACGCCGAACGGCCTGACGGGCTGATGGCTGAATCGATGATTAGTCATGCTGGTGCTGTGTGTGGGTCATTTACATGCGCTAATCTGTTTCCGGAAAGCATGACAGATATAGCGTAACTTAGGGCTAACCTGGGTTCTTCATCGTTCGAGTCGTGGTTCAGATAGTCCTACAGACATCGACTCGGCAAGAGGCTATGAAAATATGACGAATCATGAAGGTTCAAGCGGAAAAATGATCACCAGTTGTCCACATGGCACTGGCAGGACACAAGCGAATAGAAGCGATGCCTGTTTGGCCGTTTCCATCGGATTGGAACTTACCGATTGGCTGCGTCTGGCTTTTACTCCATTCAAGTTAACAACAATAGTAACTGGGTAGCTTGCTTAGCGAACCTTTTGTAACTTCGTATGCCGGTTAACTAACTTGGTGCAAGTCAATTCTGTCCATCGTTTTCAATGGCTGTGATAGTGACCACGAGAGATAGTACTATTCATGAGGCTGATGGACGTGGGTGAATTGATGCCCATAAGGCAGGGTGTTTGCCATGAGCCCGTAAGCTTGGGATAGCATTTGAGCTTTGGAAAAGGCAACCGACCATCGGAAAACAAGGGACAGACATTCTCCATACCTAAAAGCCGCGCCCAGCTGCGCCGGTCTTCATGCGAGACTCGCTGCTCCGCAAAATCTCGATTATGGGACCAGTAAGGGCTCACTGATTTCGAAAGCTCCCCGCCCTTGTTTCTCTCAATCTATTCAGCTCATGCCCGAAACGGATACGGTGCTGACGTCGAATTTATGCATCCGAAAGCTTCGCAGAGATCAAATCGGCTATTGTGGAGTTCTCCATCATCCCAACTCGAGCTGGCGAAGTAGATCCTTGTTAAAAATAGTGGAAAATGAGAGACATGGTGGATTGAATAACTAGGCAGTGCTCAGAGACGAAGGTATAAAAGGCCCCTGAACTTCCACCTCCAAGGGATCATCATCATCACCAGCAATACAGCGAGCTTAACTGCAAGCAACGAGCATTCAATCAAAGTCTCATTCTTGGCCTTCAATCCAGACCAATACCCTCGTCGAAAGACCACACGAATCAAAAATGAAGTCCATCATCGCTGCCGCCGTCGCCCTTCTGGCTACTTCTGCCGCCGCCGCCCCATCTCGCCTCCAGGCTCGGGATGCCGTCAACACCTTCAACGTTGCCGCGCCCGGCTACACCACCTTCACCCTCATGAACAACCTGTCCGGTCGTCAGAGCGCCGCCACCCTCCAAACCGACGGCTCCGTGCACAACATCGGTGAAATCTTCGCCAACAGCAACATTTCCGAGGGCGACAAGGTCGTTGCCGATTCGACCCAGCTCATCGACTTCCCTCAGGGCATCAGGTGCGAGTTCAAGGATGGTGAGGGCGCCTCTCGCGGTGTCCTGACGGCCGAGAATACCTACATTGATCTGGACGGCAACCCGCATGCCTCGCAGCCATTCGACCTCGCTAGCTGGACCATCGACTGCACTGCTTAAGCGCGTCATGCTTTCTGGTTCATGGGCATAATCTTGTGTCATGTTCTACTCTACTACTGTTAATGTCTTTTGCATAATGTTTGTGGAGGTTGCATAGGGATGATAGGGTACAAATACAATCCTTGTTATTGAATGTCCCTTGCTCTGTAGTAATTTGTTCTTATTGTAACTTCAGTAGCAACAGGATCTGGCCCGGAAATTTCTCGGCTCCCTGCTTACAGCATGCATTTCGACAACCCTTGGGTTGAATAATGGCGAAGTCAGAAGTAAGGAGTGACGCGCGGTTAGGCTAAGTACGTAACTTATGAACTTCCTAACCAGGAAGTAATCATGTTTACCACGGCGAGGTGGATGGGGCTATGAATTTGGCGTTGAGAAGTCTTGATACTGTAGTATCTTTTCTCCACCAATAGCTGCTTTGTATCATTATCCTTCACATAGGGGGAAGATCAATACTTGGGACGGGACTTCGAAGCACCGATGGAGTGGCGATACCATGACTATGCCAAGCAGCCCTCCACATTCAATCGATCTGCGATCTTCAGCCACAGATGGGCGTGCCCGATTTCATGTCACCACAAGGCTTATCGAACCACATGGCAAATCATTTCATTTCCAAATGTCAGCCTCTATTGGACGAGATGACTAGCCACCGCGAGATATACGAACACTGGCGTCAGGCCGACTATGACTACTATGTGTGAAACAGTTATGGCCAGTACTATTTACTGAGTGTCAAGTCACACAAGCTTCTCTGAAGTAACTCATTCGCTTGAGTTAACAAGATACTCTTTTCGGGAGAAGAAGCGGAGGAGAAAAAGCACTCGCCACCCACTTTGAACAAGGCTGGAAAAAAAAAAAAAAAAAAAAAAAAAAAAAAAAAAAAAAAAAAAAAAAAAAAAAAAAAAAAAAAAAAAAAAAAAAAAAAAAAAAAAAAAAAAAAAAAAAAAAAAAAAAAAAAAAAAAAAAAAAAAAAAAAAAAAAAAAAAAAAAAAAAAAAAAAAAAAAAAAAAAAAAAAAAAAAAAAAAAAAAAAAAAAAAAAAAAAAAAAAAAAAAAAAAAAAAAAAAAAAAAAAAAAAAAAAAAAAAAAAAAAAAAAAAAAAAAAAAAAAAAAAAAAAAAAAAAAAAAAAAAAAAAAAAAAAAAAAAAAAAAAAAAAAAAAAAAAAAAAAAAAAAAAAAAAAAAAAAAAAAAAAAAAAAAAAAAAAAAAAAAAAAAAAAAAAAAAAAAAAAAAAAAAAAAAAAAAAAAAAAAAAAAAAAAAAAAAAAAAAAAAAAAAAAAAAAAAAAAAAAAAAAAAAAAAAAAAAAAAAAAAAAAAAAAAAAAAAAAAAAAAAAAAAAAAAAAAAAAAAAAAAAAAAAAAAAAAAAAAAAAAAAAAAAAAAAAAGAAAACTGACTGGAGTGTAAGCTGGCATGTTTTATCTATAGCCGTTTCCAGTCAAGGCCTGCAGTCGGGCCAACAATGTCCAGCTTCGCCTGCTTATGATATTAATGTCCGGTACCTTTAGTTGAAGAGGCACGACGAGCCGCACGAGTCTCGCAGCTGACAACCTGAAACGAAATAGTTTTGTTCTCCCTCCGAACCACACATTGACAATTACGCAGGCAACGATTCGAGTATTTCGGCCCGAATTGTCGAAACCTGACTGCCTGCGACTGTACTGCCAAAGGCAATCGGCAGCTTCTTATCCTCCGACACGAAAGTCCCGGAATAGAAGTGGGTTTTCAGGCCCCCTAAGACACACATCTATCCTCGCTTTCAGAGAGCAATAACATAATTCTCTGCTTTGATATCTATTTGCAACGCTGCTTGGCTTTGAAAGCGGCTTGAAGAGTACTACTTTTTTTTTCGAGGGTTGGAGTGTTAGGGCTGTCTTCATCACGTGATGAATCCCCCTGCCTGCTGCCTCAAGGCATTGCATGCCCTGAAAGACGAACAGAGAGACGATCACGAAAGATCTGGAGGCCGCAGGCAGAATCGAAGCCTCCAAGTCAGAATGACAAAGAACTGAAGTCGGTTGTGGAGAAGGGGGAACAAGAACCTTGCTATTCCAGTTCCGGCGACTGAGAATAAGGAACTTGGGACTCGTGGAGACAAGGCCAGAGCGAAACGACCAGCCAGGAGAGCTTGATATCAGACAGCAACGAGAAGAATAACCTCCTCAGCAAGAAAGACACAGACCACCGTAAGCGATTCCAGTGTCCTTTGCCGGTTTATCTGTTGAGTGCGTCGGACGACAATCCAACGAAAACTGTCTATCGATGAGTGAAAATTGTACTCGTACGCCAACTCGCTTTCAAAGTAATCTTCCAAGGGAGGAAGGCTAAAGGCTTTGACACCGACTTGCGGACGTCCACGTCGATGCGTCCAAGGGCAGAAGTCGTTTGAATCCAATCGTCGCTATTTCCGCCTCTTTTCAAACCACGTGCTTTCTTTTTGTTTCACCTATTATTGTTGCCGTGGCAATCACAAACCCTGCTTCCCAAGATCAGGAGATAACTGGAGCCCCGGACATTCTGCCTGACTTGCCAGGGTTATCCGAAGTGCAATCCGATGAACCGGGCACTGCATCCTAGCCTTAGCTTGCTAAGGACCCAACGTGACGGAACAGAACTTCCAGTGAGCTTCACTTATCTAATGCCGGCTGTACAAAGGCGCAGAGGATTTTTGGGCAGTTAACTCGAACTCAGCACTTTCAACCAGTGGTGAACGCCGGCCATGGATCTCGAGTGTCCCGATGACAAACCAAGGACGTCCAACCCGGAGCACTGGTTTATTAATCCCCCAGTCATTATTTGGAAGGGCGCAGTCCAACTTTTAATCCAACATTGCTGGATGCCTATGTTAGCACCGATATCGTAGTACGTACATCGCTGACCGTTCCGATGACGGCCACTTGAGGGTTGTTCAAACCAATCGACGACTAAGTGTAAGGGGCTGTGCCGGGTCCGAGTGTAACCAACACTTAAGCGACTGTCATTGGGACGATCTCCGCGGCCACCTTCGACATGTCTGCGGTGTTAGCTCGCGTATTTACGACGTCGGTTTGAGTATACGGGAATCAAGAATTTTCTGGATTATAGCAGTCGGTTCATTCACACGAACTGCTCCGGGAAGATCTGGCAAGTTGAGACAGCATTTCCAGGGTTCCAGTAATCTCTCGATTTTGGGACGCAGGAGCGCCATCGCGATGGCAAAACGGCGAAACAAAGGGACAAAAAAAGTCTGAGAAGACGAGGGCATAGCGACTACTCCAATCAATAGGCTGCCGCATCGAATCAAGCGAGAAGGTTGTCCATAATTGGGCTAGGTACTAGTAGCACGCAAGACAAGGTCAATGTCTGATGCGTCATCTCGGTGGGAAAGATCTATCGAGATGTATTGTTTTCGCCGAAGCGTTCGCAGCTACGCCTTTGTTGAATATAATCTGATCTTGTCTGAGGGGAAAGTCCTTGATTTTGTCTAACGACTGTACGCGGGACTTTAGGGCCATCAACAAATCTGGCATAACAGTGGCCCGATGTTGCTTCCCAGCCATATACAAGCGAGAGAAAGCTAGCCAGATGTACCGAGGTAGGTAGTACCTAGGTTGCGGGAATTCAACCATCCTCGGTTCTCTCCGCGTATGTCGCGTATTCTGCTCGTTTTGAGCAAAACATGGGCCTAAAGTCGGACGTGCTTGGCTGTATCTTGTCATTGTTTATCAAGCTTTGCGCCATGGACGTCAGTAGATCCGTTGACTCCTGCATTGGCGCCCTCGTGCGGCGCTTAATTGTGTCCATTGTCCGAAAATCGCCCAAAGTAAGAGATCATCGCGGAATGTCTATATGCTTTGTGCAGTTTACGTCCGCATTTCGGCTGACAATATGCGATGATGCGCCATATACATACATTCGCGGGACCGATCCGGCAGGGGCTATATGCACCTAGGAAAAGAAACGGAAACCGTCATGCTTGGCCGCAGACGTCCTGACGCTGCTGAGTCGGTGAAAACCGGTCTGAACACGTTCACCAACGCGCTCTTGATACTGCATGTCCTATGGACCTCTACTTATCCTAACCTAGTGTGTGAAATGTCAAGGCGAAAGGCTACATGTTTCTCCGGCCGCTTCAAAAAGTCCGTCTGTATCGACGTGGAATTGGGAAGCATGATCAAACGACTACTTATTGAGAACATGCATGTGTCCGGCACGTTACCAACAGACAAGAGCGCAATCGTGTTCTCTGATAGTTCATGACTGCGTTGAAAGTCTCGCGAACAACGAAGGTCAGGTCCTGCGCGTTTCACGAGTCAATCGAATAAAGGAACGCGACTCATGAAGCCTCCTGTGTCCGCGCCCCGACACATCAAAACATTGTTCCTCGTCACTGTTTTTGGATCGGCATGCGCAGACTACATTGTGGTGGATGATAGAGGAGGAATGTCCCTTCACGGTAAACCACCCGCGGGCACGGGAGGCGAACCCATTGATGATCTGGAGGAAGTACTCAGGAGTCGAGATGAGGACATGTTCACCGCTGTTTGCGCTTGACGATCCGAGAATGCGAAAGGCGATGTGGAGCGACGATACTGGCTGAACCCGAGAGAGCTGTTGAATCTGATGCAAAAGGTCGATTTCATCATCAGGTCTTTCTGAATCTGCCTATCCTCAATCGCATCAACGCCATAGGGCTTTCGCTCGTTGCATACTACTTGATCAGGATGCGCCAAAGCTGTTTGCTCGACGAGGATTCGAACCCTCGTTGTTGGGAAACCTCGGAAGCTGGCCGATGCTATGGGGCCCCACAGTTGCTGCCCGCACCGAAGTCCGAGTGGCTGGATCGGCAAGGGAGACGCTTTCCCCTTTCAGGCAGTTGGTACTCCGTATTTAGAGATGAGCCAACGAAGAAATTTCCGAATATCGGCCAATTCTTCAGTCTTCAGACCCAGTGAGCAGTTGAATCAGTTCCGCAGCTTCCGCTCGTTGAGCCAAAATAGGAGTACATACTATATATCCTCCTCGCACGCGGGCGATTGCTGGTTCCCTTGAAACGTTGAATCGGGATATGCCTCACGACAAGGAAGATCAGGACGAGTAGGTTATGTACGAGCACTCCACTGTGTAGGTACTTGGTCAGGCCCTCAATCACATGCATCAACACCAAGGCTCAAAACAGGAAGCTCTCCAACCCGCGGGATTTTTTCTCTCCACGCTAGACCAAATCCGGTATCTGCCGATGATCGGATCAAAAATTGCATTGACCCCTTCCCAACACGGCAAGCAATTTACGTCAGACGTCACATGGTCAGGAGAAGTTTTTCGAATCGAAGGAAAGAGTCCCGAGAGAGCCATGTTGGACGTTCTTCCACACGAGGATTTGCCATTCAAAGGAGGTTACAGTTGGCACATCTGTCTCCTGGAATGCTATTCAGAAGGTTCTCGCCAGCCTGTCCTGGCAGGGACTGGGGAGCCGAGGACTGGACGGAGTCTTTGTGCCGGTCAGCCGGCCCGTCCATTACAACAAGTACGGAGTACTCCGTACATACAATCTTGAATCGGGGTTTGCCTTTTGTGTGGAGAACGATTCGACTAGGGAAGATCTTCATTTAACTCTAGGAGAAAATCCCTCTGTGCGAACGACAGTTGAAGGCGCAACTGGCGAGCTGCTGTCAGGGTTCTTCGACCTTCTAGACATGCAGGCAGTGAAAACTTTAATCATGGATGTGAGGACAGAAATCATTCTCTGGCTCTCTGCTTGCTGTAGCTACGAGACCATTGAGAATAGGTCTCACTCCGGAGAGCGTTCCAGATTGTCCTGACTCCTGAATTCAAATCCAAAACATCTGACAGAACAAGCATTCCGCTGGACACTCCGAGTACAGTATGTATTACAGTAGTCGTCGATACACTTGTATGCGGGAGGTTGTTGGCCAGATGCCAAGACGCTAACGTCAGACTAGACTTTTTGCGGTAAGAAGGAGTTTTCTCAGCCAATCAGCAATGGACAATCCCAGCGAATGGGACGGAGTGCTGAGTCATCACCACAGCCACGAATCACAGGGCCGGGCCGGTGGAATCCACGTGAAGGACCCAGACCGGAGACCCTGAGCGAGGGCGGTCGATACTGTAGTAGTATACAGTAGGTATTGGTCCGCCGCGCCGTGGATCTCGAATCATGTCGCAAACAGACAGGGCAAAACGTAATCAGGCGGGCTGTCACTGGATCCCGAGGAGGCCCGCCGACGCCTGGTGCACTGGTTCTGCCCTGCGGTCCTGCGGAAGAGTGGCATGCCCGCGTGCCCGAGCGATCCTTGGCAAATCATCGGCTCCCACCCCCAGAGCAAGCCTGCGCCACTCATACCGCCTCCGGTCTCCCACTCTCCCAAGGCTTCCCAGGGGCTCTCCTCTCCTCGGTCCGGGGAGGACCCTCTCCAAGGGTGGAACCCATGGGGAAGCTGTATGTAGAATTTTGCTGGAAGATCAGACTCCGTCGGAGACTAAATAATAAGAAGCGGGCCCTCTGCTGGTCGTTTTGAGCCTGGTTTTTTTGCCTCCTCTTATCCTCATCTCGTGGTCCCATGTAAAAAAAAACCACCCTTCCGCCGAGCGGTTGTGGAAACAGACCAGCGAGCGATCATGGCGGCTACGGAGGCGGTCGACTCGACCTCCCAGGTCAATAAGCGGAAGGCGTCCAAGGCCGGGCTGTCCGCGACGACGGCCCGTCCCGTCAAGCGGCGCGCCTCCCGGGCATGCTGCTGCTGCCGCGCGCGCAAGGTGCGCTGCGACGTGGTTGAGCATGGCGCGCCATGTACGAATTGTCGTCTAGACCAGGTGGAATGCATCGTGTCGGAAAGCCGCCGTAGAAAGTAAGTTCGCTCGAGCGGTGGTCTGACTATACTTGGACTTTGGGAGAGCATCCAGCATGCTGACATGATGATGCTAAAGAAAACCTCGCGTGGACGGCGTCGACCGCAGAACAACGGCCGAGTCGTCTACCGAGTTGTCCGAAGACGCGGCGGCGCCGCCGCGCAGAGTCAGCAATGCATCTTCTCTGTCGCCGTCGCAGCAGCCTATGGACGGCGAACACGGGCAACAAGCGATGCCAAACCTAATCTGTTCGTGCTGCCTGGTCGTTTCAGAATGACATCGATCAAGTTGCGATAATGGGTGTGTTTCGCTGACCCCAATGTAGATCAATCGCGCGGATCCCAGCCGGGGTCCGAAGCGCATCAGATGCCGCGAAGCGGCAGCATGAGCGCGAATACCCAGGCACCCGTGATTCCCAACTTCGGTCTGCGAGATCACCTCGGCGATGGCTTCCAGCAGCTGCTCAAGCAGTCAAGACCGCGCGGCTTCTTGCCGGATTACATCCGCGGTCTGCCGCAGAGATTCCAGCCCGAGGACATCAAGTACCTTGCCACCAAGGGCGCCCTCACCATCCCGGATCCCGAACTGCGGAATCAGCTGCTCAAGGCCTATATTCACTATGTCCATCCGTTTATGCCGCTCCTCGACTTGGAGGATTTCCTCCTGACAATCGCGCGCAATGACGGAGTCCGCCGCTTGAGTTTGTTGCTCTTCCAGGCGGTCATGTTCGCGGGCACGGCCTTTGTTGGCATGGAGCACCTTCAGAAAGCCGGCTACCATAACCGCAAACTGGCTCGAAAGACCTTTTTCCAGCGAGCTAGGGTATGAAATCTCTCCAGTATCATGTTTTGGCTGTCTTTCCGCTAATGATTGCAAGCTCCTGTATGATTTTGATTACGAAGTCGACCGAATTGCCCTCGTCCAGTCACTCTTGTTGATGACCTATTGGTACGAAACTCCCGATGATCAAAAGGACACCTGGCATTGGATGGGAGTCAGCCTTTCGCTGGCACACACCATCGGCCTGCACCGCGATCCGACATCATCCGCCATGAACGATCGACGAAAGCGATTATGGAAGCGGATCTGGTGGAGCGCATATACCCGAGACCGACTAATAGCGCTTGGCATGCGACGGCCGATGCGCATCAAGGACGACGACTGCGACGTGTCCATGTTGACCATCGATGACTTTGAGCTAAAGACGTACGCTTCCGAGGTGCTGGACATGCTCGGCGATTGCGAGCTGCTGCGCAACTCGGAGCAACAGCGACAATTGGCCGTCATGTTCATCGAGAAGGCCAAGCTGTGTTTGGGAGTCAGCCATGTGTTGTCGGCGCAGTACTCGGTGCTCAGTCATCGGTTCGGCGGCACGACGGAGACGACCATGATGTTGGTCCCGAAGAAGTCGGCCAACGGCGCGCTCCAGGTGCGGCAATGCGACGAGGAGTTGGAGCAGTGGCAGGCGAATCTGCCCACCGAGGCATTGTATGAGCCGTATCCTCCGGACGGCCCACTGCCAATCCTCTCGGAAGCGGAGGAGTCGCTGTTCACCCACCGGGCGCTGCTCCGCATGATCTACCTGACCACATCGAGCGCGCTGCACCGTCCGCAGGTCCTGCCGGCATCCCCGTTCCCCGCGGTCGAGCAGGACCTGCAGGAGCTCTCGCGGAACAAGGTGCGCTACGCCGCGGTGGAGATCACCAACACCGCCCAGGTGCTGCATCGGCTCAACCTCACCCGCTTCCTGCCGACGGCGGGCGTGACGGTGCTCCTCCCCGCGGTCATCATCCACCTGCTGGACATCAAGTCGAACGATCCGGCGGTCCGGATGGTCAGCCTGCAGCGTTTCTACCAGTGCATGCGCATCCTGCAGCGGCTGCGGGACATCTACGCCTCGGCCGACTTTGCGACCTCGTTCCTCGAGGCGGCGATCCGGAAAGCTGGCATCCAGCTCAACATGCCGGCGGCCGACATGTCCTCGCGCAATAATACGGCAAATAACGCACCCGCCAACGGTGTTTCGGCGACCACCACCACCACCACCAACACCGCCCCCGCCGCCGCCGCACCCGCAGCTACGAGTTCTTCTCTTCCCCTACCCACCGCAACCCCCGCCGCACCGGCGACGATGCCTCGAACCCTCACTCCACCGCCAGACTCCTTCGCTCAAAAGCTGCCAGACATGACATACCCGGATAACACCGACATGAACAACAACAGCACGCTATCCTTCAACGACGGCGTCGCCATCCCCAGCGTCGCCACCCCACCACACTCCAACGGTAGCGAGAACGGGAGTATGAACCCGAACCCGAACCCCGATCTCGAGCCCGATCCGAACCCAAGCATGCTGTTCGACGACGATCCGGGCATGGATCACATGGACTTCACCTTCTCCATGGATCCCAACGGCATGTCGCAGGCAAATCTCAGTCTGGACGAACTGATCGATTTGGCGAATGATGCCGAGGTCACGCAGAATGACTTTGACGCGTTGATTAATTTCGACGATGGGACGGATTTCTTCACAAACAATCCAAACAACAATCATTCCTCCTTCAACCAGGACGGGACAAACGTGACCGCCAATGATGAGAAAAACAACCACAATAGCAACAATAACAACAACAACAACAACAACAACAACAATAACAATAACAACAAAAGCGAAGATGATAACAACAACACCACCGGCACCAGTACTACTACTACTACTACTACCGGTGATGACTCCCAGTTAAATCCCCCTGAGACGGACTTTTTGAATTTTGATTTCGGTGGGAAACGAGATACAAAGTTGGATTTGCCGTCGGAGTTTCCAGGAATCCACCCGCCACCACAGCAGCCGGCTGCAGTGTCGAGTGAGGCGGGGATGGTTCTTTAAGTCTTATGTGTTTTTAATCATGACTTGTTGTTGGTTGTATGTATGTACCCGTGTATGTACTATTGTATGAGAGACTGTGAGGAATGATAAAAAAAAAGTTGATGACCGGAGAAAAGGTACACAAAGATAACCTCTAGGCTGTAAGTGATGACCTGCTACCAGGTCAAGCTACACGTGGGTGATGTTGGTTCCTCCGGCTGTGAATCAATCTCATGAAATCGAAACCCATACTAACGAACAAATGCCCGCCTCATGAATAACTTGACCCTAACTACAAAACCCCAGGTTGGCCTCAATCCATTCATAACATTGTAACACTCAGGCACAGTAACCGGTCTAGTCTAGCTTCCACCCCTCCCCATCCGCTCAATCGAACTCATAATCCCGCTGCGACCGGGCGTCGGGATCCCCGAGCCAATATTACTAGGGCGTCCTCCGCTGTTATTCCGCGAGTGCCCGCCATAAAAGCTCAGGCGGCTTTTGCCGGAAGATGGCGGGCGAATGCCGCTGCTGCCACTGCCACCACTGTGGGCACTACGGCTGCCACTCCGCTTGAGTCCGGTGTCGGTGTCGGTTGTGTGCCTTGTGCTGGTGGATTCGGTTGCCATCGATGTACCTGACTCGTCGCCTGTCGGGATACCAGACGCTGACTGCGACGACACGGAGGATCCGCGTGACAATGCTAGCGCCGACCGTTGCTCCGCGTGTTGCGGCGGCTGAGGTTGAGACTGAGGCTGAGGCTGCGGCTGCGGCTGATCCGGTAGGATCTGCTGTTGCATGGCAAGCCACTCATCCACCGCGGCCACCAGCTCGCTCTTCTCCGCCCGCTCGACCCGCAGCTCCTCGTGCAGCCGCTCGTTGTCCTTCTTGACCGACGCCATCTCCTGCTCCAAACCCTTGAGCTTCGCCTCCAGCATGCGGTTCTCTGTCTCGAGCTCTTCAGTGTCACGGCCGACCATGCTCGCGTTGAGGTTGGCCGGTCGCTCCGTTTTCAACCGTTCAATCTCCTCCTGAGCTTCCTTGAACCGGTTCTCTGCCTCGCGCACCCGTTTCTCCCAGCGAGCCTCGTAGCTCTTCTTGAGTGCAGCGACCTTGGTTTCGTGCTTATTCTTGTACAGCGAGTGCAACTCACGCGCGACTTTTTCAACCGCGTCTTGCACCTCCTTGGCGCACTCCTCAGGGGTGATTAGGCGCTGGTCCGAACTCGGAGGAGGGGAAGGTTTCTGAGGTGACATCTTGCGCGCCGCGTCGAGTTGGCTCTCCAGTTCCACGATCCTGCTCTCAAGCTGCTCCCTTTGTCTCTCCGCTTCTTCGAGCTTCGCCGCCAACCGATCTCTCTCGCGTTCCGTTTCGATAATCTCCGCACGTACCTCCCGCAGCACGGCTTCCATCTCCCTCCCGCGCCGTTGCCATTCCGCCTGCTCAACTTCAAGAGCTTCCTTGCGAATGGCCTCGTTGCGAACCTCCTCCAATGCTTCTGCGACGCGTCTCTCCGCATCGGCTACGGCCTGCTTCAGACTGGAGACCTCCGCCTCCTTGCCACTCAACGTTGCTCGAAGCGAAGATATCTCCGACAAGAAGCCCGACTTGAGAGATTCCAACTCCCTGGGCGTGATGGTCGGAATCGACCGAGGTGTAGGAGCCGGTGGGATATCAAAGTCAATCAGGCTGTACTTCCCCGGCGAGCGTATTGACTCGCGGCGACTCTTGAATGGCGAGCTCTTGCGTGGTGACAAGCGATTGTTTCCTCTGGAGAATCGCTGAGACACACGATGGAAGTAATTGACGGAATCAGTCAGGTCGAGGAGATTGACTGACTCGTTAGACTGTCGTCTTCGCGGAGTTGGTGAAACGTTGGTATCGCTCGGTCCCTTCGCCGTGGTTGGAGTCGTCGGGTTGTTCGGTTCCCCTCTCCAAGCCTTGGTTGGTGTGCCTGTGACTTCAG
Organism: Thermomyces dupontii; assembly: GCF_041956625.1. Classification (NCBI taxonomy): domain Eukaryota; kingdom Fungi; phylum Ascomycota; class Eurotiomycetes; order Eurotiales; family Trichocomaceae; genus Thermomyces; species Thermomyces dupontii. Next base: position 2,009,825 of record NW_027192309.1, on the reverse strand, counting down.
CAGAATTCTTTACTGGCGATCGCCGCAAGTTTGCAAACGTAGTCATATCGGGAAGAGCCGAAAATGTGCTCAGATGTGTGTCGTCCATCGAGTCCACGTCGGCAGGATGAGTTGATTGTTGCACGTTATCGGCTTTGGCACCGTCACCCGCCGGCGCTCCCTCGATAGTGCTCATTTCTTCATGCCGTCTCTCTTCCATGATGCTTGCTCCAACGTCAACAAGCTGTGAGCTCGCGTGATGGTCATGGATCACGCTGTTGTTAGGAGTCCTTTCAAACCCCAAACTCGGCCGCTCTTCCGTGTCCATCAAAGGCTCAGTCTCCGTTTCTGTGGTCGGGTTGTGCTTTTCTTCTTCAAAATCCTCCCTCGCATCCTCATCAACGTAGATACCGTCATGATGCATCTGCGGCGTGTGGTTTCGGGACGAGTTTCGCGACGGTGATGCTAGATCTTGTAACTCCTGCGCATCGACGGTGTCGTCCTTCACGTCGTACTGGAATGGTGAACTCGGTGGTATATCAGCCAAACTCTTTGTCGGCGACGATTCCATTGCGTCGGGCATGTGCATCTCCTGCAGCTTTGCTGCATCTACTGTAACATCCCTGACGTCGTATTGAAATGGAGAGCTGGGAGGAGGCTCAATGTCGTCGCTTTCATTGTCCCGTTCCGTATCCATAACAGAAGAGCGCTTAGGACTCGTCTCTTCTTCATCGGCAGCCCCGTCGTAGAATAATCGCTTCGAGGGATTCGCAAACGCGTTCTCCTTGTCGTAATCGGTGCCCATCACCTCGTCAATCCCGCGTCGACGGGCGGTTGCAGGAGGAGAACAAGAGGAACGGCTACGACCGTTCCCGTTGGACGACAATATTGGTTGTGTCATGTTATGCGAGGGATTTGGTGTCTTTGGTAATTTTCGCAGTGGAAACAAGGATCTGTGATGATGGATTGGAGTTTTGTTTGCTGTTTGGCCTTGTTGCCCGGTGAACAAGTGCTCAATGCTAATCCGGTTTTGGCTCAACCTACTCGTAGTCTTTCTTGACATTGAATCTTGGCATTATGACTAAGCTAGGTTACAATCGGCCAATCAGCATCCAAGGCGAGATGCGGAGAACATCGGTTCATTGTGTAGTGATTATGTAATAAGCGCTTCTCTACATCAGGAAAGTGGATTTCTTCATTCAGGCGCTGAGCAGATCGCTGCCCTAAATTAAGCAATGATCGTCAAAGGATCGATGATCTGTCTTCCATTTCGCTTCTCCAAGACTTCAAAGTTCTAGATACTACTTATGCTTGTGGCTATTTTTTGGCTCTTCGTTCGTCGACGTGGCCAACTGAATGATTCTAGCGGGCACATCACAGCTGAATGGCGAACACAACCTCGTGTTTGTCTCTTTGCTAGACGCATTATGAGGGGTATACTTTGCTGGAGGAACAGCTGGCTCGGAATCCATTGGAAGGACTCACCGATCTTGTGCGGTCTGAGTAGCTTTCTCACACCATATACGAGGGCTCAATTCAGAATATCAAGTCATTAAAGTTGTTTCTATACGAGAAGGATCGACATTGGATTGCCATAGGCTGTTGCGCCTCTTTTCTCGGCAATCTTCGAGTGCATTCTGAGCCTTCATGTGCTTTGGCCAAAATCCTCTCTTCACGATGGATTCAGACGCCAGTGAACAACATAAATACCGCCTCGAGACCCCCCCCTCGTCTCTTGCCATCAGTCAAGAACGGCAAAGATAGTTGGCAGCGTCGAGCAGTATATACTATTCGACAAAGGCCTTATTGACCATACATACAACATTCGTGAAAGCTTGTCCAAAGAAATGAAGCTGAGCACGGTCGTCCTCGCTGCTCTCGCACCTTTTGCGGTGCTTGCCCATCCCGCGCCGGTGGAGGAAGCCGCCGCGGCGCCGACTCTGCCTTCTACTTCCGAACCGGATAATCACATCCAGAAGCGAGACGTTGATGCTGTCGTCAAAGTCGACGGTCTAAGATACCGCAAGTGCCCGCGGACCAGCTGCACGGCGGTTGGTCAATACCCTAAGGGCAAGAAGATTAAGCTCAAGTGCTACACTCGTGACAACACCACCCCTGTCAATGGCGATCGGTAGGGCTTTTTTTTGTCTCCTATGAAGTCTGATGAAGTCGATCAGCCAAGCTAATGGTTGCAACAGGGGCTGGGGCCTTGTCAGCAATGGTTACTGGGTCGCCTTGTCCCATGGAAATTATGTTCATTGGTACTGTAAGTAGTAGCCCCTGGTGCCTGATAATGTTGAGATTGTTTGCTCACTAGGGGTAGCTCCTCTGCCTTACTGCCATCAGGTGTAAGCCCTCTGCCTTGTTGTCAAATGCGATGGGCTTGTGTTGGGACGGACCCTCCTTTTGGTGAGAAGGCCGGCTGTGGTATGGAGGTCACGAGCAGCAAAGGATCATGGTCAAATGCTATTACCGCAATGAAGAGATTGTCTTATTGTCCAAGACTCTTACAATGTACGACCAAGTCAACGAAGTTACTGTTTCCCAACATCATCTCATTCCAGCAAGAATCTCATCAGGCGTACAAATATCATGTGCCTACCCTACTTTCAAGATACATGGTGAAGACCCGTGTCAATAATCGTTAGAAGAGTGTAAACGAGTAAGATCCTGCAACCAGATTGACGCGAGTGGCGAACAGTTTCAGTCTCCGGCTACGTTGACCATCGGGTTTACAGTAGTACCCAGTGAGTTAGCCCTAGGTATCTGTAACTGCTGTTTGAACTGAAATGAACAAGGTGAATGAAAGGGTCCGAAGGCCGCAGGAAGGACGAAAACGCAGTGAGTAGAGAATTCACATCGTTTAATTCGCTGTAGGTAAGGGCCGTACGAGTATCTCCGGAAGGCTGGTCAAAGGATGCGACATGAAGCATGGCAAATTCCAATTCGAATCTACATAAGGGAACCAGAACACCAAGACTGCAGAGGACTCCCCTATCTGTAAACTTGTTGAAACTAGTAATATAATACTCAGTAGAATATTTTCTATCCCAGATTTCATCTTGGTCAATCCTCGGGACGCTGGCCGTAGACAACGTAGCTGCATGGGTCATTTGTGGTTAGTTCTATACCTAATGGTAGTGTTTCTTAAAGATAACGGGGATACTTACAATTTGAAAAACGAGTGAATGTCGCGCTTCCGGCCGTCGGCGCGGGCCTGGCTCGCAAGAAGCAAGACTTCCTCTCTAGTCCACTGTTTGTACCGCGTCAGAGCGGCCAGAGCTCCAGCCTCGTAGCCGGCTTCGGCCCCAGCCTGTGCCCAGGTGCCGAGTTTCTTCTGTATGACGAGGTCAGTACTGGATTACTATATTTGGAGACAAGGGAAAACCGACAAGATGCTTATCCTTTGGCCAGACGCCGTAGGGAATGACAAACTTCTCTACGTGGATGTTCACGAATCCGGCATCCTTAAACCACTGCTCCAGCTTGGGCCCCGGACGGGTCTCGTAGCCTGCCTTCTCAAACGCGCTCAAGACTTCGTCGTAGTACCGTTGGAGCCCCGTGCCGTTGAAACTGCCGTCTTCCGAGGTGGGATAGCCGTCATAGTCCTGGAATTCGACCCAGCCGCCGGGCTTAACTGACCTGTTCCCTGTTAAGAAAGAAACAGAGTTGAGAAAGAAAGCTGGGCAAAGTTTCAATGGCATACCGATAACACTGCTTGATCAGCTTCGGAAAGTCCCTGATCGAGACGGCAAGGTATCGCGCGTGGATAAAATCAAATGGGTTTCCTTCATATGCCCATTCTGACTCGATGTCGTCCACCAGGAACTTCACGTTCGGAGGAACCCTGCCAGAGCCGGTCAGTCAAGCGGTTTTACAACGAACTCTTAGGTCAAACTGACAGACTCGGCTGGGTCGGGCTCAAGTCACAACCGATCACCTGGAAGAAACAAATTCGTCTCAGCATGTTGCCCATCCGGGGAGCTTCCTATCATTCTTTACCTCGGCCTGGGGATGAAGGTCCGCTACAATGAGTCAGCATTAATTGTTTCTGCGTCACTAAAACCCAGCAAACAAAACTTACCAAAGTCAATGGCCCAGAGACCAGTTCCAGTCCCCAGGTCGATCACTCGCTGTGGACTCTTGATGGGTGCCAAGTAGAGCTTTCGGTGCAACAGCTGCAGACAAAGCTCGTGCACCATGTCCAGGCGATCATTTTCAGCTTCATCGTTGGGCAGGAGGTATGCTAGAAAATAACAATCAGTTTACAGATACTGATTGAATAGTCGGACAAAAAAAAGATCAGCTCCTACATCCATCGCGGAATCCGTGGTAGCGACGGCCATTCTCTTGGCGATAATCGAGCACTGAGGAGGTCAGTGACGCGCTGTACGCCGATCTATATATTTGTCAAACATGCATGAGCATGATTTGGGATCCAGGCCCGCACGGCGTCACATCACGTACAGCTCATCGCCATAGGAGGAATCGTTCTCATACTGCGCGACTCAGGTAAGCAATCTGTTCTGATGTAGGTATCGCAATGGCGGTATATCGTACCGAGGTGTCGACTTCAACATTGACCGGGGCATCGTTGGTGGTGGTGGTGTGTCTCTGAGTGGACGTTTCCGCCATGGTGGAATAAATCTGTTGAATTCCAAGAAGATTGATGATTGACTAACTGGTCACACGTTCCACAGCCGTAAGGGTATAGACCCAGTTCGTGTTTGTACACAAGATCGTTTCTAACGATTGAAGAGCCGGTCGCAACAGCCAATATGGCCTTTTTATAACTTCAATTGGTCTGTGGACGGCACTCGGACCACGGCTCAGTAATTCGTACTAACAATATATCTGCGCAGATGGACATGGCATTACAATTGTTTCTCCGACGGCGTCGCTGCACCTCTGCCAAAACGGTGACAGGGGGGCAGCCTTTTGGGGCACGTGGTGACGTGGGTATCTTTCTCTGAGATTGCGCAACCGCGGGGAGTGTGCGAAATCCAATGTCCGTAGACCGTTAAGTGTTGCTCGGGAGCGTCAAGCATGGCCCGGATGGGTCGCTGCATTTGCACGTTCCCTTTGCAGGGGACCCTGATCCTTGCAGGTCTCCATTTTCCAATCAGCGTTGCCGGGCCTATCCCTCCCTGCTTCCCCGGCGGCCCGGCCTGGAGCCCTAACGTAACTATGCCCTGAAACGACAAAGTAAGCGAAAGGGTCCGAGAGAAACCAAAACTTCGAAGGCCGCGGTGCCGACCGGGGATTGATTCGAGTCTGCATGTGGATACATTATTCCTCCAATGTCCCAATTACATACATATGAATGCGGTCAAAGAGCTCTCTATTGGCTCAGGATGTGATTATTGGCCATGGATAATACGGCGCCGTCAACACGGTCGGCGCTATCCCATCAGGTTTTTCCGCAGACTCGAAATTCCCCGAAGTGCGCTAAAAGTAATGACGACGTTCCATGAGGGTTCGCCTAAAGGTAAACCAAAGAGGCCACTTGGTGGTGCTATGCGGGAGATGAAGAAATGGCCAGAAAGAAAGAGAATGCCTGCAATTTGATGCTTTACTTGAATGCAAATAGTAGCAATCCTCGTTATTCATGTAGATAAGCGAACTCGATTCTATCAAATGGACGTGAAGCCGATCTCTCGTTCGTTTCAGCCTGTCGCACGCCACCATTTACGACTTGCGATTACAATACAATGTCCGCCAAAGAGCGCGAAATCACGACATAAGCGTACTAGTGATCCATCGTTTCCTCCAATCGCAAAGGACGGTTATTCCGTATGCTGGGAAAAGGCGAGCGACCATATGCCTTCAGGTGGGGAGTAGATTTGAATTCAAATGTACAAGAAAGAAGTTTTGACTCGCAGTGCAGGAGGCTTTGTGTACCCGAAACCCACTGGTACACCATAAAAATAACTCATGTTGTCCATTCCAGATGTTCCCCTGGTCAGTCCTCGGGACGCTGGCCGTAGACGACATAGCTGCAAGTGTCATGGTTAGTTTTATTCTGAATAGTCCGAGCGGCGTTGCATAATAGCTGCAGTCATACTCACAAGTTGAAGAACATGTGAATTTGGCGCTTCCTGCCGTCAGCACGGGCCTGGCTGGCAAGAATTAAGACCTCCTCTCTGGTCCACTCCTTGTGCCGCGTCAGAGCGGCCAGGGCTCCGGCCTCGAAGCCGTTCGCTTCGGCCTGAGCCTGGTTCCAAGCGCCGACTTTCTTCTGGATGAGGAGGTCAGTACTGGATTATTATTCGATTCCTGTTTGGAGACAAGAAAAAGACTGACAAGATGTTCATCCTTTGGCCAGACGCCGTAGGGAACGACGAACTTCTCCACGCGGATGTTCACAAATCCGGCATCCTTGAACCACTGCTCCAGCTTGGGCCCGGGACTGACCTCGTAGCCGGCCTTCTCGAATGCGCCGTACACTTCGTCATAGTACCGTTGGAGCCCCGTGCCGTTGAGACTGCCGTCTTCCGAGTGGGGGTAGCCGTCCAAGTCTTGAAATTCAACCCAGCCGCCGGGCTTGACTGATCTGTTCTTCGTTAGAAACAAGAAAGAGAACATGGAGAAAGCTCTGATGGCATACCGATAGCATTGCTTGACCAGCCTTCCAAAGTCCCTGATCGAGACGAACAAGTTTCGCGCGTGGATAAAATCAAATGGGTTTCCTTCATATGCCCATTCTGACTCAATGTTGTCCACCAGGAACTTCACATTCGGAGGAATCCTGCCAGAGCCGGTCAGTCAAGCGGTTTTACAACGAACTCTCAGGTCAAACTGACAGACTCGGCTGGGTCGGACTCAAATCACAACCGATCACCTGAAACGAACAAAGCCTCGTCTCAGCATGCTGCCCATTCGGGGAGCCCAATTATTCTTTACCTCGGCCTGGGGATGGAGGTCCGCTACAATGAGTCAGCATCCGTATCCTGCGCCGACAGGCCTAAAACCTATCGAACAAACTCACCGAAATCAATTGCCCAGATACCTGTCCCCGTCGCCAGATCGATGACCCGCTGGGGATTCTTGATTGGCGCCAGGTAGAGTTTTCGGTGCAACACCTGGAGACAAAGTTCGTGCACCATGTCCAGGCGGTCGTTTTCCGTCTCATCGTTGGGGAGAAGGTACACTAGAAAATAACGATCAGTTTACAGATGTTGGATGATCCGGCAAGAAAAAGGTCAGCTCCTACATCCATCGTGGAATCCATGGTAGCGACGGCCATTTTCGTGGCGATAATCAAGCACCGAGGAGGTCAACGACGCGCTGTACGACGATCTATATGTCGAAGAACATGCATGAGCATTCACTTGCGGGATTGGGAGCGCCATGGCGTCACATCACGTACAGTTCATCACCATAGGAGGAGTCATTGTCATACTGTGCGCCTCAGAGTAAACGACACGCTCCGATGGGCCACAATGAGGGGGATCCTACCGAGGTGTCGACTTCAACATTGACCGGGGCATTGTTGGTGGTGGTGGTCTGTCCCTGAGTGGACGTTTCCGCCATGGTGGAATAAAGCTGTTGGATCCCAGATAATTTGATGATTGACTGGTCACACGTTAGGGTATGGAGTTTGTGTTTTGCTCGCAGGACCGTTTAACGATACAAAAGCTGGTCGCAACAGCCAACGAGGACTTTGTATTTTGTTCCTCGTCGCCAGCGCTCCGTACGTACCCCCGGACTCATTATATGTTCGCAAGTGGATAAGCATCATCATTAGCGTAGGTATATGGTGAGATGAGCGTCTTTGTCCGAGATTAAGCAACCGGGGAAGTCCGTGTGGAATCCAACGCCCAAGAATTCAACCTTACCGGGATTGGTCGCTGCATCTAAAACGTCCATTCGCACTTTGCAGGGGACCCTGATCTTTGCATGTCACTCCATCTGCCAATCAGCGCTGCCGGGACGATCCATCCCTGCTTCCCCAGCCCAGCCCGGAGCCCTTACTACGAACTGCCCAGGGACGAACGAGCTGTGTGAAAGGGTTCGAGACTCCGAAGGCCGCAGTGCCGACAACGGGTTGATCCGAGTCTGCGGGTGTTATGTAATCTCCAGCGCCATGTGGACGTTCCTCCAATGTCCCAATATGAATCCGGTCAAGGAGCTTGCTGTTGGCTCAGGATGCGATCCCTTGATTGTGCTCAACTCGCCTACAGATGTACTCGGACGATAGTGTTGAGGAATTCGTCAAGTTTGGGCTGTGTATTCCGTAGTGCAAGTTAGATTCCAGAGCGTTAAGTAATACCCATATGCGACAATATATCCCAGCCGCATTGAATGGCAGGTTCATGAGATCCTGATTGCAAAGCCACGTCACCTCCCATTAGCCTCTCTGACGGACAGCTCTCTCTCCATTCTTTGCAGAAACCGGATATCCTCCGGCCGTGTATCCGGGCAATGCTCCTTGTAGCGAAGGAGAGTGCGGACTGCGTCCAGAGCTTGTTTCGTGGATGGCACTGACACCGGTTCCTCCGCATTATCGGACTCGGCGTCTTCTGTTTGGTCCTCAGCCCCGTCATGACCGAGGTGATAGGATATGAAGTAGTCCAGAGTATCTTCGGAGCTCAAGGCAGAGTCCTCGTCGGGTGGATTGAGGAAATCGCCCAATGTTCTCATGCCCCTGATTTGACCAACTTCCTGGACTCTGGTGTAAAGAGGTGAGATGTCCAGCTGTGGTTCTTGCGGGAGGTTTGGAGTTTGATCTTGAATCACTGTACTTCTCCAGAAAGAGTTGTAGATAGTGGAATTTGTGACATCATAGTACCAGGACTGAAGGATCCAATGGACCGCGTTGTAAAGAGAGACGGTCCTCAGAGGGTCAATGTGACTCTCATATTCCCGAATGAGAAAGCGCAGCCAGTGTATTGATAGTGAAACTTGAATGTCTGAAATACACCTTGCTCAAGAGGCTGATAAAGACTTGTTGACTGCGCAGGCAGCCACTTTATCCGGACATTGGATGGAGGAGGAGCCAGCTCGACGCCTTTGACATGAGGTTTGAAGTTGTCCAACAATAAGAGCACGTTGCGGTTCCCGACATGAGAATAAAAAGAAAGAAGCCATTCTCTCATGAGTATTGAATTCATCCATGCTCTTCCGTTGGACTTGTAGTCTCCTCCCATTGCTTTGATGTTGAATCCTCGCAGGGAGGTTGGCTGCTTTGTTTTGCCAATGATCCAAACCGGAAGCCGATCGGATCCCGTGCAATTCGTGCATGCAACGACCGTGATGTGGCTCAGGTCCGTCTTCACACCTGGCCCCGACTCGGCCAAAAGACCTGTTGACGGGCCTCGCCTCCAAAACAAGCCTGTCTCGCTCATGTTATATATCTCATCCCGCGCATATTGCCCACACAATTCGCGGATGGCATTCATTCCCTCAATTGCCTCATTTGCCGGAAAAGCATCCCCATGCTGCGCCCGCGGATTCAAGTTATGATGTTCTCGGAATTTCGAAAGCCAGCTATGGCTGAACTCAGGAACAGATGTATCCGAATATTGAGGAATCCGAGGCCAGATCTGTCGCGCCTTCTGAACGATATCGTCGCCCGTTACGAGCCGACCCCGTCGCTCGTTTCATTGCTGCCAGTCGAACAGAATCGCTTCAAGTATCGGCCAATTGGCTGATCGTTGTCGGAGGCGATCTCTTCCGCGAACTGCTCCTCGCCCGGCTGGTACAGCGTTATCGTCTCGATCTAGATAGGCGAAGCGATCCGAGAGACTCTCCGAAACTGTCGATTGACTGATTCGATGGTTGAACTGGGCTTCGAACCATTCGGAACATTCCCTTTGCTTTGGTTTTGGGTCTCGACTGAAGTACCATGCTCGCAGAGCTTTTCGCTGAGATTCAGAGATGGAATGGCGGGGCATTCTGCTAAATTGGAAAGCTCAAATCGAGTCGCAGTTACAGCGGCTCTTCAGACGAAGCCTCAGTTTGTCGCTTCAGGAGACTGCATGCTCTGTTGATATTCCTGGTCCCCTGGATGGAACTGCGTATGCCGGTATGCCCGTCTGGAGCAAGAAGAGCATGACCCACTTGGGCTCTCACTAGCACTATTTAGGTTAGTTTTGAATGCAATTTTTACTTGCAGGATAATGTTTTACGTTTGAATCTGATGACTCGATGAGTACCGTACCTAGATTACCAGATTGGGGGACCAAAACAACAAACTCCCTCTAGCAGTCCAGTACATGTGTCCGGGTACTTCTACACCATCCTTATTAGAAATGGCCAGGCTATCCATGTTCTACCAAACGTTCATTTCCACTGACACGGAAAATAAGTACATACATTACTGACCAATCCCAACAATTCACTGAAACATTGTCCATTGCAACGCCAAACGCCATGCTTCACACCTCGCATCACAACTCCAAACCCCTGGTTCAACCAAAGCCCAGAATGCAGTAACCTATGCGCCTAACTCGGAATGAGCGCTAAACGGAGTCGAGGTTCCTCGTCTACGGAAACCATCCGTGATGAACAACGAAACCAGGGAATAAACGCGATACGAGTCAGACCCGCCCTGACAGGTGCTCAATGCCGGGGAGCAGATTCAGGATCATGCACAATGACATGAACCGTCGCATCACGAGTCTGCCCATCGGGTTGGTGGCCCATGGCGGCATCTAGACAGGATGTAGCGGCGTTGATGGTGACCTGCCGGTCTCGCTTCTGGCGCATCCACCACAACTGGATAACACCGAAGAAGGCAACCACAGAACTGGCCCACCAGGCAATAGCGGTACAGCCAATCTGACTTCCTAGACTATAGAGATAACCCGCCACCGGAGGAGCAACGGTCCGGCAGGCGGCGCCTGCCGAGGCAGCCAAGCCATTGATTTTTCCGAGAACTGTAGTAGAAGGACTGGCCTGCTTAATGAGGATCAAGAGAACAGGATAGGCAATGATGGAGAGGATGTTTCGAACGACGAGGCATGTGTAGATGCCTGGAAAAAGCAGCTTTGACGGCAGGAAGACCAAGAACGGTACAATGAAATAGGCGATAGGATGCAGGGTAGTGACCAAGAGGAACAACTTCCACACACCCAACCATTGCGCCAGGGGAGGAAACACGACGCTCTGGATGAACAGTGCAATGAGGCCATCAACGGACATGACCATTCCAACGGTCTGGATAGACAGGCCAAGTCCACCCGGGATATGCAGCCAGCCATGATTGGGCGCCGGCTGACCAGCCAGGTGTTTATCTTGGAGGAAGATTGGCAATAAATGATCGAACGTCATGGAGTGGTAGGTGAAGATGCCAAGGGCAATGACAAGCATGATAACCCGATACGTGAATGCCTTGTTTTGCGGCAGAGAAGACGATTCCTTGGACCCATCCGTATATACATGCCACGTCTCCTCCCTCTGCATCTCAACCTGATTGAATGTACCGTACGATTCCGCGCGCAGATCAGCGCCTGCATTGGCTACGGCGCCCGCCGTTGCCATCAATGGGGTCTCTGCTGCGCCGTTGTCGTGATGATTGCCGATACGCAGGTACTTCTTTTCCTTCAGCTCAGGATGCGTCTCCTCGAGGAGAATCGCACCAGCAGTGATGCTCAAGGTCAGGAAACCGGAGCACACAAGGTTAGGAAGCAGGAAGGGGAATTTGCCAAACAAGCCATCCTGGGAGAAATAGGAGGGAAAACCTTCTGCGGGCTTTGCAAGAATGCCACCGATAGCTGGCCCAATGATGGTACCAATGGACCAGACAAAGGGCATAACAGCGTAAGCACGAGCTACGATCAGTTAGCACAAGCTCAAAGGCGTCGAAAGGGGGTGAATGTGAACTTACGTTCATGCTCTGGTTGTTTGACGAGCTCTCCGACCATTGTCTGGATGACGCCGATGTTGCCATTCAGCACTCCGCCAATGATACGTCCCATGAGGGCAATCCAGTAATTGGGGGCGAAGCCGACAATGAGAAGGGACAGCATCGTGCCTGCGCATCCGAGCAGGAGCACCGGCTTACGACCAATACGGTCCGACAGACTTCCCCAGTGCATGCCGGTCAGGGCTTCGGCCAGGGAGAATGCGGCAACGAGGATGCCAGAATAAAACGACGCATCATCTGGGCGACCGACTTGGAATTCTCGCACCATCACCCAGGAATACGGGAAGATGGACGTGAGGGCGATTGGCTCTGCCACACGGCAGATAGCTGTCGAAAACCGTCAGCTTACGATCTCATGCTACCGCGTTGGGGCAAGGGCTGGAACATACCCAGAATGAACAGCTGAAGCGTGGGAAAGGCATTGTCGTTGGAGAAGGATCTTTGACGCGTTGAGACCATTTTCCTCGAAACCGTGGATAGTTCTTACCACCACCAATCCCCGCAGGACCACGCGGAAAACTCTTCTGCTTGACTGAAGATGCTCCTCCGCGTGGACCGCTTTCCCTAAACCTCTGTGTTCGACTCTGTTCTGGTCTTCTTGTGAGTAGTACTACTCCTAGTCGTGCAGCGGAATTGGCTGCTCAATCGTCGTCGTTGATTTGCGATGACCTTGGCGACGAGAGTATTTAATGTTTACGAGGGAAAAATCTCGAAGCAAAGGTCAGACGAGACATAAATATTGCAGTGGCGACTTGATCCAACTGGCGAGGAGACTTCAATTGAACTTTTCTCTGGATCCTGATAAGATAAGGCCTCAGGCATTCCATCCATGCCAAAGACCTTGCAGCATCTAGAACCATCGCCGAAGCTACCCCTCTCCCACCCTCCCAAAAGACGGTGAGACAAGTGCACTCCGGCATCTTCAGACTCCCACTATGTACTGGACTTTGCAGAGTGCTGAGAGTTCTTCTGCAGGATTTGATACCCACGCCACCTTTTCTCCAGAAGTCAAGATTGTCTGTCAATTCAAACCTTAATCGAGAGTGGGCCAAACGTCCCGCGGAAAAGGCTCCGTGTACAGTACTCCGTATTTACGGAGTACACTGAGGTAAAAGAGTGGCCTTCAGTTTTCACTTAACTAACCAAAGCCATTAGATTCTGGTATTTAATGCACGAGAGATTCCGATTCGTCACTTCTCGCCACTCCACAACCGCCCGCCAAAACATATCTCAACGACATCACATGCGATCAACCTCTGCTGTTCACACGACAGACCAGAAAACGTGGGCAACCGGAGGGTCTATGTCGCTGCGGGATTAACCTTGTTGTTCTATTACGACGAGTATCCAAGGCCAAATACGAGCGGGATGGCAATTGCAATGTCCACTTCGTACCATGTTTGCCTCGTCGGGGCAGTCCAAGCAAAGTTCGACGTCCAGGTGTCGGAACTTCACACCCTGCAACATGTTTGTTTCAATTGGCACTATGCGCTTCAATGAGCTCTCTTGCCGAAAAGGCTGGGAAGTCGGCTTGGAAGCAATCGAAATGGCAGAACAATCATCACACAAACTACTGGCGTGAGTGGCTGGATAGCTGCACTGACTCCAGTTCTAAGAATGCTCCTGGATTATCTGTAGCAACGGCTCCAAAATCCATTTAGAAGGCATGGCCTCGGCTCACAATCCAATGCTTTATCAGTATGCTTGTGTGGTCTCGTGACGATTGCCCACTAGCACATATCCAGAACTGCATCTCGAGACTCCTCTGAATTATTACGGAGTACTCCGTACAGGACCGATAGCAAGCGGCTACACTCGAGTCCTCGTGGCTCATGCTCCACATACTCAAGAGAACACGGAGTACATACATCAGTAGCGCCTCTCGGGAATCGCAATTGGCAATTCCAGCCGGTCTCAGATTGTGGGGAGGACAGCTGACCGCTAGCTTTCAACGAGAACTGTCCGAACCAAACACTCCCACTATCATTGTTAGTTCTACTTTTGAAGAATCCTGCTATGGCTTCTTTCTCTCAAAGTCAATTTTCATGCATGCTGTTCCAAGCAGTCATTGTCATCGTTATCATACTGTAGAAAACAGAACATCATACCATCATTGCCCAAAGACCCAGGACGCCAATACCCGAACAATCTATGTACAATACATACAAGTTTTAGAAGACGAACTGCCCCGCAGCTGATCAACAATTCATCTGGGAGTGTTGGGCTGTTCCGAGGAGATTGGGATATACTGCCTTCGTTCCTCGGCAGCCTGAAAACAATCCCCCGCACACGTTAGTCCGGAAGGAGGATGAAGACGACTTCGAACGGTACCACCCACCTGCAACCATTTCTCTACCCACGGCTTCATTATTGCCCAGATCAACAACGCGCTCGTCGTCGCGATGAAGACAACGACCACGATTTCGTCCTTTGTCGAGTCGCGTTCTAGACACACACACACGCACCAAACCTGTTAGTGGTTCCCATGCTTTCGCGTAGTAGTCAACCACATACGGAAACACGCCGTAAAAACATCATCCTCCGTGGCGCCCTTACACTTGGGCAGGTTGTAATCCAGACAGAATTTCCGCGTGCAGTCGTTGCAGGTCAGCGCTTTCGGCTTGTGGTCATTCTCGTCGTCATCATCGTCGTCTGCTCGGTGGAAGAGGTCGGGGAACGAAGCGAGTGGCGATGATGATCGTTTAGCAATGTCTACCGTTCCGGACTTTGTGTCCACGGGTCGGAGTTCGATGATGGTGCTATTCGAGAAGCATGTGCATTTGCAGAATGACGACGGCTCTAGCGGTCAAGTCAGCTCGGGTTGACTGGAGTGTGGGATTCTGCGACGACTCACTTGCAGCGAAAACGACCGTCGTACAGAAAAATAATACCAGCAGATATGCGATTAGCTTTGAACGTAGGCCAGCCATAGTTATGGCGCTGGTGTATGTTGGACGAATGTTGCGACCTCCATCGAGATCCGATTCATTCAAATCTACATCACGTGACGTCCATCAGGAGGAGTCGACTGCTCTACGATCGTGCACGTTGAAGGACATCAGTATGTACTGTTACGCTGTGAGATCCGGAGAATGGATTCAAAGTTGAATTAGCTATAGTTCCTGCCTCGGAGCCCTTTCCGCCGATTCTCCCGCTGTCGCTGCTCCTTCGCAGCGTCTCTCCGCCGCTTCTTCCATGCACGATTGTTCTCTCCACGATGCTCCCAGAACCATTTCACAAAATCGCTTTCCTCCGCTTGAGGTTTCGCTGTACTGTTCTTTACCGGTGTCTCCACATCTGATGCATCATCCATGTCCTCATCGCTAGCGTCCGCCAGTAACTTCACATGGTTTGCGAGAGCTGTATCAGGCGTAGGAGCGCCGCTGCGAACAAGCCGCGACTGCCGATCCTGTTTGGTCGATGGTGTAACGAGTTCGGTGCCATACATAGCCGTGTCTTCGTCCTTCTCGTCGACATCGTCGCTTCCGAAGAAACTGAAGCCTGTATCAGCTCCCTGCGAGGGTTTGGCGTCTGAACCAGCAGGGCGCTTGAACAGAGCTTCGAGAGGATGCACTGATTGTTCTTGATTGCTAGCGACGCTGCCTTCCTCTCGTCCGCTTTTGTCTTGTTTTGACGTTTCTGCAACAGAGGACGGATGGGAGCTTCCGGAGGAATCCTCGCTGGACTCGCGGTCGGCATGTGACCGGACCGAGTTCGGTGATACCTCGGAATCCTCATCTTCAGAATTGATCGACTCTTTCGATGCCAATTCATCGGACTCAGCGTCATGGACCTGCTCCTCGACTTCTGATTCCACCACACGGGAAGGATCGTGACGGCCCGGTGAATCACTCGATGATGCTTCCCCGGAGCTCTCTGGATCGTTCGACGCTTCCTGAGAGGATTCGATCGTTGAATGCAACTTCTTTCTGGAAGGTTTTTCCCGAGCTCCATCTTTTTTCCCTGGTTGGAAGCACGCCTTCCTCACTTTCTCCGGTACGGGCTCTCGGACATTTCCATGTTGATCGATCCAGCCTTTCTCCTCATCAAACATTGTTGTTATTGACCCGGACCCTGTTGAAGACTTAATAAATGAGGGATGAGTGATTGTCTTTGCGAATTCATGGACGACAACTTCGTTCGGTGGCGTCTTCCTCTTCTTCGACTTCTTGACTTTGATGCCCTCATGCATTTTATTGGGAGGAACTTGTGTTCGGAATAAACATTCTGCGTGATCCGTGAATTTCGATTTTGCCTGAGTCTTTGCTTTCTTCCCGTCCTTGTCGTCCTTCCTGTCTGCCTTGTTCTTTTTCTTGTCCTTTTTCGCGCTTGCAGGTTCCGTCCAACCTCGCTTTACAAGACGATGCTGAGGCAGCTCGTAGCCCTCCAAGACACCGTCATCCGTCTTGCGCTTCTTGGATATCTTCGGCGAACATGACGCGGCATCATCAATCGTGTCGTCGTCGATTTCTTTTCGCTTCGGGGGATGAGGACGAGCAACCTTGACCTTCATTTTTCGGCCTTTCAAGATCGAGCCATTCAGCTTCTTTTTCAGCTTGTCCGCCTCCATCCCCGGTAAGGTCACGTAGCCGTAATTATTCTCGGGGAAGGTCTCAATGGTGTGGAAGGACACGTCCTTGGCTAAGGGCCGTATTGCTGGCCCCAGGACGGTGTCCAGTAGGGAAGGGTTGAAAGGAGATATATATAGGCGCGTAACTGCTTCCGTCATGGCAATTCCATATTCGCCAACAAGCGGCCGTCTCGACGCTGGTCCAAGCAATGAGCCCGCTTCCCGAAGTCCAATGTTGAACGAAAGGACAAGTTCAATTTTGAACTGCTGGTTGCGATTTTTTTTTTTTCCACAACACGAGCTTGGATTGTCAAGGATGACTAAGCTATTAAGAGCTGTGGCGCAGGAAGTAATAATGTGGCTGAGTGATCGATCATTTGCAAATTAGAAACTGGAGAGTCTGGAATCCCGGCCCTCACTAGCCACACTCTAGCCACACCGCTCAGCCCCAGCCAGCCGCAGTAGCCGCACCGTCGGACCAGGCCGGATCCAGAAGACTAGGACGTGCATCTGACGTAAACCACGAGTCGTCCGGACTGTCCGAGCGAGAGAGGCTCAAAGTAAGGTACATAAACCGCCATATAATCAGGGCAGCAAGGCAGTCGTGTCTGGCATAGACTGGAAACACAAAATGACACCAAACTTAGAAGTGTAGACGGCGACATTCCTTGTTTTCTTCATTGAAAGCTGGAGGTACATACAGTCCACTCTTGTGAGAACCTCAGTCGCCCCCCACTGTCGACTCTCGAACGATCAGACCCCTTTGTCGCTGTTGTATGTACATATTCTCACTCTGTCTTCGGCCTGGCGACCCCTTTTTCTAACTCGATGCGGACGTGAATCGACGATCCAGCGAAAATTTAAGTCCTTCGAGCCGGACGCATCCGGCCTTCCATATACAAAACGTCTTACCGCCGTTCTTGTCTGCTTTCCCAATGAGGAAGTGATTACTAATGACTGCCACTGGTGCGTCCTTTAGTCACCCCAGGATAAGTTATTATTATTATCTTACTCCCCCCCGCCCAATAATCCTGCACCTGCACATGACCATTAGTACCGGATTGCTTACATGCCTCTCCGCTGAGACGACCCCTTTTTTCCAGGTTGAGCAGCCGGATGATTTTGTGGAAAGCCGACAGTCCGAAAATCCGAATCGCAATCATTTCCCCACACACTGGGTGTCCATCTTCCAATGTCCCGAGGTCGTTGATCCGGCCTTAGGACGATTCCCGATTCCTTGGCCCCGATACACATCATCCCGGCATCATGGGGAACACACACACGAGGGAGGCGCGTGCTTCGGCGTCGCAGCGAGAGCGGGCTCTGTCCGACACCGGTCCGTCGCCATACGGCGGGAGAGAAAGTTCCCGACACCATCGCTCCAGCCGGGCTGATCTCTCGTTCTTGGGGATCGGAAGTTCCTCCGAGAGGGATCTGACAACGCTGGAAACGCGCCGAGAAACGAAGCAAGACCGCGAGGCCCGCCGCTTGGAGAGAGAGCGTCTTGCTCGGGAAAAGGAGCGAGAACGCAGCATGAGGGAGGAACATGTGGATGGGGGTTACCTCGTGACTCAAGGAGTCTATGTCGGTCCGGAGGACTTTAACAAGGCCGTGGTGCGGCAGTTGATGGTATAGTTGACCGTTGTGAACGACTCGGAGGGCACGTGCTAATCGTATGGCTCGGGTAGATTGAACGTCGGCTGGCCCCATTTTGGCGAGGACTAAGAGACTTCTCGGAGTCATGGACCGAGCACCAACTCGTAGCCGCTGCGCGTGGCTTGCCGATTCCGCCGCCAGATCAGATCCCTCCGGAAATTCAGGATGCGATTCCCAGGCCTCCAGAAGAACGAGAGGAATCCATCGACAAGTCGTCCCAATATCTGAAAGTTCCGGACATCTCGGTGGGTTCATCCTCAGCCGCCAACGCCGCCCAGTCGTTGCCTTCGTCGCCATCACCCATGTCGCCAGGCACTCCGAGCTCCACTGCCTCTCGAGGACGGTCCAAGACGTTGGTTTCGCTCACCGGATGTCACAAGGGCAGCCAGACACCTGATTCCGCTCCGCGAGAAGTTATGCTGCCCCATGATCCCTTTGTGAACGGACAGCCCATCGAAGCGTATCTCTACAAAGATGCCAGCGAGTGCCCTATCTGTTTCCTTTATTATCCTCCGTACCTTAATCGGACACGGTGCTGTGGTCAACCGATCTGTTCAGAGTGCTTCGTGCAAATCAAGCGGCCGGACCCTCACCCGCCGGAACATGCAGAGCATGGGAATAATTCCGAGAATGGTGCCAGCCGGGAACAACAACACGAAGATTGGGAGTTGGTGTCGGAGCCGGCGGCCTGTCCGTTTTGTGTGCAACCTGAATTCGGTGTTACATATTCACCCCCACCATTCCGTCGCGGCCTGGTGTATCCTACGCTTCACGGCCTACGACCTGACAGTGCGGCTTCTCCAGTATCCTCTACCTCATCGCTTACCACCTCGTCAAATCTGGCGCCGCCTCCCCCCACCGGACGCCGTCGTGCCACATCGCTGTCAGCGAATGACCCCAGTGTCGTCACCACCGACATGATCCGTCCGGACTGGGCTCAGAAGTTGGCGAATGCGAGAGCGCATGCGGCCCGTCGGTCAGCTGCAGCGACAGCTCTTCATACTGCTGCTTACCTCATAAACCCGTCTGGCGACGATTCGCGGGGCTCCGGTCGACGGAGCATGCTTCGGCGGACAGGGGGCGGCAGCAGTTCCGGATCGCAGACGCCCGTACGCACCATGGGAGGGTCATCTGCTCTACAGGCTCTCGCTTTTCTTTCTGAGCGGAGGGCAATGGAGTCGAACCAAGACCCGTCCCTGGCACCCCCTCGCCACAGCTCGAGAAGGTCTCGTCTGGAGGAACTGGAAGATATGATGGTGATGGAAGCCATACGGATGAGTTTAGCATCGGAAGAGGAGCGGCAACGGAAAGAAGAGAAGCGGGCGAGAAAGGAAGCCAAGCGGAAGGAAAAGGAAGCCAAGAAGGCAGAAAAGGCCATGCGTAAGCATGCAGTGTACAATTCAAATGCCAGTGGCTCGGCAACGTTTTCCGGTGGCTCCCCAAGTCGCGAGGGCAGTAGCTTGTCGTTGATGAGTGGGGATGATGCGAATTCATCCGGGAAAGGCAAAGCAGCGGAGAGGATGGCGCCCGGCGCGGCATCTAGCATGTTCGAAGGGGAGTCGGCGAGCGGCCCCAGCAGCAGTCAAGCACAGGACAGCCGAGGTGAAGTGGAATCGCCTCCCAGCATCGTTCAGACGTCGTCCAACGAACCGGCGCGACCTTCCCACTTGCGACACATGTCGAGTGCATCTTCCACGTCCTCATCACTGGGGGATGCCGGTTCAGCAGACAACACTCTGTCTGGAACACCGCCGAACGAAACCAGCTCCGTGGATCCGCTGTTCAATTTCCGCAGCCTCGCGGCGGTGGTTGACGATCAGGACAAGCCGGCGGAGCGGACGGAACATGTCGAGGATACCGCTGATGCACGCGCAGAGGGGCCTTCTGAGACTGCATCATTCTCGAAGCCCGATGCGGCCACTTCGGATCCCACCGAGTCGGGGCATTCAGCGCCCGAACGTCGGTCGTCACAGGACAATGGATCGCCGCTGCTTCCAAAGGAGCTCAACACACAGTCCGTTGAAATTTCGCACGAAGCGACAACTTAGGACTACGCGCCGGATTCGGTTGACACACCGTCACCTCCCTGTACAGTGATCGGTTTGGTTGAGGTCTGTGGACGGCGTCCGGGTGTCGAGCATTTATTTCGTGAGATCTGTCTGGATAGACCTGTTGGCGTTGACTTTTGCTATGTATTTTGTGTCAGCATTTTATGAGTCAGCTTATGAACATGATGGATATGTGTGCACGAATGGACGTCAATCATTCATTTTCTACACTTGGACCTCTGAGTATAGTAGTTACTATTGTCTCAGCAGTAGGCTACTGGGTACGAGGACAGTGTAAGGTTTTCACATGAAAATAAAGCTATTCTTAGAGGCCGCCGACGTCATTGCCTGTCAGATTGATCATAATCCCGAAGAGTAACCTTGCATCCAGTAGCGTTGAGTGCACATGCAACGGTACAACGTTCTGATCTATTTCAGGCATTCAGGCATCAAAATTGATTGTGGCTTGACCTTGGCACCGCCTGCACAGCCACGCAACGACGTCATGTGGCGCAGGCTCATGACCCCACCCAGCGCGGGACAACTCTGGTACATAACGTCACCTCCGTCCTGACAGCTCAACCTCTCTCTACAACAGAAAAAGACAGCACAACACAATTGCAGATTCTACAGATTCCACATTGAACGAGTAACAATGACTGGAAGCAACGTTGTTCACGTTTCGGGCATTTCTGCCTCGACCAGCGAGAAGGAGGTCAGAGACTTTTTCAGCTTTTGGTATGCTTGACGCTGGAATTCTTATCATGACATGGATGATGCTAATTGTTTGTAGCGGCAAGATCACGAATTTGAGCATCACGCCGGTGTCTAATGAGCCGGATGCTCCCAAGTCCGCGACGGTGACGTTTGAGAAGGAGACGTAAGATTTGTTTTTTTTTTTTCTCTCCGAGTACTGTCTAATAGTAATAATTCTAACAACATCACGATAGAGCTGCCAAAACTGCACTCTTGCTCGACAACACACAACTAGGCCCTTCAGCTGTGCATGTGGAAGCCGGGCAGAGCCTCGACGACATTGCCGGCCCGCAGGCGTCCGGCGCCGGAGAGGAATCCAAGGACGAATCCACCAAACAAGAAATTGCTCAGGAAGATAAGCCGCGCTCCCGGATCATCGCCGAGTACCTCGCCCACGGCTATGCCATCAGCGACCAGGCAATCCAGAAGGCCATCGCGCTGGACCAGAAGCACGGTTTTTCCGCGCGGTTCACGGCGGCCCTGTCCCAGTTCGACAGCAAGTTGCACGCAACGGACCGTGCCAAGGAGCTCGACTCCAAGTACAACATCACCTCTCAGGCCTCGCAGGGCTGGCGCGGTTTGCACTCGTACTTTGAGCGCGCGCTCGACACCCCAACGGGGCGGAAAGTGCGTGAGTTTTACCTGAAGACGGACAAGCAGGTCCGTGATATCCATGCCGAGGCTCGTCGGCTCGCGGATCTCAAGGCGGGGAAGAGGAGTCCAACACCGCCCGCCCAGGAGGAGTCGTCCTCCGCGCCTGCTCCTGCTACAATGCAGGATGCTCCCGCTCCGGCCGTGTCGGCATCTGCTAACCATACGGCGGCACCAACAACGGCCGAAGCAAAGGAAGCCGCTGCGTGAAATGTGACGAGCTCATGATCATTTCGTGTGTACAAAACTACTGTTGTTTCATTTCCTTGTTTCTTTTACCATCTCATTCGTATAATACCTGTGTTCAATGGCCTTGCTGTTGGAAAACTGGCTTTTTGGTCTGTCTGTTTTCCCCTGACGTCATAACGACCTAATCATATACCACCTGGTTTATGTGCTTGAGTCCTAGATGAATCATCCTGGAGACTATAAACAGGGAACATACTGCCATAGATAAGCGTAAAAAAATCAACCATACATATCTTAACAAGCATCTACCATCCCTCAGTCGATTTATCCCCATCGATTATTAACCGAAGCTTGACACCACCTCGAAAGAAGAACCAACCACCAAGAAACCAACGAACGAGTCTTCCTTTCTTGAAAAACAAAAACAATGTCCGCCCCAAATGCCGGCCGTCAATCCCCCGACGAAGACCGCCAACCGGGACCCCAGCAGCAAGAACCCCCCTCGACGGGGAAATCCATCCCCAACGCCGCACCATCGGATGACTATGCCAAGGAAGAGTCCGAATCTACGATTCAGAGAGGGTTGCAGAGTAATCCGGTGCATCCGTTGGACAAGTATGCGAGGGAGAAGGTATCCAAGTGATATACCATACTATGTCTACTTTTGAGATTTGAGAAAAGGGAGATGTCTGTGTGAGTGTTGTGTGTAAAGGTTGAATTTTTTCTCTTATCTGGGCATTGCATTCATGCCAATGTATAAACTGAGACGAGAAATCATGCAATGTTTATATTGACGATGCTCATCAATCGATGGTAAGGTGTAGGTTAAGGGTGACTGTTTGGGGGAGTGATTATGTGCGGGGGACATGATTTTCGAGAAACAAGAAAAACGTAATAAAAACGTGTCGTGGAAAACATGAGAAAAAACAAGCATCACATCAAAACATCAAACAGCTTTTACTCCCGAACAAAGAGGCCAGTAACTTTTTTTTTTTTTTTTGTTGGGCGATTCATTGATGTCCACCATTCGTAAGATGAGCCGCGTTGGCGGCTTCCATGGCCTTGACGTCTGCTTCATGGAATACCGATTGCAGGATCTGCTGTTCATCTGGTGTGAGGATCTTGGTGATGGTTTCGTAGAGTTGTGGCTGTTCTTGTTGAAGATCTGTAATCGAATTAGTATATCCCATGTGCTGTGTAGCGAATACTTCGAGACATACTGAGAAGCACGCTCTTGAACAGCCCGTACGGGTCGACCTTGTCCAGGGGCGTGCCCAGTAGACTTTCTTCGTCGAGCTCGTCGTCGCTGTCGTCTGCAAAGGAGCCGAACTTCTTGGCCTGCATGCCCGGTTAGTTTCCTGGTCTAGTTTGTCACTTGTCGGATACTCACCTCCTGGCTCAAAAAGTCCAGATAAGCAGCGCTCTCGTCCGGCACGTCCCCGTCGGCCCCGCCTTCTCCCTCATCTTGGTCATTCCACTCAACCTCGCCGCTCCAGTCATTGCCTTCGGACTCGTCGTCGTCGTCCTCATAGGCAAAGTCCGACTCCCTTGTCACTTCTTCTCGATCTGCGTTCATGTTAGACGATCTGAACACACACACACAAACAAAAAAAAAAAAGAAAAAAAAAGCAAGCTGGGAACTTACGTTTAATCGCCGCTGGCAATGTCTGGAATAGCCGGGTCACACCCTGCAACAACCGGGGCCAGCCCGGTTGGATGCTGACTGGGACCTCGCTGGCCTTCAGCGTCAACAGCGAGCAGATCGCCACAATCGACAGCTTCTTGTCATGGACTCGCTTAAAGTTGTCAATGTTGGAGAACCACGCGCTGAAGAACTTGTTCGTCCAGCCCTTGGACTCGAGCACCTGCAGGGTCAGACGCGGGCTGTAGTACACCGCGTTGATGACCATCTCCAGGAGGTGGACTCGGTACGACTTGGTCTTGGCCTCGGCACGGTCCATCGCGCCCATCGCCAGCTCAACAAACATGGGCACATATTGGTCAAGATATCCGCGAAGGTTGAGCATCAACGCCTCCGCCAGCTTGCAGCCGCATATCCGGTCGACACCACCGACCTTCTCATCCTGGAAAATGTCCTTGACCATTTCGACCATGGCCTCCAGGTATGCCCGATTATGAATCAGCATCTCCGTGCCGTAGGATACGTAGTTGTCCAGAGCGGGCAACATATCTATGACTGTCAGCGACGAACGCAGTCCACACTCTAACGAAACTTACCCTCCAGATAGAGCTCTGCCCCAGACTTGAAGGTCTTGTGGATAAGCTCAAAGGCCTGCCACATGGTCGGCGAGATAGACTTGGCAGAGAATGTGCAGCTGTCAATGATTTCAAAGACCTCATTGTACAAATCTACCAACTGTCAGAAAATGCTCCATCCGTCGAACAAGAAGACTTACCGAAAAGCTTGTTTTCCAATGTGACTGTAATGACCGGCATCAAAATGGTCTCCAGATGCAAAAGCACATCCGGAGTGCTCTCCAGAGTAAGAATAAGAGTGCCAATGGTCTGCAGCACACCCAGAGCGGTGATGCTCTTGTCGTCCAGGAAATCTCCGTAGATCTCATCCTCGGTCTTGGCAGCATTGCGCTCGAGGATCTCACTCACAATCCGCATGTACGTATCCCGGAGTTGCTCGCTCAGGGCGACAGCGAACGGCGCGAGCTCGGTCGAGAAGATCTCCACAAAGTCCTCCATGACGTTGGACAGTGCATCCACATCGACCTCGTTCGTCAGCTTTAGGAGCTGCTGCATAATCTGAGGGATATTCTCCTTCATGGCCGTCTTGATCACGTCATGTCGGATCAATGGCTGCAAGGCCAAGGATGCCTCCACCCGTACGGGCAAGTCCGGGTCCGTCATCGACTCGAGGATGTTCCGGTAAATAATCATCAGGTTGTTGGGGTCCTTGAAGTCCAGTTGCTCGAACTTCTCCAGCGTGTTGCAAGCACGAGCTCGGAGGAACCCATGAGGACTGCGGAACTCGGGGAAGACATGGCGGACGAAAAAGTACTCGACCTGGTCTGCAATCGGACTCTTCTTGCCCAGAATGACTGACGCAAGACACCCAATCATCCGAAGAGCCCCTTCCTTCTCCCGCGGCTGCTTCTGGTCGTCCGGCGCAGATTCGTACTTGCTAACAATGCCGTTGACGAACTGCAGGATCGAGAAGGTCTGCTTCTTGCGGCTCTTCGTAAGCGCAACGAGGAAATTCGTCGCGGCGATGTCTGGCGTAGACACCTCCTCGTAGTAGTTCATCTTGCGGTGCAGATACTCCTGCGGGTCGGACTGGAACAACTCCAGATCCTCGTCGGTTTGGCACAGCAAAGGAAAGACAAAATGGGCCACCAGATTATCCATATGGGGTTTCAAGTGATCCCACGTAGCTTTTGGCTTTACGCACTCTTCCAAGAAGATAAGGGTATACGACAGGATGGGTTTGCTTAGCCATTGGCCCTTCACCCACTTCTCAATCTCCTGCAGATAGCCCTTGAGAATCTCCGGCGCAAATGTCGTGATGAAGGTCTTGGCGTACGATGTTGCGTCGGGACTGGTGTTTTTCGTGATGCTAGTAGGGTTTCCATATCTGACAAATTGCCCAGTCAGCCGCGATTTCAGCAAGAGATTCCTCAAGAGAGCGCACCTGGTAAATAACCGGTTCAGATTGGCATATGCCCATTTCTTGCATTTCCACCAGTGATTGGTCTCTCGCTCTTCAACATCTTCAGGCATCGAGCAGGGCGGGGGAGTCTTGGCGATGATTTGCAGAAATAGTGTGCACCAGTCCACAGTGGCCTGGTGAGTTTGCAAAAGCGGAGGAAGTTCGAACTGGATGCCGTTAGCCCCCCGTACCTCCATGACACTCGGCTCCGCCAGCAACGTACGTAAACCGCGTGCTTATAGCACTTCAGGATCACGCGTAGCATCTCTCCCGCCTCCAGATTCTCTTCATCAACAAGTCGGTTGCCGATGTTCAGGAGCAGCGGGAAGGAGTGCTCGACGATATTATCAAAGTCTATTCTCTTTTCCCCGGCCTTGTATCTGTACACTTTGCAGAGCGAAAGGAGGCATTGCAAGCCGGCAAAGACGGAGTTGGCATCGTTGGTACTCAGCAACTGCATCGTAACCTCGATGAAGCCGGGCCACTTTTCAGGGAAGTCATGCTGCAGGATCTTGCTCAAGATGGGCACTAGCTGCGCGCGGACATTCGGCGAAGCGTTGGCCAGGCTGGGGATCAGGCGCTCTCGAAGCATCGGGCGCTCATCCTCGGGAATGGGTTTGTGATTCGAGTTGTCTTCGTCGGGAGCCCATCCTCGATTGATTCGGTTTTTGAGGTAGACGACGGCTAGAAAAGCGAGTAAA
This sequence comes from Thermomyces dupontii, assembly GCF_041956625.1. Classification (NCBI taxonomy): domain Eukaryota; kingdom Fungi; phylum Ascomycota; class Eurotiomycetes; order Eurotiales; family Trichocomaceae; genus Thermomyces; species Thermomyces dupontii. Next base: position 1,983,727 of record NW_027192309.1, on the reverse strand, counting down.
CGTTAACCAACCACAATCTTGGACCACCATTGCGGGCAGAATTATCGCATCAAGAATCACGCAGAATCGATCTAAACAAAAAGTTGAGATCCCTGTCGATAGTCCCATACCAGACAATTGCACAGCATTATCTTGTTCCGTTTGGAGAATGTCCAACAGAGCGTTTGGGAATCCAGGTTGTGTCTCGGCCTGAAGCCCGCCTTCGTCAGCCACGACCGTCTTCAAAACAGAGCAAGACCGTAGGACACACATATTTCAAATCAAGCTCTGCTTGCTGTCGCGTGCCGGTGTTGGAGTCCAGCGTGGACCGTATACGGTCCCGAAGAGCTGCCACATCCATCTCGTAACGCCCAACGGCGCAGGGGCAGGAAAGTGATTCTGTCGCCGCAAGGATGCAACCGAAGGAGAGGAGAGGGGAAGCAAAAACAGTCTGGAGAGGACAGGGCCGGGCAAGAAAAAGAGCGTTTGATCCCTCTCCGGGTCTGAATGTCGAGATGAATATCAGAAAAAAGCACGAGAACTTTTTTTATTTTTTATTTTCTTTTTTTTTTTTTTTCTCTTGATAGTATTTTCCGCTCCGAATCGTCCCTCTGATAATCGATATACCCGTGGGAAGACGTGGGTCTAGCCGCGGGGAGTGCGTGTCAATAAGCATTTTCAGCGCGACACACGCTGTGATCCACCCGAACAAATGATGGAACTGGCCCGATGGGGTAAGCAAAGCGATCACCAAGGGATTTGGCTGGTCCGTCGAGTGCGTGGCAATTACTAGCGCAGGGCCCCCGAAGGATCCATCTAATCTCGACCACAAATCACGATCGACTCCCAACTTTGCAAGGGTCTAAGTCTGTCATTCGCAATTGCAATCAGTTGCACTTCTCAATGGAGAACAGTCAAAGCGAACCATGAAGTGATCAATACTCACGCTCTCACGCGAACTGTTCCCTAACAGCCTCCGGCATGGGAAGAAGTACGGAGTACCTACCTCTAGCCGAAACCTATCGACACACCCTGATAATTCGACTCGCATCACTGTGCCATCGCCTGGCAGGCTGGCACCCAATCGAGGTCGAAAACGAATGACAGGTCTGCTTGCAATATCGCCCCATACAAAACGACTGCCTCCAGTGCATAGCAGGTGCGTGTACAATGTCACCCAAATCCCGACATGGGAGGCGGAATCATTCATCAGCTCACTGGACACATCCACCTGGACGCCACTGTGGCCAAAAGCGGTCGAAAACCCTTCGAAAATGAAAGAAATAGTCAAGGAGATCGAGCAAATCAACACCAACATCTGGCATCAGCTTCTCCGGAGAGGACGAATTCGAAGAAGGTCCATTGAGGCACTTGTCCATCCCAAATCGATGGATGAAGGGTAGGCTGTACAGTGGGCGAAAGAGCCCACTGACCACCAACGGACCGAACAAGCGCAGGAAACAAGAAAATTCCACAGTGCAATGGTGAAAAATGGCGACCCTACAAGAGTGGGGACGCCGATGGCATCTCGGCGGAAACGGCCCTGGAGTGAGGTGCATACGACCTCCAATGGCAAACGGGGGTTGGAGTTACATCAACGGCTGGCAGAGGCGAATAGCTTCATCCCCATCCAGCTGCAGTCGCGAAAGATTGGACTGGCAGACTTCTTGCACGGGTTCAAGGTTCCGCGCTGGCCTGCCAATTGCGGGTACTGTTGCAAGACAGCCACTCACGTGCTGGCTCACTGCCACTGATACGCATACCAAGGGGCAGATGTGCGATGAATGGAATTCCTGCGGCTGAAGAGGGAGCGCGCTAGGTCACTGATTAGTGGCTCAGGCAGGGAGTATTCAACAGTTCAGCTAGCTCAAGAACCAGAAGAGCTAGATGAGCGGGGGACAGGATGGGTCAAGGTCCATCACAGCAAGGCAATGCCAGGCCGACTCACAGCAGGTACTACAGTTACGAGACGGGTTGCTTGGGTAAAGAAATCAGTGTTTAGCAGTCCAGGGCTCACGCTTAACGGTTTACTCTGTGAAGAGAAGAACAAAAGAACACGTTGCAGAATCCCATGCCTGCGAGTGAACTGGGCGTGTATCACATAAATGATATTTATTATGATCAATGCTCAACGTCTATCCTAATCTAAGTCTCCTCATCAGCTCATAAGCCTGTATCCAAACTCCTCTATCACCCTCAACCAAGCTTCACATGTACAGAGAAGCCGCAAAAATGACATCCCGCTTGATCATCTCCTGTGCTTGCTGCATCTTGGCGTAGAGCGTGGGATCACCCACAAGTTTGGCAGCGTTCTTCACTTCCCGGCATGTTTCATCTAACCGGGTGATGGTCCGGACGATGGTGCCTTCCATGACATCGGTCAGGTCCGTGATCCGGTTGAAAGACATGCCTCTTGCCCATTCATAGACCACTTCGGCCAGGCCAAAGCGAGGCTTGCTGGCAAAGTCATTGGCGTCCTCGCTATTGAGAATGACTTGATGGAGAACTTGATAGTCGTTCACCTTGTCAGAGATTCGGATGATCTCTTCCTTCCCTTTCTCCAGACGCGGTGTCAATGTAGGTTCATGCTCAGTCTTTTCTTGGAATACGAAGGCGGATAGCAGCGCAACAATCTCTTCCGGCTCATATTCTGCAAGAACGTTCTCCAGAATGAGTTCGGTGAGAACGAGCTCATCAGCTGAGTGAATCTGTGGACTTGTCAGCTACCTTCAGGTGTATCAGATAACGGGCAGGATGTGATGTACCTCGCAGGCCACCTTCCCTTTCAATTGAACTCGGGAAGACTCATCAATGAAGCCGAGATCCTTGAGGACATTGACGCGCTGTTGATAGTCGGGCAGAAGCTGGAGGTTTTGATCCGACATCAGCTGTCGTAACTGGTTGATGTTCTCCTTGATTTGCCACTCGTCATGTTCCATCTCGAACTGTTTCAGTTAGCGTCGACATGTAACCAGAGAGGAAAAGAAAACGATAAGAGCAATGCGTCCGACTTACATGTTTGAGAAAATTGGGACACTCCAAGCACTTGCAGGACTGAGCAGTGACAGCATACTCATGCCGCCGGCTCAATATTTCTCGGAGCTCGAGCTCATTGACACGACTCCAATCCAGCTCGTCCCAGGATGAAGTTTCCCAGGAGGACACATACTTAGGAAGCTCCTTGTCGGCGAACTTGATGGCCTCTGCTAGCGCGTTAAAATCGTAGAAATGCAGGTTGGTTCTCAGAATGGCGCTTACCTTTCTTAATGTTTAGGTACCAGACTGGGCCGCCAACCCTGACGAGTGTATTGGTGACGCATTCAATATCAACAAGTGGCACCCGACGGACTTTCAAGACCATGTCCGACGACTTTTTTGGTAGTTCACGGAAGTATTGGCGGAATTTCGGCAGGAACGGTAGGATGTCACTCGGATGACGCTTGTCACTCACGGCACCGATCTCAAGGACTTGAACATTCGGTTCTCCTGCTCCCGCAACTCCTTCGCGGATAATTACTCCTGCAGTGCGGACACCATCCTAGCAGAAAAATCATCAGAGAACCGAAATTCAGGTTATCACACCAGTAACGTGCCCTACCTTTCGATACACCACGAGCCTTTTGAAGGCGAATAGTCTCCTGCCCACGGGTGAAGTGAGGAGACCGACATGAAGATCCCGGGTAAGTTTTTCGTACTCAACCGCTGCCTGATGGCAGGTGGCCAGATCAACGTCGCAGTAGCTACATGGTTCGCGCTTGATCTTCTCGAGGGTTGCTTCCGACAGCTGGACCTGTTTTTCGTGTTCAGGCAGGAGTGCTTGCGTTGCATTCTCGCTGAAACTGCGCTTGATCATCTCCTCGATCTTCAGCGCCTCCACGCGCAGCAGGTTCAGAATCATGTTGTAGGTGAGCCTGAACTGCGACCGTAGCTTGGTCGGATCTCCGAGGATCATTCTCCTCAGTGCCCCCACGGGTGGTGCTTCATCTTTTCCGGCATTTACAATAATCACGTACCCGACGGTGTCTAAGCCTCTTCGGCCCGCTCGGCCTGCCATCTGAGTGTATTCTCCCGGCAACAGATCCCTGAAGCCCTTTCCGTCATGCTTGCGGAATCCAGAGAATACCACGGTCCGAGTCGGTAGGTTCAGTCCCATAGCAAACGTTTCCGTCGCAAACAGAACCTTCACCAGCCCCTTCGCAAACAATATTTCCACAATCTCTTTCATGATGGGCAGCAATCCGCCATGATGCACGGCAATACCCCGACTGAGATATTCCCGAAGACGAAGAATCTGTGGGAGCACCCTGTCCTCGGGTTTCAACCGCGCCAGGGACTTCTCAATGATCATGTGAATGGCACTTTTCTCCGATGCTGTGCAAAAGTCCTGGTTATTGAGAGACGTGGCATTCTCCTCGCACCGCTTCTTCGAAAAAACAAAGATACACGCTGGAAGGAGGTTCTCCTTGCGAAGATGGTGGACGAGATGGACCCAAATGTTGCGATCCTGCGCCGCAGTCGTCCGGCCGGTTCCACGTCCAGTTCTTGCGATATTCCCGGTTCCGCGACTTGCTGGTTGACCTCTCCCTCGTGCAGGTGCTCCGCCACGCTGACCACCGCCACGTTGGCCTCCCCTTCCTGGCGCTTGCCCAGGACCTCCCCGACCAGGAGGGCCACCTCGATGATTGGTCTGGTGCTGTCCTCGCGCCTCGGCCGCATTCTTCTCCTTGAGCTTGTCTCTTCCAGAGAGAATGTCGTCTGCCTCCTTCCAACCCTTCTCGATGAATCGTCTGTTAGAGTCGACGATCTTGTGCAAGCCTTTTCCAGACCATAGGTAATGTTCTAGCGGAACGGGGCGCTTCGGCGTGGAGATAACATAAATGTCTTTCTTCTTGGTCCGGCCAACCCAAGACGCAAACTCGTACGTGTTAGGCACCGTTGCGGACAGCAGAATAAGGGTAACGTGTTCTGGCAACATAATGATAACCTCCTCCCACACCACACCTCGTTCCTGGTCGTTAACGTAATGCACCTCATCGAAGATGACGAATTCTACATCCCGGATGAGATCCGCGCCCCGGTACAGCATGCTGCGAAGGATTTCAGTTGTCATGATAAGACAACTCGACTCGGGAGAGATCTGCACGTCTCCGGTCAAGATACCGACATCGTCGAACGTGTTCCTAAAATCTCGAAATTTCTGATTGCTCAGAGCTTTGATCGGCGACGTATAGATCGCCTTGGTCATGTGTTTGGCCGCCAATGCGATCGCATACTCGGCCACCACAGTTTTCCCAGCAGACGTGTGAGCAGCAACGAAAACGGAATCCCCGTTCTCCAGATGGTAGATGGCCTCTTTCTGAAATGTGTCCAGTTCAAAGGGCCATTCCCTTGCCATATCTGGAACCAGCTCATGGAAATTGGGGATATCCTGATTAACATCGACGACATGTGCCCACTCTCGGGTGAGCTTCTTCGCTGTGGCAGGTAACAGTTGGCTCCGTGGTTCCAAGGCGGGAAATTCAACTGGAAGCAAGTCATCAATGTCTTCTTCTTCGCTGGATTCTGACTCTTCTGGTAGGGGATGCTGTTCAGCTCCTCCTTCAATAGGTTCTGCACTTTCCGTTGGGAAATGTTCCTCCTGTTCCAGCGTGTGCTCCACATCTTTATCATCTTGTTCCGCTTCCTTTGATGCGGGCTTCTCCAGTTTCAACCCACGATTGAACCCTGGCGGAATCTGCAGAAGTCCTTCCTCGGTACCGAAATTGATGATCCGATCCAGCCCCTGCTGTTTCCCGGAAGGTTTCTGCTGCTCACTTGCCTGAGCATTGGCTTCCATCTCAGCGATGGCCTCAACGCCATCTAACCCGCCCGGAGCAAATGGGAAGAATCCGGCAGCGCCTCGCACAAAGTCAGCGCGAGCAGCAGGCCGGCGAAGCAAGGATGTAGAGTTCTTAGCTGTCGCACTGCCAGCCGGAACTGTCACTTCATGATAGCCCGTTACCCGACCTTCCAGCCCTTCGCGATCGAACCGGATGATGGTCCGAGTCTGCGTCGGGGCGATCTCGAAGAGATCTCGGTAGTCGGTTGAGACATCCCATCTCCTGGATGCCTTGTTAGTCGCGAGAGCTCCGCACGTACAAACGAAACGGCCTACTTTTGCAATCTGTTCAGCCACTCCGGGCTGAAACGAGGTGAGGGAGTGAGGAAATCCCGTTCCAGTTCTGCCTTCAGATCTTCAGGATCCCGGCGAGCACGCTTCCGAGGCTTGGTTGTCGCTCCGAAGCCGGCCGTCTCCTCTGCGAGCCGGGTTTCGAATGCATCCGCGTCGAGTCCATCAGCGTCCAAGCGGAGCCGGGCAAGACCCGACGATAGAGAATCCATCATGATGCAACAGTACTAGTAGGTGCGAATGTTCCTCTCCGTCCACTCTGTCCTCCCAGTATACTGATAGGCTAGCACTGTGAAGCTTTGAAACGAGCTTATCGTCTTTTCTCACTTCACTCTTCTTTGAGGTTCGCCCATTCCTTGTCCACCCACTCTTGTTCTGTCAGGGCATGGCCGCCCCGCGCGCCACCAAATCCATGACCTTAGAATAAGCAGAGTCACGTGACAATGTAGGCCTACCTACCTGAGGTACCGAGTCGCATCTTACAGTTTACAGCCTCTTTGCTTCGCTTCAACCATTGCATTCATGTATTTCGTTATCCAACACTTCCTCTCTCTAAAACTTCTATCTTTTCTGTTCTTCAAGGAAGAACTCCTGCTTGTGTTCTACTATAATAGTACTAGTCGGACCGCGTTTGGACGACTCGTCCAAGTACGAGTACGAGTACTTACCTTCGAGTTCCCGGGACAATGCTTCTTTTCCGCCTTCCTCTTACGGTAAGTACAGTAATTACCTAGGTAGGTAGGTACCATAGGTTAGGACGAGAGCAAACCAACCCTCAACGTCAGCATTCTCAACTCTCTGGCCTTTTACGTCCCGTACATTGCTTTCACTCCCCGCAATCATGCCTTCGAGTATTCGCATGGGGCGGACCGAATGTCCGAGCCCCAATTGCTTCCGTCGGGAGATGGAACTCAACCGCGAGCATCGATAAAGTAAAAGTGTCCCGTCATTGGCATCGATTTGGGTTAGGGATCGTTGGGAAATCAACTCGTTTTGGATCGTGGTTTAACAGTGTTTGGTTGGAACAGCCAATTCGGCCGTGGCCGTATTGGAAGGAAAGTCTCCTAGTATCATTGAGAGTGCCGAAGGTGCGTCACGGGCAAACTCCCCGCCCCTGATCTGGCCCCGTCTCCATAACAGCGCCGGATGACCTCCCGATTACCAGAACATTTCCGAGACTGACTGGAGAGATTAGGAACTCGGACCACTCCCTCGGTCGTGGCTTTTGCCCAGGACGGCGAGCGACGAGTCGGCATTATTGCAAAGCGTCAGGGTCTAACTAACCCAGAGAACACTTTTTTTGCTACCAAGCGTCTCATCGGTCGTAAATTCACCGACACCGAGGTGCAGCGTGACATCAGGCATGCTCCCTAAAGATCGTTCAGCACACAAACGGCGATGCATGGGTGGAGGTTCGGGGCCAAAATACTCGTCCTCGCAAATCGGCGGCTTTGTTCTCCAGAAGATGCGCGAGACCGCTGAGTCCTCCCTCGGTAAGCCGGTGAAGAATGCGGTTGTGACTGTTCCCGCGTACTTCAATGACGCACAACGCCAAGCCACCAAGGATGCCGGACAGATCGCGGGCCTCAATGTCCTGCGTGTCGTCAATGAACCAACCGCGGTCAATATCAGTGTTTACCAGGGTGAGCGTGAGCTTGTCAAGGACAAACTCCTGGGCAACTTCAAGCTCCGTGACATCCCGCCGGCGCCTCGCGGTGTTTCGCAGATTGAGGTCACCTTTGACATCGATACGGATTCATTGTCAACGTGCACGCCAAGGATACGTTGACCGGCAAGGACCAGTCCATCACAATTGCGCCGGGCTCAGGCTTGACCGAAGAGGAGATTCAGAACATGGTGACGGATGCTGAGAAGTACAGTGCTCAGGACTGCGAGCGCAAAGCAGCCCTTGAGGCAGCCAACCATGCCAACTCGGTTGTGGAGGATAAGGAGGAGGTCTTCAAGGAATTTGCGGACCGCCTTGATAAGGCGGAGGCGGATCAGATTCGAGAGAAGCTCGGTAGCCTCCGCGAATGCGTTGCCAAGTGTCAGTTTAGCGAAAGCACCGCGACGGTCGACGATATCAAGCAGAGGATTAAGGAGTTACAGACCGCCAACGTGGGACTCTTGGGCAGAATGAATTCTGCCAGTCCGAGTGCCATCAAGAATCCGCCCAGGCAGGGCTATGAGGGCGAGAAGAGGGTTTGATCAATGTCGCCTGGGTTGAGCGCATTACTCTGTATACTTAGATGGTGCAGTTCTTCTCAATCTTATGGCTCCAATTCTGTGAACATTCCCCTACGCTGTGGAAACTCAAAACACATCACCTCCTTGGAACGCTGTAAAATCTAAGCTCAGGGTCCACATACTATTTTCCCCTCAGTTCACGCTTCCTTCAGGTTTCGCGCATTCTTTCCCAATGGTGCAGTATATATATGGTTTGTTCCTTCTTCCACCGGACTCTTATGACACAATCTTCCCTATCTTTGGCCGACGACTCGTAGTCCTCGTTCTTTACGTGTCCTAAAACATTACCTTTGCGATTGAGTTCAATTCGTAGTACTGTACCAGATCGAGACACGTCCCCATCCAACCATGTTGGTATTATCCAGAATATCACCCTTGTCAGACTAGTGGGTAGTTACCAGGTACCTATGTGACACACATGCGTCATGGTCCAAACGTTTCGATCCTATACAAGGAGAGAGACCATATGGTTTAAAGACTGTTTTCGTACTGAGCCCCTCGGAACATTAATCACCTCCAGGAAAATGCAGGGAACGTTTTTCGGTCCTGTAAATTGATTTGGAACTCAAAGATGCCCTCCACCGTTCCTATGTACCTATATTCACGGGAAGCCTGGGTCAGCGCATGTCCACGGGGAGGGTTGAGTCTGGATTTCTAGTACTTACAATGTTCGACCATCCGCACCCCATCCGATCCCAGCGGTGCTCTCGGGGTCTTGATCACGTGGGAAATGAGAGAAGTGTCGCTCGGGAAGGTCACCCAGGATATGGCGAAGGAACCGAGGAGAGCGAATCTGTGAGAAGATCGCATGAGTTACTGAACATTGATCGTGTGCTGTCCAGGAGCGGGAGTCTTACTTCACTGGCAGCTAAACGTTGCCGACGGAGACGCTCCGCGGCAACATTCGCACGTCGCTCGGAGACAGTAGGACGCGGAGGTTCATGCGTGCTTTCTGTTCCGCCTGCCGGCCTCTCTGTCCGACGAGAAATAGACCTTGACCGTTGCGATCTTTGCCGAATGGAGGCAGAGGTGGTAGACGTGGAAGACGTGGACACAGGATCAAACAATCCACTGGAACGGCTTGCGGCCGCCCGACGATCATCAGATTCCATATCGTCTGCGTCGGCATCATTTCCTCCCTCGGCATTGTTCGCTCGGCCCTCGGATGGTTGGAACCCCAGGGGTGAAGCGTTCCACTCGAGCAACAGCTGGAGGTTGGTGGTCATTGGATGCCTGCGATCGATGGCCTGAGCATTGGATCGAGAATTTCCTTGGGATGAAAGATACCTAGATCGTTGGCTCAAATTGCGCTCGGCGGTTCCGATACGCCCCATGTGATTATCATGGAGCATACCGTCGGGCGGGTCGTTGGTATGTAGAGGAGAGGCAGTATGAGAAGAACGATTGAGCTCGTGGTCGTTTGGCCGTGTGCGAGACTGAGGACTTGATCTTCGCGGCCCAGTTGCTGGGTCCTCCTCTGGTCGCGACGACCACCGAGCACTGTTCAGGAGGTTGAGCTCTTCTTGTCGATCTCTCCGGGCGGCCGCGACTTCATGGGCTAAACTCTCGCGGATTGCAGACAGCCGCTCCAGGTTCTCGCCGATCAGAGAGGTGCCGTCGAGTATGTCCATTATCATTCGTTGGACTTGGTTCAGCTCTTCGGCGGACTCAGATTCCGACTCATCGTCCTCGGCTCCAGTGCGCGTCAGATTGGAACTGAAACTCGTGATAACCTTTTGCAAGCCTGGCTCGTCACGATTCAAAGTCACAATCTGTCTCCTGGCAAACGACGAGCGGACATCTGCAACTCCAAACCGACCCGAGTCCTCAACCCACACCAGCAGATCCCACGGGGCCGGCGAGAACGCCATGCTGCGCACTGCCCCGCCTTGCGCCATAGGCCGTGAGGACTGAAATATATGCAATCGGGGATCGCGACTCGATTTGTCATCCCTTGATTGCCGGATGATATCTACATCGTAGATGGTGATAATTCCGAATTGTGAACCAATCGCACACAGTTGACTGCAGGGAGAAAAAGCAATCGAGAAACAACTTCCATCATCATAACCCGGCATTCCCAACTGTGCGCTGAGAGGCAGCACAATCCGGCGGAGCAGAGTCCATTTCCGTCTTGGTAGCTTCTCGCCATTGGGTCCATAGACGACCGTCGATGTATCAGACGTGATTCGGTAAAAGTATGCGACGTTCACATCGCCAACAGCAGCTAAGACCTTGGAATCAGGGGAAATGATGGCATAGTTCATGAACGCCGGATGGTGAAGGATTTCAATTTCGCGATCTTGGGTCAGGGAGAAGACCTTGACCGTCTTATCGTTGTTACTGATCATTATCCGCGTCAGTACACGCTCTCGCTGCGGGCCTCGGGTCAGACGCTCTTACCTGAATACGGCGACATCCTCGTGCGTAAAGTCGTCACCCACGGCAGGAAAGCGATGGATCGTGACCGAGTTGACGATGCTGCCCCCCAGTTCCTGATTCCACCAGTTACACACCGTCGGCGCCTCCGACGAGGTCCTCCGGTTCTCTGGATCAAGATCGATTGGTAGCGCTGAGTCTACATCTGTCCCTGAAGTTCCTGTACTTTGACGGGAGGTTGAAGACCGCCGGGAAAGCTGGATAAAGGTGCACTCCCCGTTATCGGAGCCACCGACGATGATCCAGCCGAATCCTGCGGCCAGACACTTGGGCTCAAAGGGGATGCGCCAGATGGTACTCCATTTGTGCGACTTGGTATCAATGGAATGAACGACCTTGTGCGAGACGAAATAGATGGTGTCGGGGTCCGCGGTACTGATGTAATGGCGAAGCTGATGGTGGCTGCAGAGGATATCGTCAGTTGATGCCTCCGCTTCACACGCAGAAACCAGGACAGGATTACAGACAAATTAGGGATCTTGAACGGGAAAAACCGACGTTTCGTGGGCAGGATAAGGGAGTCCGTGGGAAGATTCCTCGAGTCGCTGGAACAAGAGTCTGGTCAGTCATCTTGGATCTACCCTGGCCACACGGTGGCTTCTGCAGTAGGTACGAACAGTGGTAGAGAGTCCTGCGTCATGGTCGACTTCGGCGCATCTAGATGACTAGCAGCACATCGTTGTACGCGATATGCACGGATACGTTGGCTATGCACTCGGCAGAGATCGCCAGAAAGCAAAGCGTCTCACAGCGGGGAGACCAAGAATGGGATCGGGCGTGGCCTGCGAGGAGCGAGAATTATCGCAGTGGCAAGTCAAGTTACTTTCTGGATTGAATCCTGCCTGTGGGGGGAGAAAGGCGATCAATGCAGGGCTCTCTTTGAAACTCCTCTGGGGCGGCAAAGCACTGGAGTTGGAGGAGTGAGCAACCCATGACGGCAGAACCCACCGCTGCGGCAAACCGCCGTAACGCTGTCTTGGCCAATACAAGCTTTACACACCTAGCTGGTGCCACAATGGGGGCCCATTACCAGACCATTACCAAAGCGCTGGAAATTCGCGGCCCGAGAGCTTCCACCGAGTTCGAAACGGTCACGTGACACCTTTTGCTAGTCGGAATTTTCGTATGCAGCTTTTTTTTTTTCCTCCCGTCTTTCTTGCTTCAACCTTCCCAACCAATCCTTCATCTATACAACCTCTTCTCTCCCCGGCCTCTGTCATCTTTCTTCAAAAGGTACCCCTTGTATTCTGTTTCTGGGTCTGGTTTCTCCATTCGGTTTGTAATTCTAGCAACAATGGTCTTTTCCCGGCTTCCTCGCGCGGTAAGTAGGACGAAAAAAAAATTTCACTCGACGTCAACATTGCTGACTCGGCTCTCTCCGACCTCCAGATCCCGCGCGTTGTTCTCAATGCCCGCAATCCTGCTTTCAGAGTCCCAAGCACTTCTTTCCGGAGATGGAACTCGACAGAGAGCACGGAGAAAGTGAAGGGTGCGGTCATCGGTATCGACTTGGGTAAGTCATGGCCGACAAATCAACATGCTTTGAGTCTTGGTCTAACCGTGTGTCTTAGGTACAACCAACTCGGCCGTGGCCGTGATGGAAGGGAAGTCTCCCAGGATCATTGAGAATGCCGAAGGTGCGTAACCGAGCGCTCCCCCTTGATGCCGACGCGTCCCTACAATGAGTGGCGGACGGTAACCCCATTACAAAGGACATTGCGAGGCTGACTCGAGATCATAGGAACCCGAACCACGCCATCCGTTGTGGCCTTTGCCCAGGACGGCGAGCGACTGGTCGGCATTGCTGCCAAGCGTCAGGCCGTCGTCAACCCGGAGAACACCCTGTTTGCCACCAAGCGTCTGATCGGTCGTAAGTTCACCGACGCCGAGGTGCAGCGGGACCTCAAGCAGGTTCCCTATAAGATTGTTCAGCACACCAACGGCGACGCATGGGTGGAGGCTCGGGGTCAGAAGTACTCCCCTTCCCAGATCGGTGGATTCGTTCTCCAGAAGATGCGTGAGACCGCCGAGTCTTACCTCGGCAAACCGGTGAAGAATGCGGTCGTCACCGTTCCCGCGTACTTCAATGACTCGCAACGTCAAGCCACCAAGGATGCCGGACAGATCGTTGGCCTCAATGTCCTGCGTGTCGTCAATGAGCCGACTGCGGCCGCTCTGGCGTACGGTTTGGAGAAGGAGCAGGACAAGGTGATTGCTGTGTACGATCTGGGTGGTGGTACCTTTGATATCTCGATCCTGGAGATCCAGAAGGGTGTGTTCGAAGTCAAGTCGACCAACGGCGACACCCATTTGGGTGGTGAGGACTTTGACATCAGCCTTGTCAAGCACATCGTCCAGCAATTCAAGTCTGATTCCGGCATTGACCTGTCCAACGATCGCATGGCGATTCAGCGGATCCGTGAGGCTGCTGAAAAGGCCAAGATTGAGCTGTCGTCCTCCCTGCAGACTGAAATCAACCTGCCGTTCATTACGGCGGATGCCTCGGGTGCCAAGCACATCAACCTGAAGATGACTCGGGCCCAACTCGAGAACCTCGTGGAACCCCTCATCACCCGCACCTATGAGCCTGTCCGTAAGGCTCTCAAGGATGCCAACTTGCAGGCCAAGGACGTCCAGGAGGTCATTCTGGTTGGTGGTATGACCCGCATGCCCAAGGTTAGCGAGTCTGTCAAGAGCATCTTTGGCCGTGACCCGGCCAAGTCCGTCAACCCCGACGAGGCCGTGGCCATTGGTGCTGCTATCCAGGGTGCAGTGCTGGCTGGTGAGGTCACCGATGTTTTGCTGCTGGATGTCACTCCTCTGTCGCTCGGTATCGAGACCCTGGGCGGTGTCTTCACCCGTCTGATCAACCGTAACACCACGATCCCGACGAAGAAGTCGCAGATCTTCTCCACTGCGGCTGACTTCCAGACTGCTGTCGAGATCAAGGTGTACCAGGGTGAGCGTGAGCTTGTCAAGGACAACAAGCTCCTGGGCAACTTCCAGCTCGTTGGCATCCCGCCGGCGCACCGCGGCGTTCCGCAGATCGAGGTCACCTTTGACATTGATGCGGACTCCATCGTGCACGTGCACGCCAAGGACAAGTCGACTGGCAAGGACCAGTCCATCACGATTGCGTCGGGCTCCGGCTTGACTGAGGAGGAGATCCAGAGCATGGTTGAAGATGCTGAGAAGTACGGTGCTCAGGACCGCGAGCGCAAGGCTGCCATTGAGGCGGCCAACCGTGCGGACTCGGTTGTGAACGACACTGAGAAGGCGCTCAAGGAGTTCGAGGACCGCCTTGACAAGGCGGAGGCGGATCAGATTCGGGAGAAGATTGCTAGTCTCCGCGAGTTCGTTGCCAAGAGCCAGTCTGGAGAGAGCACCGCGACGGCGGACGAAATCAAGGCCAAGACTGACGAACTCCAGACCGCCTCGCTGTCCCTCTTTGATAAGATGCATAAGGCTCGCGCGGAGGAGTCTCAACAATCCTCCCAGGCCGGTGAGGGCAGCGAAGGTGAGAAGAAGGCGTGAAGGACCTCTAGTGCGTTGAGTGCTCGTTGAGCGCTCGTGTATTGTGTACTTCTTAATCTTCATTCTTATGGCAGTCGGTTCTCCTCTGAAAATTGTATATTACTGGTTGTATGTATACGTGTCATGGTGCATCGGTGTTGCTTTGGGATTTTGGCATTTCCATGATTATGTCCATGGCTGCGCTGGTTTGGGCCGTCTGATGATAGAATCAATTCTCCTCTCTGGAAGTTACTCTAAAATCTAGTTATTCAGCTCTGGAATCAGCGATGGATTGTATTCTATTAGACGACCTCTTGTATCCTCCGCCAGAACTCGAGTACTTGGCTCAATGCCGAGCTGTTGGAACTCAGCAGCATAGCCTCGTGTCGCGCTTCCGTTGTTGAACCTTCTCGTCTTTATCCATATCATTTCCTGGCAGCCTACCGGTTCATATTGCCTCTCGACAAGTCATTCTTGGAGTATCTACGAGAGCACGAGTACATTGAGCGCATCTGTTCCCTTATTACTGGCCTAGTTTCATCCACGAAAGCGCTTTGACTTGGCCATGGTTTGGTAACCGCATCGGCCTCGGACCTTCGGCATCAGTGCATGATTAATCCTGGATACTTATCCTGCGATGAACAAGCTTGTCTTCCATTAATAAATGAAAATCGCTTGGCTCAAACCCAGCAGTTGCAGTGCACTACTCGTACATTAGGCACGAAAGAAATCAAAGCCGCATTGCTGACATCAGTTGTCCACACCTGAGTTCGACGACCTTTTTTTTTTCTCTCATTTCTCGTCAGCCCTGCGGCAAGGGGCCAAGCAATAATAAGAAAAGATGATGAGCTGCGATTATAGTCTCCCACCATCAGCCAATGGCGACTGAAGATTTGCACTCTCTATCCTGCTCCATCCAATCCGGATCATCGGATTTAATCGTCGTTAAAGGATTTAAGATTTCTTGTGGTCGAACATGGAGATTGTCGACGTGACAGACAGAATAGAATGATAAATGGTCGACAGAGAAGTTTGGTCCATCTGGGAACTATGGAGTTGGTGCTGCAGGATGGCCCAACCAGAGTTTGTCATGACTTTTGTCTTCTGCACATCGCTCGAGGTCAACTGGCTGTGAATCGGATTAGGATTGACGATTGGTCGAGATGTATGAGTTGACTTCTCGAGTCTTGGGTCATTGGGAACAAAGGAAGAGTGCCAGCCTGGTTGATGATGTGATAGATTTGGGCCATTTTCTCGTCCGCACGGGGGGATCAGATGATTGGGATGAGGTGCATCCTTGCTTAATCCTCGGAGGGAGGCTCAGAGGTTGAACAGGACTGCTACTTACTCGTACTGCCAATGTGTTTCATCACTTTGAGTTGATCCTCGAGGCAGACTCATGGGCTGTATATCCTCGGTAGAACCTTCTAACTACCAGCTCCATACCCAAGTCCCAAGGCCAAGGAACAAAACTTGGTTATGAAATGAAGCGCCGCCATCGACCAACGTTGTGCTGATGAAGTTTAAAAATTCCTTTATGCATAACTGACTGTCATTGCCTCTGATGAGCTGCCAGCAGAGCTAATGTCTTCGAAAGCTGCAGACTGACTCGTTCACAATGTGATAGTGTTCTCCAGCTGTTTCAATCCTACTCGTTGGATTTCCCCCAAGATCAACACTTGCTCCGTAATCTCCTTGTCGTTATTCGAAACAGAAACTCCTTGACTCGTATACATGCAAGGTCCCACTTGACTGACGTGAGGATTTGACCCTTTATGCTGCTATGCCGTGTGGTAAGGCGTATACCCTACCCTAACCTTTTATGCCGAAAGTTGGGTGACGCTACGGAGTACGGAGTACTTTATCCAACAGACCACACCCATGTCTCTCCCGAGTCCCGACCTTTCAAGCTCAGTCTAACCAAGCCATTTATATGTTTCTCTAATTTAATAACCTAAACTTTCCCTTGCCGACACTCCACAGGCCCTTTTTTGATCATGGAACCAATCCAGTCTCGATCCAATTCACAACCTACTCCACAAACGTACAATCTGGCATAAATGATATATGGACATTGATGCATCCAAAGACTTCAGACTCGAACAAGACCAGAAAAAAAAAAATAAAATAGAAGAAACAGAAATAAGGTCCCAGTTTCAACGTGCCGGTCCCACTAAGGCTCTAAAAGAGTGAAGCTGTTTTGGCAACTTGTTAGATAGTCGGCCTATATACTTCTGATGCTGGCCTGTGTGGGACGAATGACATATCTCATTGCAACGAAGGCCAGATCTTCATGCTGTGCTTAGGCTGATTCAACACAATTGATCCGTCGGCTTTCTCTGTCGGCATAAACTCTCCTCACTCGCTGGATGGCTTCTATCGCAAATGATGGCTGTGCCCTAGTATGTGCTATCTGGCGTGTCCGACAAACGACCTCCTTCGATAGTTAGATACCTAGGTAGGCAGTTCATTAAGTACCTGTCAAATATCAAGGGTAATAGATCCTCGATTTGCACCCTCGACTTTTCTCTTCTCTTTCCCCCTTTGGCCCTCGTTTCAACTCTCTCTCCTCGTTTTCACTCCCGCGACACAAGTATATATACATTACTCTCGGCCATATCTCAAGAAGCATACACCATCCCCGACTGTTCTCGTATTGCCGCACCTCGACCCGTCAAGAGCGGGACTTTCCTTTCCATTAACCGAAGAGTCGCCGGGGAATCTACTCAAAAGAATCCTCTGCGAACCGTCTCGATCGGGCTCTGTTGTTGCCTTGGGGGTTCGTCCGCTGCAACAGCTAGCGGTTTCGATTGATTGTCAGATCAAACAAAAACCGCATCGTACTAAGTACGCATCCGGCTCGATCTGGGATTGGACATGTGGATGCCCTTTCCCTTGGACGCCCAAAGAGCGAACCACCACGCAAATACGACTAGCTACCTTAACCGCGTTTTCCGAAAAAGCTCCAGATTGATTTTGTTTGTCTTTGGTTGGTCTGTGCCTATTGCCAAGGGTGATTTCTGAGAAAGTACGGAGTAGCATCAGGTAGGTCTATATGTCAAAGTTCTGTTTTTGAGATTGCCTGCTTTGCTCGAGTCTTTTTTTCTGTATGGTTCTTGGAATTTGATTGATTTATGGACCTCCCCGCTCACACCCCTCGTTACCGGTCGGCTGCCTACGAGGGCGTTCTAGTCGAGGCTGGAAAGGCTGCCAGTTGGGTGGTAAGCCCAAGTACTGATCTCGACCGGGTCCCATGGCCGGGCCGTTTGGTGTACATTGGTGTGTGCGCGCGATGTGTTTGTCATCGCCAGGTCGAGATGAGAAGAAATATGTTGCACTTGGTCCCGTCATCTTGGAATCATAACGTCGTGCCTTGATGATGAATCGGTATTGCTGGATTGACTGTAATAATCTAACCATGCGTGCAGACATTTCGGACATGACCGTGGCAGAGCCAGCGCCGCCGGCGGCTCCTCCGGCAGGAATGGCCGACTCCGGGATGCACAGCTCCAGCTCGGGACCAAGCCAGATGATTGACAGCATATCATACTCCTCCATCGCCATGAGCCCCAACCCGGCCAACTGTGCGCCGCCGTCCGCATCGCCTGGCCACCGGGCGTGTCCAATCTCAGGTCGCCCGGAGCAGAGCCAACAGCAGCAGCGGTATCAGTTCCCCCCGCTACACCATCTTCCATCACCTGGCTCGGCACCACCACCAACTCTGCCTCCGCCTGGACCGGCATCGTCAATAACGGCGGAGCTGGAGCAGATTGAGAACCGCCTCCGGCAGATCGAGCAGGAGGAGGCGTATCGCGCCGCGGTGCGTGCGTACATGCTGAACAAGCGCAAGCGAGAAGATGAGGAGTTTCGGATGGTCACGGAGCGAGCAGAGGCTGAGGAAGAGGTTGGTCCCGGTTGTGCATCTCGATGGATATAATTTCTGACCATCACGTATAGGAACTGCGACGTCGAAGAAAGCGGCTAAAGAGGGAGGCCATGGGCCTAACACATGATCCTCGAGACGATTCACCGCCGCGGTTGGGGCGGCGTCGTCTCTCCGAAACCAATGCCGCCACAGCACTGGCGTGTTTCAAGCAACAGAGTCTTCCGCAGCCTCACCCATCAGAGCCGTGGAGAACAGAGTCATGGCAACCAGAGTCGCGGCAACCGGAGATTCGGCCTCCACCACCACCGCCGCCCCCGCCTCCAGCTCCAGTCACGATGGAGAAGCCTTTGGCATCAATGCCGCCCACTCCGGTCCATACTAACTACTACAACACCCGGGGCCCGTTCCGGAAAAAGCAAAGATACACCATCAAGAACGCGGAAGCATGGGGTGAGCGGCACGGCCGCCCCGCCACCTACGACCCGGCCGGCCGCGCCCTGTGGAAGCGACCGTCCGACGGACGACTCGTGTACCTCGACTGTCCCGTGCCCGGGTGCGGCAAGTCCGACTTTGTGACTCTGCACGGGTTCATGTGCCACCTGACAAAGAAGCACAAGAACCGTACCCTCGGCAGCCAGTCGCGGGCGCTGGAGATGTGCGGCACCGTGTACGATCCCAACGCGCCGCGGCCGCAACGATCCAGTGAGCAACCCACGCCCGACGACGGCAGCCGAGCGGGCTCCGAGCATGCCGCGGCTGACGACGATGCAGAGTCCGCGGCGGCGTCGTCACCACCAGTGGATGATGAGGAGGCGTCCGCACCACAAACGGAACCCAACAAGTCGGAGAGCGCCTTCACGTCTCCCACTGTACGGCAAACATCACCGTCGCAGTTAAACGGCACTAAGAAGCCGACCATTGCGGCCATGATTGATCCGCCGGAGCTGGAGCCGGGATCGGGCCGAAAGGTATCTCCTGCATCGACGGACGGGTCAAGTAAATCCTAGGAAGAACCTTGTTAGGGAGCAATAATATCGGTTGAAGCGAAGAACTCGTACTCAAAAAGAAAAAAAAAAAAAAAAAAAAAAAAAAAAAAAAAAAAAAAAAAAAAAAGAAGGCTGGCAAGAAAAGATTTGATGTGCAAGACTTTATTCTGAAAGGCAAGGAGTAACCGTCCTGGTGGGATACAATCAATGAGCGAACCGATCCGCAACAGCATGGTCATGCACAGTCCTCGCGCAGCACGAGTAAATGAATCAGGTACCCCGAACCGGACCGAAGTCCCTCGGGCAGAACGTCATCCACGACCCTCCAAACGCGGAAGAAGCGCAGGGTTTCTCGCAGCCAAGATTCAAAGACCTCCGGGGAGCGCCGCTGCTGCGCAATCACGCATACTGTAGGGCCACCACGTTCCCCGGCTGAGGAGGAATCCTTGGTTAAAAAAAAAAAAAAAAAAAAAAAAAAAAAAAAAAAAAAAAAAAAAAGAAAAAGGCTGGCAAGAAAAGATTTGATGTGCAAGACTTTATTCTGAAAGGCAAGGAGTAACCGTCCTGGTGGGATACAATCAATGAGCGAACCGATCCGCAACAGCATGGTCATGCACAGTCCTCGCGCAGCACGAGTAAATGAATCAGGTACCCCGAACCGGACCGAAGTCCCTCGGGCAGAACGTCATCCACGACCCTCCAAACGCGGAAGAAGCGCAGGGTTTCTCGCAGCCAAGATTCAAAGACCTCCGGGGAGCGCCGCTGCTGCGCAATCACGCATACTGTAGGGCCACCACGTTCCCCGGCTGAGGAGGAATCCTTGGTTGCTTGATGTGCCGGACGCAAGCGACAAATATCGACGCATGTGCGCACAAACGGAGGGATCAAGGCCTCGTTGTAGATGCAGTCGCAGGAGATGAGCACATCGAATCCGGAATGATCTGGCGATACTGACAGACTGGAGGGATCATCGAGTTCCCAATCCAGGGGTGTGAAGAATACGTTGTCTAACCCTAACCCATCACTTTTCTCTCCTCGGTTGTATTCGTCTCCGTCCATTAAGTTCCGGGAAGTCTTTTTCCCAACCGAGCCCTTTGGTCTTGAACTCCGTTTCTCCCTGTGCCGTCGGGATGTCCGGGGCCCGTGATCGGTTTCCTGAGTCTGGTGCAAATCATCGGACAACCTCAGGGCTACCGCTGCGTTCGCCTCGATGTTGGCGCGGACCCAGCGCGCGACGTAGTCCTGATCCGTCGCCACGTAGACACCAATGCTCGGAGCCAATGACAGTGCAATCAGACCGGAGATGCCGCAGCCGAGCTCCACGACTGCCGACGATGGAGTGAGCACGCCGTGGGTTCGAAGGGGGTTCTGAGGCGCGGAAATCCATTCCGCGAGGAGAGGGGAAATCTTCCATAGCACTAAGAAAGATCATGGATCCTATGTTAGTTGACGACATTCTAATCTAGTTTACTATTGTTTCATTCAAAGTTGAGAGCACAAGGTTACTGCAGTACCAGCTCCTGTTGTACCCCCCGCACGCCGCGATGCAAGGACCCCTGGCGACTGCGTGACGGAGAACTCGTGACCATGAACGCTGACATCGATCGTGGACGCGTTGGCGTCGATGAAGCCGAGGTTCTGCGAGGGAATGTCGCGGGCGAAGAGCAGAAAGGACTCTACATACGATAATCTTTCGGATTAGCTTGACGCTGTCGTTGGTTGGCAATGCTCGGTTCGTTCTCATTTGCGTTGATTGAAACTCTGGGCACTGGCGGTCTCGGATATTTTTACCTTCGTCTGCGTCCACGACCTCCTCGCCCGTCCTTGCCAGCAGGTCGCTCAGGGACTGCATTTTTTTTCCTTGTTTTCTGTTTTCTTGCCTTGCTCAGCTCCTCCGTACTCTCCAGACCAAGCTCCAGTGGGTCAGGTGATCTGCCCGCAGAGGGAAGAGTTCTTATGTAATTGAGCTTGACGCTGATTGGTCTATGCATGAACGATTCCTGATTAGGTTAGGTTCGGTTGGGGCAGGGTTTGGGTTTTTGCTTGCTGCAGATCTAACCCAGTTTATGTACTCGTACACACTCGTTCATCAGCCACAAGTCTGTATGTACGAGGTCTCGTCTCCATAGTTCTGTCCCCCCCGGTCGGGCCAACGTCTTGGCACGTAATTTACATTATGCAATTTGGATTGGCTAACGTATTAAAGAAGGTACCAAGTCCAAGCATTCGTACCGGGTACCTTTACGGTCTACATGACATGGTTTACTCGTACTCGTGGGTTAGGTTACCTTATACAAATCATGGAAAGTAATCCCTATATTTAATAGTCAACCTGCTGTTTTGTTGACTGATGATCTTAGTTTGTTGCTGAATGTCTACTTGCAGTAATATTCGTGCTGTCAAGGTACCTGGTACCTAATATATTTTGTACTTTCTTTAAAAAGGATAACTAGGTGCTTTTGTATATTACAAGCCGATTACAAAATTACACGGCAAAGGGGTGAGAAAACTTTCGATGGAGACCTCGTACTGTAACCTCACCTAGAACTAACCACTCGTACTAGAACTAACTAACCTATCTGCGATGATTTGGTAGGATCAATAGTTATTTTACCCTGGATGGGATCTAGTATCGAGCTGTCTGATTTGATTGAAGAAATCTCGTTCTGACTCGCTTTGAAAAGACTTGGGATACCCTCGGTCCATGTCCGTAACTCGGTACAGGTACGAGTACTCCGTACTGCGTACACCCCTGGCCAAAGTGTCTCGCTCGCTCTGAGGGACTGAGGCGAACAAGACTCGACCGCACGATGCTACTGTACTATACTTACATGATATGCTCGATCTCGGAGAGGCCAATCGGAAGCCAGCGTTGCGCTATGGTCGCTCATTAAGATATTAACGGAGCCGTCTGCACTAGCGTCTAGTCTAAACTCTATCTAAACTCTATTTTGTGACCGGGTAAGCTCTTGGTAATTCGTACGATGGGTAAAATGTAAATACTGTACGTAAAACGAAGCAAGAGAGGAGAGCTTCTGGGCTTTTGCCTTTGTATTTCCAGAGCTTCCACTCTCCTCCTCCTCCTCCTTCTTCTTTTCCTCTTTTTCTTCTTCCCAAGTACATATACTGCCAGCCTGCCAGTCTTCCCCTGGCGTTGCTTTGTGGAAGTACAAGTACTCCGTACTGTACATAGTGCGGCAACCCTCGGCTTTAGCCTCCCCACACGTTCTGACTGGCCCGGCCCTGTTTTCCCCAACAATTTGTGCCCCCGGCCCTGACGTCTGTTTTCCTCTCTTCCTGGTCTTCCTGGGAAGCCCTTTTCCAAGCAAATCTTCCCCCTCTCCGAATCCCACAATTACACACCCCCTGAACCGCCGCCACAATGTCAAGTAACCTCTTCTACATCCAACCGCGCATGGTCAAGAAGGGGCCTTTCACCGTGGAGGCCCCAGGATATGAACCCGTCGAAGGCGAGACCATCCCCCGTCGTATTGTCGCCGCCAAGGACAAGCTCGTGGAACGCCCGGATGAAAACACCGCGACGACCTTCGACATTGTCCGGCGTGGCGCGAAGCTCTTTGGCAACGCCAAGTGCATCGGCTCGCGCCGTTTGATCAAGACCCATGTTGAGAACAAGAAGGTCAAGAAGGTGGTCAATGGTGTCGAGGAGGAGGTCGAGAAGCAATGGACGTACTACGAGCTGTCCGGCTACTCCTACCTGTCCTTTAATGAATATGAGAAACTGGTCATCCAGATCGGCTCCGGTTTTCAGAAACTCGGGTTGACAAAGGGTCAGCGACTGATGATCTACGCCTCGACTAGGTAGGTGTTTTGCTGCCATCGTTCGGAAAGGAACCCAAGCTGATTGTGAGACAAAAAATAGCTTGAAATGGCTATCAACAGCACATGGTATGCGGCGTCATCGCCGAATCCATCGTTTGCAAACACCAGAGACTGACTGATTCTGGGCTAGGTGCTGCTTCGCAATCCATCACCATCGTGACCGCTTACGACACCCTCGGCGAGGATGGCTTGCGTCACTCGATGGTGCAAACCAAGAGCGATGCCATTTTCTTGGACCCGACTCTATTCCCTTCTCTGTTGAACGTACTCAAGGAAGCGAAGGACGCCGCAAACATCAAGTACATCATTTACAATTCCGAGGGTGAGGTGAAGCAAGAACATCTCGACAGGCTGGCCTCGGAGTTCCCGAACATCAAGGTTCTGAACTGGGAGGAGCTGCGAAAGCTCGGCGAGGAGAATCCCGCGGAGCCGGTGCCCCCGGCACCCGAGGACCTCTGCTGCATCATGTACACCTCGGGAACAACGGGACCGCCGAAGGGCGTCCCATTGACTCACAGGAACGTTGTCGCGGCCGGTAGGTGTTTCATTGAGCTGTAAGGTATCGATTTTGGGGGCTGACATGCGCTAGTTGCTGGTGTGACGGTCATCGTCGGTCCGTACGTTGGCCCCGGTGACTCGCTGCTCGCCTACCTCCCTCTGTCGCATATCCTGGAGTACGTGTTTGAGAATGCAACGCTGTACTGGGGTGGTACACTGGGCTACGGCAGCCCAAAGACACTCTCAGAAGCGTCGGTGAGGAACTGCCACGGAGACATCAAAGAATTCCGACCAACCGTCATGGTTGGCGTGCCGGCCGTGTTCGAGACGGTGCGGAAAGGAATTTTGGCTCAGGTGAACAAGTCCAGTGTTCTCGCCCGGAACCTGTTCTGGGGCGCGTTGAGCGCGAAGGAGTTTCTGTTGTCCCGGGGCCTCCCTGGCTCCGGGCTGTTGGATGCGGTGGTGTTCAAGAAGGTCAAGGAGGCCACTGGTGGACGCCTTCGAATTCTGATGAACGGCGGTGGGCCCGTCGCAAAGGACACGCTCAAATTCATTTCGTACGCCATTGCGCCCATGATCAGCGGCTATGGTTTAACCGAGACCACAGCCATGGGTGCGCTGCAAGACCCGTTTGCATGGAACCCGAATGCTCTGGGTGAGTTGCCGGCGTCGATCGAGGTCAAGCTGGTGGACTTCCTCGAGGCAGGCTACTCGGTCAAGAACAAGCCGTTCCCGCAGGGTGAGATCTGGATCCGTGGACCCAGCGTAACGAGCGGGTACTTTGAGAACGAGGAAGAAACCAAGGCGGCGATCACGGAGGATGGATGGTTCAAGTCCGGGGATATCGGAGAGTTTGACGAGCACGGACACCTTCGGGTGATTGACCGGAAGAAGAACCTGGTCAAGACGCTCAACGGCGAGTACATTGCGCTGGAGAAGTTGGAGTCGGTGTACCGGGCGTCTCCGGTGGTTGCCAACATTTGCGTGTACGCGGCGGAGGACCAGTATAAGCCGGTCGCGATCATCGTGCCGGCAGAGCCAGCTCTCCTGAAACTGGCGGCGGATAACGGCATCAAGGAAGAGCCGGTGGAGAAATTGATCTCCAACGAGAAGGTCAAGTCGTTGGTTCTGAAGGAGCTGCAGAACTACGGCCGACAAGGCCGCCTCAAGGGCATTGAGATCATTGATGGCGTTGTGCTGGCCGAAGAGGAATGGAACCCGCAGAATGTAAGTCGACAAACTCTCCATGGTTGAAGACGTTCACTAACGGCGATGCTAGGGCTTCACAACGGCGGCGCAGAAGCTGCAACGGAAGAAGATCGTGGACAAATACCGGGCCGAGATCGACCGGGCGTATGGCAAGAAATGAGGACACATTGTGCATGGTAGCATCATGATGGATGTTGGATGATTTCCTTTTTTTTGTTTGGCAGTAGGACTGTACGGTAATGAGCATGTTGGTGTATGTATGTAACTTCATGTTTTTCGTCGGTCATGAATGATTGATTCTGTTTTCTTGCTGTATTGTGACGGATGATACCGTAATGTAACGGCTTGGTGCCAAGCCGCCTAGATCGAGCACATTGGAGCTCTTTGCTCCCCGACACTTGAGCAAGATTGAGATTAAGCCCATCAGAACATGACGACATAAAAAATCCAACAACAACCATGTCCTTCTGGAGGTACATTAGTACTCTATCCTGTTCTTTCTTAGCAATTGCCATTCCCGATAAACAGAGCTGCAACATGAACGAAACGAGCTAACTTGCATTCCACAGCGCCTACAAGAACCTGAACCCTCGCACCCGCGCACTCTTCGGCATCGGACTCATGTGCTGGGCGGGCATCGGTCTGCTCATCTCTCCACAGGTCGAGAAGGCATTGGACATGGTGCCGACGGAGGAGGAGAAGAGGGAGTTGGAGAAGAAGTTGGATTTTCGGGTTGTGAGCGTGGATCGGGAGAGGAAGGGAGAGAAATCATAGAAAAAAAATGTCCACGAGTTTTGGCAAGTTTGTCGGTCAGTCAGAGGATTCAGTTGCTTTTTTTGACTTTGAGAGAACTGAACCAGACCCCTTGGCCTGGTGATTTTATCACGCCGTACGTACCGATATACATGCGTCTTCTCTGCCTACCTATGCATAAACTTGGGGTTAGGCTGGAATGCTGTTCCGAGTGGTTGTGGTTGGTAACAAGTGCTAATCAGAGGTTAGACTGTATATTCGTGAATAAAGGTCCCTTCCCTGATGCCGCTCAGATTCTTGAACATCCGGATTTAAAACTGTTGAACCTCCTGGAGACCAAAAAAAAAAAAAAGGTACTTACCTCTATTCTATTTAAAGACCATCAACCTGCAGCTGGCAGAGCAGGGGTCCCTCGCAACACTTTTAGGTACCTATTCTTTTCCACTCGGGATCAGACAATGCCCCCCGAAGAAATGCCCGCAGGATGTATTGTCAAACGAGACACCTATCCAAGAGCAAGGGAGTCAACATTCTCAATTTTTATTGCTTTCTTGGATATTAGGGGCGGTGTGTGTATACAATCGCTGGATGTATAGAAGTACTTCAATGACTACCTACCGCAGTTTGTCGTCAGCGCCAAAATAGGACTGTCAGTATGTACTGAGAACCATTGGTTACCTCGGGCGCTGGGATTCGTGCCTATGGATAAAAAAAGGAATGCATCGGCAACGTAGGCCAAACAGAGGGACAATCAAGACGCATTGGGAGACTCGTCCGTAGATCCTGAATTTAGTAGGATCAGATCAAACATTTGATCCTCTTCGTACGATCTTACCGACCGTTCATACAACATCTTAAAGCATGTAGTACATTCATGCCCGACGGAAATGACAGTTGCTCCGTGTTTTTTCATTGATCCCTACCTAATCGGATGGCGACTCGTGGGCAAGGGTCAAAGAAAGAAACAGAGCCCTTGTGTGTAACAACTATAAACGAAAGAGGACAAATCAATGTTATGACTCCCTAGGCTCAACAATGAAAATCGCACTGGAGAGAAAACAGCCCTTGGGGGTTCTTGATTCTTTCAAGTTTGAAGCACTTAGAACAATGTACTGAATAGGGCTTCCATCAAAGTTTGTGCTAACCTAGGTTGAAGTTACATCAGCGGCACAGCCCTAAATTCCCAAGTAACCTTGAACCAATCCAGTAAAATATTCAATTCATGCCAACCTACTCAGCACCGATTGAGAGACAAAATAGTAATGGTAATCATCTTACAATTGTTGGCTAAGCTGGCGAGTCATCAGGTTGGCTGGTAGTCACAAACTGAAATCCATCGGACAAGGACAACCACAATCTTCTTAACAAGGCCCAGGTCTATGACTCATCCGCTCAATGTCAAATGCAATTTCAATCCTCCCAGTTCAACATGTCAACGCCTTTTTTCACGTCACCTTTCCCCGAAAAAAAAAAAAAAGACAAGAACAACGTCAGGGATAAAATATAAAAGACATAAAAGTAAATAGAAGCAAAACAACGAACATGACTCAAATCATCGCAACCGGATCGCCATTCGTTTGACCCGTACCTCTCGCTTTTAAACTCGGTTCTCAATCGGTCTTTCCTCGATTTCCGTCAGGGGCCTATCGACCCGCGCGCAGAGGCTGTTCTGGACCGGGTCAAATCGTCCGTAGGAGCCCTCGCCGCCCCGGCCACGGCTGCTGTTCTCGAACGCTAGCATCGGCAGCTGTCTTCGGTCCGTGCCCGGCGTGGTCGACTTGCGCATCGGAGACTCATCGCCCGTCTCCCGCGGGTAATTGGACACGACCGACTCGAAGGCATCCTCAAAGGGACGTTCGCTGCTCTCCGGTGGCTCGTCCGAATGCGGGCTGAACTCAACGCCGCCGCTGCCGGACAGATGACCGTGTCGACTCAGCGCCCCGACCGTTCGCTTGCGGTCCAAATCCATGGACGTATCATGATACGATGACGCGACATCCGCCGCCCCGTCCATGGACGGCACCCCGTCTATCCGATCGTTGAAGACGATGCAGTCGAAGGGCGACCCGGACGACGACGACATCAGCGGACTGGTGCTCGACGGCGAGGGATCCAGCGATCCAAGCGTGACTTGATGTTGCCGCCCAAATTGTCCACTGCCTCCTCGACTGGCGGTGTCGTAAGGCGTGTATGTCATTCCGGTGTATGGGAACTGGCCCAAGCCAGGGGCCATCATTTGTCCTCGAGTCCCATCACCGGCACTGCCCAACCCACCGCTGTCGGGTCCCATGCTCGTCGACCGGCCCCGTTTGCCGTCCTTGTAATGCCCAGGAGACCGTCCTCGGACGACCACCGGATCCGACCGTCGCTGTGCCACCTTGATCCATTGGAGTTGGCCTTGATGAAAAACTTCCACCTGTAGTTCGACGATCAGATTGTAGAATTGTTGTTGTGCCCTCCGTTTCCCGTTATTCGCCGTCGCTTTTTGGAACTGAATGCGGCGGAACGTGTGCTGCGCGGGAGGATCATTCGGCATCGCGTTGCCGAACGGTTGGTTGTAGTCCGCACCCATGCTCCCCGGCTGCGCTCCCAGTCCGTATATCCCCGGCCCCTGAAAGCCTCCGGGTCCAGTTGCGTTCGGACCCAGCAAATAGGACGGAGTCGGCTTCAGGACCACCCGGTCGGGTTTCTTCTCGGATTTTTTGTCCCGCTTCGGCGAGTGCTGAACCAGCTCTCGTGTTTCATTTTCCGGCGAGTTGACGACTGCCGATATCGCCATCGAATACCTACGGATCTGTTCCGGGGGTTGTCCAGGGACCTGAAGATAGTATGTGGCATTCTGCTGATATGGGGTCAGCGAGAATGAGCAGGTCACCGCAAAGTAGTTGCGCCGATAGCATGTCCATTTGTTATCCACCTTGAAAAACCCTCTGTGAAACCTTGCATTGATGTTTGGGGTGATCCTCTGTCCATCTAGCACGATCTCATGGAAGGTCTCGATTTCTGCAAACAGAGGAGCATCCGCACTGGGCCCGCCTCGCTGTTGAGCGTCCAGAAGCACACTGTTGCTGTCGTTATAGAAAGTATGCTCTGGATCTGCCTGATTGCCATAGCCGGTGGACATGGAGTATGGCGCGTATCGAGCCATATCGCCGAGTCCTGTGGGCTGCTGCGATGAAAAGGAGTTTCTGAGAGGGTACAGGTTGGAAAAATTGTCTCTCCCCACCATTCCAGGAATATTCGAAAGAGTGCCTCCCTGTGTTTGCAGAATATTTGAGAGCGTTGAAGGTGGCCTTTGGCACGGTTAGCTTTCTCAATTAAGAGGGGAAAGGGCTCGAGGAAACCCACAGCGTTGAAACACGCGGCGATCGAAAGTTTGGCATTCTCTCCACCAAAGGCGAGGACGAGACCAAGTTTGGATAGACGGAAGCAGAAGTGAGGCTCTCACTGGAACTCACATTGCTTGAAAACATGGATGTGTACTGGCCTGGAGTTACAGTGCTCGATGTGCCAGTGCACGTTTCGGATGGGCTCATTAGCAGCCCTGACAGAGAGGGGAACCTGACGTGTACAAGTTTTCGTTAGAAGAATAAATGCAAAAGTAATGAAACTTCCACAGGACCAAGAGATCATTCGCAAGGTTCACAGTGAAAGCGTCGGCATCAGCATTCGCCGAAAGCCAAAGAGCGTCTCAGCTTCGGAGCCTTCCTAAAAGACCACCTCACTTGCAGACTCGTTACATCGCAAAGACTCCCTCCCCTATGAGCTGTGCAATGGCTTGAGGTCATGCTAGCAAAAGCGGCATCATAGAGGGAGGAGCCGAGTGGTCCGAATGCCAGATCGGAAGTTCTGCAGAAGCCGACCGAATTGAAAGTGGGAAAGGACTCACTGGACATCGTTCACAGAAGGCTGCTGTGTGTTGCTAAAACGAAATCCGTTGCCAGTCGGCGTAGGATCTGCCTGAGGGAGCGAATTCCCAAGCGAGCTGAGGCGCCTCGCCTGCTCCTCGTCGGTCGAATAGGCAACCGATGCTGAAAATGTGCGCTGCTGACCAATACAGTCTCTCTCAGAGCCAGCAGACGAGTAGTCCAGGGAAAACGTTGAGTTTTGAAGCAATGCTGTGAAAAATCCAGCAGTTAGATGTCAGTTAGATATAAAGTTGTGGGCAGCAGGGCAAAAAAGAAAATAGCAATTGCAGCGTCATTCGAATGCAAATCATGCATGTATCAAATATTGAGCATGGCAGCAAAGCATGAGAACTGGCTTCGAGAAGTGCGTGCGTCAGATGTGGACTCGGCGGTACTCAGTGCGCAGACCAGACTTTGATATCTTGCAGCCGCCTTGAGAACGGGGGTCCAACCAAAGCAGGTGGAAGGCCGATACAATGCAAACGAATCGAAGGACGTCTTCATTGGCCATCACAAATGCAGCTGCTTGGCAGAACGAAACGTCTTAATTGTCACACAACAGGAGGTTAAGCTTACTCGAATGCATTTCAATGTTTGACCCAGTTTCACCAGCCATGTCAACGTCAGAGAGATCGAGTCAACTGCTATATACGATTCAGTGCAGGTCCTTAACGGTGTTGACTGCAACGAAAGGCGACTGCCTGCTTGTAGCGGTTTTCGGCCAGGTTGGACGTGCAGTAGTGCGGGCCCGTCTTGAACAGCCTCTGGCACTGCTCCGACAGCAGCGACGGAGAGACCGTCCACTTGACAAAGGTGTTGGTCCGTCAAAAACAAACTGGATCCTGTATTAGAAATGCAAAAGAAAGGATGCTGGTGACTTGTTAGCTTAGCCATCCTCATGCCAATGTTCATTTTCTTTTGTTGATCAAAATAACAGCAATGCTGGAGAAGAACTCTTAAAGGAACGCGCAAACCAAAGGAAAAAAGAACACACCGATCACGATAAGGAGCAGTTTCTCGCAGCTTCAAGTGGTTGGTGTTGGAATCTGAGGTTGGAGGGTGATGGGGATAGAAAGAAATCGCAAAAGGACACGCTTTTTGAGAAGGATGAGACAACAACGGGAATAGAAAAGACGAACGGAAAACAAGTGAAGGTCACCTGGTCACCAGACACCAGATGATGGTCCTGGAGAGCTATGCCATTTGTCCCTCTCGCATCGTCCTGGGCCCGCTTCTGCCTGTAGTGGTAAAGAGGCTCCGCTGTTTAACGGCTTCACAAACAATATACCATCTGATGTACGTGCTCTGAGTCTGTCCACGACCATCCCATTGTACAGGGCAAGACATTTCATGACTGATTGGAATCTTGGTGTTGACGGAACGGAGGCGGATTGGGGAAAAAAAAAAACAGAGTCGAAAGTCCCCAGATCAACCGATCCAGACACTGGCTTCGTCGTGGACACAATAGACACGGGAGGAACGGGCGATAGAAAGAGAAGAAGAAGCAGAAGAAGAGGAAGACAAGCAAGATACAAGGACAAGCAACGAGCTGGCATAAACTCAACGTACTTACCTAAATTTTAGAACAATAGTCACAATCTGATGTAACAATGTCCTCCGATCACAAGCAAATCAAGCACTGAAGTCGGAGTACTTGTCCTCGTCTTTCCCGCCGTAGCTGTTCACCAGACTCTAAAACGTTACGCGTACAGCAACCGTTTCACAGGTGGACAAGACCGCCAGCAACTCTTCGGACAGAAACGAAAGCCTGCGGCGGTAGGAGGTGTGTCAAAGCAGAATGAACTCGGTGGGAGGAGACTGGCGGAAGAATCTGATAATGGCTCGAGTCTCTTCCGCTCAGGAATTCAACTGGGTTAATATTTGTTTGCTCCCCGGGATCGAGATGAGAAGCTGTTTCCCATCCGTCTTTCTTGTCCGCTCAAAATGTTCTCTGCTTTCCACTCGATCTAGCCAACCCTACGACTGTTGACCCTAACTGGCACGAGCTTTGTACGGATCTGCAAGTCAGGAATACTGCGTCACCTTCCCACACAGTCGCTGCCTGAGGCACTGTCCCAAAGCTCGAATGATGGACATTGCTTCGACCACCTTCGCCAACGGTTTCTTTCTGCAGACTGGGTCCGAGGGGTTTCTATGTCAAGACCGCTACAACCGTCATGGGGAGCCGCAGAAACGGCCCGGACAGACCAACGGCTATGAGATTGACCACCAGATCCAAAAAGAGGCAATTGATCAGCTGCAGCAACCCATCTAGTCTTGCGCAGATGACGGCAAATCGGATCATCGGTGTTTTTTGGGTCTCCAAGAATTTAGCTTAGCCCCTCTTTCTCAACAGACATTCGAAGAGAAAAAGCGGCTAGGAGAAATTTTTGCGACCAGGCGCCTTGTGCCAGTCTATGCCTTGTCTGATGCAGGAACATGCCCGAGGTCGAGGAACTGACCCGAAATGATGACAGGTTCTGTCCCACATGGCACTTGGGTTACAATAGTCATTGCGACGTGAGACTCTTGGACTTGTGGGCGGGGGCAGAGAGAGAGAGAGAGGGAGAGAAAAAAAGGGACGGATTGAGATTGATCCATTAACCTGCTCCGCGGGGTAACCGTAATCGCGTGTCGAATTGCGCAGATCAGAGAAGTATTTTTTTTTTTTTTTTTTTTTTTTTTTTTTTTTTGGTCAGAGCGCACTACCAGCCACATCCATACCGTACTAGAATCAATCTCCGAATGATCAAAGGCCGCTGCGTGATGTTCCTAGCTCTGCGCCCTAAAGTTTGACTCCGTTGAGCTTGTCCTGGCCCTATCAAGACAGAGGACGACAAATCTGTGGGCCATGGTCTCAATCCGACTCGGCGGTCACCGACGATGACCTGGCTTGACGGCAACCAGACTCGTTACCAGATCGTTTCTGTCGATCATGACTCAAGTGATCGACAGATACCGAAACAGAGACGACCATTGTCTATCTCGAGCGTCTTGGCACATGCAGAGGAAATAGGTAGCAGCAGAGTAGGCCTCTGTCAACCACGGGCCAAGAGCAAACCTATGCGGATTGGGAACAGCAGCCGGCAATGAGCGACTGTCTAGGGCTAGTGGCGTGTTCTTGGTCCACCAAGCAGCTGGAACAGCAAGGATCGTGAGTTCCTCTTCCCCCTCCCGGCTTGGCGATCGTCATGTCTCTTTGACCAGGGTTCATTTTTGACATAAGGCTGCGCCTAAGACAATTGAAGTCCTCAAGAATGTAGTCAGAGACTACACTGAAGAAAACGGCGTATGAACTTGATCATTTGGGGACTTGGTTGTATGGGCATGGCTTTCCCATCATGGTTTCGATTTCTCAGCCCTGCTCGGAGAACCCCTACAGGTTCGTGTCCAGAGTTCCCCTGGGATGCTATATCCATTCCTACGGTCTTAGTCCGATAACTGGTCGTGGAAGCTGAGGAGAGAAAGGCTTTACTGTGGGGAATGCCGGGTCAGAACACATACATGGTTAATAGAGCTGGCGTCAACGACAGTTGATGATTTTACAGCGGCAGGAGAGCATCTGATTGGCGGCACCCTGGCCAAGCAAGCATTCAGATCTGGGATGGAATCCGACCGGGATGTGTCCGAGAAGGGTGAGAACCGGAAGCACTGAGTAAATGATTTGCATGAAGGACTCCGATGGCATCGAATTAACCTAGGTCCCGTTGCGGGTCGGACTAAAAGTGCATCTAAAGATGGCGACCCTGGACCCTGAGGCTTGAGAATGGGAATCAAGGCAGAATATTGTCATTGGCCTGGTCGTCCGCCTGATCCACACAAAGTGATCTAATCTTTGTTCGCAGCTCCCTCTGCTCCAGGTTGATGTGGACTCTGGAGTGGGATTGGTGGGGAGAGTGGGCTTGCTTGCAACGGCATCGGAAACCGAGAACGACAAAAGCGAGGATACAGTATGATTCTATGAAGGTAAGAAAAAAAAATACATCATCAAAGTTGGAGTTTGCAAAGAGGAGAACAACGAACTGAAGTGAACAACTCTCCTGTTGAGTCAGCGGTTTTAGTCACGTAGAATTCATCAATCCCTAACCTTATTTTGTGTATCACCGAAACCCTACTAACTAACTGAAAAGCGCTTAGCATACTACCGAGCATGAAGAGTGATGCTCAGAAGGTGCAATAATACTGGGCATGAAGACTGAAGTAACTACTGTACAGTGGAAGATGATACTTACGGGACTACTCGGTGTGATGGGAGAACGCTGTACGAGTATTGTACTGTTGGGATCTGTTAGTAGGTTGCCTGAGAGGTACGTAGGTACTATGTAGTGCCTACGGAGGTACAGTACAGTAGTACTGTTATCCGAGTCCGGAACTGACAACGGTCGTACTTCCAGTGATAGCCTAAACTTTAGCCTAGCAGTAGTTGTCGGGTGATCGACAGGGCTAGAAGTATTAAGGAGCTTTGCAGTAAGCTCTGTTCTCCTGAAGGCCAGTAAGTACGAGGTAACTATTCGTTGGGGATTGAAGTTTTCAATCTTGACCTGCTCTGCACAGCCCTACGGAGTACTTACATACAGTCCAGGCTAAAAAGCTAAACCACCTTCAAATTATCAAATCACTGGCTGACCCAGCAACCCGGGCCCTGGCAATCCGGTTGGAGTTGCATGCTAACCACGTGAGCTGGCCATGAATATCCTGGAGGATTGTTTGATCGGCTTTGGGACAATTGCCAAAGATCGACAGGCAAGTCTAAAAAAAATCATCTCGACAGGGAACATGGCCAATGATTGCTTGGCTACAACACCAAGAATGGGACCTGTATTTTCTCAGATTCTCACAGGCTGCCCAATTTCTGACTTTCACTTTAAGCTCTGGCCTCCCAGCGGATCGACTGAAACCCCAACTACCCACAAGCACGGTTCCCTGGGAACTTCACTGCAACGAGGACCTCATCTAGAACGGAAGATCTCGACGATGGGGATTGGAAATCGTTGAATACCCTTTCGTCAACTGGCAACAATACAATCATGGGGTATTATTAATCCACGAGATGGATGCGGGTATCGACAGGTTCCAGCAACTTTGCTGAAGCCAGGAGGCCATACGAGTACAGTTACGTTACCTCCTTTGATAGTCATTGTGCGAGTGAAGTCATAACCGTATCATTGCCATGCCATGGTGCATGGTTTTTGGGAACCGGAAGTGCCTGATGATTCACTGTCAAAGTGGCCTTTTTGCTCGGCCCATAGGCCACCGTCTCACAGGCTATGACTTGGTTCGAGAACGTGTTTTGAAGAGCAATGCCTGAAAGAGAGTCGCATTTTGTGGTCATTCAAGCTGAGTATTGAGAATGAGTAGGTACCAGTTCGTGACTTCGCCACGAGTTTCCTTGTATCAGTTACATGGAGTGCCATCTAGCTGGGGCCACGGGTCCTCGTCGTGATGAGTCTTCGGTACCTGAAGCCAGTATATCCCGGACAGGCTGACCACCAGTCAATGCTGGGGCCGTCCTCGGCCTTGTCGACAGCAGACGAGCCGAACAATAAGCTTCCAGAGACATTTTGGTTCACACGCTGGGTGACACACCTTCAGTGGGTCGTGTCAAGTTGCCCTCACCAGTAGGACCAGCGGGAGAAGAGGTCGTATGCTGCTGCGAAGTGGGCATTGCCCGCCGCTGGGATTGTCCAAGGTTTAGGGAGGGCTGCTCCGTCGAGACTCAATCCCCGCGGTGCGGCAATTCGAGACCGCCCAGTTTGAGTAACAGTCCTCCAAGAGCCGTGGCGAATGACAACAATTTAGGGCCAGCTACGGATTGAATTTGGCCTAGCATCGATGCATATCATGGCCCAGCTAACAGCAGCGAATGTGCGTCAGAAATTGCCCGCCCATCCGCAGTTTCAGCTCACATGGATGCCGTGTCTGGTTCGATCCCGGTCACCGGAGCAAAGCCCAGGCTCTTCCCCCATCGTGGCCCAATCCGACGCAACCTCGACGGGGGAGCACCATTGGCCTTGTCTTGTGTTCGCGGTATGCATGAGCGTTACCGGCGTGTAACGAGTCGGATGCGTCAGACCAACGAGGTGTCACTTCCCATCGAGAGGAAGACGAGGCCCAGGTGGAATAGCTTGGAATTCGTTAAACTCGGCATTTGCTCCATCGGCCCATCAACACTGTTCCGCTGGAAACGTTCAAGAGGCTGGCTTCACAGGCAACGGGGAACCTTGAGCTCGCATAGCTCGCATCCCTGGAGTGGTCGGGGCTTCGTTCCGAGGACTTCCTAGGCGCCGAGGCGGCAGGAGAGTCAGCTGCGATTGAAATGACATTGTGTGAGAATGTTACACGTGCCCTGTGTAGTTGACACCTTCAGGGTCAGTTCACATCGATATGAAGCAGGCGCGGTCAAATCGAAAAAAAAAAAAAAAAAAAAAAAAAAAAAAAGAAAAAGAATGTGTTGCCGATTGGGAAAGACAAAAAGCATCGGAACCCTTGTAGTTTGATACTTGTTCACACACAATAGGTCCGTGGAAAGGACCTCAATGACCGAGCAATCGACAAGCTGAAGACTGGACAGACTCCAAGGTCAGCAAGCTACCCTCACCGCTAATTCAAACTGTCCAGGTCAATGGGAAGGGGATTTGCGCCCTGCTAGGATGCAACATGCGCCGCAACAAGGCTCGAATAGGCTACGCTTGGAACCAATATTGCTTGGGGCAAATGATGCAGCAGAACTCGCAGAATCCGGGATTTCTCAATTCATCGCAAGGATAGGCTCAAGGCAGAGGCACGACATTGTAAGCACGATTAAGATCCCTGAGGGGACAAAGGCAAAGAAGAAAAGGTTATCCGCATACAATCATACAATACAGCCGAGTTCATGACATCAGAGGAATGACTACCATGAAGCTCCCATCAGCATGAAATATGGTATCTCTAAGTGAACGAGCAAGTGACAAAACGATATCCCCATTCTTTTTGTTTGACAGTCATGACAGTCTAAGCACAGATTCTGGAACAAAGATTAAGATGCCCGCTTAGCAAATTCCACTCGGAGAATGAGGTGGCGGTAACCAACTAATTTAAAGTTAGCTCGACAAATCGACAGGGGGATTTCAAGGTCTGAAACGTACAGCCATCCAATTTTTCACATGCTCGAGCGGCATCGCTTCGATCCGCAAAGCTGATGAACGCGAAGCCTTTGGCCTTTTGTGTGTCTCGGTCGCGAGCAAGGAAGACTCTGGTGACGCGGCCGAAACGCTCGAAGAGATCGCGTAATTCTTGCTCTTCGGCCAATTCGGATACCTAATCATGAAGTTAGCATCACGTCGTCCGTATGGAAATACGGAAGAGACTCACGTTCGTCACCCTCAACGTAGCCAGATCGTCCCGCTCGTACTTGCCACCCATCTTCTCGCCAGCAGCAGCACCGCCTTTGCGCAGATGAGGCGGCACGTAGCTTCCTGGGCTCGGCCCCAGGGCACCGGTCGGTGTAGCAGAGCGATCGGTATCAAGGCCACCAGCAGGACCTGCCGGTTCGTCGACGGGAGCCATGGTATCCTTGAACGGACAACGCGCCGTGAAGTGCTCGCCGCTGCAGATTCGGCACTTGACTTTCTTGTCCTTGAGCTGGCCCTTGGCACCACTCTTTTCTGCTTCTTTCTCCGCATCTTCCTTGGCCTGGGCCTTCCAGTTCACGCTTGGTCGGAAGATCATGTTCTCGCCAATAGTGGTAGTATCGAGTGACGGGCCCGGCGGGTGGCCTTTCTCCAACCCGAATTTGGCCCATGTTCTTCGTTCCGCCACTCGGGGGTTGACGTGCTCTTTGACCACCGTCGTGCGGATTTTGCGCGTCACTTTGACCTTCTTGTTCTCGTCATTGAATCGATATGAAACGACAGTTTTCGTGCCATCTTTATTCGTTGTCACTTGCTGTGGGGGGAGCACTGAGGCATCATCGAACTCCTCGTCGTCGGCCCAGTCGGCGCGGCTGTAGACGGTTGATCACCCATTAGCGAACTTTTGCTTGACTCCGTATAAGAGACAATACACTTACTTCTCAACTTTCGACATCTTTGCTGTTGAATGTTGACTTTCTGTTCTGGCTTTCAAATTTCCTGGGTTTCGCAGTGGAGGTGTTGTGGATTTCTTTTGATAAGCCCCGGAGTGGCGCAGGACGACCTGTGGCCTAAGAGCTAGCGAGGATCACGTGATTACAATCCCGAGGCAGAAAAGGTGAACTTCCATCCTCGCGCTCTGATTATGAATCCACCTTCTTTGGTAGGCCTATGATTCAATACGATATATGACGGGGAAATTAATCCATCTTGCATTATCAACGATTGAGTGTAGAGGGACTCCTGCTTTACTTTGGTAGGGGAAACCAAGCAATGAACAGCAATTTTAAAGCGGCGATTCTGAATTGCCGGATACGGTAAGCTTCCAGCAACCCTAACTTCAGTCGAGTCGGAGCTGGTACAACTCCCCAATTCCATGAACAAACGTCGGATGGAATGCGAGGACATGACAAGACCATTCCATAACATGTTAGATGCAGTAGAGGTTGAAAGATGCAGCATGGACGATGTACTTACCATGTACTACTGTGGTTAGCAGCAATGATGCTGGCTGGGGGTGTGGCCGGAAGTTAATGCTTTCGATGGAAAAATTCCCGAAGACCTATCACTCGATAGATGCAACTACCCGCAAAATCCAACCAACATATGCATTATTGTTCACCCGGTTTCTGGTCGCGTCAGGCGATGCTTGAATTCCAGTAGTTGGTGTATGGTAAAGCCCTTGAAGTCCAGCGATCGCCACGCTCCATTCAGTTATGCCTGTAGCTCTTGATAGTGCATTCTCTAACAAAGGAAGTTTACTTAGAACAATCTGCGGTTGGTCCTAGTTTCCGATACAAACGAAGCACAACAATCATGCAATCCTTGTCTCCCAAATGAATGACCATCAAAGCTTCCCGGTGCCTTTTCCAAAAGAGGCGATGACTTTAGGGCAGTACCCTAATCTGATACTAGTCACGTGACCATATCTTTCCAGAATAAGGAAAGTCTCGCTAACCCGCCGCCAAGACCGCGGCCAGCCAAAGGGCACACAGTAAAACTTGCAGAAGCCGAGCTTGGAACTCTCGATCTTGAAGCACAACGCAACACCCTCGGTGAACCAAACGTCGCAGTCTTCGTCCCCTTCGCAGCGGTCAAAGTTTTTCCTGCGCACGTCCGCGTCAAACTCACATCCACCATGTCGCACGACTCCGTTTGGTACAGCCGTCCGCGCAAGTTCGGCAAGGGCAGCCGCCAATGGTAAGATCTAGTTCGGGTCCTAATGCCTTCTGGGAGAACCTCGCTTCGGGTGTTCTTCATTCGATTTGGTGTTATACTTGCTGGGAGGGGGATTTCTGGTTAAGATGCAACGAGAGACGATGTGGAGGGCCTATTCCGAGGGGCATTGTGACGAGCACCGAAAGAATGGAATTCCCGGAGCGAGGCAGCAACGAAGTTCTCAATCGAGTGAGATTTCCATGTGCTAACTGCTCTCTTTCCACAGCCGCGTGTGCACTCACCGAGCTGGTCTGATCCGCAAGTACGGTCTGCTTGTCTGCCGTCAGGTTCGTCGAGATCCTCTACCGCAATTCGGACGATGTTTCTGACGGGGCTTGGTTGGTAATAGTGCTTCCGCGAGAAGGCCAACGATATTGGCTTCTACAAGTACCGATAGATGACATAACTCGCGTTCCGTTTTCGCATCGTCGTTTCTCCGCAAACCCCGTCCTCTTCAGGTCTTTGTCGCGTCCTTTGTTTTCATAGAGTTGGTCCATCAATCAATGCGAAAAATGGCGAGCGAGCGGGAGGCTATCTTGTGCACTGATGGATCATGAGAGTGGATGTGAATAATGATCTGATGGGAGGGATTGACGATGGTTTGTTATGTCGTACGATCGAGTAAAATCATCAATTCGGAGCAATGGAATCAATGTCTTTTTCTATCGTGAATACTCTTTTTGTCAGGTTGATTCCGAGTTCTACTGGTGCTAAAAACAAAAGTTGCGATTGAAATGTCATTCTGTTTTTCTGCTCCCTTGGAACACCGTGTTAGCCCTTGGCCAATCCATCCAAATTCGGTGGCCACCGATGCAATTCTAGGAGACATCAATCATCACAGAATAAAATACAGATTCTATGAACAAACTACAGCTTCGCAATCATTCTGTTGCCCTTCTGCAACCACTCAACTGCATCATTCACCAACTCGTCGACAATGGCCTTGGCAGGCTTCTTCTCATTGACGACGGCAGCGACCTTGCCCATCAGGTAAGGACGGGCATGTTCCAAGGTTTCGTCGTCCACATCGTCGGGCAGGTTCTCCATGTCATGTTCCACAGGGATGATGCCCTTCGAGGTAAGTTCCTTGATCTCCTGCTGGCGGTTCTCTTCCCAGTTCTGGATGTACGGGTTGTTTCGCACGCGCAAGGGACGGCCCTGTTGTTCTCAGTCAGCAACCCAGTTATTCCGACAAGAAGAATGGGAACCTACAGTAAAGATGATCGTCCTCACGGTATCATCGAACCCGGCTGTGCGAACAGCCTCCTTGTGCGCTTCCGGAGCACCAGCTTCATCGGACAGGATAAAGCGGGTTCCAATCCACACAGCAGATGCGCCGAGCATCAGGGCGGCAGCGACAGACTGTCCGCTGAACAAACCACCGGCAGCGATAACTTGCACAGGCTGGCCGGTGAGAGGGCTCTTGTGACCCTCGACCATCTTGGCCACGGCAGGAATCAGGACTGTCGTTGGAACATCGCCCGTGTGGCCACCACCTTCGCCGCCTTGAGCGCAGATAATATCAACGCCAATGTCCAAGCATTTCTTGACGTGCTTCGGGTGGCCGATCATGTTCATGTACAGCACGCCTGCCTTATGGAGTTTCTCTACCACGGCCTTGGGCGGGACGCCAACAGCAGAGACGAAAAGCTTCGCTCCGCTCTCGATGATGATGTCGATCAATTCGTTGAGCTTGCCCTTGGTGTAGTCGTAGCTAGAAGCAGTCCCTCAGGTCAGCATTGATCTCACTGCATCTTGGCCGCAAGTGAATGAAAAGTGTCCACCTACTTCGTCTTTCGCGCGTTTCCTCCAACTTGGGGCAGAAGAAGATCAACACCAAACGGTGCGTTCTTATCATGCAGATAGCTCTTCAGCTCCTCGATTTGTTCCTTCAACATTTCTGGAGTGTACCCCACACCGCCGATGACTCCGAGGCCGCCGGCGTTTGTGACTGCTGCAGCCAGTTTAGGACCGGCCGCGACGTTCATCCCAGCCAAGAGGATGGGATGGTTGATCTTGAGCAGATCGGTGATCGGGGTACGAATTCGCTCTATCCAGTGGTTTGGTTAGAGATTCGGGCCGAAATGCGACTGTTGTTTGCAGGTTGGGATACTCACGAGGAGACGCCATGATGACTCGTTTCGTGCCCGAGTTTCTCTCTGATGTACTATTAAATCGAAGAGTTCAAATCGAACAAAGAAATTCTGAGGAACCCCATGCAATCGCGAGGTGCTGTCCTTATGTAGTCGTGTCCGTTGCATTCAGGCCAGCCGAGCCGCCGAGGGCTCTTGTCCAAATCTGGGGCACATGCCTCGGTAAGTTGACAGCCAGGGAGGCTAGGTTATCTGCGGAGATCGGAAACCCAAGAATGGGCCTTGGTTAAGCCAGTTGACAGTCGCAATTGCTCGAGTTGAACAGGCGTACAAGAGAACATAACGTATCGTGATTGGCCAGTGACGCAAAAAGTGGAACAATCCATCGTTAGGTACTATATTTGGCTAAGTATACGAGCACGTTACTCTTATGTATCCCAAAGTAAATGACCTGACAAGTCACATCCGCCAAGGCATGTGCCATGTGATTTGCATGGAGATCGGCATTTCGGCCGGACTTTGCTTTGATCGACTTCCATCGTCAGTATGGCTCTCAGCCGAGACTGGCGCTGCTGCAAAAATGGGCTAGAGCTCTGGCTTCTACCAGGACATCACTGTTGGAGAAGACCCTTGGGCAAATACCGTCTCTGGGGTCAATACAGAGACATTTCTACCGGTCATAGGTAGGATAACTCCATCGCAGTAGTATTGCTCGTTCGTGTCTCATCGCGTCTGTGTTTAACGTTTCTCAATAGATTCTTTGACAATGCATGCTCAATTGGTATGTCCTGACATCCTTGAGATGGACTGCTCGACACGTACAAGGTGCATCATCACCGTACACGTGACTTATGTGGCGATCCTTGGCTTCTCTTGTGCGCATTGAGTGAACAAGAGCTGAGACTTTGGATAGATGTCGCATTGCGTCGTTGGAGGGACCTCGGTACCGCCGCCAATAGGGCCTGCTTCCCGCAATGGAAGCCTTTGTCCCAGAACATGAGGGTGATCTCCACTAGTGGTCAGACAAGCAATGCCATTGAGTATGGCCGGAAGGTGGACGAGGCCTCTGGAAGGCCTCTCCACCGAGCCTTCATTGCACTAGGGAGCAACATGGGAGACCGTGTAGCCATGATTGAGAAAGCATGCTTGGAGATGGACCGGGCTGGCATTCGAGTTCGAAGAACAAGCTCGCTTTTCGAGACAGCGCCAATGTATGTTCTTGATCAAGACCCGTTTATCAATGGAGTTTGCGAGGTGAGTGATTGCAGGAAGCTCCAGTCTGAATGATGTCTGATGCCGTGTCCAGGTTGAGACTACTCTCGGACCCATTGAATTGCTGGACACTCTGCAAGGCATCGAGAATGGCCTGGGACGGAAAAAGACCATCGACAAAGGGCCACGAGTGATTGATCTCGATATTCTACTTTATGATCAAGAGACAATGTCCCATCCTCGTTTGAACATCCCTCACAAACTGATGCTGGAGCGAGACTTTGTCCTTCGGCCACTTTCTCAGTATGCATCCAAGGACTCGGAGGCATAAGGAACGGTGCTAATATGAACAGGCTAATACCTCACGAACGAGTGCCGCCTCTGGGCAGAGATGTCACCGTTCTCTCAGCTTTTAAGGCCCTTCCTCCTTTCTCTCCACCACCTGCTGTCACTGTTCCACTGAGCCCGAATCTGCCGCCCCTTGATCCATCAAACCCCAAGCGCAAAACTCTCATAATGGCCATTCTAAACGCCACACCAGATTCGTTTTCCGACGGCG
Organism: Thermomyces dupontii; assembly: GCF_041956625.1. Taxonomy (NCBI): domain Eukaryota; kingdom Fungi; phylum Ascomycota; class Eurotiomycetes; order Eurotiales; family Trichocomaceae; genus Thermomyces; species Thermomyces dupontii. The sequence goes on along the minus strand of NW_027192309.1, from coordinate 1,941,104 downwards.
GCCGCCACCTCTACACCGCCGACAATCTCGACCAGCTGACCACCACAGTCCGCGAGATGATCGCCGCGGGAGCCACCATCATCGACATTGGCGGGCAAAGCACACGCCCGCAATCCGAGCGCATCAGCGAGGACGAAGAGCTCTCGCGGGTGATTCCAGTCATACGGCACATCCGCAGCTCGATCCCTGAAGCAGCAAACGTCGCACTAAGCATCGACACATTTTCTGCACGAGTCGCAGCCGAAGCCTGCGCCGCCGGCGTCGATATCATCAACGACGTCTCCGCCGGAACCCTAGACCCGGCCATGCTCCGCACCATGGCGCAGACTGGCAAGACGGTGATCCTGATGCACATGCGCGGCGAGCCCAGCACGATGACCAAACTCACCAACTACCCCAACGGGGTAACCGCGGACGTTGGCAGCGAGCTGCTCGCGCGCGTCCGCGCGGCCGAAGAAGCGGGCGTGCGTCGATGGCGCATGATCCTCGATCCGGGGATCGGCTTTGCCAAGAATCAAGCGCAAAACCTGACGCTACTGCGGGAGCTCAATGTCTTGCGCGCGCAGACCGAAGGGTTCGAGTATTTTCCTTGGTTGATCGGGACCAGCCGCAAGTCGTTTATCGGACGGATCACTGGCGTCGAAAACCCCGCGGATCGCGTCCATGGCACGGCGGCGGCGATCACGGCGAGTATAGCGGGCGGTGCGGATATCGTTCGTGTGCATGATGTCAAGGAAATGGCGCAGGTCGGGAAGATGGCAGATGCGATGTATCGGACTTGAGTGACAGGCCTCTCTTCCGTTAGCAGTGGCAGTAGATAGACAGGAGGTGTACAGTATCTTGCAGTCTATGTACTCTTTGAAATATCATTACTACCTAATTGCTACGCTGAAACAACATGTCGAACGTGATCAAAGACAAGCATCAATCTAGGCAATCATCGGTGGCATGATGCCACTTTCTCGACCAGCAAAGAGTTGATGATACAAGGGTGTTTTGCGATATGAAAAACTCCCGACGCTCCAGAGCAAACGTTCAGCTGTTGAGGTAGCTGCGAATAGCACCTGTGCCCAACTCGTCAGCTGAAGGTCCCAAATAGTCGAAGGGAGAAGAAAAAAAAAAAAAAAAAAAAAAAAAAAAACTACAACTTTGCAACTTGCTGGCACCCTCCCCCAATACTTGCGTCAGGTTTTCCAAGTCATCAGCTGCAGTGATACCGAACCGTCGAATGAAATCCTTCGCGGCGCTCTCCAGATCCCCGTAACCGCCGAAATCGTCAGCAGACGGGAAATCATCCTCTGGCCGCCCAAAGTAAGCATTGCTAGAGATGGCTGTAGCACCCTCGAACTGCTGTAGGCGGGCTTTAGCCTCGGCTTGGGCGGCAGGGTCGAATTGGTTTCGGCCAAAGAACTCATCAGATGAGATACTCTTCTGGTTGCCGAAGCGGGCCTTGGTCTGAGCCAGTTCCTCTTCTACAGTTCACGTCAGCATCTATTACTTGTAGACCCCATGAGAAGAATATCTCGTACCATCAACAGCGGAGCGAGCTGGTCCGGTGGCGCCAAACCCAGGCTTCTTGGGCGCAGGGGCTTTGCTGATTTGGCCAAACCCGAGGCGCTCGATGCCCTTGCCCACTTTGTCTACATCGCTGGACTTCCTCTCGTGCGAACTGGAGGTGGCACCAAATCCTGGGCGAGAAGGGCTGAGTGGAGTGGGTGAAGCAATCTTCGTCGCCGCGGTAGACTCTTTATTCGCGGCCTCTGCCTCTTCCGCGTTGGGATCATAGCCCAACCGTTCTATACGTTCCGCCTCCTCCTTGGCCTTCCGCTCTGCCTCCTCAAAGTCAATACCTTCGCCGCTGCTCACTTTTCGCGCACCAAGCTTCTGCGTCTTTTTGGAGCTGAGTATGCTTCCTTTCTTAGCGCCAGAACTTGTAGCTGTTTTCCGAACAGCTGACCCTGTCCGAACAGCGACCGGAGGCGCTGATTCTTGTTTCTCAGTTGTCGACAAAGGCGACTTCGGCCGCGAGCCGTTGCTGTTCGCACCAGGCGTCAAGAAAGGAGATGCAGAACGGCTAGTCTGAGATGGCGTTCCCACTCGAGACGGCGGATTGCTCGGTCGCTTGATTGCAGGCTTATCCCATGATGAGAAGAAATCGTCCTCTTCCTCCCCAGTCGGAGTCGATCCATCCTCTCCGGGAGTACCGGCAGGGACGTCGGTAATCACAACTTCGTCAGGGTACCTACGCTCCGTCAATTCGCACGCACGGTACATTGGCGTCACGCATGACTCACTCTTGGGCATCTAAGGCAGCTCTTCGTTTGAGTTCCTCTTTGTATTTCAGTGCCGCACTTGACGTATATTTGGTTTTGAGATCTTTGCTAGCTAAGGCAGCGGAGCCACCATTAGCCTGGAAGAATTTTGTGGCGGACTCATTGCCGCCAACTTTCATAATCCGGAGCTGATCCCACTGCCATTCTATAGAGTGAGTGCGTCAATAATCGACATTCGTCACATAAAGGAGAGCGAGAGTGCCTACGGTCAAGGTTCGTCGAACGAACGAAGGAGATATGAACACCGAGATTACGGTGGTGGGCCGAACAGTCGAGACAAAGGTAGATGCCAAACGGAACCGACGACCAGGTTGGATTCTTTGATCCGCAGTCGAAGCATACCTAGGACGCAATCAGTCTTGTTGCCGTGAGGAGCGGTAAGGGGCATGGGAAGAGGTACTTTATTTGCGGGTTTCGACCGCAGCTTCTCGAAAATTTTCTGGGACTGCGCCTTCGTTGCACTCATGGCAGAGAAAATACGGCCACACCGTACTGTTGTAACCCGTCTTTCAGATTCGTTGTGGCCGTTCTGATTGCGAAGCGGACTCGTTTCCTGGAGTAGGCCTAGGTTAAGGCGAACGTGGTCAGTCACGATACCCCGAACGGGTTTGCGCCCTCCGCGCTACTCCGTATTTGGTTAGCGTGCAGTTTTATCCCTTTCCGATTTTGGCATCAACCATGACTTGATCTTCAAGCCAGTTGAGGTTCAAGTGTTTGCTCTGAGCGAAAACACACCCTCTTCAACCTTCGAAAACGTTCGTTTCTGGGATTTATATCGTCTTCTCACTTTGCGCCTCTTGATTTATTGTCATGAAGCACAGATTCCTGGTTGCAGAACTCCCAAATTCAATCACGTGATGGAAAGAAGATTGCGGAGAAACTGACCTGGGAAGCTTCACGTTTGGTTCGAGTCTGGGACCGTACTTGAGGGAGTTTGATTTCTTGCGATTATCAAGGTCTTCTCTAGCTTCAGTCATGGCCGTGTGTCTTCGACCAAATCTGCTCTATTCTCTCCCTTTGCGGCCGTCGCAACCTTTCCCTGTCGGGCTACGAGTACAGTCGGCCTTTCATTTCCTAGCTCCGAGTGGACGTATACGATGGTATGCGACGCACAGCGATCTCGGTAGCCAAAGCAGTTCTAGGCCATCAAGGAAACAAATTACCGTCTTGTCGGATGATGGGACGTACAAGTGGGCTGAGTTGAGTGGGAGAGAAAAAGTCGCTCGAGCTACACAGCAATCATTTAATTTCTTGTTGGTGGCTTTGGGAGTCGTCATGACGGTGGGAGGCGATTCATGGGTGCGAATCTTGGCGCACTTTACTGATTGCTTTATAGGGTGGCGTCTGTACATTCCTCTACCTCGACGTTTTCTCCCCGAACAGCAAGACTCGACAGTTCGACATAGCTGTAGATCGCATCCGCAATGACCCGCGGTGTACAACATTGTTGGGAGAGGGCAAGAAGATTGCGGCATATGGGGAATCGACATGGAGTAAATGGGTTCGCAACAGGCCCATTGCGTAAGTTGACCTGAATACTGAGCTGGGACCTAGGCTGACTTGTGACAGAACAAAAGTTGACAAGGACGAACTGGGCCGAGAACATTTAGTAATGAGGTTTAATGTGCGTCGGCAAGATAGAGCTATTTTGGTCGTTGCTCACGATATCGTACTTTAGGTGGAAGGACCACTGAACCGCGGTGTTGTCCACCTGCACATGGTGCGGCCAGCAGAAGAGAAAAACTTCCAATACCGGATCCTAGCATTAGATGTTCCAGGTACGGGGGCTCATGTCTCGCTTCATTGATAGTACGACTGAACCTGCCTAGGACATCCTCGCATCTTCCTAGAAAGAAACAGCGACAGCTCACTGGGAGGGAAGAAGAGCCCATTGAAGATCTTTGGTATTAGGTGGCGTTAGCTGGCTGGCGCCTTGGCAACTAGGGCCTAGTGATCTATGATCGATCCCCGTCTGGTTAGAGACTTAGACGGCATATGAAACTCGCCGGGAATCGCTGGCGTGAGGTACGGTTTCGGACGCGTACGTCTATTATTGGGCTTGCTTTTCGATTCCCAAATGTACGTTTCAACTGATACGGCAAAGCTTCCACGCATGTACAGTAACGGACAGACCAAAGCAAAAGGTCTTCCAGAATTACGCCATGCATCTGTCTTCACAACCGATCTATACATGTAGTGTGAATATTTTTTATGGAGATGGAAGATGCTAAACAGAGGCCGGATGCTCGAAATCCCTCTTAGATGTCATCCGGGACATCCTTCACTCTCGGCCATCCGTCCACCGACCTGCCAGACCACACTGTAACAGCCTCCACAGCCTGCTGCACAAGCTCCGTATCCTCCTCACTGACGCCCAGTCGTCTCAGACCCCGCAGATGCCAGATAATCGGTGCGGCAAGCCCCTGGGTCATGATGCTAGAGAGGATTACCAGCTCGGCCTCGACGGCCGACAACACTTCATGGTCCGACAGAAAGAGCCCGTAAATCACAGCCCGTTCCATCCACATAAAGTCATTCGCATAGGATCCCCACGAGGCACTGATAGGCGCGAGATTTTCGCGATAAAGTCGTTGCAGAAACTTTGTACCTCGGTCTGGGATGGCCTTGTCAAGATCGAGGTTTTTCCTGCAGTCGTGTTCGTCAATACTGCTTTCCTCTTCCTCTTTGTATGGGAGACTTTTCTGCGATCAGACTGCATGCCTTTTCTCCGGGAATGGTAACAATCCATCCTCTGATACCTCAGACTCTAGTTTGACACCGCGCTTCTCAAGTCTTGCTTGTTCCGCCTTGCCTAGCGCGGACACGGCGTAGACCACCAACGGAATGCCGACCAGGGTCCATTCCTTCATGAGGACATCGCTCAGGCGGTCCTTGATGCGTTTTTCTTCCGCATCGGACACTCCCTCGACGAGCAGCGTGTATAGTTCGCCTAATTCAGATGGCTTTCCGCAGCCCACCAGGACCGAGGCCTTGGATTCTCGTTATCTCGAGCCATTCATTGTATAGTACATATCCGAGTGCTTTTGACGGCCCAACGTACCACAATGAGATACCATGCATCGTCCCTGAATTGCTCCGGCAGAATCGACTTGACCCGTGCGCAGAGGTCCTTCAGTGACTCATTGGCATCGTTGTTGGACATATTTGCTTGAATATAGTACTGTTCAATTGACAGCAAGGGTCCGTAAGAATTCTGAGAGTTACGTTGAATGCGGTCACCATGTGGCAATGAAAACGGTGATTGCGCGCCTGATAATTTCTGCCAGACGGATCGTGACCGAACACAAGAACACCTGGAGAATCACAAAATATATGTTACTATGTACTACGTCACCACATTCTGCAAAGTCTCTCGCTGACGCGTTCTGGCTTAGTTACATTACCCTCTCTTCTTATGCAAGTCTCAACATATGTGGGTAGGAAAAGCGACAGAGTACAGACTGTGTGATCTAAGGTGCCGGAGTAACTTTAGGTGCTACTTGGATAATGGATGATCGAAAACCGATTCTGATGCTGCGTGGCAGGTCAAGATTGAATCATGTTCTACAGTACTCCGTACTGTATTTCTGAATGCGAGCTACGATTTACTGTACTAACTGGAATCGGTTGTTGGGGCGAGTTGAAAGGAGAGGTGAGAAAGAGAAGATGCAGTCAAAGGCTGGAAAAAAACAGCAGCGCCTTGGAATGCGCTTCCTTCATCCATATTTTCACTTGATTCTGAAGGTGAGGTTTCCCATGACAGTCTGCCATGTCCGTCACCTCCTCTGGGCAACCTGAAAGCTGAGAATTCGTTGGTGTATTGAGGCGAAGCGGCGGGAACAATTCTTGACGGATTAGAAGGGCGCTGTATGAAACTCGACTTCAATGTTGGAAAAGTACCTAGGTAGGTACCTGTAGGTAGGTTATGCCCCCCTGCACATCTACTAGGAACCATCAAAATGTGGAAGAACCAGTGTCATCTCGGTCATGTTTCGTCCTGTTGGAGTGTGTTCGGCGAAGATTCGGTCGTACCGACGGCTGAATCTCTTTGCATTTCCACAGCAATGCCGTGATCTCGATAGAGTCGTGTGGCAAGCGAATGGAGCGGCTCATAGACTACGTATTGAGGGTTCCTTCGAAAAAAGATGCAGCAGCAGAGGACTTGTCGATCTACGGCTGCTGCAACAAAATATTATCCGACGGGCGTTTCCTGTCCTGAATCGCTGAACTCTGATTTGATTTTTTTTCTTTTTTTGCCGATGATCTGGGCCGTCGGATCTTGAATCGGAACAGGACCACGTGACCTCGGATTTGCAGCGATCGCGGGGGAAGTCGGGAGCTGCTCCGAGGAGCTTCTGGACAGTAAAATTATCCGGTGATGACGATCTCCAGAATCTTCCCACCAATCGCAAAACAGCCGGAGGAAGAGAGCACACGGAAATTCCATCTTGTCCCGACCACAACCCCACGGGACAGATCGAATTGATTCCAGGAACGCGCGGGAAGGAATATGTTGGTCGTGGATTGGATTTGGGGTACTTATACAAGCCTCTAATGCCATCGTCGTTTCCTTCATGTATGTCTAAGCACTCGAATGACGTCGTGACCCTACCACTACAACTTTCATCGCCTGTCCTCTAATAGTACGATAACTAGTATACTCCTACTGCAACAACTTTTGGTAGGACAGAATGGTGAAGATAACGAGTTTCGTGACTCGGGATGTGAGGTTTCCGGTATGGTCGACAAATGTCTGAGCTCGGCGCCGACAGGATCATGAAGTTGACATGACGAAACCCTAGACCTCCCTCGACAAAACTGGCTCCGATGCCATGAACGCAGCCGGTGACTATTCTGCTGCGTATTGCCTTCTGTTCACAGATTCCGACTACGTTGGCCATGGGATGGTTCGTCTTTCTCGATTCGAACAGTATATTGATCGCAGTTGGTGGAGAGAGAAATGACAGTGAGCTGACTGAGAACAGACATTCACAATTGGACGAGGAAATGAGATTGTCTGCGCGGCCATCAGCACCATCGCCCCGCTCGTTGTAGGCAAAGACCTCGACGAAATTACCGCAGACTGGGGCAAGACATGGCGGTACCTAGTCTCGGACAGCCAACTGCGCTGGATCGGCCCGGAGAAAGGCGTAATTCATCTCGCGCTCGGTGCGGTTGTCAATGCCCTCTGGGATCTCTGGGCAAAGGTTCTTCGAAAACCTGTCTGGCGGATCATCGCAGATATGACTCCCGAGGAGGTCGTGCGTTGCATTGACTTCCGTTACATCACGGACGCGCTCACGCCGGAAGAGGCGATCGCCCTGCTGAAGGAAGTCGAGCCCACGAAAGCTGAGCGCATCAAGGATGCCGAACAGAATCGCGCGGTTCCAGCTTACACAACAAGTGCGGGGTGGCTGGGTTATTCCGAGGAAAAGCTTCGGGCGTTGCTGAACGAGAGCGTCAAGGCTGGATTTAAGCACTTTAAGCTCAAAGTCGGAGGCAATCTCGAGGACGACAAGAGGCGACTGGCCATTGCACGGGAGGTAATCGGCTATGACAAGGGCAACGTTCTGATGGTGGATGCTAATCAGGTACGTTGGCTGCCCGTTTCACAAGACGCTCATGAGGCTCATTGAACGGTTTTGAGATAGGTTTGGTCTGTTCCTGAAGCCATCAGCTACATGAAGGAACTGGCCCAGTTCAAGCCATGGTTCATCGAAGAACCAACATCCCCAGACGATGTTCTGGGCCATGCCGCGATTCGCAAGGCACTTTCCGATACACCACATGGCCCCATTGGAGTAGCAACGGGTGAGATGTGCCAGAACCGAATCATGTTCAAGCAATTCCTACAGGCTGGAGCATTGACGGTGCTTCAACCTGATGCTTGCCGCGTTGGCGGCGTCAATGAGGTCCTGGCTATCTTGCTTCTTGCCCGCAAATTTGGCGTGCCCATTGTGCCGCATTCGGGCGGTGTCGGCCTGCCGGAGTACACGCAGCATCTTAGCACCATCGATTACGTGGTGGTTAGCGGGAAGAAGAGTCTGCTCGAGTATGTGGATCATCTGCATGAGCATTTCGAGCATCCGGCTCGTGTTCAGGATGGATACATTGTTACCCCCATGGAGCCTGGATATAGTGTACAGATGAAGCCAGAAAGCATGGAGAGATACTCCTTCCCGGGTGAGGAGGGGAAGAGTTGGTGGAAGACACAAGAGGCCAAGGTCATTCTCGATGGACCGAGGATCTAACCTGTTGAGATTGTCAAATTTATTGTGATAGGCTGACTACTAGGCGACTTACCGAACCGAATAGAAGAGATCAAGGTTGCTCTGTGTCACGGCCTAGCTTAATTTATCACTTCTGGGACACATACAGTAATGGCATTTCCTTTGTTGATTATCTGATGAATCGCAGCACTCTTTGAGTACCTTTCTCACTCTGTTGTTTGTCATTTCTTTATCTCTTGCATTTCGTTTGTCAAATGATATACATAAATTAAGGTCACTCCCACCTACATGGATGGGCAAGTAGACTCAGAGCGAATTGACATTAGTCTTACTGTCGGCATTTACTTCTCTGATACTTTCGACATGCTACATAACCTGCAATAATTCAACAGGTTATGAGCCCCTCCACAAAAGCCAACCGACGAGTCAAGGCCCTTGAACCCCACTGAAACTGGTCTTCCACTGTCTGGTGATATATCGAGAAAGCCCCGAACGCGGCAAACGCACAATCTCGCGAAAAGTCTCATGCGCAATTGATAGGCGCAAGACGTTTGCTCGACATGCATAGCCTACAGCTTTACTACCTATATCTGATACATTCCACGGTCCGTACGGTCAAACGGATTCAAGAAGCAGCCAATTGTGACCCCTATGAAATAGAGGCCATCATGTACGAAGTAAGGTAGGACGTACTTGAAACGGGTCTACGGAAATAAAATCAACGGAATGTCGCCATCAACCTAGACATTGATACCGAAAACTGGCACCACTGTCTTCCTCTTTAGCCTCGGTTAGTGGGACAAGCATAGCATGAATCTCATTCCATCACCAGGTCAAGTTCAAGTTCACTGACGTTTCATCCAGTACTCCGTAGTGAGGTTTGGGAAGCCTTGCATAGAGTACGTACCTGACTTAGCACTATGACAAAAGTGACCAACTTCGCTGGAATATGACCGCATTACGTGACAACGACATCCTAAGAGCAGTCCAATCCATGAAACAAGCCGACTTTAACAACACTCAAATGGAAGCAGCGAGATGTCTGAAGATGCGGACAGACTGTTATCAAATAAGTACTATCCGTGGACGTTCAGGTTACAAGTGCAGTACGCTGAAGTTTGCTGCTTCCTAGCAGGCCTACAGTGCTGTGCACATGCGCTGTACATACCACATCAATGGAATCTTGATACATCATTCCTTGAGCATCAAGTCTTATTAAGCAGTGCGAGAAGGGCTGTTGCATGACTCCGAAGCTCTGGCGGGTTGACCCTTAACCCTAGGGTTACATATAGGTTTAGGTGTAAACTAGGTAGCTACCACTAGTTCTTTATCGTCCTGTCTCCGGTATGCGCTACACCCAATAGAGAAATTATTGATAATCCAACTGCCGCACCTCTTTTCAGTGAAGCCAACCATCAATCCGATATCCGACCCGTCCGAGCAGGGCTTCCAGAGTCCAAGGTCCAGGACCTTGAAGCCATCAATTCAGCCAGACACCGTCCACGGAGATCGTCAGCAACGAATACAGTTCCGTAGTGCATGGCAGACTGTCCCCTCTATGACTCCGGTGAATGCGCCTCTTTGCAGTCAATGGCCGATTCCCATTGCACATGAAACACCCAGCATTCCAGTCTGAACGAACCCGCCGACGTCATAAGTCTGCCCGTGGAACGCGGACGACGACACCACCATGGCACCCGATTTGAACTCTGTCCCGCCGTCTCCGCGACGGCCGCACTCTGTTCAGTCCAATTCCGAGTTAAATTCACCCTCCACCTCGAGGCGAGTGTCCCAGACAATGGGCCCGCCGCCGATGCCGAACTCGTTTCTTTCAACGGGTAGCGTGCCTCCCGCAGATATGCCAGCAGGTGGAACAATCGATCATGGTAGGTTTCGTCCGCTGAGTTGAATGAAACCCTTGGGCGAATGATTCATCGGGTCAGGTCCAGGTCCAATTCGACATCCGCGTCCAATGACTGCCGCGGATCTACATCTTCTGCTCGAGAAGGAACAAGAGGCAGTGGTACGTAGTCCGCAACATGCTCTCACTGCAAAAGGATGCTCTTCTAACATAGAACCGCGAACACCAGGTTAACCGACTCACTCGCGAACTCACTCTTCTGCGGCAGCAAACGGCATCGGTGGCATCGACCGCATCGTCAACATCTACAGGATTCAACGAACCGCTGGACGGTCAATTCCACCATCCCATCCCGACATCCTCTCGCCGCCACCGTTCTTCGTCGAGTTTAAGCTCGCATCTTGCCCCGGGCTCGTCGACGCTGGCAGCGAGTGTCGCCAGCATCGCGCCCTCACGGGACACGGCCCACCCAGCTTCCTCCGTACGATCGCCCGGTGACTGCATGCGTGCGGGGCGTAGTCGCGCGTCATCGATCACGTCATCGAGACAGCAGCAATACAATGGCGAGAGCTTCCGGTCTGCTTCAATCTCGTCTACGACGCGCCAGGAAGATGCTTCGCATCAACGGGCGGAGTTGGAATCCCTGAGGAGGGAGAATGAAATGCTGCGTCGGCGGATTCAGGAGTTGGAGCAGAGTCTCAGATCGTATCGAGAAGGGCAAACCGGTTGAGCGGCGCAGAGGGTTAGGATGCAATGACCGATGATTTGACCCAGCATTATGTACCGTGCATGCTGGACATGCCACGATCCCCTTCATGTTTTCCTTTTTCATTGGATCAATTGCTTACCCAGATCGTTGAGCTGGGACGGCAGAGGTTTGGTGTCCAGATTGCTATGGGCTTTTCTCAGTGCGCTTCAGGGTTGGTCGGGGTACTTGGGAGCTGCGCGGCTGGGAACAGTTTGGAACCAGACGAGGTCGGATGGAAATGGGACGCACTCAATCATGGCTTTATGGGATACGGTGACGAAAGAAACGAGAAAATGTTATTAGTTGGTTCTTCGACATGAGGCAGCATGCTTGGTCAGTTCTTATAACTCATTCGCTAAGTGCAACTCGAGGTTAGTTCTTTGAAGTTTCGAACCATCCAGAGCCTAAATCATTGTACCTGCATAAAAGTATCTTGCATTGGCGATGGGATACTCAATGCTGGAGTAGGTATACAGCTCTAGAACATGCCAGGAGACGAGACAGAAAAAGTTATTGGATCCGATAACACTGTACATAGATCTCAAGTTGACAGCCCGCGCCGCTCGCTCTCCGAAAAGAAGATGATCATCCGCCAAAGCTTCTTCACTAGCACAAGAGCTTCTTCGTCGAGGGCCTAAAACAGACCAATTAGCATACTATCGGTAGGAAGAGCAGGAAAGAGTATGGGACTCACCTCCTCCAGCTGTTCGACAAGCTCCTGAGGATGGCCATGGTTTCGGACATGCTCCTCCACCACATCCACCAACATTTGCTCCTGCACTCCCAAGTACTCCATGATCTTCTTCTCAACAAACGGCTTGAGCTGCTGGCTGAGGATGGACTCGTCGACATATTCCCATTTGACGTCCCAGTTCCACAGCCCTTCCTTGTCCGATGGAATCTCCGCGGCAAGTTGTCTGGCAGCTTGCTGCCGTTCTTCTTCGGAGAGTCCAGATGCCTCGGCGGCGGAGTCGAACTTGATCGGAACGAGGGTACGCTTGGTAGTAGTGGCGGCTTCTTCTTCGTCTTCCAACAAGCCTTCGACTTCGGCCACGGTACGACGATTGGAGGCGGCTTGAGCCTTCTGCTGTGCAGCAGCACCGAGAGACAGCTTGAAGCGCTGCGGCTCGCGGGGAGCCTCCTGGCGGGTCTCGAGCTCTTCGGCCTGGCGGGCCAGGAAGTCGTCGGCAAGGTCGCGAGCTTGCTCGCGCTGCTGAGCAGACCGCTCCTTCTCGCGCTCCTCGGCCGCACGATCGGCTTCGTCGGCGGCAATCTCTCGACTGCGGAAGGCAGCCCTGCTTCGCAACCACGCGCCACGGTCGGCATAATACTCTTCGACCTTGCGGGTCATTTCGACATCATCATTCCATTCGCGGAGTCGCTTGGCCATCACCTCCCTCGCCTTTGAGATTCTGGCCTCTTCTTCCTGGTCACGCTTCTTCTCTCGTTCCAAGGCGGCCGCACGGCTCCGCTCACGGTTTAGCCATCGCCGTTCTTGGTCGAGGAATCGTTTCTCGTCTTCGGCAGCCTTCTTCTGCTGACGTCGACGCTCTACTTCCGAATCACTGGCATCGGTATCGTCCTCTTCTTCAAAAATCGGGACACCGCTGCTATTCACAAACGAGACACCTTTCTGATACTCTTTGGGAATTTGCACACCAGAGCTCTTTGGCCCGGATGGAGCATTGCGAGGACCAACGGGCACCCCATTCGCACCGGCAGCAGGCCCACTGGGCGCGGTAGAAGGCGGAGAGGCCAGTCGATTGGGCCGCCCACCCGCACTTCTTTCTCTCTCCATCGACTCAATTTCCTCCTCTCTTCGTAGCCGCTCAAGATCGCGACGGTTGCTTCTCTCTCGGAAGGCTGCAATCTCCTTGGCAACACTCTCACGCATTTCTGGGGGAATGTCGGACAGTTCGTCTTCTGCAGAAATGGCAATCGTCACAACCTCCTCCGCCTTTCCATCTTTGTCGGTATCCTGCATAGATACATCTCCCTCACGATCTACAGTGGAGGCATCCTCTGTTTGGGTGGGGACAGTAGGGTTGAAGAGGTCCGACAAGACCTTGGTCAAGTTCTGTCGAGCGGCCTCTACCCGCGCTCGGAATTCATTCTCATTCACACCTTTGGTCTCACGATATGAATCAATATATTTGAGTGAACTCTCGTCCACAACTACCTGTAGCCGTGTCAGTAGGAGTAACGCTCGACGACTAGATACCCCAACTCACCAGTAACTTGTTCTTCTCGACCTCGCCCTCAATTTTGTTATCATCCCCACGTGGCATCTGCCGTTTAACTGGGACCTCGATATCCTTGAGTACCTCCACGGCGACGCTCAGACTGTCCGGGTCTTCGTATTCGGCAAAGCCAAACTTGCAGGGCTTCTCATCGGCATCGGTGGCACGGATCCAACGTCGCAATGACCCAGCAGAGCGGAGAATTCGTTCCACGCCCTCATCACCTCCAGTTCCCTCGGTAATTCCACCTACAAAGATGGTTCGCAAGATCTCGTCCTTTGTGGGCGGCGTCAACTGCAAAATCGAGTCGCGCGTGCTATGTCGTTGTGTTTCCGTGGTTCCAGCACCAATACCTGCCCGCCGGCCGCTAGTATCACCTTTTTGTGCCTCTTGGCTCGCAGATTTCGAAGGACCAGTCGTGCCGAGACGAATGACTGGGGCAGAGAAGTTGATATTGGGCATGTTGGGAGGTGGCTGGAAGTTTGGTGGAAAACCGCCCGGTCGTCCAGGTTGCTGCATATTCGTTGGCTGCATTCCGGGGGGAGGACTGGTTCCCGGAGGTGGTGCCATCCCCGGAGGCGGCGCTAATCGAGAGGTCAGCTTTCGACGGTGCCAATGAATAGGGGAAAGGACATCACTTACGCATGCCCGGAGGCACGCCGGGATAGCCGTACTCTAAGAGCCAGTCAGTATATGTTATGTAGCCTGCTAAAAAGGCATACTCACGTTGATATGGATTGTACATGGTTGCAACTGTGATCTCCGAGGCGATTGCTGGGAAGAACTCGAGCCCGGTTGTCGATCCTGTGCAAGGTATTTCGGCTTGGAAATTCCGATGTCAAAGTTTGGAAGCGATGATTCGCTTCAAACCAGCGAGTTACGTCCTGTCGGCGACCACGCGCTGGGATTTCCAGAATTTCCGTCGCGTTCCTTGATGAAGGTAGAAACTGAATTTGGGGATGTCTCCGGGTTAACCTTATTCCGGGAGCTTCCCTGCATGTCTTGGCGGGACCTGAGGTTCCATGATAGAATAGCCCTAACCCTAACTTCTCGATGAATTGGGAAGTGCTTGCGATTCCAGATTGAATTACGTCAGCAGCCATGGCGTGCCCCACGTCGGCGCCTGCCCCGGCGGCGGCGCGTTACTATTACAAAGCTTGCCCCGCGACGTCCGGAGTATTTCTAATACTCCCGCGGAAGACAGTCCTCCGCTGAAAACAGAAAGAAAAACTGAAGTCCGGATCTGCAGAGTTTTTGTACGTGTTACCCCTCAACCTCTTGCGAGTGCATTGGTTACGCTTCATTCATTGAACGGCACTGACGTCATATCATTTGAACAGTCATTCCAGCTTTATCCATCACAACAATGCCTGGTTTCGGCCAAGCCAGCGAGTTGAGCGCCTGGAAGGCGCTGAAAGAGCACTATGACACCGTCGGCCGCAGCATTGTGCTGAAGGATGTCTTTGCCAAGGACCCCCAGCGATTTGACAAGTTCAGTCGCACCTTCACCAACCCCGTCGATGGCAAGGATATCCTCTTCGACTTCTCCAAAAACCTCATCACCGAGGAGACACTGTCTCTCCTGATCAACCTTGCCAAGGAGGCCAAGGTTGAAGAGCTTCGGGATGCCATGTTCAAGGGTGAGCACATCAACTTCACGGAGAACCGGGCGGTCTACCACGCCGCGCTGCGCAATGTTAGCAACGAGCCGATGCAAGTCGACGGGAAGAGTGTTGTTGAGGGTGTCAACACGGTGCTGGAGCACATGAAGGAATTCTCCGAGCAAGTGCGGAGCGGCGAATGGAAGGGCTACACTGGCAAGCGAATTCAGACCATCATCAACATTGGCATTGGTGGTTCTGATCTGTAAGCGATCCACTCCACATTCTCGGGGAAACTTTTGACTGACCCTGGGCAGTGGTCCGGTTATGGTCACCGAGGCTCTGAAGCCCTACGGAGACCGCAATCTGAAACTCCACTTTGTGTCCAACATCGATGGCAGCCACATCGCGGAGGCTTTGAGGGAGTCGGACCCGGAAACCACCCTTTTCTTGGTGGCTTCCAAGACGTTCACTACCGCTGAGACCACAACGAATGCCAACACCGCTAAGAAGTGGTTCTTGGAGAAGGCGAAGGATGAGGCCCATATCGCCAAGCACTTCGTTGCCTTGTCGACCAACGAGGCCGAAGTGACCAAGTTCGGCATTGATAAGAAGAATATGTTTGAGTTTGAGTCGTGGGTCGGAGGTCGTTACTCGGTGTGGAGTGCTATTGGTTTGTCCGTTGCTCTCTACATTGGATTCGACAACTTCAAGCAGTTCCTTGCTGGTGCCCATGCCATGGACAAGCACTTCCGCGAAGCTCCTCTCGACCAAAATATCCCGGTGATTGCTGGTCTACTCAGCGTCTGGTACAGTAACTTCTTCGGCGCGCAGACTCATCTGGTCGCTCCCTTCGATCAGTACCTGCACCGCTTCCCTGCCTACCTCCAGCAGCTCTCGATGGAGAGTAACGGCAAGGCTATCACCCGGTCTGGCGAGCATGTGAACTACACCACTGGCGCGATTCTTTTCGGAGAGCCAGCCACGAACGCGCAGCACAGCTTCTTCCAGCTACTGCACCAGGGCACCAAGCTCATTCCGGCCGACTTCATTTTGGCGATCGAGTCTCACAACCCCGTTGAAGACGGCAAGCATCAGCGTATGCTTGCGTCCAACTTCTTTGCGCAGTCTGAGGCCTTGATGATCGGAAAGACCCCTGCGCAGGTTAAGGCCGAGAGCGCACCTGACGAGTTGGTGCCCCACAAGACCTTCCTGGGTAACCGACCGACAACCTCGATCCTGGCCCAGAAGATCACACCGGCCACCCTGGGTGCGCTGATTGCATTCTACGAGCACGTGACATTCACCGAGGGAGCTGTCTGGAACATCAACTCCTTCGACCAGTGGGGTGTCGAGCTGGGCAAGGTTTTGGCGAAGACCATCCAGAAGGAGCTCGAGACTCCTGGCGCTGGAGGCGACCACGACGCTTCCACTGCGGGCCTGATCAAGACGTTCAAGGCCAAGGCCAATCTTGCGTAATCCGACGATTATGAGCTGTTTACGATAATGTTAGTAGTGTTAAGAGACTTGAAGGTTGAATAAGAAATCAGGAATGATTTATACGATGCTGCAAATTGATTGAGGTCGGAACCCTCGATCGAGTCCGCAATACTCGGATGGCACGGGCTAACGTAGCTGTCGTAACCGGGTGCACATGCAGAGCTCTACACCATGCTTGTTAACTCGGGGGTGTGCCTGCTGCTACGGAAAGGGCCCAGGCTGGCTACAGCCTCAGGCTGCTATCTTCATTAGTTGCCAATTACTACACATACAGCAGCAAGACATGGACTTCCGATAAAGTAAAGCACTGAAGAAAGCATAGTAACGTAGCGTCTACTAGCCCATTCTCAGTGCTATCATCATTAGCGAGGGCCGGGGGGGGGGGGGGGGGGGGGGTCGTTAGTAGTATTTTCTGAATGTTGGTTTGGTCTATGGTCGATTCGGAATGTCGGAGGTGGTGTGCCGTCTGCCAGCCATCCAAAGGTTTACTGCCACTAGTAACACTTTCGAGCTCCAACGTTCAACGAGAGTCTACAGAGTGATGCGGCCATTCCTAATTCCCACCATCGTTCGGAATGGACGAATTGAAATCTTTTCGGGGCCCGACTTAGGGCTGCCTGATCACGTGACATAGATATGTGCGTTGACCAACATCCAGATTTCGTTAGATAGCAGTACTCTACGGTACCTACTAATAACAGGTAGGTAGGTTTGCTGAATCGGCGGTTGAATGTAGATTCCTTATTATGAGTACAAGGACAGTTGAGATACAAGGAACGCCGTAAAGGAGAGCATAAAGACTCAATTGGACTATACTACTGTTGAACTAAGGGACTGCGTGGTACTAGTACCCAGTACGTAGTACTAGTAGGTACTTCCTAGTTCCCGCCTCGTGCATTGACATCCGCACCACTCTTCAACAACAGTCTCACTATTTCATCATGTCCCTGACATTCAGCAGCCCGAAGAGCATTGCCATACGCACCACCTTGAGCGTTGACATCAGCGCCTCTATCCACCAACAGCCGCACAAGCTCCTTGTTTCCTGTATAAGAAGCAGCCTGGAGGGCACTGCCAAAATGGCCGCCATGTGCGTTGATATCGGCGCCTCTTTCCAACAACAGTTCTACCAGTTCCCTCTGTTCTTTATAGGAAGCAGCCTGAAGAGCATTGCCATAGTCTCCGCCCTGTGCATTGACATCAGCACCCCTTTCCAGCAGAAGCTCCACAAGTTCTCGGAGCCCGTCAATACAAGCATCCTGAAGAGCGCTGCCAAACTCCCTGCTGTGTGCGTTGACATCCGCACCTCTCTCCAATAACAGCTCCACGAGTTCCTTGTCTCCAATATAACACGCAGCCTGGAGAGCGCTGCCAAACATGCCACCTTGTGCGTTGACATCCGCGCCTCTCTCCAACAGCAACATCACCAATTCAACGTTACCTGTAGGAGAAGCGGCCTGGAGAGCACTGCCATAATCTCCGCCTTGTAAATTGACATCGGCACCTCTGTCCAGCAACAGTTCCACCAGTTCCTTGTGACCTTGAGAAGCTGCGGCTTGAAGAGCATTGCCATAGATTCCGCCTTGTGCGTTGACATCAGCGCCTCTCTCCAGCAGCAGTTCCGCCAGTTCCTTGTGATCCCAATAAGAAGCAGCTTGGAGGGCATTGTAATACTTGCCGCCTTGTGCATTGACATTGGCGCCTCTCTCCAACAGTAGCTCGACAACTTCAATGGAACCATCAACGGAAGCAGCCTGAAGTGCACTTCCATACTTGCCACCTCGTTTGTCAACATCAGCGCCTCTGTCCAGCAACAGTTCTACTAGTTCCTTGTCACCTCCACAAGAAGCAGCCTGGAGAGCATTGCCAATACTGCCACCTTGAGCGTTGACGTTGGCACCTCTCTCCAACAATAGTCGAGCAATCTGCCTGTGGCCTTGATAAGAAGCAGCTTGGAGAGCACTGGCATACATGGGAGTCATCTCGTCTCCTGGAGCATTGACATCTGCACCTCTCTCCAGGAGTAGTCGCACAACCTCCTCGTGGCCTTGTTCAGAAGCGGCGAGGAGAGCGTGACCTAATACGCCGAACATGGAACTTCGCCATAGATTCCGCCTTGTGCGTTGACATCAGCGCCTCTCTCCAGCAGCAGTTCCGCCAGTTCCTTGTGATCCCAATAAGAAGCAGCTTGGAGGGCATTGTAATACTTGCCGCCTTGTGCATTGACATTGGCGCCTCTCTCCAACAGTAGCTCGACAACTTCAATGGAACCATCAACGGAAGCAGCCTGAAGTGCACTTCCATACTTGCCACCTCGTTTGTCAACATCAGCGCCTCTGTCCAGCAACAGTTCTACTAGTTCCTTGTCACCTCCACAAGAAGCAGCCTGGAGAGCATTGCCATACTCGCCACCTTGAGCGTTGACGTTGGCACCTCTCTCCAACAATAGTCGAGCAATCTGCCTGTGGCCTTGATAAGAAGCAGCTTGGAGAGCACTGGCATACATGGGAGTCATCTCGTCTCCTGGAGCATTGACATCTGCACCTCTCTCCAGGAGTAGTCGCACAACCTCCTCGTGGCCTTGTTCAGAAGCGGCGAGGAGAGCGTGACCTAATAAGTCACCTTCCGCATTGACATCAGCGCCTCCATCACAGAGAGTTTGCACCACTTGCTCATGGCCCTGAAAAGAAGCGAGCTGCAGAGCGTTGCCATAACAGCCGCCACGCGCATTGACATCAGCGCCCCGCTTCAACAGCAATTGCACCAACTTCCTGTGTCCCCCAAAAGCAGCAGCCTGGAGAGCACTGCCAAACATGCCGCCTTGTGCGTTGACATCCACTCCTTTATTCAACAGTAGTTTTGCGATGTGATGAAGACCGGTCATGGCTGCGTAGTACAGTGGACCAGCGAACTCATATGCAAATGGCGAATAGCCATTGTATTCCTCAGGATCAACCAGCTTGCCCCAAACTGTGTACGCCTGTTCTTGCCTGAGGAAAAAATTCAAGGCGCCTTTCTGCACATTCTTTTGAGTCTCCGCTACCTTGATGTGATCCAGCAAGTACCGCGAGGAGTACGAAGCCAGTGGACATTGTTCCAAGATTTCACGGGCTGGTTTCTGTCCATCCAAACAAGACAAATACTTCAGGCAAATCAATGCCAACTTTCCATGTGATCTTGTCAGGTCAAACCGACCCTGCCATTTCCCCTTTCTTTCCCGATGCATGAGAAACTCCCTCGCCGTTTGATGAATGAAAAACAGCCTTGAATCGTAGATGCTGATGAATAGTCCACACAAATACTTCACTATCGACTCGAACTTTGTTCGCGGCCACATCTTCGATTCCAACGCGGAATGGGAGTCAAATCGTCCGTTCTCCAAAGCCAATGTCCATGCAACGTTTGCTTCATCAAGTGTCAAAGGGCGTGCTGCCGCCAGAACAATTTCAAGGAGAGCCTCAGTAGGGTGTTCGTCATTGCTTCTGTTCAGAATTTTCTCGTATGCTTCCGACACTTGGGAAGGAAGATTCGAAAGCAGCGCTTCCATATGCGGCCGCATGCTGAACGTCTCTGGACACTGATTGATAATCCCAAACGTCAGGTGGAGCCACAAATAGGTGCGGTGTTCCATTCTCTTCAGCTGTTCAACAATTTCTCGGCGATCGTCTTCCTCAAGATGATGCGCAATCTTATCCATCTTGGCGTCTATAACAAGATTGATCTCCTCGCTGATTTGGACAGCCTTCTCATCGCCATCAAAACGAACATACGCGACAGCGTCCGAAAATATTCTGAATGAGTCCTCCATGTCATTGTACGGACGACTTGTGATCAGGAACTTGAGCTTCGGCCGTGAATCAGAGGGCCGCAGTGGCTTGCAGTATAACTCCTCCATCTTCTTGATGAGTTGCTGCCTGCCCTCTCGATGACATTCATCAAGGGCATCGAGGACGCAAATAATTTCGCCAATGTTTGGGGAGTCGGTGCAACTCATAAAAATGCGCCAGAGCTCGGCAAAGTTTTGTGTTAAACCCTTGCCAAAGCCTTTACGTCTTGAGACCGCAAGTTCGATCGAATTTTGCGGAAAAGATTGCATAAAAAGTTGGTGAAGTATTGCACACAAAGCATTGGCCGCGTACATGCGGTTCTCTTCTCCATCTTTGAAAAAGAAATAGCAAACAGTCGGCGTTGCAGCTTTTGTGCACAAATGTCGTTCGTCGATTAATGCCCGGGATAGAACTGACTTCCCGCAACCAGGACCAGCAGACACCCAGAGGAGGCCGAAGTCACTGTCTCTCCATTTGCGGAATCTTTCGTCCTTCAAGAACCATTCGCATGTCCCTTGCACTCTTTGTGGGTTGTAGTCTTTGCATTTTTCGTAGTCGGACGCGAGATCTAGCAGGAGATCTTGCACCTGCTGGCTGTTATAGATCTTCTGGATCTCTTTCCTAGTTGCCTCCGGAATCGCCTGCATTGCATCATGGATATCCTGTAACTTCTCCTTATGGCGCAACTGGAGCTCCCAAGTCTCGTCTTCCTTGAGAAAGTTGAAGGCGGCGCGGTACTGTTCACTCTTTCTGTGGATTTCCGCGGATTTTCCATCCCAGTCATACCAGCCAGCCATCTTCTCCCATGCACGCGCGAGTTGGTGTCTGGATAGATGACATATAACTCGAGCTTGGTACTCTATTATATCCGAATAGAGCTTTGTTATCGGCTCTATGAGGTCTTGGTACTGTCGTTGACGTGACGGCACAAGACACTTCTTCTCAACAATTCCCCAGTAATGTTGGACATCGCAAACCAAGTTGAATCCTTTCAACATGGAATCGTGTTTTGACGTGGCATTTGGGAGTAACTTTCAAAGTCAGCATCTAGCATGAACTACCCCGTAACCTGACTGAGGACTGTCCTACCGGGAGAAGCAGAGTAACGCCAGTCCATGCCACAGTTGCAAACGGTTGAGTGGCAACAGCAGCCTTGATCACTGGATTTGACGAGAGGATAAAGTTGAACAGCCTCTCTGCTTGTGGCCGTATCTTCACATCTAATCCCAATATCTTGACCTGCCATTGCTTCTTCTCTCGATCGTCCTCGAGCCGACTAACAATCGACTCGATTGATTCAGACGTTGAAATGTGCTTCATGTAATCCTCCATCAACTCGGGCTCTCGGGCCTGCAGCAGTTTACAGGCCTGGGCCCAAAGGTCGGGACATCCGTTGGGTTGAAAGGAGGCACTCTCCGAAATTCTTGGGGAAGTAATGGGGCCAGGTAAGGGTGAAGTGGTGTCTACTGTTGTTGAGGACGAGACATCCTGCCCATGAGGAACCGAACAGGTGAGTATTGGTGTAGAAGTTCGAAGTAAACTAGAAACTGAAGGTAATTGAGTCGCAAGAGCAGCTCTTTCGCCCTCGGATATGGCAGTTTTCCTCTTCCTGCGTGACTTCGATTTCAGTGAAGGACGCATATTTCCAAAAATCGGTTGTATCTGCAGCTGATTGAAGAAGTCGGATCTCACAAAGGCTTGCTGAACTCAATGTGCAGGTTTAGTAGTTATTATATCATGGAAGCAGCACTCCACTGCATTTATTGTTACTCAAACTTATGAGACTGTGTAGCTCCGAATCTGGCCCAGGTTCAGATTCCGTGCTACATACGAGCCTGATTAGCCACTAGAAAGCTGGCATATCATCGAGCTCGACAGCCAGTAGGAAGCACAGGAGGTTGGGAAGAGGATTCTATCATACCGCTGGAATATATTCTGTTCGTCATTTTCAATAAACGCACTTTATGCAGTATTACCCTGTCCACAGGATCACAATCCGGCGCACCAGATGCATACTCGATAGCCGTCGGCGAGTCCGACGCTGCCTAGGTACTGTTTCTAAAGGGTCCATTCTCAGGCGACCGGAATGGACGGCTCGTTCCAAGGGTGGACTCTCGCAGTTATGCACGACTCTGCAAGGTAGCAAAACTCAGGATAGCACTGTAAATCAGAAATGGCTGCAGGACTGATAGCGAAGTGTGTAGTATGTAGTAGTACTTTGAGGACAAGGGAGTGTCGAATTTCTGGATGGCCGAGCTGACAAAGTACCTAGTTACATGTCAGGGTTCAAATGCGATAACTTGTAACTCCATAAGAAATGCTTAATAATCAAGTAACTGGGTATTAGAGGTTATTTGATAACTAACTAGAACAAAAGGACCTTACATAATCAAATACCTTCGCAAACACGTGCTACGAGAATGTCGCACTGCAATGTTTGCAGATGTTTACAGTCTAATGCCATGATCGTTCTGACTTCTCGCTCAATGTCTGTTTATTCGGCCTTATTGTTGGGTGCGGCTCTGTTCTTGCAGGGTCAAGCATCCTCCGACGGATATGTTCCCGGCCAAGCAGTGCCAGTCAGTTGCTTGAATCGAACAATGTGAGAGACATTTCGATCTCCCTGAGTCCCAAGAATGCGACAATGAATAAATCATGACTGTCACGACAAGAGAGAACGCAAGACTCGCTGACTTGATGGCGACAGAGAATCTGGTGAACATGTATGAACTGGACTCGCTGGAATGAACTTCGGCGCCTTCTGATTTCTGTTTCTCCAATTCGTTCTATGTCATGACAGATTCCGGATGATCAAGGCCGCCTTCAATACGTTCCTTTCGCGACCTGTAACGAGACGAAAGCACCTCTAGCGCTCCGATATGGCGTGTCGGAAATCATCACATGTACTATTGAATCCCTGTCAGATACCCAGTATCATTTGTTGGAGTATTATGTCCACTCGGATGCGCCCCTGACCTGTCGCGTGCCGACGAGACCGTTCGTGCCGAGTATTGAGGAGAGCGAGTTACAGAACGCAGTCAGCGATGATGATGACAACACCGTTCCGATAAATGGTGACGATGGTACTTACGGAGACAGCGAAGGCACGTCATATACGCCGCTCATGTTCGCATTGCAGGGCACGCTTCAGCAAAGTCACCTGCATGTGTGGTCGGATATCAACGTTCTCCTGCACCAGATTAGTGCCGTGGAGTGTCCGACGGAGCAACAGACCAAGAAGGTGCTGAAGACGCCGGGATATGTTGTAGCGGGGACCGCATACTCTTTGCCGGAGCTCCACACCCGATCAGAGCCAGAGAGTGAGCGCGAAACAGTTCTCGATGACGAGTCTATCATCGAGAATGCGCGTAATCCCTGGACAGCTGGTCACGGGACTAAGGTCGTCCGTGGAGAGCCGCTCACTTTCCGCTTCCGAGTGCGCTGGGTTTCTGGCGCAGATAGCCTGGGGTGGTTAGACAACAAGGACGAGCGAGCTGAACAGGCATTGCGCAAATGGCTGACGAAGGTGGTTCTGTTCTTCTCGGTTGCGGGAGTCGGAGCGTTGCTGGCGACATACTATGAGCGCGCGATTCGCCAAAAGAGAGGCGCCAGAGGCTGGCACGGAGATGGCATTCTCGGTCGGCCGTTTGGTGGCTTGAGGAGGAGGACCGGGAGTATGAGTGGTATAACATACGGTAACAGCGGAAGGGCAAATGGATACGGTGGATTCGTCCGGACAGGGACGGGGACGACCAGCCCAGGTTACGGGTATGGCTACGGAGGCTACGGCAAGAAGGAGTGAAGTGAAGGCATGACCGTGTAGAACCTGTAGAATATTTCATTTAAAACGTACTGTACAATCTAATCCATGCGCATGGAATCAACCCATTTGCAGTGATGTACACATTGAACCAGTCACAGACGAAGATCGAGGCGGCAATCAACCGCGACCAGAAGCCCAAGGTTGGGTAGCAGAAATCCTCATCCTACCACCCTTGCGCCCTCATCCGCTGAATCTTGCGCACCGTATGATTGAACGACATCTTGAACAACTTCCTCCAGCGCTCCCTCCGAATATCCTTGCGGACCTGGCCACGCCGAACATGGAACTTCTGCTGCGCTGCCTGTCTCCGCACGCCATTGGCGCTCAATTGCATCTGCAGAATTCGCAGGGCACCAGCAACGTCAACGCCTCGGCTGGGATCCACGGTGACCTGGCGACCAAGCTTCGTGCCAAGCTTGAGATCGATGCGGCGAACTTGCGGCGCGCGGTAGTGCGTGTCCGTTTCAATGGACGAGGACATGGCGCGGGACATGGATGCCGCGTCTTTCGTTGCGTCCGTCGATGTCGATGCCGATGATGAAGATGGCGAGGGGAAAGAGAGCGAGTTGGCGTTAGCGTTCCGAAGAGCCTGGTTGGTCCGGGACACAGCTTTATTGCCGAGATCAAGCTTGTCAAGAATATTTTGCACTTCGTCGAGCTTGTTGTCGGGCTTTTTATCAGTCTGGGGTTGTTCCGGTGATGGTGGTTGAGCATTGTCGGTCGACGACGACGGTGATGTGGAATATGGGCGTAGGCGAAGAGTCTGATGTTGTATCCGTCGCGTAACGAGACTGGATGTGCGTGCTGCCCGCAAGCTGCGGGCGAGGACTGTGCCGGCTGCCATCGTATTGAAAATGTTTGACTCAACAGCTTTGACAGTCGTACTTTGAACAAAACGGTCTTTGCAGAGCGCAGAGAGATACAAATTACACACCGCGGATATGGTCACGTGATTATCAGGCTATCTTCATAAAATCTCTTTCACAGTGCGATTTTTCCAGCTCTTTGTTTTATGTATCTCTTGAGTTTGTCGAAATCCTTTTTTCAAGCCATTTTGTGCGTGGGTATTCTCGAGTAAAACGGTATCCGGACCGACGAGTCTATTGCGTCGTGAAAGAGAGCAAAGTTGGTTACAAATGTCCGGCTTGACCGTTGCAAGTCTTCCCCGCATGACGCGCGACGTGCTCTCGTCGCTGCTCCTTTCTGCTAGTAAGCCCGACACGGTGGCCGTGATTGATGTGCGGGATCACGGTATGCTTCCCCTATCAAACCTCAAAAAAAAAAAAAAAAAAAAAAGGAAAAAGTCATGCAAAGCTAATCTTACGTCTCTTCTTTTCAGACCATGTCGGCGGCCACATTCATTCATCCACCTGGATCCCCAGTTCCTCGCTCGACTACAAACTTCCCGAACTCGTCCGTACGCTGCGAGACAAGGAGAAGGTGGTCTTTCATTGCGCCTTGAGCCAGCAGCGTGGCCCTTCGGCAGCGCTGCGGTATGCACGCGAGCGAGAGCGTATCTTGGGGGTCGACGAGAGTAAAAAGCAGGAGGTTTACGTCCTCGAGGGTGGCTTCGTTTCCTGGCAGGAGAAGTACGGCAATGATGAGAGATTGACCAAGGAATACGTCGAGGACTTGTGGCGGGAGTACTGAATCCTGAGTCTGGCGTGGTGTTCTGTACATTCAGGGACGGGTTGGGGGTTTCTTTTTATCTCGTTCGGTCATGACTGATGAATGATGTGATACCCGACTGAACAATCATAGATTTGCCATGATTGTAACGCGGTTTAAAGATAATACAGCTGTCCAGTTCCTCGTGAGGCAAAATGCTTGAGAGGGTATATTGTACAGTGCGTCGTGAGAAAAAGTTCAAGCTCTGACGCAGACATCCCATCAGCACGGCTGTCTGCTATATGGTGCCTCCAAAGCCAACCGGTCTTCTCCTCCCCCCATTCTCCGGCACAATCGCCAGGGCCTTATACACCTTCCCCATACCGTTTGGTCCTCGATCAACTAATCTCTTCCACCCGCTATGAATCCGCCTCCTGGTCTCTTCATCGCTTGCGTGTTTCTCCAACTGCGCCGCGCGCTCAGCGATGCCCATCATGCGCAGGAAATCCGCCTGGTCAACGGGGCCATGCACCTCGACGCCCTCGCTTGCATCGAGTGCGGCCTCCGCAAGCGCCGTGAAGTCCACGTCCGCGCTGACGTCGACCTGGCCAGGGTACGCAAAGGGTGAGACTTTTCTGTGCTGCCAAATCCCACGCAGTGAGTTGACCGGAACCGTGGATGTGGTTCCATAATCGATGATCAGAGCCGCACCGGAAGGCTGCGGCTTCGGGTTGTGTTGGGGTTGTTTGCCAGCCGCCTTGGGTACTTCCCCGGGTCGACGCGCCGGCGGCTTCTGCGTCGGTGTAAAACCGCCAATGCGGCGGGCAAAGTCGGCAGCGTAGATACGGCTTTCGGGGCTGACTTCGATGATTGAACCTGGTATCGACTTGAGCGCTTTATAGCGCTCTGAGATTTCTGGGAGTACGACGGACGACGGAGTGGCGATCTTAGCTCGGGACAGTTGGAACTCCGGCTCGTCATTAGAGACTCGCGACTTAGGATTCAGGTTGACTAGGAGTTCTCTCCATTGAGGCTGTGACGATGATTGCAGTTTTGCATCTTGCTTTATCGTTGTTGGGCCCGTGGGCGTGATGATTTGTGACGAGGATTGCTGCGCATCCGGAGCGGGGGCAACGGATTCGAAGGCATGAATAGGAAGAGCGTCGAAAAACTCATGGGCGAAGATGAACGGCATTTTATCATCTAATACGTTCGTTGGATCTTCTGCAAACAACCAGCCAGACTGAGGATACCTACTGTAAGGCAGCAATCGCATATCTTCTACCCAAACAATCGGAGTTCCGATGTGCTTGCTGACAGCCTTATAACCAATGTCAAATTCTTCAAGAGTCGCATCGCTTCCGCATAGGCGCTCCTTTTGAAGATTTCGTAGCGTCGCACTCGTTTCAACCAGGTATATTGTCTCGATGTTCTGTGCAAACTCCTTGAACCGGCGGATTGTCTACTTTTGTGTCAGCTTCCCATAAACCCGGAACCCTGCCGCATTCACGCACCCGTAGAATATCGTCCATCAATGTCCCCTTGCCCGGTCCAACCTCGATCAATTCCACCCCCGAGGGTCGCCGTCCTTGTGCAATCCACTCGGCCACCGTCCAGATTCCTATCAATTCGCCAAATACCTGCGTAATCTCCGGCGATGTCACGAAATCCCCCTTTCTGCCAAACACCTCTGTCCCGCTGGAGCTGCTGGCGGTGGTGTAGTAACCGGCTTCGGGATTTGTCAGGACCTGGCGCATATACGAGGCGATGGAGATGGGGCCTGTTGTCTATCCCACAATAAGTATTGATTTAAACTCACTATCAAAAAGAAAGCTCACACCTTGATCGCCTCAGCGATTGTCTTTGCTAACGGGGTCGACCATTCTTGCTTTTCAAAGTTGGAAAGGCATCGTTGGTAACCATGAGCGCAATGCGGTCTTGGACGTGCGATTCGTCTCAGAAGCTGTGTTGCTATATGCCTGGAGCTATTATTCATCATGCTCGGCCGTTTGAAGCTGGTCCGAAGGCAAGATCGAGCTCAATGATGCTTGTTCTCAACTCGAAGCTCGATACTTTCCGCAAAACCTCCGCAGCCTCCGCATCACGTGATTCGAGAGGGCTCATTCTGGAGCTTCAAGGAGCTTCGAAGCTGGTTGAACGCCCAGACGTACAGACAGATTTAGGACGTGGAATCCCGCGTTGGCGGCTCGTGCCAGGATTATCTGATCGTCTACAGGAGTAGAACAACAAGCTCAAGCCAGCGATGTCATCAATGCGAAGTTGTCGGAACCTACCAGGCCGTCACTTCGCAGCACTCCTCCCTCTACGCTGACTACTGCCATGGAGCGGCGGCGCGTCGGCCATGAGCTCGTCACTGTACAAACCATTTCCTTCCTGCCCGAGGCGTGGTCCCCGTCCCCGACTTTGCCGTCTTCCAATTTCACCACCAGATTGATCGAACCCGAATGTACCATCTTGGATCCACGGTTCTGCGCGACGACTCGCACAGCGCTGGTAATCTGCCTGTTCCCTTGATGCATCGTATGCGTTGCCATCTGCTATTGTCGGCGCAGGCTTCGACTTGAGGTGTACGGAGAGAATTCGACCGTCGGCCTGGGCTTATCAGCACTATCGCTTATCACAAGGCTTGCTGAGTTGGAAGAAAATCCACCTTTCGGTTATGGAAATGCGCAATCACATTCTCTGCGACCTCCCGGTTCGGACAGACAACCTCTGCAATGACAATGGGGTGCTGCGAAGTGATGCGACATCCGAGAATCTCGCCACCTACGACCGATTCAAATGCAGATTTGATATCTGCCGCGGTTGTACCAGGCGCGAAATTCCTCCCTTCCACAACGCAGGGACTCTGCCCTGCTCCCTTGATTGCTATCTCGTCGCCGCGTTTGTTGACTCGTGCGTTATCGGAATCAAGAGACGCCAACATGCGATCTTCACGTGAAGGACGGTTCGCGAGTCGCGATGAGCTGCTCGAACGATGGTTCGACTGCGAACTGGGTTTATTTATTCTCGAAGGAATTGATGATGAGCGTTGAGTCTTCTGAGGTAATCAGCGAAAACAGCACCCTCCTTCGCTCTTTTCAGCACAGCTATCTTACCTTGGGGAGACCAATCCTGCGCCCAAGGGCTGTATTTGCAGCCGCGTCTCGTTGATCCGAAATTCTCGAGCCAAGCTCAGTCGCATTGCGCTTCTTACCCAGAATCTTATTTGCGAGCGCTTCATTTTGTCGTTTGCGACGATCTTGAATAGTTTGCGCGTTAGCCCTGAATGTCGGAGCGGATAGCAAGGGTAGAATGCGAACTAACCAGCTTCGATAATTTCGTCGAATGACGGAATGGATTTCTTGTCAGTTGTCATGGTTCCGAAATGAAGCTCTGTGAATTCATCCGCAACAATCAAGGACAGGAGATGAACAGATGGCTGACTTTCAGCAGTCTGGAGTGGAAAAGGAGAGCTTGTAGAATCCGCCGACTTTATCAGATCGTTTCCCATCCAGAGCAGCGGAAAGCTGAGTTTCCTATTTCGAGGTTATCGTAATGGTACATGCTACTTTCAGAAGGAACGCTAGCCTGAATAGGAATCAGTTCCAGAAATAGTAATTACCTTACTTGTGAACTTGAAAGGTTGATTGATGTATGCACCATGAAGAGATGTTCCCCAGACATTCATTTCAAAACAGTCGTAATTCAGAGGCATGTTATTGCGCCGCTTTTGTTTCATATCCATCAGGGTGATCGATGGAATGAGACATTACTAATGGACAAAGACCCCTCTTCCCTTATCCGTATCAGTGAGTAAGGAGTAGGTAGACAAGGCAAATTGACCTGTTCTAATGTACATGTAATCAAGCAAGCCGACTCATGCCTCACCTGCCTCCGACGCACCGGTAAATACCCGCCCGAGATCCAGTCGAGGCGCTTCGCCTCCATGCCTCGGCGCGTCTGGCGTCCGCCGGCGTCGGTGCCTTTCCCCGCCTGCCTTGGAGGGAAACGTCGGAAACATTTCCTTCGGTTTCGGCCGTGGGTTTTCTTTGAAGTATGGATGGCGCAGGCATTCTGCCGCCGTAGGACGCGCTGCTGGGTTAAGGGCTAGCAGCGACGACAGCAGAGAAAGACCCGCGTTGGTGAGGTATGGGAATTTGGAGTGCGGTAGCAAGGGCGGGTTTGTCGTCCGGGGCGATGAGGATTCCGGTGGAAGCTTGAGTGATTTCGCATTGGGAAGCGATCGGAAATTAGGCCATGTATGTTGATTCGGCGGACCGGTTATGGCGAAGATCTTATGCCGTCAGTTGGGAATTCTCGCTTCAAAACTGAGAATGTAGGTACCTTGGACAATTGGTCGACCTCGTCTTTCCCTTGAAACAAAGGCTCACGGGTCAGGAGCTCGGCAAAGATGCACCCAACGCTCCACATATCGATCTCGGGCCCGTATTTCTCAGCCCCGAGCAGCAGCTCGGGCGACCGATACCAGAGTGTGACAACCAATTGAGTCAGGTCCGGTGGCGGGTCTCCATAAAATCGGGCCATCCCAAAATCAGCGATCTTGATCTCGCCGCGATTGTTCAGAAGCAGATTAACGGTCTTGAGGTCACGGTGTAGAATCCAATGCGAATGCAGGTACTCGATCCCGGAGAGAATTTGGAGTAGTAGCGACTTGGCTTCCGACGGTAAAAATGGCTCGGGCATATCGTCGAGAACTGTTCGGAGATCATGTTCGATGAAATCCATGACGAGATAAACACTGCAGGAGAGAGCCGACGAGATCCCCGGTGAGATGGTTAACACGTATCGTGCATCCGGAATTTCCCAGTGACAGTTTTCTCTGCGAGGATACTCACTCACTCAACTCATCTCCAATGACTATCTCCCGGAGGTTAATAATGTTCGGGTGTCGGCAGTGCTGCAACACCTGGATTTCGCGTAGGCCCGTGTCTGCAAACCCATACTCCGCGTCGCCTAGCTTGAGCTTCTTCAACGCGACAAACTCCCCTGAAACCATGTCCTTTGCTCTGGAGACGAGCCCATACGCCCCCTCTTCAATCATGTTGAGCATCTGGTAATTGTCCACGAGTCGACTAGGGGCCCATTCTGGAGCCGGGAATTCAAGCAACTTGCGCCGGCCTTCGACCGCTTCGACCGACTTGTCCGACTGCGGAGCGTCTTGCGACAGCCTTCGACGTTTCGATGGTCGTTCGGCGAGTCCATTCGCAGCATGGCTGTCCTGCTGACCAGTCGTGGCTTTGGATTGAGCTTCTTCGAGCTGCCGTTGTTTTTCCGCCTTGGCGCGTTTTCTTTCCTCCTTTTCGCGTTTGCGTCTGGCGATGGCAGCTTCTTCCTCAGGGTCCTCCTGATCCCATCTTGACCTCGCTGCCGACATGGCGGGGTGCTGATCGGGGAACAGCAATCGGCAAGCTTTTGCAGGGGTGTGTGATGGACTCTGGTCCGAAGGCTCTGGAATGACGCTATCCAGGCGGATCCACTCCAAATCAGATTGCACTTGCAAATACAAATACCGAAGGGCAGCGGAGAATGTTCTCTGGAAACTTAGCAAGTTTAGGCTTTTCAGCGTCTCTTGTTCATAATCTACAGTCCGCGATACTGGGTTGTCTACAATTGCTGCCATCATGATCGAGCCATTTCAGGTATGGGCCTGGACATTGCTTGATGCCCCGCGACATCTGACTGACATAGTGCACCAGATGACATTCGCGGTCCCTATGACCTGCGAGAGCTGCGTAGAAGACATCTCGCGATCGATCAACAAACTACCAGGTGGTCGCGTCGGTCCCCTTGCCTGGACAGGAGAGCTGACATGAGTAGGAATCCACAAGATTGAGGCAAAACTGCAGGATCAACTGGTCCTTGTCGAAGGCACTGCCGCTCCAAGCGCAATCGTCGCCGCGATTCAAGAGACTGGACGTGATGCGATTGTGCGAGGGAGCGGCGCTACGAACAGTAAGCGGGATTGGACCTTGTCCTCATCAAGCCGCCCCCTGCTGACATCGATCTTCTCCGTTTAGGCGCTGCCGTTTGCATCCTGGAAACACACTCGGAAACGGTACCCAATAAAATCCGCGGCCTTGCCCGCATGGTCCAAGTATCCAAGAATCAAACGCTCGTCGATCTCACAATAAACGGTCTCTCTCCTGGGCGGTATTGGGCAACGGTCCGCGAAACGGGAGATATCTCTGAAGGAGCGGCTTCCACGGGCAGTGTCTGGGAAGCTCTAAAGGAACGAGTCTTTGGTCGTCAGGAACCACGCGGTGTTTTTGGCACCGTCGATGTTAATGAGAAAGGCAAAGGAAATGTCTTCCTTGATCAGCCTGTTGCCGTGTGGGAGCTGATTGGGCGGAGCATGGTGGTTGCTAAGAATAAGGATGGCCCGTTCAGGAAAGAAGACCCCGATACGCTAGTCGGAGTCATTGCTCGAAGCGCTGGCGTGTGGGATAACGATAAGATGGTTTGCACCTGCTCGGGGAAGAATGTCTGGCAGGAGCGAGAAGAGCAGGTCTCGAAGGGTATGCTATAATTGCTACGATATAAAATAAACCCATCGGAGAGCCGGGTATGCTTGCGCCCTGCAGACTCTATACATAACTGTGAGTACCTTTGAGATTGTGGCATAGTCCTCCAAGGTTGATAGGCCTAGTGGTTGTCCATGTCCACATCATGAATATTGACACCGGTAATGGCTCCGTTGAGCATTGCATATGAGTAATTCGATTTGCCTCAATCTTCAAGACAGCGCCTGCTTGTCCGAATGTACTTCGGGCCGAGGAGACGATATACTATATTATTACCATGTCATCTATTCTTGCCCATTGCTTCCAATACGGCAGGTAAACAAAGTGGCTGGGACCCAGCTCTGAGCGAATCGCCTATTACTAGTTTAATAGTACTGTAAATAGATGATTAGACTAGATCCGAAAGACTGCAATGGATGATAAACGACGAACAAGGGACTCGCTACAGCTCAAATCGTATGCAGGACCGTAGTACACAAGGCTTCTGGAAGAACTGCATAGACCAGGTTCTAGGTAGCAGTACGGAGTACACGGCGCTACAACGTTGGATGTCTATCTCAATCTACACAATCGCCAATTGGGAAAATACCGCATAAGCCTGATTACTAGTATGTATTTATCATTCTAATTCTGTAAACCATCTCATCATTTGACAAAATTCAGGTTAGAACATCTTCTGAGATGGGAATCACGTGGCTCATCCAGCCCTACTTTGACGCGACTCTTGTCAATGACCCTTTCCAGACGACCACCCGGTTCCTCCGTCAATATACGACTTCTGAGCACGGATACTCGTTCTGGTAGTGTCGTTGATGCACGTCAGTTTCGTCTTAACGAGCACTTTACAGATGTTGTTGGCCAGCCAGGGAATCCCTGGCTTGCTTACAGACCAGGGACATTCCAGCAGCAGCAGATGACTCCGGATCCCCGAGCCAGTCAGCAAACACCCCCGGATCTCAGAGAGTGATCGATCGGCGACATTGACCTAGCAGTATGGATCTTCATGGGGAATCCGTTCCATCTGAACTCTGTTTTCTCGTCGATGGCACTGTTCAGCAGTTCAGGAGAATTCCAAGAGTGGAAATCCTGATTGGGCCGTCATAGGAGGCTTGGCACGACTTGGCAAATGATAACTCTAGCCACGTGACCGGCTGGGCGAAATCAGGCATTAAAAAAAGGAACAAAAACGGCGAATTGACCAATCAACGGTGGTTAAAGTTCGTCTCTGCCAATGCCTGATGAAATCATGCAGGTGGATCGATTGATCGATTGATATGTAGACCGACAGTTTATGCTTCAGAGCGCTTGGTGTCTGTTAGTTTAGCAATGCGATTGGGCTGGCGGGAAGCGATGTAAAGCGCGCGGTTCTGGCCAGACGAGGAATCTTGATTGTCCGGATTTGAGTCGCGATTCAAAACCACTCTGTCGAGCGCGAGTCATTCAGGAGAAGCATTGAAGGCCAAGTAGTCGAGTTTGGCGGAATGAGACGAGGGAAGGACTCTTTTCCGAACAAGACTTGAACTCTTGAAGTTTCGTGCTCCGGAATTAAGTACGAGTAGGTCCACGAGATTGACACTCTTACGCTGGAGCAAAATTGACACGTCGAAACCATCCGAATGACCGAATCCAACCCCAGCCTTCCAGCATCCAAGCTTTCCAAGTTGCCAGCTACCAGTTCAATTCAACTCACCCGTCCTATATAGAAGTTTTTAAAACCCTCGTATTGTCCACTCATGCATCCGAGAGATTGTTTAGCCGATCCTCGCAGTAAGGGACGTGCCCCGCACGACGGTGTCGGCGTTCTCATGCATAAGCGTGGTGATTGTCACACATCCAATCAAGCGTCTCAGGCTTCGTCTCGCCATGCACCTTCGGGTCTAAAAAAACTCCCCAAGAGAGCCGGCGACTGGCACACAGTCGTATGATGTGAAAGTCCGCCGAGACGAACCGCTCGAAATCCAGAGACACGACGTTTGGTAGACGCCCTATATATGAATCCCACGCCCAGTTTTCGCTTCATCCCCTGCTTGTAGGCCTTTCGTTCCGATCGTACGGTACTCACCCTCCCCTCGTTCCCACAAATGGTGGTGATGTCGTTGAAACAAGTACGTGAAATGACAATTCGGCGGTGATGGCACATTTGCGGGGTGCAACTGACCGGGGATTGTTGACACTGAGAAATCACGTAGGAAATCGAAACTTGGGTGAAAGCCCTGAATCATTACGACAACAACGAATATGAAGAGGCGCTCCGTGTCTTTGCCGAAATCGCCGACACGTCCAAGATCTTGTTCAACTGCGGGGTGATCCATGCGACATTGGGAGAACATGAGAAAGCGGTATGCATCGCGTGCTCTCTGAGACTCGACGGGTGTTTTGGAGCCGGTCTGACCCAGGCTTTATTCAGGTCGAATGCTACCAAGCCGCCATCCGTCTCGATAATTACTTCGCCGTCGCCTACTTCCAGCAAGGCGTCTCGAACTTTTTGCTCGGAGATTTCGAAGAGGCGCTGGCCAACTTCAACGATACGCTTCTGTACCTTCGAGGGAATACATCGATCGATTACGAGCAGCTGGGACTGAAGTTTAAGCTGTACTCATGCGAGGTGCTTTTCAACCGCGGACTATGTTACATCTATCTGCAGCAGATGGAGCCGGGGATGCAAGATCTCCAGTATGCCGCCAAGGAGAAGGTGACGAGGGATCATGATGTGATTGACGAGGCGATTCGGGAACGAGCAGAGGTAGACTCCTTTCTCTTTCATTGTGAGACGGAATATCATTAATACTGAATAGGGGTACACCGTCTTCTCCATCCCCGTCGGTGTCGTCTATCGACCGAATGAAGCTAAAGTCAAGAACCTCAAGTCCAAGGATTACCTCGGCAAGGCACGCCTCGTGGCCGCCACGGACAAGAACAATGCATTCACAGGATTCCAGGGGGTGGAGGTGAAGAAGGCGATGGCCACGGAAGCCAAAGACGACCGACCCCCCGAGTCCATCTCCTATGCGGCAACGAACCTCGTCCAGCGAAACCTCTCCAGTCGCAGCCGACAACAATCCGAGCCACCCATTGGGAGAAACACGTTCCCGCCAACGCCGCCGCCGGAGAACGAGAAACCGGGTTCAGCCAATAATGGAGGCGCTGGTATCACGCGGCGCGCACAATCGGTGCGGGGACAGCGTCCACCGTATCTGAATTTTGAACAATCCGGTGTCCGCAGCAACGGCCGAACGGAGGAGATGCCGTCGATGGAACAGTCGCGGATGCGCCCGAGGCGAACAGCATCCGAGACCCGGGTACCACTAATGCGGCAGCCGAGCTCCCGGCGTTTGTATGGCGAGGTGCCGGTCGCTCCCTCGCGACGAGACGGCGACGGCTTGACAGACGTGTACGATATGTACGGCCCGCAGCGAGGCATGCGCAACCGGGTCCCCGAATACATTGATGAGGATGATGAATACGGAAGTGACGAGGACAGCGCTGCAGATATGCAGTTCGAGATGATGCCACCGACTTATGCGAGTCGAAGCATGTCAACTAGACGCAGCAGCCGAGGTAAAACCGTGCAGTCCTTCCGCGTCAAGGTCCATGCGCTGGACGATATCCGCTACATCATGATCACCAGAGACACATCATTTGGCGAGCTCGAGGGGAAGATCCGCGAGAAGTTCAATTTCAGGAACCGACTGCGCATCCGTATGCGCGATGATGGGGACATGATCACGATGGGCGACCAGGAGGATTTGGATCTGCTGCTCAGAATTGCGGCGGATGAGGCGAGGAGAGAAAACCTTGACATGGGAAAGTTGGAGGTATGTCCTTTATTTTCCTTGCTTTTCTCTCCGCCATGGCTAACTCGAGCAGATTTGGGTGGAAGAGCGATGAATGGCTTTCGTAGACGGTTTGATATCAGTCATTCTTTGCTTGATAGCGCGGCGTTGGGTCTGGATTCTTCTCATTCAAAGTACATACTATTTAGATTAATCGTTGCTGACCATACCTCATGTTCAAATGGCTCCATGTCAGATATTCGGATTCATTTGTGTGTTGGTTAACCTATACTGTTGTTGTGAGCTTTCAAGCCAAAGTTTCAAACATTGGCAGATCCATTCGTACGGTCCACGGAGTAGGCCCAGAGCTCAACGCCTAGACCGATGTTTGGCGCGCCAAACACGTTACTTCACTTCAACCCCAAGTCGCATCGACAATACAGTATTCTCCCAAATTCAACCACCATGACAGACCTAACACCAATCTGGCAAAATATTTTACAAGAGAAACACTCCATTCAACTCCCAACACGGCCCTCCCTGAGAGAGCGACTTGCCGAGACGGGAGAAGAAGAGCCAACACGCAAAGTCAACGAATTCCTCAAGGAGGCATACCGAATTGTCCGGCTTTCTCTCTCTCTCTCTCCCTTTGAAATCAATAGCGAAAAGGCCCAATCTAACGTTGCAAACAGAACACACACATCACCTCGCTACTCGAATACCTCCATTCCATCCGCCATTCCTACCTCTCCATCACAACAAAGCCCCGAACCGGAGCAGCAGCCAAAGCATCAGCCCGACGCACAGAAACGAAACCCTTATCCGACGCAGACCGCGATACGGTCGACTCGTCGACCGCGCTCGTCCTTCGCGATCTATCCAACAGCATCAACAACCTCTCCAGCGCGGAGGCCCTCCGCCAGGAGACCGAAGCCCGATTGCTCGAGAAGAAGTACCCGCGAAAGACCGGCATCTGGCGATGGGCGGCGGGCGGCAAATCCGGGACGGAGACGGGCGACGAGGCGAAGAGCGAGGAACAGGTACGGGATGAGGAGACCGCGCGGACGATCCGCGCCGTGCGCGAGAGCATCCTTTGGCTTCTCCGGCGAAGGCTGGAGCATGTGACGGAGCTGCAGCGGGAGATGGTGGAGAAGAGGATTGAACGAGTCAGGGAGCGGGAGAAGAGTGCTTTGTACAAGCAATCTGCGACAACGACGACACCTGGAACAGGACCAACACCAATGGAAGGGGTTGAGGATTCTCGATACGTGGCATCAACGTCCGTGCCGGCGCCCACGCACGCGCAAGGGGATCTCTCTGCGGCAGATGAGTCACAGATCGAACAGCAGCTCTCCCCGGAGCAACTCCAGTTATTTGAGGAGGAGAATTCATTGCTCCTTCGCAGTTACGAGGATACGCTGAATAAGATCCAGTTTGTCTTCCCTTCCCCCTACCCTCATTCTCTTCCCCGTACCTTCGTCATGCTAACTGATGGTAGAAATGCGGAAAAATCCCTGCTCGAAATTTCCTCCCTCCAAAACACGCTCGTCAGCCATCTCGCAACGCAGGATGAATACATCTCCCAGCTCGTCGCCGACGCATCCAATACCGCGTCGAACGTCCAGCGAGGAAATGCCGAGTTGAAACGCGCCACAGAGCGGAGATCTACAGCTCAAATGGTGTTTTGGGGTACTGTCGGGTTGTGTACATCACTCATCATTTGGGATGCTATTTTCTAGAGCAACTTCCGTAAAAAAATTCAACTAGTAACAAAAAGCGGTGAAGCCTCTTTCCCAATCCCATGTGTAGTCGCAGTTTTTATTGCCCTCAAAAGTCGTGGTACCTCGTCATTGCTCTACAGATGCGCCGTCGCGCGGACCACATCATCCACGGCATCGGCAAAGTAGTCCAGGTTGTGCGAGTTCAACCCGGCCATGGAGATACGTCCATTCTTGGTCTAAGAGACAGTTAGCTTCCGTCGAAGAAGTCTCTTTGCAGAGGAACGCACCATGTACACATGCCACTTCTCCCGCAATGTCATCACTTGCTTCTCACTCAACCCGGTGAACGAGAACATGCCAATCTGGTTTGTGATGTGCTCCCACGATCCCGGAGTACCCTTGGCCTCGAGACGCGCGCGCAGACCCTCCCGCATCTTGATGATGCGGCCGCTCATCGTGCGCAGATCTTCTTGCCACTGGGCAAAGAGTTTGGGATCGTTCAGAATGATGCTGGCGATGCGAGCACCGTACGCCGGAGGATTGGAGATCTCGGACCGTTGCAAAATGGCAAGCTGGCTCGCGATGTTCTTGGCTGCCTCCGCGGCGTCGGGGCCGGGCGCAGTGACGAAATGGAAGGCGCCTGTACGCTGACCGTAGAGACCAAAGTTCTTCGCAAAGGACTGTGCAATGCAAGTCTCCAGACCCAGCGACACAAAGTACTGCACGGCCCACGCGTCGCGCTCGAGGTCGCCCGATGCGAAGCCCTGGTAGGCACAGTCGAAGAAAGGGAAGTGACGGCGTGACTTGATCACTTCGGCGATCTGCTTCCATTGCTCCTGCGTCGGGTCGACACCCGTCGGGTTATGGGCGCATGCATGCAGCAAAACGATCGATCCTTCCGGTGCCGAGCGCAACGTGTTCAGCATGCCATCCAAATCCA
Source organism: Thermomyces dupontii (assembly GCF_041956625.1). Lineage (NCBI taxonomy): Eukaryota > Fungi > Ascomycota > Eurotiomycetes > Eurotiales > Trichocomaceae > Thermomyces > Thermomyces dupontii. Next base: position 1,902,354 of record NW_027192309.1, on the reverse strand, counting down.
GGCCCTTGGTCTTTGCGGAGAAGTACGGATACGTCGCGATGGGCAGGCCGGAATGGGTGAATATTTGTTTGTGGTTCGCCCAGGTCGGGTCGGACAGGTACACGGTCGGGCGAGGCTGACGAGGGTGGAACTTGGCAAGGAACATCGCACCCAAGTGAACTGCTCCGGTACCAGAGATGGTTTGGAAGGTTGTCACCTGGTTACATTAGAACGCGGCACAGGGAAAAGTCGGCCGGCAACAATGGGGACATACGCGATTCTCGCGGATTGCAGGGCTGTCAGCACCCAGAATCAGCTTCTGCGCTGCGGATGTGAACGATGGAAGGCCTGCAATCGGCAGGTATTCATGATCGACATTGGGGTCATTACGCAGAATCTCATCAGCCTGCGCAAGTCAGCACGGAATGTCATGGCCGACATCTACGGTTCAGTGTAATAGTACCTTTTTGACAACAGGCAAGATCCACGGCTTCGCATTGTCGTTTCGGTACGCGCCAATGCCCAGGTCAACTTTCTTGTCCGAGGGATCCTCCTTGTATGCCCGCATCAGGCCGAACAAGGGATCCTCGGGGGCCGGAGCGATCGCCGAGGCCGTGAAAACCGAATTACCAGAGGACCCCATGATGCCCGTCACAATCAATCTCAATGACGTCGAGTCGGCTGGGAACTCGGGGGGGAATTTCTGAATATCAAAAGTTGTTTTGGGGGCGGAAGTCAAACGGTGAGAAAGGTCGTGGGATGAGGGAGGGGTTATGTATTGACTTGTTGTATGTTGCCCTCTTGGTGCCTCAGGAATCGAGATGATCACCTGGTGGCTGTCGATCCCGTTGGATTTGGAGATCCAAGATCGATGAGTGGCCCCTTTCTCCAACTTTCTCCAACTTGCCCCCGGTTAAAGTCGGCGAATATTGTATCGGTGCTTGTGATTGGTTCAATATACCATCAAATCACCATTGTCAACTAATACATTTACTCGCAAGTACCTAGGTACCTAGAGCGTACTACCTATCGAATGATTCAACTCGTCATCTGATGCTGGATTTGAACGAGGGTACATTGACAGAGCTAATATTTCATGCCTTCGCGGTAGATCGGAATAAGTGTCGTAACTACGACTCGGTTGAGGCAAATCAGCAGATCCAATCATCCAACAGTCAGCGGCTCAACGCCAATGCGATCCGGATACATAATACATGTGATGATGTGACTGGCTAATGAGCTAAAATTGAAATAGCCACTGCGAAGATTGAGAAATTGACCGCAAATTGTACAGTTTCGCAGGCAAACCTGCGGCCATTCAATTTGGCAATTTCAGGCAATCGCCGATGCACACTGATAGATAGACACCATAGTCCAGTGACTGCAGAGTCCAGTCCATCCTCCACAGTATCATAACCCTAACCCTAAGTAAGGTCTACCCAAAGGTCAACAAACTCATGCCCCGCAGTTTGCTCAAGTGTTCAACATTGTGGCTTGACTTCCGGGGAACGATGCACCTGTTGCCCTCGCAGAGTCACCGACCGTCGCATTCGGCTAAACGGCCCTCCATGCGCCTTCGTTTCTTTTCAATTCTTGACAGTAACAAGCGGTCAATTCTCATCCTTCCTCAGTCCACGGAACCGCCTCTTTGTTGGAAGTTTGGATGTGCCAGATAGGTTGATTTTTTATCAGATACAAGATAGCTAATGATATAGCGGTATAGTATGGAGTAGTGCATGGCGGATCGAAAAAGCTCGGTTGTATGCTATCAATTGAGAGTAGTGCTGGTAGTAGGTGCGTTATCGTCCTCAACAACACGGCTCAGTCCTACGATCAAATAAGATTCTGCGAGTCGTTAAGCCGCACGTTGAACCTGGTCTATGCAGGAATAGTACTTAGGGAATGAAGGCAATTGCTAATTAGTACTTCAGGGGAGGTGAAGGTTGAAATGAAAGTGTGGCACACGTTTAGATCTTGGCTGGGCGTAAGAGACTGACACTACAACGCGCTGCTGTCACTGTCAGTCACGACTCACATGAAGCAGTAAATTAAGCGATAGTACTGTACTCCGTACCTCTGTCAAAAGTTAATAATCGAGAAACGGATTTGGGCATCAAGGTCGTTGTGATAGTGTTATGCAGATTTCAGATGACGTTCTGTGGATGACTAGATCGGAATCTTAGAACAGTCTAATACCTTTTCTAGAAGCATAGAAGCTTGCAGCAAACTGCCGTTCCATCCATTTAGATTGCATGCTACCGATATCGGCTAACATACCGGGTACTGGGGACCACGAATCTAAACCAAATTCTTCCGGAATTACTATGCAAGGCAGCCGTTGTGAAAAGTCAATCACAAACTCACTGGTAAATGGTTTCGAGCGGTCAACAGCGTTCATTGAAGGCATAGGTATCCACGACGACGTGAGTCATGGTGAGTCAGGCCGACTGATTCAAAGAGCAGAACATACCTCGGTAGGTATGTAGGTAGGGCTTCATAAGAGACCTGGAGGACACATCTGCGAAGCCATCTTGTCAACCGAGCACCCAAAATATCCATCCCTCAAACTCTCCGGTACGGAGTACTTTTGCATCGATAGCGTTGTGGGGTCCCTTGTCAGCTACCAGACCAGGATCCAATCGCACGGTGTCCTCCAATCACGAGTGGAGGTGTCAAGGAATCGCAAGGCGGTGAGCCTGGGAAATTTTGGAAAAATTATCGGATTATCCCGTGGGTTCCATCGACATCCGTGTCCAGAAGGGGAAACGGTGCAGGAGAGTACCGTTGTGGGAAGCATGATGATGGACTAGATAAAGCCAGTGCATCTGGCCTCTCGAGGAAGTCAACATTGATTTTTACAAAAATCGCATTCCACCATGGGGTCGATTGGACATCCGGTTTGCACAAAGAGGTTTCCTCTTAATAATGGTCTGATGCCCGTGTCAGTGAGATACATAGATCCAGATTTGCTAAACTTTGAACAGGTGGAACGATCCCCGCCGTAGGTCTGGGCACATGGCAAGGTGGGATTGAGTCCCTGTCAACCTCCATATCAATCGATTCCTTCTGACTGCTTTGCACAGGCAAATCCGGCACCGACGACGCAGAGGAGCTACATAACTCCATTGTGTATGCCCTGCGCGCTGGATACCGTCTTATCGACACCGCACAACTCTATGAAGTCGAGTCCATTGTGGGGTCTGCCATCCGCGCATCCGGCATCCCGCGGTCTGAAATCACCGTAGTGACCAAGTTCTGGGGTGAGTGGCACCATGACCCCGCCGCGGCGCTGGAAAAGTCACTCCGCGAACTCGACATCGATTACATTGATATCTTTCTCATGCATTGGCCATGGGCGACTTCACCGGATGGGAAGAAGGTGATTGGCCCTGATGAGTCGCCGACGTTCATCGAGACCTGGAAGGCCATGGAGGCTCTGGTTGGTGAAAAATGCCGTGCAATTGGTGTGAGCAATTTCTCTCAAAAGACACTCGACGCCCTGCTGCGCGAGGCAAGGATCGTGCCAGTGGTAAACCAGGTTGAGCTGCATGCACTCAACCCATGCCTGAACCTCGTCCCGTACTGCGAAAGCAAGGGAATTCGAGTTATGAGCTGGAGGTTTGTTGTCTTCTCAATTCTACTGGAGTCTCGGAGCTGACACACAATTGCTCTAGTACCATGGGCGGAGGCGGCCTGCATTCACCTATAGCAAGGGAAGTTCTTACAAACAAACTTTTCACTGATATCGCGGAAAAACACCACTGTCCCCTGGGTGTGGTATCGCTGTCCTGGGCCGTGCAACGCGGTGTCATCGTTATTCCGAAGAGCAACTCGCGGGAGCGCATTGATGCCAACATCCGTCTCGTCACGCTGACAGATGAAGAAATGGACGCAATCAACAATGCACACAATACCATCGGAAAATTCCGTATCGCAGACAACATCAAATTCATGCACCGCGAGTTCCGGGGCAAGAAGACCCTCATGGGATGGACAGCAGAGGACTTTGGCTGGGAGGACAGTCAGGGCAATTGGTTGACCTAATCTCATTGCCAATACATACTTTCTTTCCTAATAGATGATAGACTTTTGACTGCTCAGGCTTGAATGAATACCACCATACTATTGTATGCACATGGAATAATGTTCGCAGGACAGTGGGACTCTTTCCCTGTGCAACCGATGTGTTGAACCGAAAATCATTGCTTATAATCTCACATTCTGCCTTATGTAAAAATCGTTCGACTATTCGATTGAATGGCACGGTACTTCAGCGAGCATATATCTACAGACCTGAGGAATTCATAATTCCTCGAATTCGGACTCCAGTCCTAGAGGGTGCCACTGGGGCCGGACATTTTTTATACTATAGAACTGGACAAATTACTGTCACTGGACACGAAGACGAGTCTGACCGCCGACACTGTAGAACAAAGTGCCGTGCTGTGAAACTGTGGGTTGATAGAAGGAAGTTTAGCCGAGGATATCTGCAAACTTCACTCCACATCTGACTCGTGATTATGACTCCATCCAAACTTCAAGATTTTAAAATTGTCATGAAGGGAAATGATCTCATGTTGAAAACGGATGCAAAGATTCTACAACCCACGGTTCTGCTCTTCTGCATGGTTAGGGTATCTGTGTCACGTGATGGACATCAAGACCGTTCATTTTCACATTTTATGGCAGAGAAATCTTCTAGTTGAGCGGTACCGACATCGCGAGTGTAATTTCTTGTTAGTATCTGCGCTTATGCTTTGATAGCTTGGCTGGTAAACTTGTTCAATGTCCTGTGTTGTGTCCCTGGCTGGTTCCAAACCGCCGACATTCAATTTCACCATTGGCAGATATAGTAGTGAGCAAAAGCCAAGTACTATGTACTAGCTATCATTGTGTTTCTTTTGCTTAATGAGAGAATATTCAAATTGATTCATTTAAAATCGACTCTATTCAGCGAACATTTCCACCGGTTCACGCGAAGTAAATAATACTGCTTGATTTACAGTTTCCAACAGTCAATGAAAGCCATACACCCAAGTCCATGCTTTGTAAAAGAACATCATGGGCAAAATTGACAACCCAATGAATTTGAAACGCACGCTTTGAGGCAAAATTGACTATCAGAAGAGGAGTTCTAGCGGCTCGGGTGAAGAGGTTTCATTCTTCCATAGTATATTGGTGTAGCCATTCCTAATGGTTGGCTTGCTGACTGCGAAGAGGTTTATTCGAGAAACGTCGAACAGTACAAGAAAATGCCGTGTATATCAAGCACTGTAAAATCCTAACATCAACGGCCAAGTAGTAACTATGGAACTTATTTACCGTGCAGAAGTTGAATAACATCTATTTCCTGCAAACATCCCTTTGAGCTGACTGATCAAGACCACAGCGCCGGGGCAACTTGAGAGCAAAGACTGATCCAGACAGGTAGCCATTGAATTGGACAGCACTTTTTATGAGGCCCCGGCATTGGGCGATGAACACAAACAACTCTGGAGTCTTGCAGATAGTACTACTCTAAAACCATCCTAGTATTCTGAATATCATTAACTCCTGCTTTGATTTTAGTAAATCTTTGATACTGCCCAGCTTCTATTCAGCGCCGCAGAGTCCCAGGGACAAATGGGTGCTATATTCATCTGCGGTATAGATATAAGATACATGACTAGGTATAGCGCATTAGAAGATCCTGTACGGAGGGATGTCCATGGATCTCATGAACGCCGCCATCCTGTTTCTTCCGCGTAAAGAAGACAGTACAGAAATGACCTCGTCGTCGCTTGGTTCGTTTCAAGGCAGGCGCAGTATGTCTTTACCTAATTATTGTTACTGTGACAATGTATATAGATGCTGCCTCAGACCCCAGGGTTAGGGGTCGGTGAGTCATGTGAAGGGTCCAAGAGAGGGATATCAAACACGCTACACCCTGATCTGTACAGATCAGGATTCAGTTTGTACACAAGCGGTACTATCAGATAACATCGTCGGATACAACGGTTATAGGCATTTTGTATCAAGTCGCAGTTCTACCCCTCTCTAGGACTTTTTAGTAGGAATCCTTGGATCCTACAGAGAACGCCCCTTGAGAGTAACTAAGGAGACTTGTACAGTACCGTACTCGTAACGCAGTAACAGAGGTTAATCCGAACGAGGTCACGTCTTAGGTAGTAATGGCTTGAGCAGAAGGTTCCTGTGCGTGGATTCATTTACATCACATGTAGAATTAATGTCCATGTTGACGCGCCCAACTTCACAGCTTGATGACCTTGTTCTCTCATCCTGAGGAGTGAATCTCTCCGATCCAACTTCATCGGACATCCTGCCTTTACATGTTTCGATGGCTTCGCTGTCAGAAGAAGAGCTCAAGGTCATCAGACACCATCTTTTGGGCAAAACTCTTGATACTTTCGAAAACCAGGGTCGCAATCTATCGTCCGAGCTTTTCGATATCTCCAAACATGTTTGGAATGGTGACTTCGCCTACGACCACTGCCGACCCCTGGTGAAGCTGGTCATCCAAAGGGCTGCTGACGTCGAGATCTGGAGTGCTATCTTCGATCTCATTGCTAAAATCTCTCGAGCGACTCCACTACCACCGGTTGATTGAAATGTGGGGTCCAGCACGCCGTTCCGGACCAATTCTGGGTCGTTGCAAGGCAGCGAGCAGACTCTTCCCCGGGTTGAACTCAGGGTTCTTCAGGAAACCCAAAAATGCACGTATTGGAATGTGCGATGATCTCACGAGAAGTATTTCGAGAATAAGAACTGGACGAATCGCGCACAGGACGTATACGAATCAACGAGGTACCTTCATTCGGGGGGGGGGGGGGCGGATGGGATGGTCTTAGCAATCATCCTTCGCAACAGGAAGTGCTTAAATGGCTGTTCGAGCAGCAGGAAGACTTCCTCTCAGAAGAACAGCGTCGTTACTACACAATGATCCTCCCGCGAGAGCTTGTCGGTGGTGAGGCACGACGGCAGATTGATGTTATGGTCAAACGAAAGAATGAGGATACCTCCGACAAATGAGCACGATTAGAGGGACATTGAGGTAACCGGCGAGCTCAAGGCTTCCAGTCATGGCGTGAAAGACCCTCTGGTACAGCTCGCTGTATACGCGCAAGAGGTTTTTGCCTCGCAGCCCACACGACGCTACCTCCACGCCTTTACAATTTGCGGATCTTGAATGACGACGTGGGTTTTTGATCTCTCGGGTTGCTTTAGCCCCTCACCCATTCGATATTCACCAGCACCCAGAGCGTTTCCTTGCTTTCTCTCCAGAATAGCAGACTCCGGGGGACTGGGACTACGTGATCAAGTTTTCGTGGACGTCGGACGGACGGGGAGTCTGAGGCGCGTCTTCTTCAGCGAGAAAACGACAAAGGAGTTAACGGCCTTGCCAGGTTGGTAGGATATTGCAACAAGGATGGCGGAAGAGCAGTACCCGAAGTTCGACCAAGGTCAGCCAGGGGAACAAAGAGCAGGCACGTTATATTCACGAGACTAGGTACAGGTACCCCGGTACCTACCTATAGGTAATAGGTCGGACGGATGCAATATGGGTTTTTCCCTGTGAAACTACTGTTACGAGATGGACCAGATGGACCAACAGTCGGATTCAAGACTTGGACAGACGTAGGATGGGTGTGGTAGGAGCGTCTCGCACGGACAGACAGCCTTGAGTCCTCCTCTTAGTGTGAGAAAACTCGAAGGGATGAAAGAGTGGATAAAGCTCATGGGATCGTTAAGCGATCCGGAGATCTTTCGATTCTGGGTTGACAGAATCAAAGAGTGTACAGTACAGTTACTCACAGTTCCCACCGCTCAAGGATCGAGATGGACTCTGAGACGATGGGTATTCAACCTCAACAAGGGGTATACATAAGACAGCAGTAAGGATCAATTACAAAAAGAAACCCGCCAAGGGCACATTTTCTAATCCATGTATGATCAAGATTCTCGAGGGGAAAATAAGAAAAAAAAAAAAAAAGCCAGAGTTGCCATGAGAACCAGAGTGCCATCCAAACGCCATCACAGCCAAAGAAAAACAACCTGTCCCAATGATAATGTGATGATAGTGATGATAATGACGTATGATCAATGACCCGTGTCGGAAGTGGACAAGAAAGCAAAACCAACGATAAACAAAAATCATGAGTCAACCATGATAACATCGCCGTCCTTGCCCGTCTCAATATATAGAGGGGGATCAGGATCCACCAACGGGGCATCCACGACGGTACTCGCCTCTTCCAAGGCCTCCTGCAGGATCGCGCTGTGCCTGGAAGTCGTGAGGAGCACCTTGGTCACCCCATGGATCTTGGCCGACGACTGGACCGGCGAGTGACGGCCGCACAGGAGCAGGATCAAAGGCTTGATGTACTGCGCCGTGGTCTCCGACTCGAGCACATCCAATCCATCGAGAACGCACAGCAGCAGAGGCGGTCTGAAATACATCATCATGTCGAGGATTTTTAACGCTTCGTTCCACGTGTCGATCTTCCCGTCAAGCTGCTGGAAGCGGTCCCCGCTGAGGTCCCACGCACCGTCGAAATTCAATTTCGGCGGTGCAAGCTCCAGTAACTGGCGGATAAGGCTGTACACGAGCGCGATAAGGCCTGGGATCTTCTTCGGATGACGGGCCAGGGAGCAGAAATGCGAGATGACGGGAATCCCCTCCTGGCGGGCCTTCCAGACATAGTAGGCGGCAATTGACGCGCGGCTGCACTCCGGGTACTCCGACTCGTCGACGGTGACGGTTAGCTGGCCGGACTGGGGGTCTCGAGTCCAATCGGACAAGGCCCTAGCGATGGATGGCGGAATGTGCGGGGGAGTTTCCAGGTCGATGGGTTCGATTTGGTCATCCTTGTCGACAAAGGACTGGAGGTCCCGGGATGCATTCAGCAACGACAGCCTCGTGAGGCAGCGTCGAGACGTCGAAGGGGTGGGCGGTGGCGACCGACGATCGGACAGCAGCGACGCAGAACTCTCCTTGGGGGAATCCTCATTGTCCATCTCCGAAGAATCACTCTCCTCCAGATCAGTAAAGGTACGGGCTAGCCCACAGAGGCGGTCGGTGCCCGAGGCGGCGAGCTGTTGGGTGGCTTCCTTGTTCAGTTGGATATCCCAAATCAATTGTTGCACGTGCATCGTCTGCGAGGTCGCGTCCCGCAGCGACCCTTCCAATCCTGTTAGGCGGGGCAATTCACGGTAGCGAGCTCGTTTCAAGACCGTGTTCCGATAGACAAAATCGGGGGACTGCCCTTTGCTGATGCCCTCGGCGGCATCGTTGATTGTTTGCGCCGTGACCCGAAAACTGTGGTAGAAATTTTCGTTGTGGCTATATAGCAACCGACAGACGGTCCGCCCAAGATAAAAGTCCATGAAACGGCCCAAAAATAGATAGATGTGCGAATACAAGGTTGCGACGTTGCGGCAACGCTCCGTTTCCAACCTGGGCGGACTCTTGGTTACTTTCTGCACTGCGGTGTTGATTTGATCCAAACATGTCAAAAATCCTTCCGCGACTCGATAGTAGTCTCTGGATGCCTGCACAGGAGACGTCAATGGGGAAGCCCCAGGAGAGAGGGGGGAAGGGGGGGGGGGGGACTGCAGGATGCTTACGTAGATAATGGACCGCACAACGCTACAGAACAGTGAACCGTGGTCCTTGGGGGAGGGCAACTCGTGCATCAGGACATCGTGCGACTTGATGCTGGCAATACACTTGTCGGCGAGATTCAACGACGCACGGAACCGGAACCGGGCTGGCGGCGACGACCACACGTGGATGGCATGGCGGAGTTCTTGTATCACATCGGCCGCGCCTTGTTGCGGCTTGTCGATGACCAGGCGGTCTTTGACGGGCAAGGCATCTTGGAACGATTGCCAGGCCTTGCGAAGCTCGTTGAACTCGATTTCGAGCATGCTGTGAGCACTCTCCCTGCCAATTCCGTCAGAACCGACGACCTCGGGCATGGACGCGGCTCCCTGCTGACAGTATGGGTCCTCACAATGACTCTTCGGAGGGATTTTGATTTTGGGTCATGATCGCAAACGTCGAGTGTGCTGCGTCGTCAATCCGGCAGTAGGCATATTTTTCCCCGGTCAGGAGGGTCTGCCGGGAATCGATAACCGCATCGGTCGTTCTGCGTTCGCGGGGACTTGGGTGAACAGGTCTTGAATGGTGTTGCTTGTTTCCTTTTTTTTTTTTTCTTTTTTTTTCCTGTGTCACGTGATGGACATCAAGACCGTTCATTTTCACATTTTATGGCAGAGAAATCTTCTAGTTGAGCGGTACCGACATCGCGAGTGTAATTTCTTGTTAGTATCTGCGCTTATGCTTTGATAGCTTGGCTGGTAAACTTGTTCAATGTCCTGTGTTGTGTCCCTGGCTGGTTCCAAACCGCCGACATTCAATTTCACCATTGGCAGATATAGTAGTGAGCAAAAGCCAAGTACTATGTACTAGCTATCATTGTGTTTTTTTTTTTTTTTCTTTTTTTTTTTCTTTTTTTTTTTTACTTCTTCCCCGGGAACACTCCTGCGACGCTGGGAAAGTGACCGGACAGAGTCGAGTCGAAGAAAACGCAGGACGAGGGCAACAGAACACGCGCGCAGAAGGACGCCCAAAAAGCCGTAGTTTTCGAGCAACAGGTTTTTAGTTGGTTAGCGTTGAGGAACGATTTTTATTTGATTTAGTCGTTACTTTTTGGGACCTTTTCTCCTCTTCAAAAGGGAGTTAGTAAAAAAGCACACACACACACTTTGGGTGCTTTTTGCTGGGCCGGGATTCACCTTACCTAACCAATCCTCAATTACGATCTGGACCCCTCACACCCCTTCCCCCTTGGCGCCCGCTTTTCCTGCTCTGAAACTGCCTGGGTCTTTCTGGGCCTCGACCAACTCTGGCAAGGGGTTCCACCAATCAGAGACCCGCGCACCGCTGTTTAGTCATCAACGCCCAGCCGTGGGGATTCCTCTTTGGTCAGTCCGGCGACCGCACCATTCCGCTTTGATCCCCACGGGCTCTGGGGCTTCTTCCGGCCACGCACTTTCCGCTTATTGCCAGCACCGCTTTGTCCTTGTGGCTACTTTTTTTGGTATCGCTCGGCTGGAGCAACCCACGAGGCGCCGGATTCGGGAGCAGCCACGATGATCAGTGCAAGGGTGCAAGGAGGTTAACTACACAGTACAGTACAGTAATATGTAACTGCGGATGCCAACCTTGGTCTAGTCTAGACCAGAGAGTCTGCAGTCGCAAGACCTGCTTTTTTCTTCATCCGAGCGAAGCAACAAAGCAAGGCCGCAGTGTGCACCCTGCATGCCGCACAGGAGGAGCCCGTCTTTCGAGTCTCGACCCTCGACTTGGCTCGTGGGTGTGTGGCTTGACAACGGAACAAAAGGTCTAGCATCAAAGAAATGGTCAGATGAAATCACTTGAATCCGGAGAGTACCAAGTAGTGAGATTGAGATCAATGAGCACAGAGTACTCCGTAGTTATCGAATTGCTTCGTCCAATGAGGCCTTGCTGATGCAGACCATCAAACTTGCCAGAGTTCTTGTTCTTTTTCCGCGTGTTGGAGAGATGATCAATCTGACCAGTCCGGAGTGGCTTGTACGGAAGTACTCGACGGGGTACCCCGTATGGTACTAGTATTTACTTGTATAACGGACCTGTACGGACTGCCAGTTGCTCGGTTGCTCCGACCAGATGGACGGTCAGTTGTTCGTATAGTATTGTATCATACTCAGCCCCGTATGTATCGATTCGGTCAACTGACCTATCGGATATGCCAGCCGCGAGCAATAGCAATACTTTCGTAGCTCCTTCAAACCCAACTTCTCGGCCTCATGGCGAAGTAATAGCTTCTTATCGACACAGATACCGACACATTTGTCCTCATGCTGGAAGTATCTTCAAGTCTACTCCTCCAAGCTCATCCGAAGAGAGCTGCTAGTATGTACTGTACAATCGTCCTGACCTCGTATGCTCCTTAGCGTTTGCTTACAAGCAATGCTCCTAGTTTCCACACGTGCATAAGCCACAGGCAATCATATCGTTATTGCCACGGCCCAAGTCTTATGCCCACACACATAATGACCCACTGTACTAATCTCAAAGAGGACAGGAGCTTAGGGCTCAATCTCAAGTCTCCTCACTACATACTACGAGTACTCCGTACCCCTTCCCATCGTCCTGCCATCGCTGGTGCACCCGGACGAGATGCTGGGTCTCTTTATCCATTCGTACAAGTACTCGCAGCTTCAATTGGACTTGTATGCTGCAGTCCAGTGTCTCCCAGTACGAATACTCGAACCCAAACTCTGTGCAGAGTAATAACTAGATAGTATGGCAGGTCTTGCCGCAAATGTGGCCAGGGCTTGCCAAGAATGACTTTATCACGTGATTTGAAGTGGGCATACAACAAATTGCCGTTTTGGGCTCGGGCACCGGTGATTGGTTGGGCGTTGGTGGCGGTATCGGGTTTCTTGCGTTTCTTAGCGTTGCCGGTTTGAGAGGGTCCAACTTCGGACAAAGTACAAAACGTTCAGATGAACTCCGTTCACCGCGACATTGGGCGTCACTGGCACTCTGGAGTCGACACTCGAGGCCACAGTGCAGCGCTGCCAATGCAATCATGCCAAAGACCCAAAAAGGTGCTGTTTCGTATTGCTCACTACGCCAGTGCAGGCTCTACACGACTGCAAGTCATCGAGTGGAGAAATCGGGGACGGGACCGGCTGTCAGTGTGGAGGAAGAGCAACATTCTGATTTGTTTCGTCCCAAGGATCCCGAAGGCCGTTCCTCTGCGGGCGGCGGGATCTCTACCCTGGCCTTAGCCCGACATGCCAGGTTCCGCTGAGTCCTGACTGCCGACTTGAGATCCTTCATTGCAACTCTGTCCAACGTGTTTGCAGAGGTCATCGGTGGGAGTTGGCCGTCCATCCGGGCGTCAAACCTGTGAGAGCGGCAAAGCCGCCAGGCGAGGACAAAGATGAAGAGGACACGAAGGTCAAGGACAGCAATGAAGGTCTCCGGTGCACAACGCACTCAATGGCCAGACTTTCGCATGCTTGCTCAGAAATGCGGTGAGAAGCATACTCTCCTTCGGCTTGTGGACAGGTCACAGGGGAAGGGCAGGTTCGCTCCATGCCGGTCAATTCGGAAGTTCCGACCTTGCCAGGGTACGTCTCAATACTCTACAAGCAGGCTTCAACTCTGTAGCTTCGTCGAGTGCTCCGTACCTCTCAACGCTTGCAGCAACGGTACTGGCCCAAAGGAATACTGCGCTTCGATGGACAAAGGCATACTGTAGTTAGTCATGAAACACCAGAAAGATACCGAGGCGAAGAATCGGAGTACTGTAACGGTTGACTGTTGACCGATGCGGAGCAGAACCTGCAGGCCGCAGCTGGAAATGAAATTCTGCTGCCTGCCAACTTTTCTCAGTTCACCATTACTGTGACCATCCGTCTGCCGACTACATACAATTGATTTGCTTAATTGAAATGAAGGTTGATCTTTCAGAGCAATGAAAGCTGTATATTCACAATCCAGGAACCATTCAGGCTCCCCATCCAAGCGCGCGTTTCAGCGACTCTCCAAGCCAGCGCCGTCATTGGCCTCGATTGCGAGAAACTGAACGCTGCAGCATGCGAGTTCTTCGATTCACCACGGCCAACCTCATTCTTGAAGTCGTTACTGTACTGTAGTACTGTATAGACTGTTCTCGTCCTCGGGTCTCCGGGGATCGCCCGGAGACGTTCTCCCAAACCCGAGTGCCGAGGCCCCGACAGAGGGGTTGCCAAGTCTGTCACTGACCCCATTCCCCCCGTGGTCCGTGCAATCGGCCAATGAAAGGCTATTAGCATTCTCTCGCCTGGAATGCTGACATCAGCAGTTGGCGCCTGAGGTATCCATGGCCTTTCGAGGCAGGCGCACTCAGCGGCCGCGGAAAAGTCGAGTCCGAAAAGGATCCGCGGAGACAGCGATGAACAGAAAGACTTAAAGAGAGGGGAGAAATGATCACTTTGGATACATACGTAACTGGTCTAATCGGTGATTGTATCTTGGAATCCAAAATTGTTCATTAGGACTCCGTACTGTATCCGTGCATGTATGTACATATCTGGCGTACAGTGCGAGGCCCAAAATCAGAGTTACCTAAGCCGTCCGTGCTGGGGAAGACGGAAGGCGGATTGAGAGGAACTCCGGATGGCGACACAAGTCAAAGTCGCAACCGCCGACTTGATCGAAATTCAAATAAAGACTATCGATCGAGTAATTATTGCAGATAACTACAGTACTACTATTTTCTGGCGGAAGAAACGGCTCGCCGAGCAATCTGGAATTTAAGCAATGCCTGTCCTATCGTCACTCTGCTGCGAACTGCTGTCGTCATCGCCCTGCCACGTCTACTCCTCTTATCTTCCCATAGTTGTGCTGTTCTCTGTCGTGGCTGAGACACACAATTCATCGTAGTCAGCTCGTACTCCGTCCACGATTTCTCTCTCTCTCTCTCTTTCTCATCCCAACACTCGGCGAGCCGGCCGAGTTGTTGCCCGAGAGAGCCTCAAGTCGTTGATTCATCTCATCAGGGCTCTGGCACCCCTGAGCCCTGCGATCAACCTATCTCGGTCTGGGGAGGTTTGCGATCTGCACTGCCCGCTGCACAGAGTCGAAGCTGACAAAAATATAAAATCACACAGCACGACTCAACAACTGCAAACTCCTTGCTAAAAAACGCCGCATAATTAATTCCGACGCATCCGCCGAGCTCCGCCACAGCGAATGCGTTGCCCATCACAGAGATCACTTATTTATCAGCTACCATTCTGACAAGAATTAACGTCAGTGTGATTGGTACGACCAAGTAACGATCCCACAGCTGCCCAATCTGTCCTGAAAGCCGTTGCCGCGCCAGGCGGCATTTCTCTACAGTACCTAAAAAAGGCGGCCATTGTACGGCCGACGATTTGAATTTCAATCCCTAGTTTACTCCTAGAGACAGTGGCCGAGGCTCATCACCGCGGATCCCAAACATCATGTCAGCGGCCGCCTCCGTCGGCTCGGCCACCGAGTCGATCGGAGGAGACCGGGGGACCTCGACGGCCGTGGCCATGGTCATCCTGTACAGCATTACGGGCCTCATCACGGCATTGTTCCTGGGCATCATCATCACGGGAGCCGTCCGCGCGCACCGGAACCCCGAGCGATACGGCCCAAGAAATGTCGCGGGTCAACCACGGCAGAGTCGAGCGAAGGGGTTAGCGCGGGCGATGCTGGAAACCATCCCCATTGTCAAGTTCGGGGATGACACTGATCGTGACCGACAGATTGCCGCTGCAAAGAGAGATGTCGAGTTGGCCACAACGGACGATATGACAGACACAAGACGGTCATCAGTGCTTGAGAACGAACCCGTGCGGGGGAACGAGTCCGGTAGCCAACCCCATGCGGAAGCGACCACGACCCCAACGATGTCGACGGCAGCGGCCGCCGCCGCGGCGGAGCCAAGCAGTCAGCCACACCGGGAACATCACAACGTTGAGGTGGGCAACAACGTCTGCCCTATCTGTACGGATGATTTTGTGCGCGGCCAAGACGTGCGCGTGCTTCCTTGCCAACACCAATTCCACCCCGACTGCATTGATCCATGGCTGGTCAACGTGTCGGGGACATGTCCTCTATGGTAAGTCCTTTCAGCCCCTCCCCCTTTCCCCCTTGCAATGCAAAACACTGTACCAACCGGAACAATATAGTCGCATCAACCTCAACCCCGACGGCGACGACCAACCGTCCGATGCTCAGTCTCCAGAGGACCAAACCACCGCAGTGGCAAACAACCTTACGGAACAGCAACGGCAACAGCCTCAATCCGGAGAAGATCTCACCGCCTTGCATCATTTTGGCATGGGCCGCCACTCTCGATTCTCGGCCGTCCCGCCCCTCGACATCCTGCGCGCACGCAACGCGCCGGTCGAAGAGCGCATCGCCGCCCTTCGCCGCCTGCGTCAGCATCGTGAGCGGTCAAATGATTTGAACGAGTCTGCGGAGGAGGAACATCAGCACCGGCGCAGCCGGCTCGCTACGCGGTTGCGCGAGCGCTTCCGCGTGCGGACCAGGCGGCACGGGGGTCCTGATCATGATGAACCTCCACCTGGTGAGAATCAAAACAATGGCCGAGCCGACCGGACTGTTCCGTCATCACAAAGGCGGCAATGAGAGCCACACCATATTCCATTGTAAAAACCAGGCATTGTCGTTCTTGGATTTCCTTTTTTTCCGTGGTCGTTTATTTTGTTTTTTTTTTTTTTTTTTTTTCGGGGTTTTTTTACAACTTCACACGGAATCCGGAATTGGATTATAAGGTTGGACTGAGGGAGGATCCGGGGCGTTTTGGGCGGGGGCGTTGGAGTTATTATACATTGGCTTCATGTTCACGGTCATGGATTCATGGGTTGGACTTTTTTTTTCTTCCTTGTCTGCCATGGTAGGTTTGGCTACATCGGTACATTATCGGAGTCCCAGACTCTCCCCGCTCGCTTTTGTCTTGTCTTCCCTGATGCATGTGTGTATGTGCATGGCATGGGCGGACGTTTGGCGATGCTGATGACGTGATGATATCCTGTATCTATTATGTGTGTGTGTATGTGTGTATGTACCTTTGTAACGTATCCATGAAATCCAGCGTATATATATATATATATACATCTCTATGAGATAACGGCATTCGAATCAAGCAGCGGATTTAACCAGAACCGCACCCCCTCAATCCCTTCTTCCCGACAGAGCAAGCCCCGATCCTCCGCCATCTCCAGCTCCTCCGCCGCCACGCCGACACTCCAGCCGAATTCCCGCGCGGCTTCATGCGCCGTGACCCCACGGCCATAGCGGGCCCAGTCCCACGGGACGGCGGGATGATCGTCCGACGGTGATGGAGGAGGATACGAACGGATGCGCTCAAGCCAGGAACGGAGCTGCTGGAGGATCTTCTCGTCGGACCAGTCCCAGCGCTGCACGACGAGGAGCCCGCTCTTGAAGCGGCGCAACCGCACGGGCAGCTTCAGCGTCTCCCACAGCTGCGCGGCACGGTGAAAGTCCGCGGGGCTGACGAGCTCGACGCCGTTGCGCGTCCGGTTGAAGACTGCCCACAGGTCAATCAGGCTCATGATGCCGCCCTCGCGCCGCAGGATGCCCGTGCGGTCGTCGGTCAGAAACTCGGCGAGGTTGCGCGAGAGTTCGGACAGATAGAGCGTCTCCGTGCTGGACGAGGAGCTGCGGTCGAGCATGTCCCGGGTGGTTACCATGCCCAGCGCTGCGGCGGACTGCGTCAGGATGTCGTTCGCTTCGCGGTTTTGCGCCAGCCCGGACTCTTTGGCGAGGGACTCGGCAAGCGCTACGATCTCCTTGGCCGACGCCATGAGTGCTTCGAGATCTTCAAACGCGTTGCCAATCATCCGCTCGTTGTTCTTGCGCGATTCAAGGCCGCGCTGTTCCAAACCGGCGATTCCAACGGCTGTTGGTCGTGGACTGGGCTCCGTTCGTGCCGGCGATGCGCTGTCGCCTCGCGCTGACTGGGCCGGCGCTGGGATTGGCGGTGCATTATTGAGGAGCCATTTGCGTTGAATCAGAGCATTCTTCAGTCTCTCGAAGAAAATCTTCTCGCCTCCTCCACGGAATGATAACTTGATATTATCGCTGATTTCCTTGTTACTGATCATCGACTGCCCGAACATCGGCGCCGGCGACTCTGACCGTGACTCGGTGTCTGTCCGTGTGACGGCAACGAGCGAGGCACCGCATATCTCGCACTCGATCAGCGATGGATGATTGTTGAACGTGCACCGGGGACATGCTATTGCTGCCGATTGCTCGCCATCCTTCGCGGAAGATTCCGGAGGCGGTGCCGGCCCGTTCGATCGCTGGGAAGCTGCTGCAATCGCAGCCTTGAGGATCGTCGTCAACTCCGGCTTGATTCCGCACGCCAGACAAGGTGGCAGTGGCGTCGATGCATTCGCCGTTGCTGGATCGAAGTTGGACGGTACAGGATTCGAAAATGAGCAGATCGGGCAAACCCAGGTGACTGGGACCAGCTGCGGAGCCGGCGATGGGCTCGACGCCTGCGGGGATGTTAACGACGCCGAGCCGACCAGCGGACTGGTTGGTCGTGTACTGTGCGACGATCCTATCCCGCGCTTCTGCGGTTTCGGGTAAATGACGATCTTTGGGGACGATTTCATCAAGAAGCCGGCCTGGTATTCCACCCGCTCGACATCCCGGAGATCAATCGAAACCGAGTACTTGCGGGGTTCCTCCGCGGCCACGTAGCAGATTCGGTGGGACGTCAGATAGGCGTGGCCATTCTGATAGTTGGGGACCTTGAATTTCCTGGACGTTGCTCAGCGCTCTGGGTTGTGATATAGCCGTGAGATTCGCTGGTAGAACACGTACCCCTCGTACAGGCCCACGGCATCCTGAACAAATAACAAGGTCTCATCCGGAAGTAGAGACGGACGAAGCGCTGTAGTTAGGTCGAGCGCCTTGAATAACATCTAGTCCGCGGTTGCCAGGACCAGAGACCACCAGCAACATGTTGGCCTCCGTTCACTGTCCGATTCGTGTTGCTATCAGTTGTAAGTATCGCGGGGGGGAACCGTTGAGAGGCGGCCTGATACCAAGTGGATGCCTTAGGCTACAATTATCGCAATCAAGACTTGCCAAGAGTCGTGCCTTAGTTTTCAGGCATCACAACCCCTTGGTTAAGCGAGTTCATCTAATTATCGTTCTGTTCTCACAGCTTCCAAGTCTCATTATTGTCGGCCTGAGCCCAGAAGCATTGTTGCACTTTCCTTTCGATCCCGGCCTGATTTGGAGTGAAAACAGTCCATGTAGACCCGAATTTTATTTCATTGCCTTTGCATCCTTGCTGTCTTTCTTTCCGTCAAGCATACCCCGTAGAAGTCATGAATGGCACACTTCCCCCATGGCGCTCCTCAGCGTCAGCGACGGCCGCGACGGCCACCAACAACTACGCTGCGACAGGTATATCCACCATCGAGACCTGGAAACCTGAGTCGGAACTAATAGCAGTAGCATCCCCTGCCTACATTCCCGTACAAGCCCGTCGAAGCCTTCAACCCCAGGCTGAACCGCCCCAGCAATCGTCATCAACAACCCCCGCGGCTGCTCCTTCCCAACCTCCCCCCGAACGAAAACGCATCGAGTGGCCACCGGCAGTTCGCGCTTATGTACAACGCAGCTTTGCCCCCGAGTCCCAGATCGATGGTGTTAGCAGAGAGGAGCTGGAGCAAAAGCTGAAAGAAGTCATTACCGAGTCCGCAAAGCAAAATACTCTAGAAATCCTGGATTGGGATCGTATGCCTCTGCCACAAGTTATGATTCAGAATGAGCGGAACAGAGTCTTGATGTCCTCGTCCGTGGCCGCGGCGTATGACAGTACCGGCCTGGGGCCTGTCGCACGAAAGGACCCCGCCGCGACGACGACAACGAGGAAGAGAAAATCTACCGACGCACCCGCATCGGCGGATGCGTCTCCGCCGTGGCGGAAAACTAACCATCGCAATCAGTTCGAAGATCGCGTAACTCAGACGACTCCAGATAAGCGCCAACGAATAGAACTCAGCAGCTTCAAACCTGAGAGTAAGTCAGAAGAGGAACTGGAGAGGCGGCGAAGACGGTTTGAAAGTGTGCCTGTTCCGCCTCGCTCGGAGTCTCCCGTGCCCAGTGCGACCCATGGCCCGATCGTGGGCCGATGCCAGGATCTGGAGAAGCGGTATTTCCGGCTGACGGCACCGCCCAATCCGGATACGGTGCGGCCTCTCCCGGTGCTGCAAAAGACGTTGGAACTGTTGAAGAAGAAGTGGCGCAAGGATAACAATTATGGCTACATTTGTGATCAGTTCAAGTCCCTTCGGCAGGACCTAACTGTGCAGCATATTCGCAACGAGTTCACGGTCAACGTGTACGAGATCCATGCGCGGATTGCCCTGGAAAAAGGAGATCTCGGTGAGTATAACCAGTGCCAGACGCAGCTGCGGGCACTGTACGAGCGGAACTTGGGTGGGCATCCGATGGAGTTCAAGGCCTATCGTATTCTCTACTTCATCTACACGCGCAACCAGGCGGCCATCAATGACGTCTTGACCGATCTAACCCCCGCAGAGAAGGCCGACCCGGCGGTGCAGCACGCGCTCGAGGTGCGATCGGCGCTGGCCTTGGGCAACTACCACCGATTCTTCCAGCTGTACCTCGACACGCCCAACATGGGAGCCTACCTGATGGACATGTTTGTGGACCGGGAGCGGCTGGCCGCGTTAGCCGCCATCTGTAAAGCGTACGTTGATTCCTTCCCTATTCTGTCACATGCAGTGGAGTTCCTTGGTTACTGATAAGCGCAGATACAAACCCGACGTCAACATCCGGTTCATCACGGAGGAGCTCGGATTTGAGTCCGACGAGCAAAGCGCACGGTTCGTGTTGGAGCATGGATCCGAGCAGCTGCTGGAAGAAAGGGATGGACAAGTCAAGCTCCTGACGGGCAAGGCCGGGGCCATTTTTGAACAGGCCAAGCGGGAGGCGTTCAAGGTCATTGACATCAAGGGGCAGATCTAGCTGCCTGATGCCTGGTTCTGCTGTTTCTTTGAATTTGGTTGGTTTTGTTTTTTTTTTGTTCCGTTCATCTGGAGTACGAGTAGTTGTCGGTTTCTTTCGATCTGGGCTGCGTCCTCGGGCTGGAGTTGGAGGTTTGTTTGATTTGCATCCATATATCATTCCATCGTCCCAGGATGAGGATTACATAACCTGAGAGTATTGGGATAGCGGGGCGTCGAAAACGGCTCCCATTGCACCGCGCCCTCGCCCCGTCTGACCGCCTGCCGCGAACGGTGCGGTCTCCCGTACACTTATCCCGTTTTGGATTTGCCATCCCTCCGCCTGGCCGGCCACGCATATAAAGCGCAGGTGCGTCTCCCAAAGGCCGGACTGCTTCTTCTTCTTTTCTTTACCCTCTCGTCCCTCCGTTTCTTGCCTCGGTTCCTGGCCATCCCCCCTGGCTCATCTCGTATTTTGACGTTGCAATGGGGCAATCGTGCAATTGCGCTGCGCCGCCCCCTCTTTCCTCGTCCCTTCCCGGCCGGAGGACGTCTCATCAAATCAATATCCCATGACTCCCCATGCCCCCCAATGACTCCTGTTTTCCCCATGCACGAAACGATGCGCCGCGTTGGCCGTTCTCTCATTTCTCCGTGCGTCTCCTACGAGAGGACATCCATGGGAGAAGAGGGGGAGGGGGGGGGGGGGGGGAATTGTCTCTCAGCCGGCTGGCTCTCCTTCGACAAATATTTTTCATTCCAGCCGTTCTTTACTGCCTATTGCCGCAGTATCCCCGCCGCGCCGCTGCCCTTCTGCATTACTCATCGGCGGCCCCCAGGCTAGAAGGGTCCATCATTCGTCAAGCGGCGGTGAATGAGTGCGAATGCACGGTCACCGGCACAGGGCCCACATGCGCGCACAACCACACGATTACGCACGCTGCATTCCACGTTACGCTCCGCATTGCAACGACTTCGAAAATGATGAGTCATATCATTCAAAAAATCCCGCAGGCGGCCCCGTCTCCGCTTCACCGGGGCCGGGAAAGCAGCAAAGGGAGAAGGAGAGAAAAAGAGGGAGTGGTGGTATATGCGCAGGGCACAAATTCTGCACGAGGGCATCAAATCCACTTCGACCTAAGCGAATATGGCTAGATGACGTGGCAGCCTCTCCGAGTGAGCCAGGGAGTGAAAATCTGGGCAAGCAGGAAGATGTCGCTTGGATACTCTCGTAACCTGCCGGCCCTCTCACAGCCGCTCGGACAAAAGGGGCCACTGCCGAGTTGCGACTTTCAGTTGGTTTCCCGTCAGCCGCTCCGCCTTGTTCCTGACTCTGCCACCATACGATGATTGTGCGACGACTACCAACCATACCACCCACCGTGCTCCGTCTGGCTCGCATTCTGCTCGTCAAAGGCTCGATCGAGAAAGAGCTCTATGCGGTTGGACCAACTTGGTGTGCGGCGCTGCCTGCCCCGTTTCCGGTGTGCTTACTGCACTCAGCGGATGCCGGATGCCGATATCCCGATCCACCCAGCCTGACCGGTGTGGGATGTGCGCTTCATGTTCCAGATTTCGCGCGACTCGGTTTGAGTTCGATGGCCAATCGCGAAAATGCCGCACGCACCTTGCCCATCTGTTGCTACCTTCTGCTATTCCGGCCGAGAAAGAGATCCGGCCAGATCCGTCGCCTTTTGCCTCCAATTTGGTTGCCTTGATGCCGCGGCAGCCATTGAAATAGCCGGGGCCCTTCGATCTTTGTCATCTCTCTTGGGGAGATTTGCTGCTTCGAGTGCATATGAGTTTTTTGGCCCATCATTCGCTTGCACATCCAGCGTAGACGATGTGCGTTGGCCGCCGCGGCATCCTTTTCTTGCCAATCCTCCGCGTACGACAATAGTTACGAGAATGAATGCTGAACATCCGATACAGTCACAGCTCGCTCAGGAGATTTCCCGTCCTCCTAGTCGAGGGAGTGTTTCTGCCGGAGATCTGGTTCCCGTCGGTCTGCCCATCGATCCGGCCATTATCGCAGATAGCGCCGTTCCCGAAGGCATGACTACCCTCAACCGACACACCTTTCCTTTTCCCTTTCCACCCGGTTCTCCTACCGGTGCGGGAGACGACGAGCGCTTCCACCCTTCCGATTTTGCTTTTGGGTCTCCTTTCGGTGCATCACTGATCCGCTGGCAGACTCCAGTGCCGAAATTCAGCGGGCTCAGCAAGCCGAGATGCCGGATGAGTGTCCTGCGATACAACTTCTCATTGACACCCAGCAGCAGCAGCAGCAGCAGCAGCAGGAGCAACATCCTCCTCCTTTCCCTCCTTCTCAATCCCTTCGGCATCATTTCTTGGATGCTCCGCGTTCGGAACGATTCGCCTTCCTTTCGCTGCTCTTCGACAGCGCGCGTCGCCGCTTCATGACCACTCCATATGCCGATGACAACGCTTACTCGGTCGATTTGGGAAAGTATCCGACCAAGCGTCCTCGGAGCCCTCGGAGCTGCTCAAAGCAGCGACAGCAGCGTAGCTCCCTTCACAAACGTCTTCTCGAGGCTCCCCTTTTAGACCAGGCTTCCTTATATGGCTGTTTGACGAGATACTACATCGCCAATTGCCCCCATCTCCAGATCCTTCTGCGAATGCACACGGCGCGCGGTCGGCAGCGGATCATACTGCAAGCCGTCGTCGCCGCCGCCCTCCACGGAAGCACGGAAGGCGGGCAAAGCGTAATCTGGAGGGCAATGAGGAAGAATGGGCTCCCGATGAAATCAACTTCCTGGTGGAGTTGATGGTGGAAGCCAGGCTTCCTGTGGGCGAAGCTACAGAGGAATTTTTGCAACGATATTCTTATCGGAGTGAGCGTAACGTCAATTTACAGTTGGTTGATTGGCCCGGACGGTCGGGCACGTCGGCCATGTTGGTGTGGGTGATGGCCGTTATTGTCGTGTCCCGTCTCCCTCTAGACGGTACGGGGAGTGCGGGACAGGTACAGGTGCTTCTGCATCCTTCGATGATACCGATATCGGTCAGTATGTATGCCGTACGTGTATGTTAATGTTGGGATAGGATAGGAACTACCGGTTCTCTCTAGGAATGCATGCGCTTCAGATACGCGAGACACGTTGAGTCCTCCGGAAAACTGGTACCCTCCTTTCGACAGGACCACCGTAGTCGAAATGAATACCGCTATGGCGCGGGATTTCCCGGCATACTAATTATTATGCTGATGAAAAATTTCCTGGCTGCGTTGATACTGTCCTGACGAAGGAGGATGAAATCTCGTCCTTCGATATCCGTGGTCACGGGAGTTTCCAGTTTCATCCCGGGCTCACCGTCCGGAAGGTTGGGGATCACTATTAGCACGTCATGTGCGGCGAAGATGTTGCCCGAGAATGCCGTATTGTTATACATATCGACGTGCTTCGTTGCGCATTTCTGACCGCAGACATTCTCCTGTTTTTTGGAACCCCAGAACGACGCGTCTCGAAATCTACAATGACGCAGATCAACCATCGAATTTGAACAATGCCAATTCGACGCAGAGAATGCACTTAAGAATCTCCAGGTTCCCGAACGCCTGGTAGTCTTCTCGCCCAGCCGCGTTGGAATACAGACGGTTGGCGATTTGCGGGGCCTTCTGCTTGGCTAGTAGTAAAGACAGCGTTAGATCTAGGTTTTCAATCTTCTCTTTATTCCCAGTGTCCAGGGTTCAAGGCATATCCTTCCTCTGTTGGGGTGACTCAGATATCGCGGTGTTGGGATTAGATTTCTGCTGCATGGCATTATACAGAACAAGCTATCCTCTCCGTTGCAGCGTTTTCTGCCTTGTATATATACTTGTTTTGCAGAGAACTAGCCCTGCATTGTGCCTATCCGGCACGGAACTACACTCGTCACCGAAGGAACTCTCTACCCCCTACACGCGCAACCAGGCGGCCATCAATGACGTCTTGACCGATCTAACCCCCGCAGAGAAGGCCGACCCGGCGGTGCAGCACGCGCTCGAGGTGCGATCGGCGCTGGCCTTGGGCAACTACCACCGATTCTTCCAGCTGTACCTCGACACGCCCAACATGGGAGCCTACCTGATGGACATGTTTGTGGACCGGGAGCGGCTGGCCGCGTTAGCCGCCATCTGTAAAGCGTACGTTGATTCCTTCCCTATTCTGTCACATGCAGTGGAGTTCTTAGCATAGCCAACGTTGCCAGCTGAACGATCGGTGACCGTCGCGCCTCGAAGTTGCCTTCAAGAATGACTGGCGTGTAATGGAAGAAAAGCGTCCCGACATCCGACTCCGTAATCCTCAAAAAGATTAAGGAGTGCCCGGGTGAAACATACCCATAGAGGAGGCCACTTCTGACCATATAATCATAGGCCAGACAGAGAACTTTTGCCATGGCCTCCTCGTACTTCTCTGCGCTGACCCACTTCCATTGTTTGCGCGTGAGGACCCGCAAAAATAGGTCCTCCGACGGCGAGTTGAGCACTTGGGCAATCGTTCCTGGAGGCAGTCTATGCGCTGCCTTATATTCTCCGACAAATATCGGCCCACCCCTTCCGTCCTCCGATACGCGATTCCCCAACGATCGGGGACGCCTCGTCCGTTTCTGCCGTTGGATGACGACCATTCCGTCGCGGACGCAGCTTGGTCCCCAGCACTGCAATGGCTATCCATATGGCTCAAGCTGTTTCCGCTGCTTTGGAAACGAACCCGGTTCGAATCTCCGATTTCTCGCAGGTACTCATTGATCACACGTTGAGCTGGGCTTTCAATAGCGGCTTCCACGTAAGATCGCACATCTTGCTCGTTCCAAACCTCAAGTTCCTTTAGTTTGTTGCCATCCTCGATAATCGAGACCTCGGGAGAGAAAAGCTGTCTGTCGGACAACACTTTTATCAACGAGCCACATATCTGATCACAGAGGTGCTCAAAATCGTTCCAATATTCAAGTCTCGGTGGATACAATTTGCCGTCAACCTTAGTAAGTGTTGTGGATGTCCCTTTCGAGTCCCCTTTGACATTCAGGTTGGGAATGACGTAAATTTGACCGAGCTCCAGATAACGAGCCAAAGTTGTCGCCGTTAGACTTGCTTTGTATCTGTCGGCTCGCTCTTTTTCCGCCACCAGGGCTGCTTCCACTTCCTCTCTCTTTTTCTTCTCCTCTTCTAACTGCTGCTTCAACCGAAAGATTTCATCCGGGTCCATGATCCAGGCCACGATATTTTATCGTACTCATTGCCGATCTGGTGCCTCAGTGTTGATATCTAATCAGAAAGAATGATACGACGTAACGGACTTTTGGGGCGGTGAAGGAATATGAGTACTTATATGATTGAAAGACGCATCTTTAATACACTGGAGGGCCGTGCGGCTCGAGCCCATTATCTCGGATCAATTGTCGTTTGTATTTGTTGGATTTATCCAAATTCCTTGAACTCCTCGCTTCTTGCTGCATTAGCTGTGTGACTGATCAGGCGGGGAAGGAAGGGGAACAGAAAAAGCTGAGGATATCGGGAGTTGTTCATTAGCTATTAAACAGCTTTAGCCGAAGAAAAGTGTTGTTAGAGCTTAAGACTTGAACAGGTTACTTCTCACTACGTAATAACCGAGATTGGAAGTCAAATTCACTGGAGCACAAAATGAACTCACTGTAGAATACTACTCTGTAGAGCATTTTCCTTTTTTGGGATCAGTTGTTTCGCGACAACAATTGCTGCAAAACAGCTCCCTCTTGTTACCGTTTCAACTGTCCCAGCCCAGGTTCCCACGCTAGACTCTTCCCGAGTCGTACGTGTGCGCCGCTTTACGGATACTCCTGGTAGGCTAGACGGTGACATGAAAACTGTCATTCTTCCTCTCAGAGTATCATAGCTGTGAAACTGCGCACATGAAATGCCAGACACTTGAATCCACAACAACTTGAACTCTCCAGGATCTATAGGTTAGGCTTCCTTGCACGGTTCCAGGTTTCCAGCATATGGAAGAACTTGCAAGAAATGTCGTCTAAGGATCCATGAAGGACTGGCACTTGAGATGAACTCATGCTTCATGAAAATTAGCTTGTCTTCGGAATAAAACACTACAGTGGAAAATTACCTTCAGAAGTTCTTGCACGCTAGCGCTGGTAGTTGCCCTGCTAAATTGGACTGCAACTGACTTGTCTCCTCGAGGTTTTGGCGCGGTGGCGCCGAGGTCTTTCTGCGATACGCCCAACCGCCTCGATGTCGAAACGTTCGTCTTTTCTGTGTCCTTTGCTGCGCATGCTGTCTCCTATGTTTGCTGGATGATAATTTTTAGTTGACAGCCCAGGAAGTGTTTTGATCACTCCGCCTACCTATCTTGATTTCTGCTTCCATGGTAAGGAGAACATTGATGCAACTTAGAAATCCTTGAAACATGCCAAACTCGGAGTGTATGTACTTGAGGCCGATCAGGATATCGTGACATACTGTGACACTGTCCCCATCGCTGAATACCACATTCAGCGCATGAGTCATTCTGGCCAAAAAGACGGCTGAATACTCGTACTTGTAGACCAGGGTAACGATGTTTGGGACCCAGAGAAAGTCCAACAGTTTCAGGATGTGCGGGTGTGAGACTCTTCAAGTTTGCAGGATTCTGACTTTCCCTTTTTTTTTTTTATGACTATGGGTAGTGGCGCCTCATCTTTGATAGCAACGAATACCGGGCCAGCCTGCGTGATCTTCCAGAGAAACAAACTGCAGCTTGGCTCCAGGCAGAGGCTTGTCAGAGCTGTCGCTTTGGAACAGGGAGTGATGACCCTGCACTATCTCAACACTCGGCTGTGGCTTGGAAACCTGTTGGGCAGGCGCGACCAGAACGAAAAAATGGAGAACTACCTCCAACGATGTGGATTGCCTGGTCTACTGGTTAGACAATGTTCTCCAGAGAGGCCGCTAGTACAGCTCTGCCGTCTATGTAAAGCCCACCCATTGGAGTCCTGGGAGTCCTGAGCCGGGAAACGCGAATGTCCCGGATGGAGCCGGCTTCCGGAACACAAGGCTGGCATCTACGTCACCTGGATACAGATGCTGGACGGAAGACGCTGATTTGGCCTGCATAAAATCCTTATCCCAGGTCAGCAGTAACGGGCAGTGGCTAGGGGTTTGCAGTCACATGGCCACTGCGAATACTCAGTTTCGCTTCCTCTACGACTTCCTTTCTACCGTACTTATGGTGTCTTGTGTATCGCTTGCTTTGGATAGACGGTTATAGACGTTTTACCGTACCTAGCTTCAAGGTTCCTCACAGACGCCTGGTGCGCTGTCGCAGCGCGAGAATCTGCGGACCAGGGCATCGAAACATGGAAAAAAGACCCCGAAGATGAGCCTGCGCGGAGACCGTCAGCGGAACATCATGCAGAATACAGAAAACCATCCACGCTCCCGTAACACTCAACCGAGGCGAGACAGGGAGACAAACATTGTAAAAGGCTGTCCGTCTGGAGGAAAGGGCTGTGCGTTTCAAGTTCACATTTCAAAACATAGCGCCAAGAACGCCAAGAATCCTCAAGATTGATCAGAACCTTTGCGACCTTGACCACACACTGAAGTGCCCCTAGACTGTACAGTACGCGAATCTGACGCACGTGATCAAAGGCCGCCGTCCTATCCTCAAGGCACCATGAATGTACAGGTCAGGCAATAGAACAACGTAATCGTGCGCACGTGCTCACATGCTCTGAAACGAGGCTATGGTCCGGACAGATGGGGTTGTCTGAGAAGGTTGGATGGTCTGCAAAGGAACCATAGTCTGAACAGACCAGGTTGTCTGAAAAGACCAGAGGGTCCGAAAAGGAATCACAGTCTGAACAGACCGGATGGTCTCAAAAGACCAGAGGGTCTGAAAAGGAATCACAGTCTGAACAGACCAGATGGTCCGAAAAGGAATCATAGTCTGAACAGACCAGGTTGTCTGAAAAGACCAGAGGGTCCGAAAAGGAATCACAGTCTGAACAGACCGGATGGTCTCAAAAGACCAGAGGGTCTGATTTGCTCTGGCTCCACAGTTTAGATGAAAACCCCTGCTCGCCAAGCCAGAGAGGATGGATCGGGCTCCACAGTTTAGGCGAAATCCCTTCTCGCCAAGCCAGGTGGGATGGATTCACGGAAGAGTAAACAGAAGATGAGGCAGCTCAGGTGTTGATCTGTCAAGACTCGATTTTCAGTGAAAGCCCTTGGAAGCTCTCCCTCACAGGATCTTGTTAAGCAGGCTCTTGAGCCTGAATCTTCATCATGTCCTTTCGTTGGTCGATCAGCTGACGGGTTCTCTAACTGCCCCGCGTAACCAGTCTCGGCTCTTCGAGAAACCACAACGAAAACCTTTATTCTTTTCTGTCCTTGGCTTCGGCGCTCCATTCACCTCCAGGCTTTTGCTGCTACACTGGAGATCGAACACCTTATGTCTCACTTGCGGCGGCTGATCGCAGTCGAATCGCCCATTTCTAATGTCCGGCAGCTCACCGGTCTCGGCACACATAGCTGGCGATTGGGAAAAAAAGAACCACTACTTTGGACATCTTGTAGCCCCGTATATTCAAATCCCTTCTCGCATTTCCATTGCTCATATCCGATTAGCTCGACTCGCCAGAAATCAACAAGCTCCTCGGAAATCGTCCACCAGTCCTCAGCACTCCAACCACGTTGATGGTTCTCAAGCGGCCTGGACGGTGGAGACCTTCTGACGCTCGGGAGTCTGGACCATCTAATCGCGGCTCGGATGGCGCTGCAGCTCGCAGCGTGCTCTAACCAACAAAACTAGGCACTTAGACGAAAAGCACATTGGCGCTCGTCTGATCGCAGCTTAGAAATCCAACCAAGACCATCTAACCGACCTATATAAAAGCACTGGTAGCTTTAGCAGCCAGCTCTTGGATTTGAACTTTTTTCCCTACGGACGCCTCCAGATTCGTACATATTCAAAATTCTCGATCCTCTGATTCGTTTGCGTCCCGTGATTAAGAAAGGAATCATTCCACCAGGCGGAAATGCCCTCTCAGGAATGGAGCGACAATGCAGACCGTGACCCGACAAACGTTGAAGTGGATACGTCGGTATGAGATATCTTCGGTATATTAGATGCGTTTCTTACCTGGGATGCGTAGTATGAGAACGACTCATCGTATGGCGATGAACTGTACGTGACGTAAGGTCCGGATGCGGAAGCTTGCTGACAACATATAGGTCGTCGTACACTGCGTCGTTAACTTCGTCGGTGCTTGAATATCGACATGAAAACGGCCGTCGGTATCATGGATACCGCGATGGATGTTAGTGTTGACGTCTTGCCTGATCATCGAAGGTCTGTACACTGATCGTCATTCTCTAGCATACCTTCTTCCAAATGACGAGACTGAAAATGACCGCCTCGACATGTTGCACGAGATGTTTCTCACGATGTTAAGGCGGAGACTATATTTGGCTCCAATCACAAAGCCGCAGCGGGTGATCGACCTGGGAACTGGCACGGGCATCTGGGCCATTGACTTTGGTAAGTTCGTTTGCTGGGTTCCGCCGGCGAAGGTGCTAACATCATTATAGCGGATTTACACCCCCAAGCTGAGGTAAAGGAAACAATATCACGAAGAGCGATGCCAGATGTACACAATACTGAAACCGGCTTTACAAATTCAGGTTATCGGATGCGACCTGAGTCCGACTCAGCCGGCATTGTCAGTCTGACTAAAGAACCATTGAGGGGTTGCTCGACTGACGGGAACTCGCAGGGTCCCTCCGAACTTAAAGTTCGTGGTCGATGACATTGAATCGGATTGGGCATATAAAGATAACCCATTTGACTATATTCACGCTCGATTCCTCGCTCTGTCAATCAGAAACTACGAGGAACTGATTAAGCAGTGCTATCGGTATGCCATTTGGAATTTTCTTTGCCTTTTCTCTAACAGAGAGCAGATCAGTCAAGCCTGGCGGCTGGGTAGAGTTCCAGGACTGGGACCCCAATCCATTCTCCGACGACGACAGTCTCAAGGGCACATGCCTTGAAAAGTACTACAGAGAAGTCTACGGGGCATTTGAAATGGCCGGCTATGAGGTCTGTCCAGGGCCGAAGCTGGAGGAGTGGTTCAAGAGGGCCGGTTTTGTGGATATCCAGGTGAAGAAGTTTTTGGTTCCCTACGGCGTCTGGCCAAAGGAGCGCTATTTTGTCAGCTTTCTCTCGCCAGCAATCACTAGTAGGTACTAATTCTTCTATAGAAGAGAATAGGTGCTTGGAACCAAGCACAGG
Organism: Thermomyces dupontii; assembly: GCF_041956625.1. Taxonomy (NCBI): domain Eukaryota; kingdom Fungi; phylum Ascomycota; class Eurotiomycetes; order Eurotiales; family Trichocomaceae; genus Thermomyces; species Thermomyces dupontii. Next base: position 1,871,491 of record NW_027192309.1, on the reverse strand, counting down.
CTGAAGCGAGTGGTTTCGAAGCCGTCGCCCTTGCCGCTTTGACGCGGTACAAGAACTGGACGAAGGAAGAAGTGACGATTCTTGCCAGCCAAGCCCGGAGTGACGGCCGGAACCACCGTGTTCATATGATGTTTTCGTTGTGAGTATCCCTGGAGCCATAACACGACACATGTGAAATTAACCACGATACTCGCAGTTATGTTGTCTATGGTCGTCGTCCGGAGAATTGAAGATGAAACATGCTGCCAGGTGATGAGAGAGGTACAATACGGTACCGTTTCTGGACAAGACGCTACCTTTGGGTATCATCCACTTCTCTGTCTTCACTTTCTGTCATTGTCTTTCAAAATTCACAGCGCTGTTCAGCCTGTCTTTTATATTTGCTACTAATACATGTTTTATCTTGTCAAGTTGTGGGATTTATTGTCTTGTATATAAAGGTGTTAGTTTCCAGACATCTGGAAGAGCAGAGAAATACAGCTATAATCAACGTATGGAGAATCGTAGCGGTGAAATCGACCACCTTTCCCTTCCAAGTTTCCAGCGTATGGAATAACTTGCAAGAAATGTCGTCTAAGGATCCATGAAGGACTGGCACTTGAGATGAACTCATGCTTCATGAAAATTAGCTTGTCTTCGGAATGAAACACTACAGTGGAAAATCACCTTCAGAAGTTCTTGCACGCTAGCGCTGGTAGTTGCCCTGACTCACCTCTGCAATGCGGAGCCCTAACCATATGCACCTCCGTGCTCGTGTGATAATAAACGAGGGCATTTCAATATACCGGGCTTCTTCGTCCGGCATATCCACAAAAAAGTCCTGGGGGTAGTAGAGACGACTCCACGAATAGCCCCTGATATAAAAATCTTCTGGCAGTTGCTTGTTGGTGCCGGCCTCACCCATCGGAAAATCCCCTCTTCGCAGCGGTTCTATATCGGTCTCAAACCACAAGGCTAAGTTCAAATTGGCACAAAGTAGAGTCCAAGGAACGTCAGCCTGAAAGTAGAGCATACTTTCAGGAACCAACGCAGCAGCCCAAAGAAATGCCAGGTACACGTGGAGTGCGGGTAAAATGTGGTTGTTTCCGCTTTGAGAGAGGATGACCCTCAGCGTAGAAAAGGCTAAAAACGATGCATAGGATACTACCTGATCGGTATCTTTGAAGTTAACATCAAACGGCGTCTTGTCCCGCCTCTCAGAAGCCTTTTGGCTGTCCGGCGCTGCTTCCCAATATGCCCGGGCCTTGCTGACCCTGTCAGAAGGGGAAAGGGCTTGGGTCGTCTCTCCATCAAAGAGTTTTGGGATGCGCGCGTCAGGCTGACCAAAGTCGAAGATTGCGGCGATTGAGATCCGACTAATCTGGGCGCCCTGCCCCCGAAAATGCGCACCGACTTGTCCGATGAATGAATCAAGATTCTGCAAGAAGAATCTGGCGTTTGCAAGGAACGTACAAATTACACCGCCAGTGAACAACACGCCATGCGCAGTAACAAACCTGATAAGCAGAGCAGGGAAATGCTCTATCTGCGGCGGTCCCTCTGGATGTAGAAGGGGCCGAAAGAGGACCACCTGAACGGCTCAACGCTAACCAAGGACTTCGAATAATAAAACAATTGCTGCAGAATGTTTGGTCGTGAAAGCACCGCCAGATGGTGCTGGAGACGGCCGACTCCCGGATTTTTGTCTGCGGCCTGCATGTACCACGATCGGGATACCTTGCACCAGATTTCGCGGTTCAGGGGGCCCTTCTCTTGAACCACCGACTATGGGTAGTGGCGCCTCATCTTTGATAGCAACGAATACCGGGCCAGCCTGCGTGATCTTCCAGAGAAACAAACTGCAGCTTGGCTCCAGGCAGAGGCTTGTCAGAGCTGTCGCTTTGGAACAGGGAGTGATGACCCTGCACTATCTCAACACTCGGCTGTGGCTTGGAAACCTGTTGGGCAGGCGCGACCAGAACGAAAAAATGGAGAACTACCTCCAACGATGTGGATTGCCTGGTCTACTGGTTAGACAATGTTCTCCAGAGAGGCCGCTAGTACAGCTCTGCCGTCTATGTAAAGCCCACCCATTGGAGTCCTGGGAGTCCTGAGCCGGGAAACGCGAATGTCCCGGATGGAGCCGGCTTCCGGAACACAAGGCTGGCATCTACGTCACCTGGATACAGATGCTGGACGGAAGACGCTGATTTGGCCTGCATAAAATCCTTATCCCAGGTCAGCAGTAACGGGCAGTGGCTAGGGGTTTGCAGTCACATGGCCACTGCGAATACTCAGTTTCGCTTCCTCTACGACTTCCTTTCTACCGTACTTATGGTGTCTTGTGTATCGCTTGCTTTGGATAGACGGTTATAGACGTTTTACCGTACCTAGCTTCAAGGTTCCTCACAGACGCCTGGTGCGCTGTCGCAGCGCGAGAATCTGCGGACCAGGGCATCGAAACATGGAAAAAAGACCCCGAAGATGAGCCTGCGCGGAGACCGTCAGCGGAACATCATGCAGAATACAGAAAACCATCCACGCTCCCGTAACACTCAACCGAGGCGAGACAGGGAGACAAACATTGTAAAAGGCTGTCCGTCTGGAGGAAAGGGCTGTGCGTTTCAAGTTCACATTTCAAAACATAGCGCCAAGAACGCCAAGAATCCTCAAGATTGATCAGAACCTTTGCGACCTTGACCACACACTGAAGTGCCCCTAGACTGTACAGTACGCGAATCTGACGCACGTGATCAAAGGCCGCCGTCCTATCCTCAAGGCACCATGAATGTACAGGTCAGGCAATAGAACAACGTAATCGTGCGCACGTGCTCACATGCTCTGAAACGAGGCTATGGTCCGGACAGATGGGGTTGTCTGAGAAGGTTGGATGGTCTGCAAAGGAACCACAGTCTGAACAGACCAGGTTGTCTGAACAGACCAGTTTGTCTGAAAAGACCAGATGGTCCGAAAAAGAACCACAGTCTGAACAGTCCAGGTTGTCTGAACAGACCAGATGGTCCGAAAAGGAATCATAGTCTGAACAGACCAGGTTGTCTGAAAAGACCAGAGGGTCCGAAAAGGAATCACAGTCTGAACAGACCGGATGGTCTCAAAAGACCAGAGGGTCTGAAAAGGAATCACAGTCTGAACAGACCAGATGGTCCGAAAAGGAACCATAGTCTGGATAGACCAGGTTGTCTGAAGAGGTGAAATGTTTGTGCATTTTAATTAATTTGAGCCGGCCATGTAATGGGATAGAAACAGCAAATTCTGCTACTACTACCCATCTTTCTATATTTCCTGCAATGGAGGGAGGCATTGACAAAGACTGGCCGGCACTGGAGTCGAATCTTTTGCATTGATATTATTCTTTTCTCAAGACAGCTTGCCTTGTATTGTGTTCTAGTGACAACTCCTCTGGTTGAACTTCGTTGAAGAAACACATAACACCGTACACAGATTCCCCCATTATTGCAAAACATTTTCACCCTTCTCCGGAGATTTAGACCTGGAGCTGTCGCTAAGCGCCCTGGTTTAAGCTGACTTCAGCGAAAGGCTGATACAGTCAGCAGAAACGACAGAATCTAGATTGGCAATTGGACACTGTACCTATTACCAGACATTGAATTCATAGTCACCAAGAACTTATGGCGTCCTTTAGGGTGGCACGGACAGCTTTCCTATCACTATCGGAAGAAAGAGAAAAGGGTTGTTGACAGGGGGCTAGACACTTCAAAATCCTCACTAGTTTGGGAACATCCATAGCGTTCGAAGGTCGCATTCTGTTGATTCTCCATTGGGGCGGCCCGTTGCGCATCGGGAGCATGTTCAGGTCGCATCCAAGGAAACCAGACGCCACACCAATTTACGACGCCGTACGCAGGGAGCCTGCCGTTCCTCGACCGGCATCCCTCCAGTAACTCGCCATTTCGGAGACGCCGTTGCTCGAGAACGGTGGGGCATTTCTTTTTGATGAAGCGGTAGAACTTGGCCTGAAGACTCGGTATGCTGCGCCCGGGGCAGCCACGATGGTAGAAATGGCGGTTAAAACATCGCTGGACTTCCTTCCAAGTCTTCCCTAGGTCGACGCGGTAGTACCAGACGAAGTACATTTCCTCTTGGGTGTAACTGGGGCCGCACGCGCGTTCGTTGGACAGTACCCGACTCGATGCACTCGGAACCGATTCATCCCGTCGATGGTCCTGTTAACCAATAGTCTGAATTCGTCGACATGCGGAGGTCAAGGATTATCTCTTCGGAAAGATTCCTCCCCAATCCATGATTGAAATTTGTCTGATCATGGGAGAGCTCTGTTTGCGCGCAGTTTAACTGATGCTGATTTTTCGATTTCGGGGTCTGCTGCTGAAGCTCTTGGTTCTTTGGGTTGAAGAGAGCATGAATCGGTACTTTCTTATCTGAATCTGCCACGCCTGTCCTCATATTTTCTTTCTCCCCTTCAGACACGACTGGCTACAGTGGACGACAATCAGTCTCGTGAGTGTTTATGTTTTGAATTGTTGACGACGCCCTCCTCCCATTTAGAAGTCTACGAAGGAACTTGATCGTTCATAAAATTATCCTGCTCTTGTGAACTAGGTTACCTCCACGCAACCCCCGATACGAGTGACACTGCCATCTTGGTTGACTTTACGTTCGCAATCGCATTAGTCTCACCCGGACAGCTTTCCACTTAAAGCTTGACCCACAAGCTTCCGGAACAAACTTCCGAGGCTGAAACATTTGTTGGTTTTCTGACGGTATGTGAATTCTACCTCATCAGACTGCCTTTTGTTAACCTGGAAAGTTGGCATACTGAATCCCATTTGATACTAAAGCCGGAAAATTCGCTTCGGCAGATTATGCCAAAGATCTGGAGTCTTCGAGCAAACATCATATATTCGTCGAGTTCAATGTGCTTGCCTGTGGATTGAAGCACTACGAACTATATGCAGAATGACATACTTTTTCTAATTCATCGATGCTATTGAATGTGATGAGTAAATCCACATTCTAACATGTCTGCAAAATCTGTCGAAGCAAATCTCCTTTTCATGGCATCGTACGTGATCCAGCGACCCAACTTTTCGGGTTAGAAATGGGTGATTAGTCGACTGTTTAAGTCATAACTCACCTCTGCAATGCGGAGCCCTAACCATATGCACCTCCGTGCTCGTGTGATAATGAACGAGGGCATTTCAATATACCGGGCTTCTTCGTCCGACATATCCACAAAAAAGTCCTGGGGGTAGTAGAGACGACTCCACGAATAGCCCCTGATATAAAAATCTTCTGGCAGTTGCTTGTTGGTGCCGGCCTCACCCATCGGAAAATCCCCTCTTCGCAGCGGTTCTATATCGGTCTCAAACCGCAAGACTAAGTTCAAATTGGCACAAAGTAGAGACCAAGGAACGTCAGCCTGAAAGTAGAGCATACTTTCAGGAACCAACGCAGCAGCCCAAAGAAATGCCAGGTACACGTGGAGTGCGGGTAAAATGTGGTTGTTTCCGCTTTGAGAGAGGATGACCCTCAGCGTAGAAAAGGCTAAAAACGATGCATAGGATACTACCTGATCGGTATCTTTGAAGTTAACATCAAACGGCGTCTTGTCCCGCCTCTCAGAAGCCTTTTGGCTGTCCGGCGCTGCTTCCCAATATGCCCGGGCCTTGCTGACCCTGTCAGAAGGGGAAAGGGCTTGGGTCGTCTCTCCATCAAAGAGTTTTGGGATGCGCGCGTCAGGCTGACCAAAGTCGAAGATTGCGGCGATTGAGATCCGACTAATCTGGGCGCCCTGCCCCCGAAAATGCGCACCGACTTGTCCGATGAATGAATCAAGATTCTGCAAGAAGAATCTGGCGTTTGCAAGGAACGTAGACAACATCCCCCTAGTGAACAACACGCCATGCGCAGTAACAAACCTGATAAGCAGAGCAGGGAAATGCTCTATCTGCGGCGGTCCCTCTGGATGTAGAAGGGGCCGAAAGAGGACCACCTGAACGGCTCAACGCTAACCAAGGACTTCGAATAATAAAACAATTGCTGCAGAATGTTTGGCCGTGAAAGCACCGCCAGATGGTGCTGGAGACGGCCGACTCCCGGATTTTTGTCTGCGGCCTGCATGTACCACGATCGGGATACCTTGCACCAGATTTCGCGGTTCAGGGGGCCCTTCTCTTGAACCACCATACCGTATATACGCCCGACCGCCTCGATATCAAGCCAGGTTGCCTCCAAGGAGGGCACGTTTTCCACGAAAAGGGTCAGCATTGAATACGTGGCGTGGATAAACGTGATCATATGCTCCAGGGAGTCGGGCAGTCGGCTGCGCATCAGTTCTAGCGGCGCGTGAATCCCGTACCACCACATTCGCGCAGGCAATGAAACATTTTCTGGAAATTCTCTCTCACTCACACCTGCTGCTGGGTGACTTGCCACTAAAAATAAGTCGTAATGTTCGTAAAGTGACGTTGATGGAGTTCACTAAGCGTTTGCCACTGAGAGTCAGAGAGCTTTTCCCTTTTCTGGGATCGTTTGTGGACAGCTTCAATGCACGTTCTCTCCAACATCACGAGACCGGCGTAAATGCCATACACTTCATTCTCCAGGTACTCGGATATCGCGGGCATGGATGATGAATCCGTGAAATTCGAAAAAGCTACCGGAAACATCCCCGTATCCTCCGTAGCCGTTGCTGTTTCGGACTTTTTGCAACTCGTGTCAACTAATGAAGGATGGTTACGGTCAGAACGCGGTGAACGACACCCACATACCGAGACCTCAAACGGATGGAACTGGATTGTGGTCCTCGACGAGCACTGACAATACAAATGTGCAGAATTGTGTTGGCTCGCCTTGGGAAACACTCTGAGAAGTCCTGGACAGGAGGGAATTTATTCTCGATGCAAAACACATAGTCGTAGGCCGGAATGATTTCCGCCTTCTGAAGTATCCCACGAATACTTTAGGCAACGATTATGCACTCATAAAATGGAGGCCGTACCGGCTTAACTGGATCTTTGCATAAGTGATTTTAAAGCCTAAGTATTTGGCCAATGGCAGCCTCCCTTCTGACAACAGCCTCGTCTGTACCGGCTCAGAACAAATGGCGCCAGCTGGAGAACAATCCGGCAACAGCATCTAGGCCCGGGCATCCATGCAATCATTGCATTAAATCTCGGATACAAGAAAAGCGACAAGAAACTCTACTGGATCTCATCTGTCTCTGGTGTCGAAGAATCAATCTTTTTCTGCTGGTGTGCTGTTTGGGACAAGATACTGCTACAGTTACAAAATTAGCAGTGTTAGGCCATGATTAGTATCGATGAGGAGAGAACAGCTAAAGCCTCTTACGCTGCACCAGCTTCCCCTGACGTCTTTGCTCTTCCAACGTGCATAGTATGCTTCTCACATGTGCCTCAAACTCCTCCGAAGGCGGATGCTCCTCCCACCATTGCTCTATGCGTGGAAAGATTTCATTTCGGCCAATAGACAAGAGGTTTGTCACAAACACAGATGCAGCGACGAGAACAAAGTCTTCGAAATTTCATGGATTGCTTCGGAACGGCTCAGCGCTTCTAGATGGGCGTATCGACTCTGCGTTGATTTCGACAGGTGCGTTTCGGAGCAATACAAAAAGCGATATGCCCTCTGCAGTCCATCGTCGTTGCTCGATAGTATACCTAGATACTTTTCGAGAATGCTTTTATGTTCGCACAATACCTGGAAAAACTCATCCGGCTCCATTATGCCAGTAACTGTATGAGGTCGAAAGAACCCTGAGGACACTAGACACCAGAGAAAGTGAAATCGGCGTCGGGTAAATATCCAAGCCAAGACATGCTTCATAGACATCTTTACGGTTTTTTCCTAAACCATATGCGGTAATTCAGCGGCTGTTCTAGTCCTATGCAATGGCCTGCAAGTCATGAACACCGGATTGCCAGGTTATGGCCATAATAGAGCTGTCTACACAGTTTGTCGGTGCAGTATAGATACTTAGCACGCCTCCCCGAGAGAATTAGTCATTCAGCCTTCTGGCCTCACCATATGGCCTTTCCTTTCTGGTTGGTGAACAAGAATCTGGACCAATGAATACAACAGAGCGGTGTGACTGCGGCCATGATGGAGCTGTCTGCACAGTTTGTCTGTGCTGTACGGATACTTAGCACGCGCCTCCATCGTCCCATCCCACCTGGCTTGGCGAGCAGAGGTTTTCGCCTAAACTGTGGAGCCCGATCCATCCTCTCTGGCTTGGCGAGCAAGGGGTTTTCATCTAAACTGTGGAGCCAGAGCAAATCTTATTCAAACCTCCATGATCAGATTTCAGAAATGGAGGACTATGTGAGACTTCTTGCCATTAACCATCTAGCCATTGCCATCTACGCAAGTTCAGAACTGGCTTCACGATCTGTCACATAAACATTGCTACCTCTGCTCCCGGTTGCCCCTGGTTTCCGCCATCGTCATGCTTTGTACCTTCCGCTCCTCCAACGCTCGGCGGCTTGGGTATTCTCTATCCAGTGGTGATGCCTTTCTCTTTCGACCCAGGGTTTTCCTAGATCGGGGAATGATCTTGCAGAGGTGAAAATCGATGATAAGGACTCGACCCAACTCTCGGTTCCAAAGCATATTTTCAAACCTCAGATCCAGATGCACCACCCCGCACAGTTTAATTTGTTCCTTCGACCGCATAATCTCCCCACTCAGATCCGAACCGGCGCCGACCGAGTGGATTTTCTCACCCGCCCAGCCCATTAACAGCATATATTGGATGTCCCCAATGCCATGGAGATAGTAAGTTTGAGCCATGCCAATAGCCCCAAGGAACACAGGGACCGCGGATCCCTGCACTTTCCGGAGAATCCGGTAAACCTCGACCTCCTGAGAGACGTCCTTCCAGCGATACGAAGTGGTCCCCTTTCCGAAGATCGTGTATCCGTACCTGGCACATGTGATCTTGAATGGTGCTCCGTAGGATCCGCAGCCGCCCATGTGCGTGCAGTAGTGCTCCGGGTCCTGGTCGAGCTGTCTCTTTAAAGCTTGCACCAGTTCCGAAGCATTGATCTGATGCTGGTCGCCGCCGGATCCCTGTCGATGGAGGCTAACATTTGGGCATGCGTCATCCAGTCGACCGCCATGTTGTAGCCCAAGAAGGCATCGCTGCGTGCAGAAGCGATTGCTGTGCTGCTGGCTCGAATCGCCGTGGCGTCGTGTGGACGCCCGCGTGGAGGGAGTCGACGATGCGCGCTCGCTTGTCGGAGATGACATTACTTGGCTGAACCCGCGCTTCCGGCCCTGCGCGGTCGGGGCATTGTCGGAGTCAGAACTGTCAGCGTGGGGTGGTCGAGAAGGGGAGTTTTCCGGGGGCCTGCAGCGGTTCGCCACCGACCGCGTCACGATACGTCGACCCTCTGCAACGCGCTCCGACGGAGGTGATGATGGTACGTATTCCGAGCCAGACATCGTATGGTCTGAACCCGGTGGCGTTCGCGGAGTGTCGCAAGCTTGCGCCAAATGAGCATTATAGTGCTCACCCCAAGTCCGAAGACGCGCCTTTGCTTGATTCCGCCACACCTGATTCCGAGGGGGGGAGCTCTGGCAGGACATCAAGCAAAAGCAGAGAACTCGCGCGACCGCCGTGTTCTCTATCTTGATATCGGTACCTTCCTTATATGCATCCACGCTGGGCTCGCAGAGATAGTAGTATAGCTTCCAGAATTCATCCTTCGGCACGCGAAGAAACGCAAAGGCAAAGCCAGTCGAGATGTATGAATACTCCAAATCTTCCCGTATCATCACGTCATATACCTGGCTCAGAGTCGCCCCGACCAGTCGTTCCGCACTGCTTTTCGCGTTTTCATTTTTGTCGGTAGGCGTCGTGTCTTGCTGGACGACCTCCCTCACGAAATCCATATCCCGGAGCCCGGTCCGGAGACTCTGAACGTCGAGCTTGTGTGGCGGCTTTAACTCGTACGTTGTCACCGGATACTCGGTATCTCCATCTACTCGATGGATGCAATACCGGTCGGGCAGGGGCCGCCGCGTACCCGACCGTTCGTCCTCTTCGGCTTCCTCCTCTAGCGTTCTGGGGTAGTGTGTCTGAAAGCGGATGCTGTCGGGCAGTTGGAATCGCTGCTTGGCGTCCGGATCATCACAAAGTGCCTGGACGATCATCTCCACAAATTCATCCACAGCCGAGCGCATAAAGTTATCGAGGTCATTTTCGCTACAAATTGGCTTTGTGGCCTTCGTGCGCGAAAGCCCTCTTAAATAGCTCATCGAACTGAACAGCCGAGGAGGGGTTTTGTCCGCCGGCTTCAGGAACCTGCACACATCATCGAAGATCTTTCTCAGCTCATTCGGAAAGTCTGACCATTCGTGAATTTCTTCCGGGCAGAGTTTCTCACGCCGTGCTGCGATCGTTCCTCGTGTGGATTCTGCTGGCTCTCCAACTTTCAGCGGATCAAAAAGGAGTACTTGCGTAGCTTTCAGCAGCTCGTCGAGAGTTGTTGGCTGAGTTTCTCCCGATAAATCAAAGCAAGCGTCATCGACAGAATGGAAAGGGAATGAATAGTAATGCCACTGCACTTGCGACACTAACACCCCCCGCTTCTTGGACCGCGATATGTGTGGGGGACGAACGTCGGATGCAAAAATACTATTGGAGAGCTCTCGAAGTTTTCCAGCAGCTGAACTGCAGGGTGATTGCCAAGCATATATCCGCATGGTTGAGCCGCGGAAACAAGTTCACCACCCTTATAATGGGCGTCTACCCGGCGGTGGGAACGCACCCGAGCAACTCGACCCTGAGGCTACAAAGCCGCCGTGGTGGCATGCCGGTGTGACTCATCGAGAGCCCGATCATCTCCTAAAGGAAGGTATGTTGCCGTAGAAAAAGGGGTTCAAATCAAGCTTTTGCTGAGCCTTTTCCAGAGCGAATTCGTCTCCTAATCCATATCCTGCGAGAACTTCGGGAAAGCCACCAAATTACCGCAGAAAAGCTTCATGAAGCTTCCCTGGATGTGCGACGACAAATTACACCGCCAGAAAGATGGCTTATTCTGGATGAGATTCACAGAATCAGGCTGATGGAAGAAAAGTACGAAAAGGGAGAGATACGTAAGTGTATCCATAGGCCGAGCTTTTGGACACCAACTTACAAGTATCCATTTCTTAGCTGGCGACACCGTCATCCGCGTCACTCAAGTTCATCTTGGAGGACCCGATTTTGGAATTGAAAGCGATTCAGAAAGGATGAAAACCACCATCACAGGTGGCCAAGGGTGGCCTCCAGAGGCCAGTTCTAACGGTGGGCTTTTGCCAGGGCTGCCGTCCCTGACCTCATCCATAGACCGGTCGCCTACCTTGCTTGACACAATGAGACCACCACCACCACCACCACAGTGTCAGCAGCTTGGCCCTCGCAGTCTTCATTCACCAATTGCTGCAGCCAGTCGGTCTGACTCTTTCGACGGGTCGGCTTCCTATAACCCTCGGCCGGGCGACAGCGTCCAATCGTCCAAGGATATCCCACCTCCTCGGCCGTCTGAAATGCCCCCAAACCGTGGAAAACTACGGAGAAAAACAAACTACATGAGTCACCCACAGCTAGCGTTGGCGTCCACAGCTGCTCCATCAACAGTTCTCTGGGACAATGCGGTGCTGCCCGCCGCCTCGCAGTATCCCCAGTACGAAGCTGGATTGGACAAGGAAGTTGATCTATTTTGAACTATGCAATTAATGCCTATTGATGTTAGTTGAAGGATATTGCCGACGTTTCTTAAAAATGGCTTGGAGACGCACGTGTTAACCCTCCAAGTCGCCCTGCTCAAAAAGGCCACCCGGATAGAATCTTTCGGTGCTGTCCTGTCGATGTAACTCTAGCCTATCTTGCTCCCAAAACATATCCGGAAAGATAATTCTTCGACATCGAAAACAGACGAAGTCTAGTAAGGATCCTTGTTGCTCTCTTCTATCGAGGCCGAATGCATTGATTGCATGATGACCCGGACCCGGATTGGGAAGTGTAATGGTCGAACAAAACCGATCGTAGAAGAGAATATTTCAAGCGAAAAACGTACGTTCCTTCCGAAGGATTGATTCAGCAACTGGATGAATCACCTACCTCATACCCTTTCCCGACTCCAATGTACGTGTACCATCGTTTTGAGATGATTACTCAATATTCCGGTATTTGCAGCGTGGCAATTGAATTGACCACGATATCTGACCGCTGTTTCATAGTACCAACCCAAAATGCGGGGATAGTACGCTTGATGCTAGCTTGAATAGCTATGATATCTGATTCCATGTTGTAGATGGGCGCATTTAGGGCCGTTAAGGCTAGGCTCAGGGTCATTAGTGATCAAGGTTAGGCCTTTGGGGTTCTTCAGGAACATTTGGTAAGGATTACGGCCGTTAGGGCTAGACTTAAGGGGTTTTGGGCAGTCCTTAGGCTTGTCCTTGTCGTTAGGACTGCGAGGGACACAATTGGCTGGCATTTGCACCCGAACGATGGTGGATTTGCCTGGTGTCGAGAATAGATTCAGTGAACTATTGCCTTAGTGTCTCAGAATAAGCGGCACAGCTGGAGAAGAGATCCGGGAGCAGCATCTGGATCCGGATAGTCATGCAATAAATGAATTAGGTTCCGTTAACAGACTGTAAAGACTACGTCGAGAGAATATCAAAGCGCAGTGTGAAGACCTTGCTTCCGTTGTGGATCGAGCCGTCCTGTGTGCAGATAGAGAAGAGTCGTATCAAAAAAGGCGCCCCTAACTCTCCATGCAGACTCTCCAACGTTGGGAACGTGGCATGAACGTTGAGATCAAGTAAGCCCTCCGTTATTCCGCGTCATGCGGATAACATTGCTACCTCTGCTCCCGGTTGCCCTCGATTTCAGCCATCGTCATGCTTTGTACCTTCCGCTCCTCCAACGCTCGGCGGCTTGGGTATTCTCTATCCAATGGTGACGCCTTTCTCTTTCGACCCAGAGTTTCCTTTGTGACTGCGGCCATGATGGAGCTGTCTGCACAGTTTGTCTGCGCTGTACGGATACTTAGCACGCGCCTCCATCGTCCCATCCCACCTGGCTTGGCGAGAAGGGGTTTCGCCTAAACTGTGGAGCCCGACCCATCCTCTCTGGCTTGGCGAGCAGGGGTTTTCATCTAAAGTGTGGAGCCAGAGCAAATCTTATTCAAACCTCCATGATCAGATTTCAGAAATGGAGGACTATGTGAGACTTCTTGCCATTAACCATCTAGCTATTGCCATCTACGCAAGTTCAGAACTGGCTTCACGATCTGTCACATACTGCACGTCCCCCATTATTGCAAAACATTTTCACCCTTCTCCGGAGATTTAGACCTGGAGCTGTCGCTAAGCGCCCTGGTTTAAGCTGACTTCAGCGAAAGGCTGATACAGTCAGCAGAAACGACAGAATCTAGATTGGCAATTGGACACTGTACCTATCACCAGACATTTAATTCATAGTCACCAAGAACTTATGGCGTCCTTTAGGGTGGCACGGACAGCTTTCCTATCACTATCGGAAGAAAGAGAAAAGGGTTGTTGACAGGGGGCTAGACACTTCAAAATCCTCACTAGTTTGGGAACATCCATAGCGTTCGAAGGTCGCATTCTGTTGATTCTCCATTGGGGCGGCCCGTTGCGCATCGGGAGCATGTTCAGGTCGCATCCAAGGAAACCAGACGCCACACCAATTTACGACGCCGTACGCAGGGAGCCCGTCATTCCTCGACCGGCATCCCTCCAGCTCGCCATCTCGGAGACGCCGTTGCTCGAGAACGGTGGGGCATTTCTTGATCCCTGTCGATGGAGGCTAACATTTGGGCATGCGTCATCCAGTCGACCGCCATGTTGTAGCCCAAGAAGGCATCGCTGCGTGCAGAAGCGATTGCTGTGCTGCTGGCTCGAATCGCCGTGGCGTCGTGTGGACGCCCGCGTGGAGGGAGTCGACGATGCGCGCTCGCTTGTCGGAGATGACATTACTTGGCTGAACCCGCGCTTCCGGCCCTGCGCGGTCGGGGCATTGTCGGAGTCAGAACTGTCAGCGTGGGGTGGTCGAGAAGGGGAGTTTTCCGGGGGCCTGCAGCGGTTCGCCACCGACCGCGTCACGATACGTCGACCCTCTGCAACGCGCTCCGACGGAGGTGATGATGGTACGTATTCCGAGCCAGACATCGTATGGTCTGAACCCGGTGGCGTTCGCGGAGTGTCGCAAGCTTGCGCCAAATGAGCATTATAGTGCTCACCCCAAGTCCGAAGACGCGCCTTTGCTTGATTCCGCCACACCTGATTCCGAGGGGGGGAGCTCTGGCAGGACATCAAGCAAAAGCAGAGAACTCGCGCGACCGCCGTGTTCTCTATCTTGATATCGGTACCTTCCTTATATGCATCCACGCTGGGCTCGCAGAGATAGTAGTATAGCTTCCAGAATTCATCCTTCGGCACGCGAAGAAACGCAAAGGCAAAGCCAGTCGAGATGTATGAATACTCCAAATCTTCCCGTATCATCACGTCATATACCTGGCTCAGAGTCGCCCCGACCAGTCGTTCCGCACTGCTTTTCGCGTTTTCATTTTTGTCGGTAGGCGTCGTGTCTTGCTGGACGACCTCCCTCACGAAATCCATATCCCGGAGCCCGGTCCGGAGACTCTGAACGTCGAGCTTGTGTGGCGGCTTTAACTCGTACGTTGTCACCGGATACTCGGTATCTCCATCTACTCGATGGATGCAATACCGGTCGGGCAGGGGCCGCCGCGTACCCGACCGTTCGTCCTCTTCGGCTTCCTCCTCTAGCGTTCTGGGGTAGTGTGTCTGAAAGCGGATGCTGTCGGGCAGTTGGAATCGCTGCTTGGCGTCCGGATCATCACAAAGTGCCTGGACGATCATCTCCACAAATTCATCCACAGCCGAGCGCACAAAGTTATCGAGGTCATTTTCGCTACAAATTGGCTTTGTGGCCTTCGTGCGCGAAAGCCCTCTTAAATAGCTCATCGAACTGAACAGCCGAGGAGGGGTTTTGTCCGCCGGCTTCAGGAACCTGCACACATCATCGAAGATCTTTCTCAGCTCATTCGGAAAGTCTGACCATTCGTGAATTTCTTCCGGGCAGAGTTTCTCACGCCGTGCTGCGATCGTTCCTCGTGTGGATTCTGCTGGCTCTCCAACTTTCAACGGATCAAAAAGGAGTACTTGCGTAGCTTTCAGCAGCTCGTCGAAAGTCGTGGGCTGAGCTTCTTCTTCTGCCCTTTTCCGCCGTTTCTCCTCTTCTTTCTGCCGTTCCTCTGCCTTTTTCTGTCGTTCCTCTGCTTCTTTCCGCCGCTCTTCCTCTTCCTGCAACCGTTTTCGGAGGGCCTCCACTTCTTGTTGGAAAGACTCGGCCATGGCGAATCTGTCCTCACTCAAAGTAGCGATCTCACTCGAGTTGGGTCGGCAGTAGACTAACACGGGACCCACGGTGGTCTTCTGGAGCCAAAGGTGGAACCGCCAGTTCCTCATCGCGAGAATCAACTGGATTGCCTTTTGGCAATTGGCTTCACCGCTTTCCGTTTCTGCCACTAGCGACAGGAGCCAAGCCAGAAAGCTGTGTCATTTTCCTAGAATGGATTAGCGTGTCATGTCACATGACTCGTGTGCCGTCTGAGCTTGCAGAGGTAATGTTTAGCACCGACAGCTCCGCGCAAACGGCCATATTCGGGATGGTTGCGATTGTAAGGCATATCTTGGAGCTTGCAACCGTTAAAGTTGCCTTCTGGGATGGGGAAGGAAGAAATTCATGCCGATCTGCCGTGAATTCTTCATCCTCGTCGGAATCCTGGCGACACATGCATTTACTTGCAGGCTCCGTCTTGGTTACATCTCCCCTCTGCGGAGAATCATTGTCAGATCAACGATTTATTCCTCTTATCTAGACTTATCTCTTGTATGTAAGGTTTCCACCAGACACCGGCACCCTAGCCTCTGGGAGCACATTGCAATCTTTTTCCTCAAGACTGTCCCGTGCCTGGACTCGGCGTGATTCAAAAGCGCCATTCTGCAGTCGAAATCCTCTTGGCACAGGGCGCATCGTATAATTTCCCCGGCGTGGCGTCGGAGATGGACGCTCTCGAAGTGCTTTGTGAGAGCTCCCGGAGAGCTAAACTCGTGAACCCGGCTAGAAAGGGACTTCCTCTCATCACCGAGGCACAGAAAGCAAATTCTCAGACGCTCCTTGTCCGATTTCGCATACACTTTTGCTGTGGCCTCGCTGATAAGCTTAGCCGTGTCCAAAATCTCCTCTTTTTTTTCCGACGCCACGTTGCTTCGTCGGCGGTGCCACTGTTCCCTCCATGACGCCG
The DNA here is from genome assembly GCF_041956625.1 of Thermomyces dupontii. Lineage (NCBI taxonomy): Eukaryota > Fungi > Ascomycota > Eurotiomycetes > Eurotiales > Trichocomaceae > Thermomyces > Thermomyces dupontii. The sequence continues at coordinate 1,855,151 of NW_027192309.1, read as the reverse complement.
CAATACCCTCTCACCGCATTAACGGCCGCGATGAGACGATTAACGTCGGCTTCGGCGGTCTCGCCGGGAGGTCGCAACACCGCCTCGACCAGTGCAAGATGTTGGGGGCTCAGAGGTGGCGAATTCGGAACCGTTCCAACCACCTCTGCTTCGGAACTGCCCGCTTGGAGCTGATGCTCAACATCTTGGACGGGCTGGTCTCGGAGGAACGTTTCACGTTTTGTCCGTAGTAGTTTCCTGCGCTCCCGTTGCCACTCGTTCCGGTACTTGGCAATGACCTCCTGGTATTTTTGCCGACTTCGCTCGTATTCATCCTTAGGGCCATGCCGCAGGTCCCGTGTCTCTTTCCTTAGATTCTCCTTGCGCTTTGCTAGTCTCTGCAGTGTTGGCTGCCTAGCAAGGTGACGCAGATCTTCCACGGTCAGCCTAAATGGCCGCCGCGGATCAATGGTCCTACGCAGTGAGCACGCATCGCGCGTCACCGCAGTATTGTGAGATCCGTTTCCTCGCCAGATGCCCTGCAGGTCCACGTGCACATCAACACAGTAATGTCGTTCCATAACTTTACTGTTTTGATGTTGGAGAATCGTATTCTGCAGCTGTTCCGAGACGAGGGCTGATCAGAGTGACATTCCGGTCAGCGCGAAGAGGGTTGCCGGCAAGGATATGAGGAAACTGCTTACGGGAATCATTGAGAGCTTTTGCGGCCCCATAGCGGAAGCTGTATGGGGACACATGTGTGGCAAAGCCTGTAATTTCCCCTACACGTCTCAAGGTATACCGCAGTGCACTGGTGGAAAGAGCCGTCGAGGGGTCCGGGCAAAACCCATCTGCACTCCCATCAATCTCGCAGAAGACAAAATCATTTTCGATGCCATCCCGTAGCTCCAGTGGCAGTTCCCGGAGCCCCTTGGGCACCCTTAATTTATAGAGCTTCTCGGGACCGTCCAGGCTGGCGGCCTTGAAAGCTCGTCTGTAGAAGAGCATCCCAAGGAGAAAGATGTGCGGGCTTATCACTAGAGTCGCATCGTACGGGATGTCCGGGATCGGATAAGAGTTTCTGTGCCAGAAAAAGATTAGCCACTCTGTATTTACCCACGTCCCAGAAAACAGACACCCAAAAAGAGAAAAGGGGGAAGAAAAAAAAAGGAAAGGGGGACTAACACTGGCTTAGGACCCAAGAATTGTTTTGTATGTATCAAACTTAACCGGATCAGAATCCGTGGGCGCTCTTCATTCTCACGGGCCAGAAGGCTGACTTGGAGGTCGCCGTATCGAAGGCGCGCCAATGCTCCCGGACGGCTGCCAGTGATGGCCAGAAGCTGGCAGAATAAGAGTTCTTGGATCCGTGACCACCCGCAGTAGAACCGCATCTCGGTTGTAGTCAGGAACACCCGCGCAAACTCCAGAAAGTCCTCCGGATACATCACTGTCTTTCGTCGCACATGCCAATCCAGGTTCTTCTCTCGGGCGACTTCGGCAACCGCCTACTGTCGATTAGCCAGAAGGTTCCCTCAAATTCCGTCATGTGACAAACAGAGCAGAAGGCCTTACCATGTTCAGCGCTTCAACCGTATCCGGATCGAGCCGACGACCGACCTCCGCTCTTACGACCATGAGCCAATATCGGAGGATCGTGCTGAGCGTCGACTTGCATCGGACGGGCCTGTAAGAACGCCCTGCGGAGTCTCTGCGCCGGCTACATAGCCAATTAAAAAAGCCTCGGAGAGCCGTGCATGCTTCGTTCGAATGCTCAGGCTCCGACAGGTAGCGAAGCCACTCCATTGGGTCATGACCGGTTCCGGTGCTGTACCTGTTGAAAGAAAGAAAGGAACTTGAGTCTCTGCTCACTTCAGCGACAGGATGAGGCCTGGTTCCCTGTTCCGTACCATTCCCAATCTCGCTTGATCTTGTTAACATTCCGCCTGGTGCCTTCCGAGTACAGGTCTTGCCGCTTCTCGTGGCCATACTGGCTCTCCGCCTGTGCCAGGAAAAAGGCCGGAGAGCATTCGTCCTCCTCATCAGAGGACAGAAGCGTGTCGTAACCGGACGGTTCTCCAAACAAATAGTCTCGGCATTCGCTGCTAGCTAGCATGCCTGCGTTGACAGAGTTCGGGATAGTCCTTGTCGAGGACGCAAGCCGTTGCGAAGCAACAAACAACAGTACGGACGACCGTAAAGGAAACCCTCTGTGCAAGATCAACACTGGAGATGGGGGGGGGGGGGAAAGGATGCAACGACGAGGGACGGTGTTCGACATTTGGGAGCCCTTATATTCTGAAAACACCGCCATGTAGCCGGCTCCCGTGCCTCCTCGTCGCCAAGGACATTGCTGACGCATCCGCCATGGCTCCCGGTTACTGCCCTTCCTCATTGACCCGCAACAACGATGCAGTGTCGACAAGAAGCCATGAGTCTGAGGGCTCAAAACAGAGTACCAACTAGATACTCCGAAAGCCAACAGAAAAAAAAAAGCAGAGCCCGAGAATTTGGTTGGTGGAGAGGCCAGAACCCTAAAACCGACCATACCTGTACCTGACGACGCTGAGGCTGCGCGGTGCGCGCCGAAACGGCGCGCGTTCCTGTGACGGCGCCCATGCCGGGACGTTGAGGGTGAACGAAAAGCACGTGAGGGAGCCAAAGGTGCGTGGCAGAAGGAAGAAGGGCCGTGGCGGAAAGCCAGGATAGCGCGATGCCCAAAACGGCGACGAACGATGCCGTTTCTGGCAGCCCGCTATCCGTCACTTCGAATTATGTTGTATTCTTCAAGACTTATCGACAGCGCTTTGCTGTCTGTCTGGCTCTGCGCTCTGGCCCTTTCCTGCTCCTGCCACGATCACGTGCACTGTCGATCACGTGAAGATGACGAATCGGAGTGTGCCAACTGCGCAAGGCTGCACTTCATCACACGCGAAAATGCCTTCAAATCGATCTAAAAGGTCGAATGGCCACCGGGGAACACCACCATGGATGATCCGGGATCGTGGCTGTTTTGCTTTTTTCTGCATTCTGTCGGGGGATACAGTATTTGTAGATTTTTTTTTTTCCCGTTCCTCTCGCCATTCTCTTTCTCCATCTGGCTAAAATATCAAATCGTTCAAGGATGTTTCACTCGATGGACTCAGCCCGATTTCTGCCAGATTCCACGCAGGAAAGGTTGTCCGCGTAAAAGCCCTTCTATAATCAATCTGTAAAGTCTGTATTAGTTGCTTTGTGACTTTGTCCCTTCTTATTTCCCATCGATCTCGTCGAGCATTGGACAGCCGCTTGGGCGGAGGGGCTGTTTGAATCCCCCAATCCTCTCACCCGTGCGCGTTCGTTCCTTGGATCGCCGTGCCTCTGTGGTCCTTATTATTATTCGCTTCGCCCTTTTCTGTTCCTTTTCGATTATTATTATTGTTGTTGTTATTGTTATTATTCCTTGAATCCAATCCTTCGGCCATTTTGTGTCTTTGTATGTTCCCCCCAGCCCGCGACTGCGCGACACCATGAAGGTCGGTGTTTCTCTGTAGTTCTGCTTTTTTTTCCCCCCCTTGCGCTGCTCCAGATCCCCCTTTTCTTGCCCGCCCAGACCCCTCTTTTTCGTGTTCGTTTCGTGTTGATACCCTCGAAAACTTTTGCCGAGTACTCCCTTATATACATATACACAATTATCCTCTCCATCTTTCTCCTTGCTCACTCCAATTTCTACAGGCCATTCGCCGGTCTCTCAAAGGGGACAGGGATCAAAAACCGCACATCTCCGTCACCCCGAAATCTGCCATTGCGATTCTCCCTCCCAAGAAGGTGGGCTTGATCTACATCCCCGGAACCCCGGCCGCTCGCGTGGCCATGAAACACTCCAGAGCCGATCGCTGACCATTGCGCTCCCCTCCCTACCGGGGCTCCACCCCGCCAGGTCATCAAAGCCCTGTACGACTACCAACCCGAGCCCGGCAACGACCAGGAACTGGCCTTTAGAAAGGGCGACTTCTTCCACGTAATCAGTCGCGAGGACGACCCCGATTGGTACGAGGCCTGCAATCCGCTGATCCCCAACGCCCGCGGCCTCGTCCCCGTGTCCTTCTTCGAGGTTGTCAGCAAGAACGAGCGCCACAGCGGCTCCTCCGACAAGTCCTCCCCGCGCGACCATCAATCGCACGACTCCGGCTTCTCCGACCGCTCCCTGTCCGACCCGCCGACCAGCAGCAAGAGCGCGAGCGCCTCCGCGTCCGCCTCCAGGATGTCCACCAGCAAGGGCGGCGCCATGGTCTATGGCGTCGTACTGTACGACTTCCATGCCGAGCGCCCGGACGAGCTCGAAGCCACCGCCGGCGAGGCCATTATCGTCATTGCCCAGTCCAATCCCGAATGGTTCGTCGCCAAGCCCATCGGTCGCCTGGGCGGGCCCGGTCTGATCCCGGTGTCGTTCATTGAGATCCGCGATATGATGACCGGTCAGGCCGTTCCGGACCCGCTCGAGGCGGTGCGCCGCGCCGGCGTGCCCCGCGTTGAGGAGTGGAAAAAGATGACCGCCGAGTACAAGAACAGCAGCATCGCGCTCGGGAAACTGGACTCTGCGACGCCGGCGTCCACGCACACGGTGACCAATAACATGGAAAAGCTGTCGTTGTCTAGCAATCGCGGGTCGCAACAGCAGAATGGCCATGAATATGTGAGTACTACCAAGACGGAAGGGATCAATTGGAGTCCATCTCTGATTGAGAACAGGGATACCACTCGCGCACCGCCAGCAAGGCCAGTGGCGGCCGTCATCCGTCGTACTCAGCCACACCGCAGCAGCACCATCGCCCGTCGGTGTCGCAGGGTCAGCCGTCGCGGGGACACAATCTGCCAGCTCCGGTCCGGGCGGCCGTTCCGCGATACTGTTTCGACAATGACAAGTACTGGTACATCGTCGAGGTCTTGCTGGAGGACGGCACGGCGTGGGAATTGTCGCGATACTACCATGATTTCTACGACCTTCAGATCGCACTGCTCGCCAAGTTCGAGGAAGAGGCCGGCGCGCATGGTCACCCGCGAACGCTACCGTACATGCCAGGCCCGGTCACCAACGTCACCGAGGCCATTTCCAACGGACGGCGCCAGAGTCTCGACGAGTACGTCAAGAAACTCATCCAACTGCCCCCGCACATCTCTCGCAGCGAGTTGGTCTGCAAGCTGTTTCAGCCGCGTCAGGGGGACTTTGAGATCGACCCCAATGCACTCGAAGATGCTTACCGGCTGTCGGGTGAGTCACAGCATTCGACGGCCGACTATAACGACTCTCGACAGTCGTCTCAGAGCCAGATCAGCGCGTCCATCTCAGCAGGCACGTACCTTTCGACAAGCGCTGGTCAAGCATCATCTACTGGCAGCAACTATGCCCGCGGGCCTCACCAGCGGCAACAATCCTCCCTCTCGCAGCAGCCGCCGCCGCCGCTCTCGCAGCAAAGCAGCTTCGCCTCGCATCAGTCACGAAGCGACACGCAGCAGCCACCTCCGATGAACCGACAAACCAGCTCCCTGACCCAAGCTTCCACCGCCTCCAGCAGCACCGCCCTCAAAGTCAAGGTCTTCTTCCAGGACGACCTCATCGCGCTGCGCGTTTCCAACGACGTCACATTCCAGCAGCTCGTCGAGAAGCTACACCAGCGGCTCAAAGTTGAGGACGATCTGATCATCCAGTACCGCGATGAGCCGTCGGGTGACTTCATCGACATGCAGAGCGACAATGACCTGAACATTGCCTTGCAGCGCAATCACAAATTGACGCTGCGGGTTACAGTTGCTTGAGCTGGACGGAGAAAAAAGAAAAGATCTGCCCATCATCTCTCTAGTTCTTTTTTTTTTTGTTTTTTTTTTTTTTTTTTTTTACCTTTTCCGGAAATTCTAGGTGCCGGCGTAGGGTGTATATCTTGTCCTTTTCTTATTTTCGCGTCCTCAGAATTCCCCCTTGGATGTTTGATGACTTATGCTTTACGACTTTTTCTTCCCTTCGAGTACATTTGTTCCCTGATCTCTTTTTTGTACTGTTTCATGTGTCTATGACTAGAAGACTTGGAGCTCGCGCATCAATGGATCGTTATCTTCTATCATGGATCACTGTCTTCACTTGTATGTGGAAATGATGCGATGCCTGACTGAACCATTCTGATACTACACGTTTGCACGTTCATTCTGTACACTGAACAACTGCCAAAAGTTACCTATGAGGCTATTGAGACTGCAATGACAGTTGACAGTTCGTATTGAAGTACGGAGTACGGATAGATCAATCGGGTAATTCGGGCATCTTCGATGATTGATTAGGTAATCAGCGCATGTGAACCACTTTAAGGCGCTCAGGCTCACAACTCGGCAAAGAAGCATTTGCCGCTTCATTGTCAAGCAATTCCTTCTCCTTGTTGCTCCGTTATTTTGCTGGGTTTCCTGTATATGATTCAAAACCTGATACACGTTCGCATGAGTTATGACCTCGGCATTTGACTTTTCCCTTCCGTGATCGCGCCTTGTCCGTTGTCCTGTCACCTCGGGTTTTCGGCAGTTTTCTCCGTCCACCAACCGTCGCGACTCCGACGCCGATAGTCTTTTACACAGATGGGTTTCGAGAGGACAAGAGATTGAGCTAATCCGTGGTTCGGATCGGGTATGAGCAGTATCAGCATGGCTCACAGCTATGCCCTTCTCTGCCTCGAGTGTATGCACCGGGGACCCGGCCGGAGCGCCGTGCGCATGTTCTCACCCCAACTACGAAGACGCTGCTTCTCGCAAGCAACGGCGGCCGGGCCGCTCCTGAAGCATACACCGTACAGGCGGAACGTTTCCCGACCGATCACCGCGCTGAATGCGAAGCCGTTGGTCAGATCGTTGGCTACTGCTGCGAACAGCACGAACGACACCTTGAACGGACCGCTGCAGGAGTATGACCGGCGAGTGAATGCCGGACTGCTGAGAGATGATCCTCACCAGAGATGTGTGTAAATGCGCTTTGGCGACTGTGTTGATAGCAAGGGTGTAGACTGATCTTTTTTGTTTCTTTCTTTCCGGTATTTCTTGTAGCGATTATCCAATACCTGCAGACTCTCCACGAGATGCTCAAGTCTTACAACCCGCCCCCCGTCGTGCGGCCTTCGGTCGAAGAGCTGCAGGAACAGCCCAAACGGTCGTTTTTCAGTTCCCTGTTTGGAGGAAGTTGGCAGAGTCGGGATACCACCGGTCGGCCTGCAACACCGAAGAATTTGCCCAAAGGGCTGTACATGTACGGCGACGTTGGATGCGGCAAGACTATGTTGATGGATCTGTTTTTCGATACGCTGCCCGGGAATATCAAGGCGAAGAAGCGCATCCATTTTCACAATTTCATGCAGGATGTGCACCGACAGATGCATGTGACGAAGGCGCGCCATGGCGCGCAGTTCGATGCGCTGCCCTTCGTCGCCGCGGGCATTGCGGAGAATGCCTCGGTGTTGTGCTTTGATGAATTTCAATGCACGGATGTTGCGGATGCTATGATTCTGCGCAGGTGGGTTCCCGAGCCAAGGGGGGATGCTGTGTGAGCAGTGAGCAGTTGTTCTGATGTATAGTACTTTTCAGGCTCCTCGAGTCGCTCATGTCGCATGGCGTCGTCATGGTCACGACGTCCAATCGGCATCCCGATGATCTGTACAAGAATGGCATCCAGCGTGAACACTTCATTCCGTGTATCAAACTGCTCAAGACCGAGCTTATCGTCCTGAACCTCAATTCCGAAACCGACTACCGAAAGATCCCCCGTCCACCGTCGGGCGTGTACCATCACCCGCTCGATGCCGGAGCGGCGCAGCACGCCGACAAGTGGTTCGAGTATCTGGGCGACCCGGTCAACGACCCGCCGCACCCGGCCACGCACGAGGTCTGGGGCCGGAAGGTTGAGGTCCCGCTGGCCAGCGGGAAAGCGGCGCGGTTCACGTTCCAGCAACTCCTGGGGCAGGCCACGGGAGCTGCAGATTATCTGGAGCTTGTGCGGCACTACGAGGCGTTCATCGTGACCGACGTCCCGGCCATGACGATGCAGCAGCGGGATCTTGCGCGACGGTTTATTACATTCATTGATGCGGTTTACGAGAGCAAGGTCTGTTCCCCACCGTCTTGGATATACAAATCACCCGTCCTGACCTTGACAGGCAAAACTGGTCTTGACCTCGGCCGTTCCGCTGCAGAATCTGTTCCTCACCGAGCAAGAGGTTCGATCCCTCTCCCAGTCCCCCGATGGTTCATCATCGGAGCAAGAACCGGAGATGGCACAGGAGATGCGCCATCTGATGGATGACCTGGGCCTGTCCATGTCGGCGATCAAGTCGACTCCGATCTTCGACCGGGGATGAAGAGCGTTTTGCCTTTGCGCGGGCGCTGTCGCGGCTCTCGGAGATGGGGAGTCAACAGTGGGTGGAGCGCGGGCTCGGGGTTGGGATGAACGTGGAGCAGGGGAAAGCAGAGAGGGATGCGTGGACCAAGACTCGCAGTCGATGGAGCGAGGATAGCATGTAATCAGCAATTGTTTTGTATAAAGACATGTATATGCTTAGAGAGTACTACATACTAGATAGGGAGTGTGCCCGTTGAGTACCTTCCTCCGGTGACTTTTCCCTCAACAATCATCCTCACCGTCGCTTCGATCAGTTTTCAGTAAACACATCTCAGTATTGAGCATCATCCGTACTCACTGTATAGATACGAGGATCTATCTCTTCATCGTATGTCTGAATTTGCACCTTGTCATCCCAGTCCCCTTCGCCAGGTCCGCAACCGGTCCTCAACGAGCACGTCTCCCGACTCGACGGCCGTCGACTCATCCGACTACGACGCCGACGCCGAGTCTGTCGGAGTCGAGCGAGTCGAGCGAATTGAACAACTTGTCCATGAGCTGACATTGGACACCCACGCGGGCTCTGAAGACCAAACCAACGACAGCAGCTGCCAAGCTGCCACAAACCGAGGCCAGGAGACGGCGCACCTCGGTGATCATCATCATCATCATCATCAGGAGACGCCACCGCTTGACAGACCAGGCTCGGAACCATCCGGAGAACTTCCTCCCCTCCCCTCCGACGTCGCAGAAGAGACACACCGCCTAGAGACCTGCCACGCAGTATGGAGGATACTGCTGTGCGGCGCGCTGTACCGCGCGCCCGTGGTCTACCCGCGAGCAGTGTTAAGCGTCGGCGCGGGTCTCGGCCGGTGGGCGTCCGAGCTGGTCGCCGAGTTCCCTCTAGCGGAGGTCATCGGCATCGACGCAGGTCCGACCTTTGTTCCGACTCCTCCGAACGTGGTGCTCTACATGCACGGGACAGAGCGTGACTGGGATACGATCCCATTCGGCAAAGAGAAGCGATTTGACCTGATCCACGGCCGGATGCTCGCCGGCCGCATCCAGGACTGGCCGCGGTTCTTTCGGCAGGCGATGCAACGTCTGCGGCCTGGTGGATGGCTCGAGTTGAACGAGTTTCAGTTCGATGTGTTCTCTTTGGGCGTCGGCGATAGTGGTCGCTTGGAGCAGCGCATCCGGAGCATGGCTCGTAGGTACCGCGAGGCGGGCGAGATGGGGGGCTTCACGCTCAATGCGGCGCTATGGATGAGAGAAATGATGTGCACTGCGGGGTTTTTGAATGTGCATCAGGAGGAACATGATGTCCGCCTCCTACTCCCTCCACCCTTTGTGACAACCCTTGGAAACTGATCAGGAACATACTTATTCAGATACCTATCGGCCCATGGCCCGATCAACACGCCGACGTCCGCGAGCTCGGACGCCTGGTACTCGACGCCGCACGACTATCGGTCGAGTCGTACATGGTCTTCTTCGGCACGAGCATGCTCGGCCTGCCGCAGGACCAGGTGAGGCACCAGGTACGCTTGGTGCAGAGGGTGCTGATGGATCCGCGGAATCGGCTATTTGGTAGGGTGCATGTGTTTTGGGGCATGAAGCCGTGGCCGAGGCGGTTTGACCAGACTAATGCTAGTACTTGATACTATATTCTTATGTTGTCCATTGTTGATCGAGTTTTGGTGTTAGGATTACACGGGTTGGATCGGATATCCATTTAGTAATTAGGGTTCGGTTTCTGCTGTACGGTAGATGCTTATTATTTCTATGACTGGACTGACTGCGTGATACAATGGAATCTGTTATGTATGGTTTTACTACTCTTTCTCCTCGAGTCGTACCCGATCAAACATCGCATTGCATTTGTACGTACGCACCTAGCCATAGCTCATACATACTCGAACATCATGACAAACATCACGCACGTAACATCGTACAGAGAATCCATGAAACCAGAAATCATCACTCATACAGAACCATCATGAAATGAAAAAGAAAAGAAACGAAATAAAATTTTGCAAAGGAAAAAAAAGAGAAAAAAAAATCACCGCCGCCAAAACATCAACTTCTCCAATTTCCTCTTCGTCTCCCACTTCTTCTCATCAATCCAGTCAGAGACACTTGCCGTACCGCCAAAGCTCGACGGCGGGGCAGAGCCGTCGATTGTAGAGGCGGCGGTTTTGGCAGCTCGACGCCTCGACGATGAGGCCAGGTTGCCCGCCTGGAACTTCATCCGTCCCTCGGCGATCTTATGCACGAGGTTGAGCACGGCGAAGGCGGTGGAGCCGATGGCGCGGAAGGCGGCCAGCGCGGCGACAGCCCAGAGGAGGATGGAAAGGTAAGCGTTGCTGATGCCCGCGTCGATGCCGTAGGCTTCGCTGACGGCCATGGCGAGGACGGCGTTGGCGATCATCCACACGGAGACCATGTACGTGCGCACGGCGCGGTAGTAGTCTTCTTGCTGCTGGCTTTCGGGCACGGGCTCGGGAGGAACCTCGAGACGGTCGCGGAGGTTGCGCAGTGCGGCGTCGTAGCCAGAGTCGATGTCGAGCTGTTCCGAGGGCATTTCGACTTCCACGGTGGAGTGGTCGATAGCGCGCGCGGCGCCGAGGTCCATGTTGTGCACGTTGTCGCCCTTGGTACCCCAGGTCACGTCGTGGGTGTTGCAGAAAGCGTACACCTGCAGCGTGCAGATGTAACTTGGAAGGAGCATAAAGTACTGCAGCGAGGACGTGAAGAGGTGCCATGGGTCGAGGTACAGGAACGACATCACCACGTAGAGGCCCACCGTCGACATCATCGACACAATCACGTTGGTGAAGTCTGCTCCGACCATCGCAATCTTGCCGCTGTCGGTCAGTTTGATGACAATGAGATAAATGGTTGCGAACGCAGTATAAGCCATTATGATCCCGTAGACGAACATGCCGAACAAGAACATCTTCTTGGCTCTGCTTGTGGTTAGATCGGCGTGATCATCCATGGGAATTGGGTTAATGACTCACCCTTGCGGCCGGTTGCCCATCGACAGGATAAACTGCAGCGCGATCAGCAACACGCACGCGTACCGCAGAATCGTGAAGATGTATCTGCCAATGTTGTGCCCGAACGGGTCCAACTCCTTGTTCGCCAGCGAGCCAGCAATGAAGTAGAATGCAAGATAAAAGTTCGCCTATCTGGTCAGCCTTCGTCTCCAGTAGAAACCCCTCTTGCTGAGAGTCTTACCAAACCAAAGTATGTGAACAACAGCTGGAAAAATTGATACACGAATTCAATGTACAGCAGGATCTTGCGCGCCAACGTGTGGTCAGTCTGCAAAATCTGTCGTGCATTCCAGATCGAGTACACCGCAGCAAAGAATGCTCCGTTCAGCCAGCGGCGGCGCTGGGAGATGAACTCGGGCACCGAGTCTACATCGGTCAGTATCATGACTCCTGGATTCAACAAGCAAAGTGACTTACCGGGAACATCTGTCTCGCCCACCGCGCTCTTGACAAACTTGAGCACCCATCGCTCCTCGCGCTTCGCTACGAGCTCCCAGCACAGAATCCGATCCTCTGCCAAATACATGTTCGCCGTAAACACATCCGCATCCTTGCCCTGCAGCGTCTCGCCCTTAAAGTACTGACTCAGCGGCCCATGCCCTGTCGAGTCGTTCTGCAGCGCATAGTACCGGTACGCACTCAGCGCTCCCGGCAGGACACTGATGTACCCAAATACCGACTCCAGCGGCTTGTCCAGGATGTTCGACATCTTGTACTCGAAGTTCTGCGACGCCACCAGCGGGTTCAGCAGGCCCAGGAAGTTCTTGCCCTTGCCGGCAATGACCTCGCCTGCGGCCCCGGCAACATTCGAGTCCTGATCGAAGGCCTTCCACAGGTGATACAGCGCCGTTGGTGCCGGCTTGGTCCCCACGTCCAGCAGAATGCAGACGTTGGGCTGCAGCGCCCGCCCAAACGCGTTGAAGAACCACCGGTGCGAGTTGAGCTTCTTCTGGTTCTTCTCCTTGAGACAGAAAATCACCTGGCACGGCACGATTCCCTTCTCGGCGCCCTTGAATTTCAGATCCGAATCCAGCGACACCTGTGTCGTGTACTCGTATACATGTGCCGTGACTTCTTTCTGGTTGACGACGTTCTTTGCAATGCCCTCCTGGTAGACACCCATGGCCGCCAGAGCGTTCAGCGTTCGCGGATGGACCTTCCGTCGGCCGTCCGCAATGATGCACACGACAATCTTTTGCCATCCGTCTTTTCCCCAAATGCGCGACTTAGTCCGCGAGCAGAAATGGCTAATATTCCGCATAATCCCGTGCATCGTCCGCGTAAACAAAATCTCATTCTCATTGTACATCGTTACGCAAATAAACAGCTCAGTCTCGCGCGTCGTGCTGCCAATGTTCTGCCGCAGCTTGTAACCCCGAGGCACGAAATCATCCGGGTCCGTCGTCACGGCCGTGTATCGCATGTGCGTGAACTCGCGCTCATCACGCCGCGGCAGAAAACTGTGCAGGATGGTCGGGATCTTGCATTCCAGAACCAACTCACCATTGATCAATTGGACTTCTTTCTTGGACATCTGCGCCGGACGCACGCCGCGGCGGCTCTGCATGCCTTCGGGCGCAGGCCCATAGTGAAGATTGCCATCTCCCAGCTCTTCTGACGCATTGCTGCTCCCGGAGAGACTGGCTTTCTCAAGCTCTTCCTTGTACTCGGTCACCATTGTCGACTCACTGTGGAACGACTCGTACGATGGCCGTGGATCAATCGTGCGACCGCCGCCGTCGAACGGGTCGTCGATGGTAGTCTGTGCATCGCCAATGTCAATGCTGGTCTCGCCGCCGGCGGCCGAAGGTTTCGAAAACAAGGGCGCGGGCGGCAGAGGACGACGAGGGCTGCCTCCATACTGCGAACTCGGGGTCCCTGGCCGCGGGCTTCCATCCAGATCAGGAGGCTCGTACACAACTCCGGACACGGAGCCAGTGCCTCGCCTCGCGGGCCCTCGGGAGGGTGTCCACGGCCGGGTCGGCGAGCCGGGCCTCACGCTGTGCTGGGGGGAGTCGGCTCTGACGGGCGTCGGTGGAGGGATCGGCGGGCGGTTGCTGAGGCTCGAGCCCGGCCGTGATTCGAGCGACGCAGCCATGGAGTTCTGTCGCGGTCGAAACGGCCGAAACCCTGTGGTTGATCGCGTCGGCGAAGGGTCTGGTCTACGGCGCTTATTAGTCACAATTCCTTTGGGTACCACCGCTAAGGGTCGCGCGATAGGGGTTCCTTGTCTCTCTGGGTTTGGGGATCGGGATTTGCGGTTCCGTGACGGAGTCCTGGGTACGGTGGAAAACAGAGGTGGAGGGATCATGTCTTCTTGCACGCGACGTCTCTTCGCCTTGTACGAAGCAGGACTCGCCGGAGCTGCCTCCCCCTCGTCGACCACGGCCCGGATGCTCATCCTCGTCCCACTATGCACGGTTCTGTGAAGGTCCGGGTCGGGGCTATCTTCCACATACGCTCTCCTTGGAACCGACGACGTCTGGCTCATGGGGTAGGAACTCAGATCGCTCTCCAGGTCATCTTGTCCGTTGGGTAACAGCCGCATGGTCGACTGATTGGGGTCGTTCCGTGAGGCATACGACGGGTCGATGTAGGATTCCGCGTAGTACGAGGGGGGGTCATCGGTGTAGCTGGGGGCAGCAGCGCCGCCATTGCTGGTCGGCGTGGTTGGGTTCATTGCGAGTTGTGTCGAGTCGAGACAACTTGCGAAGCGGATGCGAGAAGCGCAAGTTAGGCGTACATCAGATCAAGCTTGCGACTGCTCTTAATGAACTGCGAAGTCAATGCTTCGATGTCTTGTAGCTTTCTCGTCTGTGCATCATCAGATAACTACTACTACTATGCAGTGGAGTCGTGAAGTTGAGGCGATGGATTGCTTGTTTCTACTTGGTTGCCCCGGCAACGCCCCAACTGATCGGCCTTTCATCGACAACCTCTCCAGTCTCCACCATTTCTGGGGCCCATTGGTCGAGGACAACGTGTTTGGAATGTCGGATTCTTCGTCCCGTACGGAGTACTGCTATGCTGTCGACCCAGGGAATAGGTACAGCCGTACAGGTGGTCGAACGGACTGACATTTGGAGGACTTTGTCAGCCGACATGGAGAGCCCGACAGCAATGCATTGAATGTTGTGCATTTCGACCAAACCTACTCCGTACGGAGAAGTAGTCTTGGACTCTGTACTCCGTAGTCGTACTTTGTACACGGCTGTACTTGTAGGCTGCAGCAGTCAGCAGTGAACTCAGTGTACTTGACCGTAGTGTACGGAGGAGTAGCAGCAGGAATGCAAAGTGTAGTACTTCCCCGTTTGACCTCAAGTGAATTCACAGACATGCAAATGCTTGTCACAGTGGACATATCAATCGCTCAAATGTCTCCCCATCAAACATGTCTAGGGGCAATAGCCGAAGGGACAACCTCGCGAGGTTGGACGGGTGGGCTGATCTCCCCAGCCCAAAATGCCGGTTGCACCCTGTGACGACATGGGGAGTTACTGGTCAGAGCAAACTTGGGGGAGATCCAAGTAGGCGCCTTTAACTCTTTTACTTTTTGCTACGGATGCTTTTTTGTGCCGTTATCAATATGAATCAATTCCTTGAGTCGTTCTGAATGTCACTATTTTATCAGAGGCCGCTCGCATGGGAGAGATGTCAGGTGTTAAGGGAGGCGTTTTTGCTCGACTTCATTCAGTCGAGATGTAAGTACTCCGTACCGCTGCATCACCAACGCATTGTGGCTGGTGTGTGGCTGATTTGGGAAACTCGAGGTTCGAATCTTGGAGCAGGCCTTTTTTTTTTCTCTTTGGACCAGGAAATGCAGAGAGTGGGATGCACGTTTGTTCATCTCGTACTTCGACGAGTTCAGGCGAATTGAAGCTTGATTAAATGAAGCGGAGCTACAGCTGGCCTACCAACAATTGAGAAGGATTTCTCTGCTTGAGATCAACCTAATGCACTGACATGATATCGGGAACGTCCAGAGTTGGGAATCATCATAACAGAAGAATCAAACGATACTATGCATCAAGACAAAACATGATCCATGGTCCATCAATCATTACCGAGTCAATTCATACTACTGTGAGTTCATAATGGATATGACGATTCAGGTCCACAAGACGAAACGAAGGTCCGAGTTCCGGGTTCAACTCGGCGAGTTTACGCGTTGAGCAGTGGCTCGCGCTCGCGCTCTGTGCCTTCAGGCTCCACGATCGGACGGAACAAGATATCGCGCTTCGTGTAGACAATGCCGGAGACGTACAGGGATCCAACGAGGAAGATGGCGAAGATGACAAAGGCGAAGATCCACTGGAGAGCAATAATCTTGATGGCAAATTGCTTGACCGCGAGAGCTGAGGCACAGTCAGTCATAGATCTAGACGACGCGAGATGAAACGGGAGACCATACAGAGTGTCAGCAGACTCAGAGAGAAACCGAGCAAATAGTCCTTTCCGACGAAAATATGGAAATGGCCAATGACGAAAATCACCCAGATAAACACATTGGCGACAATCCGCGCCGGCAGGTTCTCCGCATTGACTGCGACGGCGCCGTTCCAGAAGATCGCAGTAAGCACCCAGGCCTGAGGACCCGCGAGGGCGGGCAAATGCACAAAGGCCGGCGACCCCAGATGAGTCCAGTAGGCCGCTGTCTGGGTCAGGAAGTGCACAATAAGGATCACCTCGGCCGGCCAGAAGTAGTTGCGCACCCAAAGGTGGATGAATGCAAAGACCAACAGGTTATTGATGATAAAGTGCGGGGCGACGTTGGCTGCGGCTGTGACCAGCGTCTCATTGTAGGAGAAGAAATGCCACAGGTAGCTGACCTGGGACAGCCACAGCAGGATCCTGTCGACAATTTAAGTTAGGACTGCTGGTGTGACATCTGACCATTGGAGCACTCACCAGAAAATTCCCGTGAGGTAGATGTTCTGTGAGAAAGGCGTGTCGAACCGCTCGGCCTGACGCCAAATCAAATGGGCGTGTTTCACGTCATCGGGGGTCTTGACCGAGTAGTAGATGCCGAAGACGACGACCACCGCCCATGAGATGACGGAGAGGAGCTGGTAGGCGACCAGCGTCCTCGGGCTGAACGACTCGCGCTTGACAAACGGGTTGTCTGGAATCGTTAGCAGAGCACAAATCTCGCGGAGATGATGGTACATACAGAAAACCATGTTGCTGGACACGTTTTACCCTTCTGAATATCAAAACGACAGGTCAGTCTTTTGAGGTCCTCGACAAAAAGCAGACGATGACGTATGTGGCCACCCACCTCCAGTCTAGCAGATGCTGCACGTCTTACTCACCGATACCAACGCAGCTCCTGAAGAGATCTCCCCGAGCGAGGTCTATCAGAGATGAGAGAAGATAAGCAGGCAAAGGTACCAAACGCTCCTCTTCTTGCACGGATATGAACCCGGTTCTTTGCATACCTAAGTTGCATGAGCCAGTCGGCGTTGTGTCTGGGGATTTCGTGATTGTCGATTTCTCCAGAGAAGTGCAACCTCGGCCGCCATTATTGGAGCATGGTGTGCCGCATGCATCGATGTGATTCGAGAAGAAAGAACTATTCATGGTCCTATTGCGGGGTAAGCCTGCATGGCTGCATTAGCCGGATGCATCTGGGCTGGTGCTGCACAATGGTAGGTCGGTCGGTTCGGCTTGATTCCTGCATGGCTCGAACCGTTGCTCCAGCGGTCCTCGAGTCCCCTCACGCAGCCATCGTCCATGCTCACCTGATCGATTCCTCAGATGATGCAATGGATGGACAATTCGATCGATTCCTACAGCTGGGGGTGGTATTTACACATTCTTCCGATGCTCAGCCTGCCCTGCGGTGTCATGAACAGCAACAGATCTCAGAGTTATCGTGGTCATGATTCAGAGATATAGGTTTATATAGTACTACTATTATATGGATATATGTCCTGTCCATGGCGTGTCTATGCGGAAGCGGACTCAGCGAGTATCTCCCTCACCACCCGAAGAATCTCTCTATGCACCGACTCCGGCGCAGCAACAATGCCACACGATCCGGCTAGCGTCCTCCTGAGACCACAATGGACCGCATTCCCATGTAGATCCGTAACCTTACACCCAACCTCACTCGCAATTAGCATGCCACCGGCATGGTCCCAAATACTGGACCGATGGCTTTGTTGCCGCACCATTCTAACCTGAGAGTTGACCTCGTGGTCCACCGCCAGCGCGACATAGCGCATCTGCGAGGACCATAGATCCATGACGGGCGGCCAAGGGGCGCCTAGCCGCGCGGCCACGCGGCCGAGCTTCTCGTAGTCCGTCGAATTGGAACCCTGGCAGTCAACCAGACGAATCTCACTCGGTCGCAGCTCAGAGTCATCTCGTCGCGATAACCGGGAGGCGGGTTCCAGCCCACCCGGGCCCAGCGGGCGAATATAAGCGCCCTGTCCCGCGACTGCGAAAACCATCTGCCCCAGTCCCTCGCGGTCGACGACGTCTTCCCGAACGTGTCCCCGTGTCGGCGTGTCAAGTCGGAGATTCGGACAACCCAGCACCCCCAATTTCTGTTCCCCGTTCTCCAGCAGCGCTAAGCTAACGGCGTACTGCTGACCCTTCATGAACGTTGCCGTGCCGTCAACGGGGTCCAGAACCTAAATGCGCCCGTCGGAACCGCCTTGACCGTTGCCGCCAAGGTCGATCAGGGACAGCATTTCCTCCACGGTACCCGGCTTGGCTAGGCGGGCATCGCTGGCCGGGTCGTCCAGATGGGCCTTCGGCCGACCGTACCAAGTCCCAGACGCGCTCGCATAGTTGGGCATCTTGTCGGAGCGCCGCCGCTGTCTCCTCACCGACGAAACCGTCGTTGGGGAACGCGGCGTTAAGGGCGCTGATGATCAATGCCTGTGCGGCAAAGTCGGCAATGGTTACGGGGGTGTTGTCGCTCTTGTCGAGTGCGTCATCTTTCTCAATGGCTGCGATAATGTTTTTGGTTACCCGTGCGGCCCGCTGCACCGTCAAACAAGCAATTTCTAGCTCTGTGGCGTACTCTGAACTGGTCGACATGGCGGCTTGTGTTCGTGCTTGTCTCCGGCAAATCTTTAGGGAAGCCCGGATAACGACATGAGACCATGTGCTTATGGTTCACAAGGTTAGAAGCTCCAATAATGGGTGCTATGAAGTTCTTCACTTTGGTTTTCAGGGCTTTTAGTGATGTGCTACCGGAGAATGGTCGAATGGGATGATACGAAATTCCAAGTTCTGACACCGAAAACCTCGGGCTAAGTCAACATGAACTCAAAAATGAGCCAATTCGTCCAAAACGCATCAACCTCACAGATGTAGTTATCAAGAACACTCAACTTAAGCGACACAGTAATTACTCTACATACTCCTACTACTAGGTACCAGGTAGGTAGGAGTAGACATGATAGCATCAGTTACGAGTTTTCAACTTCCGAAGGGTGGGACTCGAGACCAAGAACATAACCTATATTTCCAGCATTCAGTTCTGCGTCGAATCTTCGCCGTTGCTACCCTTTGGTCCGATGAATTGCATCTGAATTCCGAATCGTGATTGTGCTTCTCAATTCGCATTTCGACAAGTACTAGGTACAATGGCTCCCACTGTTGACGAGACTGGGAACCGACAGTTCCCTGAATGCCAACTCAACCTAAGAATCTGGTAGGCGAAATAGAGAAGTACAGCATTCACGAGCATGAAATGCGGTGGCGCTTCATTGCTACAGTTCCAATGATGCATATCGACATCTACGTATAAGAAGATAGTAGATAACGGACATTCATGCTGACCAGTCCTGTCTGATCTACAGCTCAGCAAAGGCTAGTTCGTACGCAAACGCCAAGCTCATTTTCGCGTGTTGCAGCATATGGTCAAAGCTCAGGTGCTCGACCACGTCGTCTTTGGTGTGGATGTACCGATGGTTGCTGAGAGAGAACTCTGCCTCAATCACGAACGCAGAAGGATAGCCATTCCGGCTGGCGGATGCATGATCGGAGCAGGCATAACCACACTTGGTCTCGACATATGGGATGTCACAGTACTAGGCATCCGCAGGTCAGTTCAAAGTCTATTTTACCAGGGGCAGGTGAGGCTCCTACTTCGACAATGATTCGCTTGATAAATTCTGTCAGGGGCTGGTCCACGAAGTCGACGACAACGCCGACCGACTCCTCAGCGCCCGCGTCAAGAGTGCCTTGAACATAGCCCGTCATGTCTTGCTGCAACATCGCCTTGATATCCCGACCCTTTTCCCGGTAGTCGGCAAAAATTGCTTGGGAGCCTAGCAAGCCACCTTCCTCCGCAGAGTACCAATGGAACTCGATGGTGTTAATAGCCTCTCCACGAACGACCGTCTCCGACTGCAGCAGAGTACGGAGCACTTCGGCGATGGTGACCGTGCCACTACCATCGTCGTCGGCACCTGGAGCAGGTAAGATGGACGGCAGGAACAAGTTGATGCTGTCGAGATGGGCTCCGAGCACCACTGTCTTGTTCGACTGACCCGGGATCCGAGCAATGATGCTGAATTGACCCCAAGGATGCTCAAACTTCTCGACGGTGGCGCCGTATTCTGTGGCTCCCGACTTTTCTACGATCCCGCTGATCAATTCATACAGCCAGGTGGCTGACTGAATTCCGGACTGTGACTTGTAGTACCGCGTATAAAAACTCGAAAATTCCTCGAGGTTCTTCTTCATCTCATCCTTGGAAAGTCCCTTGGACAGCTCCCGAATTGTCTCATTGAATGCGGGCGTGGTTGGGTAGTTGACGGTGTTGGCACGGAAAAACTGGACGGTAATGTCCTTGTCGACGTCGTCTGTGATATCAAAGAAATTGACACCACTCTAATAATGACCGCACCATGTCAGGGGGCAAGCAGAGTCAATTTGTCACTGGAGAAAACGACTGACAAGTTTTAAATCCCATTTCTCCCTTTCTGTCACCCACCGGGTCTCACCGGGTGCCAGCTCGATGAGAAACTTCTCTGCATTTGCCTGTGACTCCGCCCATTCCAGCGATGATGGCGGCGACGGGGGTTCTTGTGGAATTAAGGGTGCTTGCGGAGAGGCAGCAAGGGACAGAGTGCCCAGTGCAAGAACACTAGCAAACTTCATATCGGCAAGAGGGAATGAGAAAGCGAGTGAAAAGGTGTCAAAAAAGAAGGACCTTTAAAGATAGAATACTGGGTGATTCGGTAACCTAATGAAGACGACTTCAATTGCGTGCTTAATAGCCTAAAGGTCTCACGAAGTACAAATACCCCGTGCAATTGCTAAAGGCACTCAAGATGAGGAAGCACTTTGATAGGCGGAGAGCTTGAGGAAAGCGGAAATACGTCACGGCCCGACTGCCGCCGGCCCTGAGTCTGACAAGCTCACAGGACTTATTACATACCGAGTCTTTCCGCCGCTGCCAAATATGGATTAGGCACACTACAAAGCTTGACTCCTCAGTTGAGCATATGCAACCGGGCCAAGTGGCGCAAACAGGTACTGCTGAGACAAGCCTGATGAAACGATGTTATTATCAGCAGATCATCAATAAATTCATTCAGCTTAGGATCAGCGCTGATAGGCCTTGCAGTTAATAGGACGAAGAAACAGTGACTACCTTACTCCGTACTTACCTACTACTCGTTAAGTCCGAGAGAAATTGAACAAATCAAAGGTTCAAAGAAACGTGGAAGAATAAATGCCAGTTCATCGCCAACTCAGGTGAGATGATTCATTCATGACTGGTCGGAATCATTCACCCTCTTCAGGCACCTCTCTCACCCTCTCTCCCTTCGCTCTTTTCGTCAGTAAAGCGCGTTTCATCTTTGTTCCAGGGTCATCTATGACATTGACGGAATCACCGCCATCGTGTTTGTTCACCGTTTGTCAGAGACGATCTGTTTATGTTTGAAGATCCGTGGTGCTGCTCTGTTGGTCGCCTCATTCCAGTACATTCACGAATTCCAGGCTGTTCATGATTGATCTACGATGACAATCCAGCATTCCTGGTGATAGAGGCGGTTGTTTGCTATTGCACTGACCCACACTCGAACATAGATTTTGATGAAAGCACGCCGCTTCGGGCATTGAATGCCGCGTCTTTGTTTACACTGGGATGCATTCTTAGGTGCTTGTTGATCGCAAATACCTCTTGGTCGTGCTTCCTTACTTTCTCTTATCAATTGCCTGTCTCTGTTGCCGAACTCTTGCATCTCTATCGACGTTGAAATCTGCCCGCCATGTCCAAATTCCGTCAGTACTGCCAGCAGGACTCGAGCAGTTCCTGTACAGCGGCGAGCAGTACAAATGCCTCCAACCGCACGAAGAGCACGGCACCAACCGTTCCCAGTCAAGGCGGGGCGGTGAAAGGGGAGGAGATGCCCGTGCCCTTCTACACTGATGCGCGCGATTCATGCTTGACATATTCATCGACACTTCCATCCGAGGAGGAGCTGGCCGCCGAAACAGCTCCGCAGGAGCAGGTGATGGAACGTCGCGAACTTTTTCCGACAACGGCCGTTCCTTCGAATCCATCCGTCTTTGGGAGCCTGTTCCCGTCCGCTCGGCGCCTATTCATCCGCCATGACGATTCCACCCTGGACGGCAATATGAACCTGCGGGTTGATACGCTGGTCACGCACATGGATCGATACCAGACGCAGCTGGTGACGCTCTTTCATCTGCGTATGCATGATTTGCATACTCGCAAGTTTTCCTTCCGACGGTACTGTCGCGACTCGGGTCGAGAAGTGTGCCATTCATCGCGCAATGTCGCCAAGGTCCCAGCGTCGAAACGACCGCCTCTTCGGCGATCCTGGAGTACTGTGCTCGCCAATCTGCGGTCGGGATCCAGTGGCCATTCGTCAACAGCCTCACCGCAGATCAGGCCGGATTCACGATCCAAGCCGGATCTCGAGGACGAGGACGACGTACCTGCAGCAAACAAGGTCCGTCGGACGTCGCCCAACACCATGTTGCTGGAATTCGCCAACTACGCTCGGGTCGACCTCACACGGCGAGGGACTCGGTCGTCAAAACGCTACGATTTCGAGTATTGGAATACCAAGTACCAATGGCGACGGGACTCGTTGAAAGACGCTGACCTGAGGGGAGTATCGTACCATCTCATCAACCTCAGCACTTCGAAAGCGGTGGCGCACCTCGTTCCCGAGGTGATGACACCGATGGAGCTGGTGGAAGAAGAGGCCAAGGGGGGATGGATTCGGCCATGCTCGCTCTGGATCGATGACGAATCGGTTTACGAGCGAATGCCCGACGTTGCTGAGTAAGTTGAGCCGTTTATCTACAAAATGATCAGGTCTAATCCGGAGACAAAACAGCGTGATTGTCGCCACGGGGATCCACGCTCTGGTGGATGACACGATTCGTCGGCGGTGGCCTCCGAAGCGCCGCAGGAGAAGTCTGAGCTTACGCAGAAAACCGTCCTTTGTGCTCGATGCGCTGGGACCAAAGCGGCTGATCGACGAAGTGATTCTCCGGCGGGGGTCGGAGAGTTAAGAGTTCGGTGACCGACACGAGCACCCCGAATGCAGGTACTCGATCCATCAGCCGGTGTACATTAGCTAGCGGAATCGGGGCGTCGAATCGGAGGAAACCTTTCGACAGCAGCGACTGCGTGACGTGCATTTAGGTTCATTTACTTGTGTACTACTAACATACATATATTAAGGGGACCTTTGTACATGTTGATCAACCGGAGATGTTACTTTTCTAGGCGTCTAGCGTGATGGAATCCTGTCTTCTGTTGTCTCGTTGAACAAGACGACGCGATGTCAATCAGGATTACGACTGCTGTGGGCTTTGATAGCTCCTTTGTTATTTTGTGAGAGCATCTGATGAGAGACCGATTATCAGAAGCGTCGTGGACAACCATGGCAGAAGCTGCCTGCAGGTATGAATGCCCAAAACGGTGCTTCAGCGAGGGACGAATCAGGGAAATCTGCCTTGTACGAATATGATGGGTGGTTAATCTCTGGAAACCAAGAATAATTTTCGTTCCGAGTTGCAATCAACTGGCTTATTGATTCTTATCACGCTAGTATAGTTTCGGTTAGGCTGATGTAGTTTCTCATGATCACGTGAATTTTCATAAATTTAGTTAAGAGGAATAAGCACACTTCTCCTCAGTGACTCAGTCACGTGGTATGATTACTAAAGGTCGTAAAATCACGTGACACAATCAGCCTGATAGGCTGCTTCGCCGTCTGCCCAGTTGCACTTGTTCAAATCTCAACGAGATTCAAGATACAGTCCAGCTAAACCAGCAAACTCGTGAGACCGGAGCTACCTCAGCCTACAGCCAAGGGAGACTGGGTTCAATCAGTCACCGCAGAAGCCGCTCGTTTCCCAATTGTTCGTCAGGATGACTCAGGTCACTCAGGAATCCGGTCCATGGCTGATCTGACCTTTCTGGCCAATCACAGGGCTGCAATCGCTGCACGCTATCATCGATCGGTTCCGAGGGGAAGTCGGAATGAATCCATCCTGATCGAGCCTCTACAAGCTCCACGTCTGCCCTTCAGGTTCTTTCACGAGCCATTCGCAGACAGCTCATTGAAAAGAAGCGCGCATTCCATTGATTTTGCACTCTTGCAGCAGCGAGCGACATTCCCCCATTGCTGTGCCCCCTTGAGACCTTGTCCCCCGCTGAACGCAAAGTGACCATGGCTATCCATCCGACGTTTCCATCGGAGTCCGCTCCAGGAACCAATTTGACTCTTCAGCAAGCACGCTCCATTTCCGCATGGACTGAGCAAGCTGCGGCATCGCTGCAGAATCTCAATTTGTCTGAAAACTTAGCGGTTGGGGAGAGCCCCGAAGTCGTCCGCGGTACGTCGGTACCCTTGACCATCCCCCTCGACGATCCGGCGCCAATCAAGCACGAACGTCCGACCGCACGCACAAGGGTGGCCAAAGTTTCTGGTGCGGACGACACCTTGCGGCTTTCCACCTATCAACGCCGGCAGCCTCTTCGTCGTGATAGTCTCAAAAGACGGGAAGCATTGTTAAAGGGAAAGGAGGGTAGCCGGCGAAGGCAGCGCTGGGAGAATGGTATGTGATCGCGCTGCCAGATGCTTACTTTCCAACTCATGCTCACGTCGGCCAGCCCGTCTCCTGAACAATCCCTGGGCCCAGCCACCGTCGGCGAGTGATTGGGTCGTCCAGCCCACTCATCCCCGACATGACCCGGTCCCTTACTACTTGGCACCTCTTTGGGATGCACATTTTGCCCACCGCGAACAGTCCAAGACTTCGAGGTCGTTGCGCAACACGGACAACAACCCGGAGCAAGCCCGCATATCCAAAGAGGTGCGGAAACGGCTCAAGCATGCACGTGCCGCTCGCGGTCTGCTGCAGGACTTGGAGGAGGGCATCCGTCGATTCATTCAATCGTGGAATGAAAAGCAACGAAAGTTGCAAAACAGAAACCAACATGGGGCTTCGTCGGATGACGACGTTGATTCAGAAGATGAGGTCGTCTTTCTAGGTCGCAATGCTGAAAAGCGCGACAGACTGCCACCACGGAAGCAAAACAGCGGCTCCGCCTCCGAAGAGCGAGACGGGGAAATGATGGTATTTGAGAGCCCCGTCCATGACCGAGGGGGCGTTTTTGGGTATGTGCCTTCAAGGTTGCCCGGCGATACAAATCGTCTGACCTGCCCTTTTTTCGTCCTCGTAGGCGCTGGCTGGTGCATTCCATCGCATCATATTACGGACTGTATACATGGTCCGTCACCTTCGGCAACCCGGGCCGTCGGGCGGCCTATGTTGGCTTTCATCCGCCGTCGGTCCAGGGGCGCGAAGGCCAAATATCCATCCCGCCCGACCACTCCGCGAAGTGCCGTACGGGCGTCACCATCAATTTCAACGAATCGTTGCCGAAGCCGCTGTGGGCGCAAGTGTAAACGAAGGAAGCCTTCCTACGTGTACGGACACGTGCTCGTAGATGTTCTTGTATGCTCGGGCATTCTTTTACTTGGCTGTTTCAGTATAATTCGAAGAATTGGTTCTTTGAAGTTCGGGCTGTTGAGCCTGCTGCTGAAATATGTAGAGTTGGCTATCTTGATTAGTACTTAAGGCATAGGGTTTTGAAATGACCCCAGAATTGATCCGCAGGAATCTGGTCACAGGATCAGATCGACGGAAGCCAATTTGGGCTAAGACTTGAGAAGTCTTGGCGTGGCAGGGTGTCACGGGATCATTGACCCACCTCATCTCCAACGACCGAACAACTGGATTGACCGATTCAGTTCTGGCAGCAAACCCGGCGAAGGACGGTCACTGCAGTGGTAGAGGCCCGAACCCTCACAGCCGAAAGACGCTCAGCACCGCCAGTCGTTGGCTGAGCCTAGTAAACAGGTGTCCTAGGTTGGAGGATTAGTAAATTAGTACTGTAAGTACTCCGTGTAATCAGCATGGCATGAGGTACAACTATGAACCGAGGTTTGTGGGTTGATCCGGCGGTGACGACGCCTGCAAGCATGATAGGCTCCGGAGAATACACCATAAGCACAGGTAAATCCTAATGCCACGTAGTGTGTGTGGCGTGTTGGGGGGCAAGGTAAGTCAAGAAACCTGAACAGAAAACAGATGAAGGGAGATGATGCGTAGGGATGGAAAGGAAGCCAACAACATCAAACAAAGCAAAACAGGTCTGATGAAGGGAGATCATGAGTAGAGCGCATGATCTGGAATAGTACTAATGACAGAGAGCATATGCAACCGGGCCAAGTGGCGCAAACAGGTACTGCTGAGACAAGCCTGATGAAACGATGTTATTATCAGCAGATCATCAATAAATTCATTCAGCTTAGGATCAGCGCTGATAGGCCTTGCAGTTAATAGGACGAAGAAACAGTGACTACCTTACTCCGTACTTACCTACTACTCGTTAAGTCCGAGAGAAATTGAACAAATCAAAGGTTCAAAGAAACGTGGAAGAATAAATGCCAGTTCATCGCCAACTCAGGTGAGATGATTCATTCATGACTGGTCGGAATCATTCACCCTCTTCAGGCACCTCTCTCACCCTCTCTCCCTTCGCTCTTTTCGTCAGTAAAGCGCGTTTCATCTTTGTTCCCAGGTTCATCTATGACATTGACGGAATCACCGCCATCGTGTTTGTTCACCGTTTGTCAGAGACGATCTGTTTATGTTTGAAGATCCGTGGTGCTGCTCTGTTGGTCGCCTCATTCCAGTACATTCACGAATTCCAGGCTGTTCATGATTGATCTACGATGACAATCCAGCATTCCTGGTGATAGAGGCGGTTGTTTGCTATTGCACTGACCCACACTCGAACATAGATTTTGATGAAAGCACGCCGCTTCGGGCATTGAATGCCGCGTCTTTGTTTACACTGGGATGCATTCTTAGGTGCTTGTTGATCGCAAATACCTCTTGGTCGTGCTTCCTTACTTTCTCTTATCAATTGCCTGTCTCTGTTGCCGAACTCTTGCATCTCTATCGACGTTGAAATCTGCCCGCCATGTCCAAATTCCGTCAGTACTGCCAGCAGGACTCGAGCAGTTCCTGTACAGCGGCGAGCAGTACAAATGCCTCCAACCGCACGAAGAGCACGGCACCAACCGTTCCCAGTCAAGGCGGGGCGGTGAAAGGGGAGGAGATGCCCGTGCCCTTCTACACTGATGCGCGCGATTCATGCTTGACATATTCATCGACACTTCCATCCGAGGAGGAGCTGGCCGCCGAAACAGCTCCGCAGGAGCAGGTGATGGAACGTCGCGAACTTTTTCCGACAACGGCCGTTCCTTCGAATCCATCCGTCTTTGGGAGCCTGTTCCCGTCCGCTCGGCGCCTATTCATCCGCCATGACGATTCCACCCTGGACGGCAATATGAACCTGCGGGTTGATACGCTGGTCACGCACATGGATCGATACCAGACGCAGCTGGTGACGCTCTTTCATCTGCGTATGCATGATTTGCATACTCGCAAGTTTTCCTTCCGACGGTACTGTCGCGACTCGGGTCGAGAAGTGTGCCATTCATCGCGCAATGTCGCCAAGGTCCCAGCGTCGAAACGACCGCCTCTTCGGCGATCCTGGAGTACTGTGCTCGCCAATCTGCGGTCGGGATCCAGTGGCCATTCGTCAACAGCCTCACCGCAGATCAGGCCGGATTCACGATCCAAGCCGGATCTCGAGGACGAGGACGACGTACCTGCAGCAAACAAGGTCCGTCGGACGTCGCCCAACACCATGTTGCTGGAATTCGCCAACTACGCTCGGGTCGACCTCACACGGCGAGGGACTCGGTCGTCAAAACGCTACGATTTCGAGTATTGGAATACCAAGTACCAATGGCGACGGGACTCGTTGAAAGACGCTGACCTGAGGGGAGTATCGTACCATCTCATCAACCTCAGCACTTCGAAAGCGGTGGCGCACCTCGTTCCCGAGGTGATGACACCGATGGAGCTGGTGGAAGAAGAGGCCAAGGGGGGATGGATTCGGCCATGCTCGCTCTGGATCGATGACGAATCGGTTTACGAGCGAATGCCCGACGTTGCTGAGTAAGTTGAGCCGTTTATCTACAAAATGATCAGGTCTAATCCGGAGACAAAACAGCGTGATTGTCGCCACGGGGATCCACGCTCTGGTGGATGACACGATTCGTCGGCGGTGGCCTCCGAAGCGCCGCAGGAGAAGTCTGAGCTTACGCAGAAAACCGTCCTTTGTGCTCGATGCGCTGGGACCAAAGCGGCTGATCGACGAAGTGATTCTCCGGCGGGGGTCGGAGAGTTAAGAGTTCGGTGACCGACACGAGCACCCCGAATGCAGGTACTCGATCCATCAGCCGGTGTACATTAGCTAGCGGAATCGGGGCGTCGAATCGGAGGAAACCTTTCGACAGCAGCGACTGCGTGACGTGCATTTAGGTTCATTTACTTGTGTACTACTAACATACATATATTAAGGGGACCTTTGTACATGTTGATCAACCGGAGATGTTACTTTTCTAGGCGTCTAGCGTGATGGAATCCTGTCTTCTGTTGTCTCGTTGAACAAGACGACGCGATGTCAATCAGGATTACGACTGCTGTGGGCTTTGATAGCTCCTTTGTTATTTTGTGAGAGCATCTGATGAGAGACCGATTATCAGAAGCGTCGTGGACAACCATGGCAGAAGCTGCCTGCAGGTATGAATGCCCAAAACGGTGCTTCAGCGAGGGACGAATCAGGGAAATCTGCCTTGTACGACCTTGGTACGGAGTCGATACAACTAGATGAGCTCTAGAAGGGTCGTATTCGGCTTATATGATCCTAATTGTGCTTGAAGAGAGGGACTTGTTTCAATGGGCCAGAAAAAAAAAAAGACATGGAATGCATTTAGACACTTCAGCTTCACATGATTTAGTAGTATGTCCGTTAGTAGCCGAAGTTTAAGAAGTATCAAAGGCAATTAGGGCAGAGACCGAAGATGACGACAGTCGGAAAGAGCTCCGCCGCACGGTTCATGTCATTATACCAATCCTAGTGATCCTTTTGGCTGCGGCGGACCTGCGCGCTGCCGACATCCGACGTTGTTCGCTCCTGTTTAGGTTATGCCCTTTTCGGATTTGAGGCGAGGGGGAGGGAGGGGGAATCATAGGAAAAAAGGGAAGAACGAGAAAGGAGGGGCAACAACTAAACAAGTTCATAGCAGAAACAAAAACGCCTCAACGAATGCAAGATTGATGAGCTGGCGGAGTACCCGCATTGTTGACGTGATCGCGTGGAGCCAGCCTAACGGTGATGCTGGAGGCTGACGTTGGAGGCGTTGGAATATGTAGTAATAATGTTCGTCCAGAGGGGCCAGCCACATGGGGGAGGCTTCTTCAGCTTGATTCCGGGTTGTCGACAGCTCTCGGCCTCCAGGCATTAGAGGCTATGTACAGTATCGATGAGGCTATGATTAGAGTTGGGGATTCGTCAGGACCTGGTTGACGCCTGATCTCCGCATCGGGCTTCGATCGGAACAAAAAAAAAAAAGTATCTCGGGGAATCGATCAAAGCCTAAAGCCTAACCTTAATACTCGAATAGCATCGATCGAAGAATGATTGGGCGATATTCTGTCATTGAGTCACTGACCGATAGCAACAGATGAACTGACGAACCCTGGCCGGACACGAAAGAAAGGCGGTTGAAGCAGGGGAAGCCCTGAAGAACCACGTTGTGGGCCGGGATTTTCTGTCATGGTGCTTTTTCTTTCTTCGCTGTTCTTTCCGGTTTGCGGTTTTCTGCCTAACTTGGAGGGCGATTTTATCCCTAAGTTACGGTACCCCTCCCTCTTCCTGAAATGTCTTTTTTTTTTCTTCCTGCGAATTGGCTGATCTTTATCCACTTCTGCCAGCTCAGGAAGGGTTGCTCTTTTCCTGTCGTTCCTATCGGTTGAAAAGGCTGGAAGCTCGGTTTCTGCCAAGTACGAAAAACTCCTGTCTGTCTTTGCCTTGTTGGTTAATCTTCTTCAAACATATCCCCAGGTTCCACTCTGCGGCGGGCCGTTCCTTCATCTGGTCTTGCTCACCTTGCTCTCTGCCCCTCCCCCCCCAAATTACATATTGTACTCCGTGCTTTGGAGTTACTCATGGAGTTAGTACTTGTTGGATCTCCTTCATGCAATCAGTTGTACCCCATACCTCTTTGCTCCGTACTCCGTAGTCTCCAGATGATCCGCAGACAAGTATCCATCATTCTGCAGACTTTGGTCTCGTTTCGAATGCTCCGCAAACTGTCTATGGACCAAATTGTCCTGATAGTAGAGAACTACCAGCTGTCTTGCAGTCTTGCTGCTCGCGTTTTGCTGACTAACAAATCACCCAAGCACGCCCCTCCGTGCCCACCAGCAACACAAGAGGGGCTCCCATAATAAATCGGTGACCAAGGACGAAAAAGAACAATAGTCAGGCAAGAAACCCAAGTTGGACCACACTCGAGCGTCGACATGCATAAGTCTCTTCGTTGTAGGACCATGGGGTGTCCCTGCAGGGATTAGGAGCAGAGAGACTGGTGTGCCACTCTTGGAAAGATCTTGGACTGACGTCTCCATGGTTGTGCCCTAAAAGGTCCTGCAGATAATCGTCAACATGCCACCACCAAACCCACTTGTATACTCCGACGGCCTGCATCTGGCTTGCTTAACTGTTCAAGTTGCTGATATATGACCATGGACCCTCTCCCCGCCTTGACATGTTCGCGTCTTTCTCTTTTATTCTCTCTCTCCTTTTCTTCAGAATCCAGCGCACCTCGCCCTTCTTCTCCCATCATTCCAATCTGATTACTCTGCTCGATCAGAGATCAATTCCACGACATCATGTCGTCGATAACAACAAATCCTCTGTTCAAGCGACGAAGTTGGCAAGACCAACTGAAAGGTACGCTGAAAGTCCTCCTTTGCCATTCTCGTACATCTCTGTCAATCCATTCGAGTTCAGGGCGTTGACCTGCTGCAGATTACTGCAGACAAACAAAGCAGCCGGAACCTGTATTCAATCTCGTATCTGACCGTCGAGGTGTGGGCTTAAGCTCTCTTTCTTGGCTCTCGTTGTTCCTCAGCTGACAAGCGAAGGTGGCCGAACCGCCTGGTCAAGTAGCGTGACAATCGGAGCCAATACATATTACGCTCGCTATTTTTACGACGGTGCATACACCGACAACGCCAAGGAGGATGCTGCCGAAGTCGCCCTTATGCAACTGAGTGCGCAAGTCCACTCGCCCACGGTGTATCAGGGACAACTCTTCCCGCAACAGACACCGGCCTACAGAGGATTTTGAACCTATCAACGGTTCCCCAGACCCTGTTTTGACCGCCTAAGATCGACGTGATCTGGCATCGAAGATGAGACGGCACATTTGTTTGTTCTTTCTCTTTTGGGTGGCATGTATGGGTATATGAATTGGTTTCTTTGAGATTGGTTATCGGTTGGATTGCTGGACACCACGGGGGGTGGTTCTCTGTTTCTTGTCGCTTTGGATCTTGCTCCGCATCAAGTGATTATGTCGACGCGCTGGACGATCATATGCTTTTACGATTCACGACCTGTGACAACGTACGGTAATCTATCAATTCATGGGTAACTTTTCTTCGGAATTCAACTTATACCGGCCAACCCCATCCATCTCGGAAAACATGGACAAACAAAGTTCCTCTTCCCCTGACGAGAACCTGGAAATCTCAATCCAGCTTTCGAAACCCAAGCAGTTCCTCAATTTGGAACAATCAATAAGACTTTTGGGCATGAATTGTAATATTGGATGGTCGACCAGTCTCGCCAATCGACCCCCCAAAATACTCTCACCCCCGCACCAATATGACTGGCGTTTGTGCTTCATGTCATGCAGATCTACGGGCCGCTGTGCATTAGTACTCCCGTGAGCCCGAGATTAGCCGTTCCTCAGAGTGATCGTCCGTATTGATTCGTTGGGCTGCTTCGTCGTTAAACGGTGAGGAAGAAAGAGCATCAACGGACGTTCAGGGAACGTTCGGGATCCCGTCGAACTTTACTCCTCTCACCGGCCAATCAGGTGGTTCGTTATAGATGGGTTAAACTTAAACGGACCAAGCTTCGGCTGATGAAGTGGTTAACCAATCAAAGTGCGAGAATGAGTCAAGTAATCCATACATTCCTTTATAGGTAGGTGGGCTAGTTTGTCAAACAAGGAAAACAAGGCAAACTAAACAAACATCCATCCAGCAAACTGTCGTGATTGAGATTTGATAAGATCAGTCTGTCGTTCATGCTTCACCTGGTTGAGCAGCGGACAATGGGATAGATGCAACAACACACTGTCTCTAGGATAGTATCCAAGGCTCTCAACATGACCGAGAATGCGATGCCTTCCGCATTGAGATTTGAGCTACACGCCAAATGCTCCGTAAGCACATTGATCTCAACTCGAAACCGTCTTAGACGTCAAGGCGAAAATCGACAAGCTGATTGACCACCGCAGACCACCAAGGCACGCGCGAGCACGCTACATCTTCCCCATGGCCCCGTACAATTACCGACGTTCATGCCCGTCGCCACGCAGGCCTCGCTGAAAGGGCTGACCTACGACCAACTCGCCGCGACAGGGTGCCGGCTATGTCTGAATAACACGTACCACCTCGGTTTGAAGCCTGGGCAGGCTGTGCTGGATAAAGTCGGGGGAGCGCATCGGTTACAGGGATGGAAGCACAACTTGTTAACGGACAGCGGGGGGTATCAAAAGAAATCCGACGACCTGGAAATAAGCTGACAAGCAAGTGGCTGATTGGGAGATCACAATGGGCAGATTCCAAATGGTGTCGTTGCTGAAGCTCGCCAAAGTGACGGAGGAAGGAGTGCGGTTTCTGAGTCCGCATGATGGAACCCCAATGTAGGGGCGACCCCATGGTTCAATTCGTCGGCCCCGGACTATTGACGTATTGCCAGGCTGCTCACCCCCGAACACTCCATCTCGCTGCAAAACTCCATCGGCTCGGATATCATCATGCAACTCGACGACGTCATTGCAACGACTTCGCCCGACCGCGAACGCATGGCCCAGGCTATGGAACGATCAATCCGATGGCTGGACCGGTGTATTGCCGCTCACAAATACCCAGAGCGCCAGAATCTGTTTTGTATCATCCAGGGAGGGCTTGACCTCGATCTGCGCGGGAAATGTTGCGCGGAGATGGTCCGGCGGAATACGCCCGGGATAGCCATCGGGGGGTTATCGGGCGGTGAGGCCAAGGATGAGTATTGCAAGGTGTATGTTTCTGTGGAGTAGAGGACACTTCCAGGGCTCCGGCTGATTGGGAGCAGCGTGGATACCTGTACGAGCTTGCTTCCTGAGAACAAGCCCCGCTATGTCATGGGCGTGGTATGTCCGTGCATGTTTGATAGTCACTGGAGCGGATTAGCTGACGCAGGGACTAGGGCTACCCCGAAGATCTGGTCGTTTCTGTGGCGCTGGGCGCGGATATGTTTGACTGTGTCTGGCCGACACGGACGGCGGTATGTCCTGTTTCTCAGGCCATGTGACAGAGGACTAGCAGACTGAGTGACGACAGCGGTTCGGCAACGCCATCACTCCACACGGCGTAATTCAACTACGTCATGCGTCGTTTGCAACAGACTTTTCGCCCATCCAGGACGGCTGCCAATGCCCGTGCTGTCTACCAAAGGAGAAGGGCGGATTAGGAATAACACGGGCATATGTCCACCACCTGACGTCGAAGGAGACGGTTGGTGCACATCTGTACGTCTGACTCTAGTGCGTAGCATGGAAGTTATGGACTAACGCCCCGGCAGCCTCACGCTACACAACGTGCACTATCAAATCTCGCTCATGGCGTCGGTACGCCAGGCGATTCTCGAAGACCGATTCCCGCAGTTTCTGTTCAAGTTCTTCGACGATCTCTACGGAGACCGACGGCGGGCGCCGGACTGGGCGATTACGGCGTTGAAGGGGGTTGGGGTAGATCTACTCGCGTCAAGAGAAGAAACATCCATAGACCAAAAACAGCAGGGAGAATCATAATAGCTTCAAAAATCCGAGAAATTAAACCATCTGTACTATACAACTGGGTATCAAAAAGCGCTAATATGTATGTCAAGGTATGTGCAATGTAGAATGCATCGTATCTATCGAGGCGCACCCGCCCCCCGTAACATGACAATCGTATTCCCATTTGCAACCCCATCGGCGATCGCCTCTGAGAACTCGAGAAACCGTCCACCCTCGACGTGGAACAACCGCAACCGCTGCGCCTCGCCATCGACCCGATTGTTCAGATTCTCCACCCGCAGCCGCCGCGCTGCGTCGTCCAGGACACGGCCGACTTTCCAACGCGTGTCGAAGTAGAGCTTCGCCTCTGGCGGCTTGTCCGCGGTGCCGTTGTTTGCCGTCCCGACGACGTGGAGGTAGATACGCCTGTCCGGGGGGATGCATGGGTCGCCCTTGGCTTCGCGCCTGAGTTGGTTGAGTTGGGCGATGCGGGAGGCGGCGCTATTCGAAGTAGTACTAGTATTATTCCGAGAGGATTTGTTGTTGTTGTTGCCGGAGGAGAGGAATCTTGAGGAGGATGTTTTGAGTCGTTCAAAGATCTTTCGGAGGGTTTCTCGCTCGGAGGACTCGTGCGTTGTTGCAGCGGCGGTGGGTTGTGAGGGCTTCAAAGTCGAACATGCGTGCTCCTCCGGTAGTCGATGCGCAAGGCAATAGGATCGATTACATTTATCGCAGTGCACGGCGGGCTGCGTCGCGGTGTCGATCCGCGTCTTGCAGGATTCCTTTGCACATGGTTTGCCTGTTTTTCCGGCCGCTGACGTCGCTGTTGTTGTTGTTGTTGTTGTCGTCGTCGTCGTAGGTTTAATGTTTGCCTCCAGTCGCCGTCGTCCCCATTCCCCTGCCTTTTGGCACTCGTGCGCCGCCTCCGTGCGGTGTTGGAGACAGAACGTGCCGCCGCAGGACGCGCACCGGAAGGGTAAAAAATCGAGTTGCCGGCAGTACTGGTAGTCGCAGTTGCGGCCGATGGCGTCGAGATCCTCGTCGGGCATGGATTGGTTGGACATTATGTATTGTTTTCTTTTCGATATGCAGTTGTTTACTGCAAAGCGAGCCTCAAGCTCTTAAAAATATCGCGGAGATATTTGCGGAGTATTGGAGAAGGTTCGAGTTATCAATCGTAACTTGCTGACAACTCAGCTCGATTAGTGATTACGAATGACTAATCCTACAGGAAGCAGAGTATACAGCACAACAACTCGCATGAAATGTCATCCCACCAACGCCTGGGTATCAATCGACCTTGAAGCAAAAACACCAAATTTTCTCACCCATCATCCGCAAAAGGGAATCGACTTGTGGACGTAAAAACCGGCAACTTGGCTCGCCTCTCCGCGGCCGCCACTGACGGACTCGGCCCTGGCGACTCGGCTTCCGCTTCCGCTCCCGCCGCCGCCAGCGGCATGCTCCTACCGTCCGCCGGCCCGTCGTAGCTAGGAATCTGTCCATTTTCTGCCGGGGTGACTTCCACCCGGGTCCCGTTCGTCTCCGGTTCAGTCTCTGCGGTCTCGCTTTGGGGCTTGGCTGTTGCCTTGGGTGTGGTCTTTGTCACTCGACTTGCTGCTTCTCTTCTCTCCCGCTCCGCCTCGCGTCGGGCATTCTCCTCGGGAGATGGCACTTTCAGTTTGATGTTCAGCTTCTTCACACCAGCAGATAGTGCTTCCACGTCCGCATCGGCCTTCGGCTCCGTGGTGGCTGCGCCTTGGTTCTCCGTCGACCCCGCATTGAGATACATCGATGGCACCTTGGGCAGCGGCGGTGGCTTCTGAGGACTCACGGGGCGCTTGAGCGTGGTAATGCGTGTGCTGCTCAATGCCCGGCTTTTCCTGGTCACCCCTGCACGAGACGCTGGGCGTCCATTAGCGGTCGGACTTTTCGCCCCATCCCGTACTTCGTTGGCTGTGCTGCGTCGTCGGCTCGCCTGCGACGTGCCCCTGGAGCTGCTTGGCCCCGCCATCGGCGGGTCAGGGAGATCGCCCACAGAGCTGATTGTTGTTCGGCGACTGCTGCGCGAAGTGGGCCGTTGCGCAGTGGTCGCTTTGGGAGTCTCCACCGACGGTGGCTTTGGCTTCCGCTCACGTAGCTGCCGCTTCCCATCCTGTGCGGGTGTGGCGGCAGCTTCGGTCGAGAGATACCTCTGCAGCCGCGCGCGGGATGCTTCTGCATTGAGATCTTCTGGTCGATAGCTCAGAGTCTGCCTATCTCGCGGGACAAGCACCTGCCACAACTCATTGGCGGCCGTGGCCCAGTCCACCTCTGGCAGAGGCGAAGGCGAGGCGGGCTCTGCGGACATACGGCGCTCCTTGGCTGCGACGTTGATCTTTGCCGTCGATGACTGCGTAGGAGACAGGAACGTCGGTCCCTTCTGGGTCTTCTTGGCAACGGGCTGCGATGGAGGATAGGCAAGCGCCTCCAACTCTTGTAGAACATGCGGCGCCCACCATTCGGGATCGTAGCTGGGCACTGATTCTTTCTGCGCCGGTACGTTTGCATCCCAACCCAGACGGCGTTGCATTTCCGAGGCAAGACTGCTTGCTTCCTGCTCGGGAAGGGGCTGTATCTCTACGAGCCCGGCCAGATGACTCAGGACACCACTTGTCAGCGCACGATCACTGTAGCCCCCTTCCAGTACACTGATCACCCGGCCGTCCACCCCAAGGTCTTCCTCTTCAGCCAGGTGAACCACGTCAGCAGTAAACCGAGCATAAAATTCAGTCGGCACATTTACGTTGTGTCGCTGCATGCCTGCGCCTTCCCACTCGCTGGCATCAAACCCAGCAGAAAGAAAAATGGCCGCTTTCGGCGGCTGACCACCCGCTGCATCGCGTAGCCGCTCGGTGTGGTAACGCAGAAACTGTCGGGCCTTGGTCAGGAGAATCGAGTATTTGCTGTTGTACAGTTGCCAAAACTCTTCATGCGTCTTCCACGTCTCCAGGTGGACGTTCCAGATGGACTGACCGTGAGCGTTATCGATACACGCGCTGGCATTGACCACCTTTTCGAGGTCTCCTTGCTCGCAAGGATACGAGTTGATGTCATGCAGACTATAATAACCAATCGCAACCTTCTTCCAAGGCGCAGCATTTTTGGCTGCGGAGCACGCATAACGGTTCTGCTCCCAGGCTAGCGATTGCGAGCCATCCCCGTGATGAAGGTCGAAGTCCAGGATGGCCGCGTGGGTCAAGCCATGGGTCATGGCGGCATACGCGATGCCCACGTGAACGTTATTCAGCCAGCAGAAGCCCGACGGCTGGGACTTGGAGCAATGATGGCCGGGCGGACGAATGCAAACAAAAGCGCGACTGGTCGAACTGGGCCCGAAGACAGCATCAACAGCCTCACACACGCCGCCCAGCGCGCCCTGAAACGCATCCAGCGACTCTGCGCAAAGATACAGATCCCCTTCATGTAGCTTGCCAGCTTCGTCCTGGTCGGAGCTCTTGGGTCGCACCAGCTCCTTCCCGGTAGTCGCGAGGCGTGATTCTGCCGAGTCGCACATGGCTTTGAGATTGCTCATCCACTGGGAGCCATGAACATGGGTTACGGCGGGCGAGTTCAGCGGCACGACGCGCGACGTCTTGCGAATCTGGAAGGGGGGCGGCGGAAGCAGGTCAACCGCTAAATCGGGATGCGGTGCAAAGGGCGAACCGCCATACCGCTGACCTGTACGAACGTAGGCAGCCGCGACGCCCAGGAGGCCGGCACGCAGGCGCTCCGGGCGCTCGACGATAGTGCTGAGCGCGCCTTTGGAGGTGCGGGGTCGAGAGAAGCGATGGCCATAGCAGGCATCATGAATGATAACCATTGTCTTGGACTGGAGATCGGTGGACTCGTGCCGTAGCAGTTCCTTCCTAAAATGCTCGGCGCTCATCGACGCGGCCGAGGGTGGCGCCGGGACCTCCAGAGTAGGATCCAGGGGGGACTGAGGCGAATACAGGCCGTTCAGGCGGGTGGAGGACGAGCGGCGAGAGACGCTCTGCCGGGATGCACTGCGGTCATGGCTCAGGCTGACGGAGCGAAGCGACGTAGTGGAAGCGCGAGATTTCAAACTGGGTGTCGACACGCGGGGGTCGTCGCGAAGTGAGGGAGTACTAGGGGTACGACGAGGGACCGGGGTCCTCACAGGAGCTGGCGTAACGGTAGCATGGCGAGAAAGCGAGGGAGCACGACTGGCCGACCTTGAAGAGGGCGCTGACGGAGTGCTTGCCGTGGACGTGGTTGTCGCTGCTGTTGTCCCTAGGGAGAGTCGCATCAAATCATCGGACAAATCCCTGTTTGGAGAAGGGCGGGGATTCGGCGATCGCGCCGCAGCAGCAGGAGACCGTTGAGAAGGCCTTTGAGACATGCTGAGAGGTCCCTGAGGGACTGATCTCAGGGGCGAGACGGGGGATACCCCATGAACAACGCGAGTAAGGTGTTGAGGAAGAGGATTTATTTATTTACTCGGGGTTGTTTTGACGGATCGCAATGGGGAACTCTCGCATCCTGGTCCCACCAGTGCATGTGACTTGCCAAGCTCGCTCTATGCGCTAAGCCAAAGCAGGTTAGTGCAATAACTAGACCTACATACGGAGTACATGTACGAGTACTGTACTCCGTACTCGTAGTCAACTAGGTAGGTTAACCCAAATCTCAGTTATCAATCGTTTTGGCTAAGCTGCTGGTCTGAGCTTGATGTACATACTGAGCTTCTGTCGGTGAGCTTGGTGTTTATGGAGCGCGCGCTTTCGTAGACATTTTACTTCGTAGTTGTTGACTAGTCATTGTCGTGTTCATTGCCCTCGCTCTTAACAAGGTCGTTCAAGAGTTGATTGGAAGAATTGAATACTTCTGTGTTTCTCTGCTGCAACTATGGCCTCCTTTTGCTGCTGCTAGCAGAGCAGCTCCTGAAGTGCATCTCCGAGAATAACAGAAGTTGTTGCTTCTCCAACCTCGCCCCCGAGTCGCGACGAGTATGTCTCAGCAGAATAAGTACCAACGCATCGATCCATCCTGGAAACGCAACTCTGACCGTGGTACAGACTCCGTAGAGACCGAAAGGACTTGCAAATGGAGGAATCCAGAGACATTGGCGATGCGTGCTTACTCGTACAGCAAGGTCGATCGAAATCTGACTTTGTCAGCATACTGCCTTTCGAGATTCTGCTTCAGATCGCGCAGTATCTAGATCCAGTAGATATTGTCCGAAATCAAAGGGTGGGCAATCAACCACTAGCTGACATCCAAATTCCGTTT
Organism: Thermomyces dupontii; assembly: GCF_041956625.1. Lineage (NCBI taxonomy): Eukaryota > Fungi > Ascomycota > Eurotiomycetes > Eurotiales > Trichocomaceae > Thermomyces > Thermomyces dupontii. Next base: position 1,815,972 of record NW_027192309.1, on the reverse strand, counting down.
TCCCAATCCTAACAGGAGTTACTAGGTCTCGAAGCGATGGCGAACAATTTTCTCGTCCGGGCCAATCATTGTGAATGCTTTGCGCAAAACGCTTGCAATTCTGGGCCTGGAGAACCTCGATGTATCGACCGCCGATGCGATGACATATTTGCGATGGGGACATGGATTTCAGTCTGGCCGGCCGGTCAAAAAGATCTTTCGCCCCTGGTCAGGACCGTTCAAAGTACCCGATGGGATCCAGTACCATTCGCGACGGCTGTGTTACAACAGAACGGACTCTCGGGAAATTGAGGTGTTGAATTTCGAAACTGGAGAGACATTTCGTTTGGCCGATGAAGAAGGGGATGAGCTTTGGCAACTTCTAATGTCCGATCGCTACGTTGTTGCGATTTCGGAATTTAGGTAGGAGGCCATGACATTGATATTGTGTGTTACAGACGTCGCCTAACACTGGCGCTGGCAGACTTGCGACGGCGTGGGATCTGCAAACATCGGAAGAAAAATGCGTAAGGGAGTTATATTGTCTCCCCGAACACAGTTCTATCCATAAGGACAAAGTGGTCATGCATGGTGTGGCATTAACGCCACCATCTCCCGTCTACATCTGGGATCTGAGCACGGATAGCTTTCAAGGAATAGGAAGTTTTCACGGGCCGGATCTGTGGCATGTGGACGTGGATGAGAACGTGTTGGTGGTATTCGAAATCAAGTGGACGATCCGCTTGGGGTGCAGCAGACGAAATGGACGCTGGCTGGGCAGTTGCTCAACAGGAAAGATTTCAATCTTTCGGTGCCGGATCGTTATGTCGACTTTGCGCGCGAGGGGCTCTCCGTGGCATGGAATTGCTACTGCCGTACCTATGGTGAAAAGACAGTGACCAGGCTGTTCTCTGAAAAGGACGGCTGTGTCATGGACCTCGTTTACGACCACTCCAATGAAGACCTGAGTGTCCGATTCATCGACTCTGCCCGGCCCATCATACGCAATCCTCTCTGGACGTTTTGCGCTTTCCCACTGCCGAGATTGTCTACCATTGGAATAATTACTTCGGACAGCTCGACATCTTCAACGTCACCAACCGCACTTCAACCATGCGCCCGTATCCGTTGGATACCCAAGAGGTCCGTATTCGCGAACTGTTGGCCCTTCCCCGAAACAAGCGTGACTCAGAAATAGGTGCCCATGGAGCCTTCATCGTACCCTTCGGCGACCATGAGGTCTTCGGTCTGGCAAGCAATGATGGCGTTCAAATCTGGTTCTTCAATCCTCACTTTGCCCCCGACCTCCCAGATGCGCAACCTGTTTCTGCTGTGGAATAGAGTGGGCGAACTATAAGAAGTACATGTATTTATCCGCGGTCTATGCATTCGCATTGGGGGATGGCGAGATGCAGGGCAACACTGAGCGAGAACAGGGACGATTGACCGCGATCACTGAACAACTGTACTATTTAGTTTATACTATGTGCAGTATGGTCCCAACTACATATGTGACAACTTGGAGTTACGAAGTCCTCCGTTGACGCGCTGGGAGATCCGCGATTTTGTCAGAACCGGCCTTTCATAGAAACAATTACATATTGAACAGACTTTGACTCTATACTACATAATTCACTCGGCTCAGCTGTTTGCCTTTCCGTGAAAGTGTAGGTAGGCCTAGTTAAGCGAAGAGCTTCAATAGTTGCAGGCCTGAGGCATCAAAGCTTCCAGGCGGAGTACGCGTGACGCGTCAGACCGCGTCCATCGGTAGCCTACTCCGTACCTAGCCATTTTTGGAAGGTCCCTAGCCACCCTAAACTCGATGCGGAATCCAACCCCTGAGTGGATCCACTGGATCCGCGTCCTTGGATTTTGGAGCTTTTTCATGTCAACAAAGCTGCTCCAAATGAATTGATTGAACTGTACTATCAATCCTGGTCCTGGAATGGAATAATCCTGCCTTTTGGTTTCTCGGTCCTGAGAGTTGGACTTTGCTGCATCTTCAATGGCAGTGATGGATTCCTCCGTCGACGGTCAAGCAGCAAGCGCGCAGCGGGATCCAGCCATGTCTGAGGACTCGATGAGCTCCTTGCCTCTCGAGCTCTTGATTCATATCGTGAGGTATCTAGATACGGAAGACATTTCGATGCCAGAGGGTGAGCATTGGCCACTCGACAATTGACAAATTTATCTGATTCTCCTAACAGAGCTCGTCACAGGTCTCGAAGCGATGGCGCGTCGTGTTCTCGGGCGATGCCGTCCTAATGCGTGCTCTGGATCAGGACAAAACCCTTGAATTTTTGGGCCTGGACAACAAAGAGGTCACGGCTGGAGAAGCGAAGAACATTCTCCGATGGCGATATGGTTTGCAGTGTGCTCGACCGGTCAAGAAGGTCTTTTTTCCCTCAAAGAGTGGGCGACACAGGCTGGGGACTTTTTATATAGCATTCTCGGCGGGTGTGCTATGCCAAATGGCAATCCGACATTGTCAAGATGTTGCATTTGGATACTGGACAAGAATCGACTTGGGCCGACCCTGCATCACTGGATGATGACTATCAACTCCGGCGGATCTTCCTGTCCGATAGCTATCTCGTTATGAAATGGGAGGATAGGTCAGAAGACATCCTTTTTTGTTATTGCTGGCGTCATCTACCAGAAGCGCTGCCAGGGATCTTGGCGAACGTCTGGTAGCGTATAACATACACACCAGACAAGGACGAGTATTAGAGCAACCTTCTTTCCAAGATCATCTTTTTCCTGGTGAAATTTGTGTCGAGAAGGACAAAGTGGTGCTATACGACATGTATTCGGACCCGGATGCCCCCTTTTACATCTGGGATTTAAGCGCGGATCAGCTCCGAGCAATAGGAAGCTTTTGGGATATCCAGTTGTGGCACATGAACGTGGATGAGAACGTCCTCGTGATTTCCGAGGTCAACTGGTACACTCGTCCGCTGCAGCCTCAGCTGGAAGTGCACCAGACAAAGTGGACTTTGACTGGAGAGCCTCTCGGCAGCAAACGTTTTCACTTACCACTGCCACTGCCAGTTGATCGTGTGAAAGATATAGGCTACCTACCAGGATTATACTCCAACCATCGCACTTTCGGCCATAAGACGATAACCCGGCTATATGCCCAAATTGGTAAAAGGAAGCATACGATACTGGACCTCATGTACGACTATTCCATTGACAAGCTGACTCTCCAAAGGATCGACTACTCTCTGACCCTGAAGACCCTAGACGCAGATCTTTGCGAGGTCCTCAGCCCATATATAACCTATCAATGAAACAGCTCCCACAACCAGCTTTATGTCTGCAACACCGCTGACGGCACCATAACCATGCACCCTTATCAGCTGGATGCCCGGGAGGCCAAGACTCGGAGGAGGTTGCACGAACGCAATCGTCGACGACGATCTGATTCGGGGGAATTTTGCTTCCTGCCATTCGGCGACCGCGAGGTCTTGGGACTGGCCAGTTTTGATGGCTTCCAGCTCTGGATCTTCAATCCAGATTTCGAACTTGACCTTCCGCCTGCAGAGCCTTTCCGTGCAATGGAGGAAACTGGTCCAAACCGCCGAGAACAGGAAGAAGAATTTTTACTCACGGAAGATTCCTTGGATGCCTCCATCTGATCCTTCCTATATCCTTGAAGACTTGAACGAATCAGACGCCTAGCTGAATAGTTCATCCTTCACGGACTTATTTCTCGTCTATTGAGAGAATACAATGGAGGATATCTTGAAGCAAAGAGAGGAGTCACTGCCTGTCACATTCAACCAGTGCATTCTCAACGTCTTGGGAGAGCACGTCGATAACAAGATTTCCTGACGAGTTCTCTGCGCTTCTCGGTCATTATAAGCCACGGGGCCAATTAAGTCTTCCTTCACGGCTGAGTTGGCTTCATCGCAGGTCATATCTAAGTTGGGGGAAGTTCAGTGGTGCAAGTCAGCATTGAGAGCAGACAAGCAACGTGGCAAAACAGACTACTTTCCCGCTCTGTTCTGCGCATGTACTTACCTCCCTATCGATGATCGACTGCCTTTCTGCCAAAGTCAGAGCCTGCCAATTGGATATTTGGTGAACCGCATTCTCATCAAGTATTCTTTTGCATTGCCTTGTGTATACCTAAACGTTCCTTGTCTGTGTTGTTTTTGCCTCATCTACCTATGTACGTACCTACTAGGTACCTAGGTAAGTAAAAGTCACTCCGTACCCCCGCGATGTACACTAAAGAGCGCGATTAAGTATCTGACATCAGTCTGTTTGTCAGGACCACTTGTCTTATATCCTCAGGTACGCGCCACATGTGCCATAACCTGCCAAAACTCAACATCCATGACCACCACCAGTCTACTGTATTGAGTTTTGGCAGGTTATGACACATGTGGCGAGTGCCTAAGCTAATAAGACGAGTGGTCCTGAAAGGCAGACTGATGTCAGATGCTTGATCTCGACTTTCAGTCTATGCTGCAGAGTGTAGAGTGTAGGGAACAACCCCTACTTATGTGCAAAGGTAGGTAGTTGAGGCAGAAACCACAAAGGCAAAAGAATGTCAGGCAGACACAACACAGGATAATAATGAAGGATACTACTTAATGAATGTACGCGATTCATCAGAGTACATATTCAACAATGAAGAAGCCTAACATCGAAGCGAGCGTACTCGTAGCTCCTGAGCACTTGCAGAATACCTGGCAAAGAATCATCACTCGAGAACGACGTGAATTCGGCCTCGCCTGCTGGAGAATCCGCCTAGGTACCAGGTACTTACCTCTACTCTGTACAAATTCTGGGAATTTAATGGAGTTAACTATTGGTTTGTTTTGTTATCTCTCCTTTTTCGAAATTCGACCGCGTAAAGGCGAAACAGAAAGTCCCGCGACCAAACAACGACGCGAGATCGGGACCATTTGGGCAGAGGTTTTGACTAATGCCTACCGGGACGCGTCTCCCCTGTTTTCAACTCTCATTGACGCGATGCCGGGAACGAAGGCTAGATTCCTGACAATTTGGGTGATAATCGCGGACGAACAGTGTCTTCATTTCTATATTTTTCAGTCTCAAGACTTTTTGTCATCACTTTCCCTCTCAATATGGCCGTTGATTCCGCTGCTGCGTCCTCCATGGGCTTCCGATTTCCACCAGGGCTTGTTGAGAGACGTGAAGAACTGTTTGCCCTCAAGGAGAAAGTCGTGTTCGAGAATGAGAAGGAGCACAAAAGGTCTTGGTCGTTTGTTGACAACTTTTGGACATTCTGTCGCGGCGAGACAATTGGCAATTGCCGTGTCGAGTACTGGCGTTGCAAGCTCCATTCAAAGAAGTCGGTAACACGGTGGATATCCCATTGAGCGTTTATTTCCATGTAACTGCAATCAGGAGACGGATCCCGATCCAGGATCGCCAGCGCAAGGTGGCCAGTCCGGCCCCGGTCAGCTGTGGAATCGCCCTCCGCAAGGATATTGACCTCAATAGCGGGAAGGTGACGATCCGGCGCTGCAGTCAGGTTGAAGCCCACTGCCATTCGATGGCAGACCTGGACCACAAGCAAGTTCGTACTGTCTGGCATTCGCGACCTCATCCATGGTGAGGCTGTGAAAGGGCTACAGCCCCAAGGAGATCTTGGGCAACCTGAAACGAAATGCGAAGGACGTAAGGAGTGAGAGTCTGGTAAAAGTTCAGATCATGATATGACTTGAACGACTGGGTGGGATCGTATCGGACGGCCAACTTGTCGACGGTGTGGTCATACACTAGGTCCATCGTGGCTTTGCCAAACATTTCAGGAAACAGCCGCGAGACGGTCTTATGTCCGAAGGTGCGATATTTGCTGTGACGCAAATTCATTGCTGGTAGGACCCGTATCTCGTCCAGACGGCGACCAGATAGCGATACGTCAACACACTTTCTGTCCAGAAGCTTCCCGTTCAGAGTCCATTTGGACTCTTGAACCTCCACTGGAAGCATGGACCAATTAATCTCAAATATCACGAGCATGTTCTCGTCCACGTCCACATGCCACAAAAATGGCTCTCCCACGCTGCCTATTCCGTGGACTTGATACAAGCGGGAGGTGAAAGGCAAGCTCCCCGAATACAGCCTCAAGGGATGTGCAAGCACATCAGCAATATCGCTTTGGTGTGGGATGCGAATGCCCTGAAAAGGGCGCACAATTTCCGCTCGGAGCAAAGTCGCTGAGGTTGCCATCGTCCCGCAATTGGCCAGTATTTTATTTCCCGCCCAGGTATTGATGGCCAGCCAGGTCAACCGGAGGGAGGAGGACAGAGCCGAGTTGAGGAGGTCCATTGATGGTATAATTTCTATATTCTGGCGTCGCTGGAACATACCCTGCGTCCACATCCTTCGTGCAGACCGCCTATGGGAGGTGATCTCTGAGCGTCAGTGGGAGGACTGGGCCAGTAAATGGCATGCTCCGCCGTGTATCAGGCTGCGGGTGGGAAAACAGGGTGTCTACTGCGGTTGGAGCCGAACTACGAGAAGGATGTAAGTTTCTGTCTTTGTGCCACTGCCGACATGAGCCCATGCCGCGTTTACGTGTTCGAATTTCAAAAAGGAGAGATTTGACTTCTACGGGCCTCCCTTGTTTCCCTTTGGCGACCGTGAGGTCCTTGGTTTGGTCAGCTGTGATGGCATCCAGCTCTGGTTCTTCAATCCGTCATTTGTCCCAGACGTTCCGGATGCAATGCCTTTCCTTCCATCAGTGGAGAGTGGGTGAATACATTTGGAGGCGGCACTTCAGGGACCTTTCATGACCAAATGGCCAAACCTCCGCACTTTCAAATCCGTGTTTTCCGCACGGAGCCTGTCGTGACGCCGAATGGGAGTCCTAAAGACTTCTGGCAAAACCAGAGGTATACCCGCTGATCACGGATGAGATTCTTCAGGCAACTCCTCAACGAGTAACGGCGACGGATATTCTCTTCCCATGAGTGATGTCCAAGGCTCCAAACTCGAATGCCGTATTGAAGCCAACAATTTGGGTCGTCCGAGTAACACAAGCGCTCTTCATCTCCCAGCGTTCCTTCCGCGCAGCGCGCACATTGGTTCTTTTCGAATGTTTGGCTGCATTTCTGCCCTTATCAGAATGCACAAGACCGAATAATTCGCCTGATCAATCTGCGTGAGGACATGGCAGAGCCTGACTCGAAGAGCGGGTATACTCTGTTTCCGATGGATATGGTAAGAATGTCTAATACTAATGTTCAAGAGCAAAGGCGTAAGGCATCATTACTCGGAATCGAGATGTTCAATGTGGCCCGGATCTCGGAAGGAGGTACAGTACCTTGTAGTAACTTCCTTGCAACGCCAGTACTCGACACGGCAATTGCCAATTGTCTCGCCGCGACAGAATGTCCAAAAGTTGTCAGCAAACGACCAATAATACCTTTTGTCCTCCTCCTCCTCATTCTCAAGCTGACCGATGTGCAGTGGGAAAGTTTTGAAGCGTCCGTCAAAATGCACACCGGCCTGTTTCCAGTTGCACACCGGTCTGTACTCCGTACACTAAACCATAACTAGTAAGTAGTAACTTCGATTTCTGGAAACTTATATTCCCACTGCACACCGGTCGAGCTCCGAAACATCCGCTAAGTAATCATAGGACCGGTGTGCCACTGGGAATAGGCCGGTGTGCATTTTGACGGACGCTGCGGAGTATTGGATTTCAATTTTGGCAAGCTGTTCGGTTCGGCATATGGAGGAATTCGTTAAAAACGGGGTTCGTTATAACGAGGACAGCTTGTACGAGTACCTCCAGTAATTCGATGTGTTCCACACCGTAGCTTGATTGCTTAGGCTGCCAAGTACCCTACCTTTTACCTGCAGGGCCACAGCCCACAAAACTCGATCGGTTGAGTGATCAGACCTCGTATTCGATTGGCGAAATGGCGAAGCTTGGTGAGAACACGAGGATGAATATGCATTCGCTGAAAGTACATCATGGACCTGCATAAACGCTTGGTCAATCCACGCAATCAACCGTTTCGAAGTTTCATCGATACTTTTTTGATGGATTTGACGAGATGTATCAATCTCTCACCCTCCCGCAGGTCACAGAACTCCCCATTGCCAGGGCATTTTGAGAGTTGTGTACTTCAGCTGCAATGATGAATCTCTCCGTCGGCTGCTCTGCCTCTGAAGCGACTCGCTCACAATATGTCCGATCCAAACACGACGGTTTGATCAACTCTTTGCCTTTCGAGCTTCTCCCTTCAGGTCTTGGAATATCTAGACCCAGCAGACATTATCCGGAGCCAGAGGGTAGGCCTACGCATTGACAAGTACACGTCGACCTTTAAAAGTCGGTTCATCTTAACAGGAACGGGCCCAGGTCTCGAAGCGATGGCGCACGATATTCTCATCTCAGGCAGTCATAAAGTGCACTTTGCGCAGAACGCTTGTATTTCTGGGCCTAGATAGCAAGGATGTAGCGGCCGATGATGCGATAACGTTTTTCCGGTGGCATCATGGTTTGCAGTGTGCTCGGCCGGTTACTAAGATCTTTATTCCCTGGTCGGAGCCGGCGGCAAGTGTTGACAACACATTATACCATTCTCGACGATTGTGCCATGCCAGATGGGAATCAAACGAAGTCCTAATGCTGGATCTTGAGACGGGAGAGAGTTCGAGTTGGACCGACGAAGAAGCAGCGGATGAACTCGGGAGTTTCTTTGTGTCCGATCGCTATCTTCTTTTGCTGTGGAAGAATAGGTATGAACCCGTCCTTTTTGTCGTGTTGTCTGCGACGTCTAACAGGAGCGTTGCAGACGCCTTACAGCATGGGATACACACACGTTGCAGAAACGGGCAGTACAACTTCCTTTTTTGCCCGGAAACATTGGTATCAAGGAGGACAAAGTGGTCATGTTCAACCCGCACTCGAATTCACCTTCCCCAATCTACGTTTGGGATTTGAGTGCGGATCAAGTCCAAGAAATTGGCAGCTTCCTCGATGTTTGGTTGTGGCACTTGGACGTGGAAGATAACGTGCTCGTGACATTTGAGATCGATTGGGACAAACGTCCGTTGGATGTGCGTCAGACCAAATGGACGTTGACAGGGCAGCATCTCGACGGGAAAAAAAATCCATCTATCGCTGCCGGATCGGATAATGTCCCTCCCAACGTTGTACCCCAACCACGTGATTTTGGCCATAGGACCATTACTCGGCTATTTACACGAGCAGATAGCCAATTCACCCTGAGGACCTCATGTACGACCACAGCATCGACAAGTTGAGCCTCCGATGGATCGACCACGCCTTGCCCCTGAGGACAACTTACTTCAGAGATCTTTGCGAGCACCTCACCCCCTACATAGTCCACCAATGGAACTGCTATCTCAACCGGATTGATGTCAGGAACGTCGCCTACGGCACCACAACAATGCACCCGTACCAGTTAGATCTTCGAGAGAACCGTACTCGCGAGTTGTGGCATCAACACATACGTCAGTCGAACACCGAAGACGAGATTCCTCCCTTGCGACTGTCCGGCGACCGTGAGATCCTTTGCCTTTGTAGCCATGATGGCATGCAGCTCTGGTTTTTCAATCCAAACTTTGTACCTGGCATTGCAGATGCAAACCCTTTCCTTACAATGGATGAAAGTGAGCTCATTTGATCGTCGGAACAGTGTCGGGTGTGGTGCCACGAGAAACTCTTACTGTTGAATGATTACAATGCATCAAGAGCTTGTTTCTCCTTCATTGATATGCTCGCTTGTCCATTGAGGATACATTTCAGGATATCATCAAGCAAGAAGGAGCCGCTGTGTGCAGAAGCCAATTAAAGCTGGGTAATACAGTACTCGGGCAGAGATCCCTAGACGAAGCCTTCGCGCTTCTCACTCATTCACTCCGCAACGAGACGCCAAATGAGCGTGTAAGACTGCATGACCATCGCGATGCATAAAAAATCCAGTTACCAAACAAATGATGACGGGGGTCCCAGTGCCTGGCATCGAAGTAGGCTAACGCTCTGCTCAGCAATACTACCATCGGATAGAACACGAAGAACGGCATCACTTTCGAAACGAAAGGCAATATTTGACCTCGATTTTTTTTAGTCGACTTAAAATCAGGGGTGGATTGAGAGCATTGAGAGCATCTCCGCAGCTAATTGTTACCTAAGGGTTAGGGTTGGGGTTACATATTCTTCCACGGTTCCACCTGAGGTATGAGTACGTTATTCCGGTGAGTACTCGTGTTCTGCGGCAACTACGAGTTCGGTTCAATCGCAAAACTATAGCATTGTGGTGACGTGTTAGATGTGAGAGAAGTTGAAAAGCGACGGGCAAGGTGTGGCACACCCAACACCTTCCCGGTGTTAGGTGTCCGGAGCCGCGGATACCAGCTCCGACTACGTAGGCTATTCGAAAACTTCAATCCGAGTACAGTGAGTTAGGTACTGGGTGTGTGACGTTAAGGACTGACGAGTACTCAGTTCTCGATACTCGTACAAACTTTTGTGCCCTTGCTTTGGTGAGGTACCTAAAGTGCAGAGAGACCAAGTACTTTTCATGAGCCTTTCCTCCGCTATCTTTGATCACTCTGATATCTCCACAATGTGGAAGGGTGTTGGAGTTGGAAAGTGCCGCTGGTGCTCCATTGTCTGCCTGCGTTTGCTCGGTTGTTTGTTAACCAAGGGTTAGGGTTAGGGCTTTTGTTGATTAATAGCCGTACGAAGAGTTACTATAAATAACGGTATAGGTTATGCGCTAGGTAATTACTTACTCGTACAAGTACGTGTACTGTACGAAATTCTCGGACGACGTACAAGAGTTATGACGTAGGAGTACCTAGTACTACTCCGTCCGGAGTACCGCAAATTACCGTAAAGTCGGTTACCCAGGAGTCGGCGTTGAGAAGTTCTAGTATCAACCTGAACAAGTCTTCACAGTTGACAACTTGACACTTGAATAGGACATCAGGTCAATCGCTCCTGCAGGTCATGAACTCCTAGGCCTTTCTCCTTCGGAGCTGAGCGTCGGCCTTTCCCTTCAATCGCAGTGATGAATCCCCCAATCGACCGCGGTGCTGAAACGGCGCGCTTACCCCAGATTCGGCCTCGATTTGTTGACGATTTATTCGGCTCATTGCCTTTCGAGCTCCTCCTCCAAATTGTAGAGTACCTGGATCCGGCAGATATTGTCCGAAGTCAAAGGGTGCGCATTGACCCCGTCGAGTTGCGCAATCGTCGTATCATAATTAGTTCTCACAGGACTGTCATCCTAGGTCTCGAAGCGATGGCGCGCGTTATTCTCCCATAAGACAATCATTACGTGTGCTTTGCGCCAAACACTCGAAGTCCTGGGTCTGGAGGAAAAGGATGTGTCCGTCGACGACGCAATGATCTATTTTCGATGGCGACATGGTTTGCAGTATGCCCGGCCGGTTAAGAAGGTCTTCGTTCCCAGACAAAGCTCGATTGATGAGAAGATTGTGTACCACTCGCGACGGCTTTATTATGCCGAATGGCGATCTGATAAACTCGAAATATTGGATCTCGAGACTGGACAGGTATCGAGTTGGACGGAGGAATTAGGTAATGACCTCTGTGACCTTTTGGTGTCAGATCGTTATGTTGTTATGGTGTGCAAGAATAGGTAAGAGTCCCCCTATCCTTTTTCTTTTCTGGTGTGTCGTCTGATGGGGAGTGCTGCCAGAGTTGTGACAGCGTTGGATCTGCAAGCATTCACACGGTGCACAAGGCAGTTTCCTTGTCAACCTCAAGAAATATGTATCGTGAAAGACAAAGTGGTCATGGTTGGCGCGAGCCGGAAGCAATTCCCCCTAATCTACATATGGGATTTGAAAACGTATCAAGTCCACGGAATAGGCAGCGTGGGAGAGCCATTTTTGTGGCATGTGGACGTGGACGAGAACATGCTCGTGATATTTGAGATTAATTGGTCCATGCTTCCAGTGGAGGTTCAAGAGTCCAAATGGACTCTGAACGGGAAGCTTCTGGACAGAAAGTGTGTTGACGTATCGCTATCTGGTCGCCGTCTGGACGAGATACGGGTCCTACCAGCAATGAATTTGCGTCACAGCAAATATCGCACCTTCGGACATAAGACCGTCTCGCGGCTGTTTCCTGAAATGTTTGGCAAAGCCACGATGGACCTAGTGTATGACCACACCGTCGACAAGTTGGCCGTCCGATACGATCCCACCCAGTCGTTCAAGTCATATCATGATCTGAACTTTTACCAGACTCTCACTCCTTACATCTCCTATCAATGGAACAGCTCTTTCAGGCAACTGGAGATCACAAACGTTGCCAATGGTACCATAACCATGCGCTCTTACCAACCAGATGTCCGGGAAGTCAAAACACTCCGGGAGTTGCAGCAACCCCAACGTCAAATGAGCATTGACTTCTACGGGCCTCCCTTGTTTCCCTTTGGCGACCGTGAGGTCCTTGGTTTGGTCAGCTGTGATGGCATCCAGCTCTGGTTCTTCAATCCGTCATTTGTCCCAGACGTTCCGGATGCAATGCCTTTCCTTCCATCAGTGGAGAGTGGGTGAATACATTTGGAGGCGGCACTTCAGGGACCTTTCATGACCAAATGGCCAAACCTCCGCACTTTCAAATCCGTGTTTTCCGCACGGAGCCTGTCGTGACGCCGAATGGGAGTCCTAAAGACTTCTGGCAAAACCAGAGGTATACCCGCTGATCACGGATGAGATTCTTCAGGCAACTCCTCAACGAGTAACGGCGACGGATATTCTCTTCCCATGAGTGATGTCCAAGGCTCCAAACTCGAATGCCGTATTGAAGCCAACAATTTGGGTCGTCCGAGTAACACAAGCGCTCTTCATCTCCCAGCGTTCCTTCCGCGCAGCGCGCACATTGGTTCTTTTCGAATGTTTGGCTGCATTTCTGCCCTTATCAGAATGCACAAGACCGAATAATTCGCCTGATCAATCTGCGTGAGGACATGGCAGAGCCTGACTCGAAGAGCGGGTATACTCTGTTTCCGATGGATATGGTAAGAATGTCTAATACTAATGTTCAAGAGCAAAGGCGTAAGGCATCATTACTCGGAATCGAGATGTTCAATGTGGCCCGGATCTCGGAAGGAGGTACAGTACCTTGTAGTGACTTCCTACTGCCACATTATCATACGTGGGCAACCTGTGGGATTACAGCGTATGATACTGATACGATATCGCATCGTATCGTTTCCCTTGCAATATTCTTCTCTTTCATCGCTCTCCTTGCACTTTGCAGTGCCCTCGATTTGTCTCTCATTTCACAATCCACAGCGCTCTCCCATCGTTGTTCTTCGTGCCTTGTCTGCACCTCTCATTGCGCATTTATAGTGCCTCAGAGCGCATAGATTAAGTTTGCGCAGCTTGAGGATCTCAGGAGATTTCTTCTCCCTCGATCATGGGAATCGGCTCTGTTTCTTCAATCCTAACTTCGTCCCCGACCTTCCGGAAGCAGAGCGTTTCTGCGTAATGGAGGAGAGTGGATAAGTTGACCGGAACTAACCATGTTGATCTAGTAAGTATTCCCAGAGCAACATCCGCGAATACACATGAAGACCTTATTTCATTCCTCCAAATGATAAGTACCAGTAATAACATATCCCGTATATGAAAGTAGGAACATGATATTAGGGTCAAGTATGGTTGTGGAAACAAAACATCCATCACTTTTAACTTCCCACCATCTGAGAAAACCATTGTCCCTGTCGCGAACTTGTCCTTCATAAAATACAAGTACGCCTCAGCTACATCCTCAGGCTGACCGACTCTGTTCAACAAAGTTTCCTTTGCGAGTTTCTCCACTGTTGCCTCGAGCGCTTCCTTTGGAATGACATTGAAAAATTCCGTGTGAATGGCGCCAGGACAGACAACGTTCACACGGATAGGAGCAAGGTCGACTGATAAACCGCGCCTGAATCCATCGATTCCAGCCCCATATCCAATGAGTACCGACCATTGTGGGACCGGTCTGAAAATGCCCGCGCCGGCTGTCAGTGTAATGGAAGATGAATCGGCAATCTTCATGTACTTGCGGGCCAACTTGGCCAGGATCAGAGGCGCGACAAAGCGCACATGCCCGCTGCGGTTGATGTATTCGATGGAGATTTCCTCGATTGGCGAGAAGTTGATGGGATCCCCGGCCGTGAGGACGATGTGGTCAAGGAGTGCGGTCCGATGCTCAGTTGCCCGGTCGAGCAACGAAACCAGGTTTTGCTCGACAGTCTCCGGATTGCCCAGATCGCAGGGATATCCGGCGACGCGAGCATGATAATCAGGATCCGGATAGGCCTCCTTGAGTCTCTTGATAGCGTTTTCGACCTTTTCGGGGTTGGAGCTGGAAACAATGACTGTAGCTCCGTGCTCGAGCACAGCTGATGCCACGGCAAACCCTATGCCAGATGTGCCGCCCAAGATGAGGACACGGAGGCCTACGAGTTTGTTCACGTATTTCAGTTGCAAGGAGGGAGCCATCTTGAATCAGGGAGAAGGAAATTGGGGCTTGATATACCAGTTGACGAGGAGTTTGAAGTCTGATGGATTGTGGTGCTTCAAGCTCTCGTCCCTCTATCGCCTTTTTATATTTCAGCTGAATTCACCTCTCATGTTCCTACGTGCAAACGAAGTCAGTTCCAAATCGGGGCATGCTACTCCAAGTCTTCGACGAAATGGGTATCGGACCATTGCGACCGAGTCATCCGTGGGACTGTTTAAGCACTAATGCTCCTAGATACCCCGCGAGTGCGCCACACGATGACCCGGAAAGCTGCTCGAATCCTTCGAACGTGCATGCCAAACCAGTAAGCTGGGAGTATTCAACGGGTATGCCGGTTGAAGCGTTGATCATTCTTCAAGAATCTCGATCATACTACGTCGGGCCAAACTCAGATTTGCCCATTTTTTGGAACTTCATCTGACCCGCTGCAACGCTGGCTCGCCATCTAGTACTTATAGGAGTATAGAGTACTGTCGTTTCACTGGGTCTAAAGCCTGTTGTTCTGTGATCAGTGGTCTCGTTCAGAAGGTCCAAGACCTTGAACCGTCAGATAATACTTGTAAGTCACACCATGTAAGGTAATTGTTGCTGCCTGCTCACTCCCTTCCTCCTGGAATGCAATGGCAAGATCAAGCAAGTGACAGCCTTCCTACGTCTCCTCCAGCGGATGGCTCCATTATGAGTTCTGTGTCGATTGACAAGTACAGCAGCATGCTGTTAATAGTACTGATCAAGAATGATTAGTGCTCTCACGTGTATGTACATCGTTTGGCTTGGAGTAGGGCAGACACCATATTGAGTTGGTGAGGCATGCGACGGCGACTTGCTGTCTGCCCACTGCCGCCTCGAAGCAATTACGATAGGCAATCCATAATCGCCCGAGCTCGGATGGCAAGCATGAACGTTCAATCTGCGGTTAGTTGACACTATGATCAAGGTTGTCTCAAGTTGAATGTCTCTTCCCATGTCCTTGATGTAGAAACCATGTGAAAAAGATCGGTTGCTACTTGCCTAGGTGCTTGACTCTTAATAGCATCGACCTACATGACCTACATCAACTGTCTTGCAGGTATAATGAACTTCGCTCCTGACAGTCAATGCAAAGCACGATCCGTTTTCTTTCGAAGTCACCTAGTACCTACAACGATTGCCCTCCTACATCAAGCACGCAAAAATGGGAAAGGGTGAATACTATATAACCGTCGTCACTTGAATAACTTCCCATCATCCGAGACAATCGTCGACCCCGTTGTGAAGGTGTTCTTCATGAAATACAAGTACCTATGCTTCAGCCATGTCCTCGGGCTGACCAAGTTTGCTCAGCAGAAGTTCATTTGCGGACCTCTCCAACACCATCTTTCGAACCTCCTCTGAAAAGGCATCGAGCCTCTCGTCCTATTAGCACTAGGTCAGACAGTGTCCACAGACAGGGGCAAGCTCAACGCAAGCTTGCTCGGGATGCATACAAAGTTGCTCGTCAGCATTTGATGGCCACTCTGCGCACGCGACGCAGTGAGGCCGGATGCAGCAACGATGGAAAGACGGTGAATAGCAATGAGCTTCGCGCCTACATTCAAGGCAATTGGAAAGAATCCCGAAAATTGTGGGCAAACTATCACCGTGCCTATAATCTATTCCACTTCGGGTTGTGCCCATGCTTGCGCAGTCGGCGTCTGTGCCCATGCCTGCATAATGGATGGCTGCGCCCATGGTGGCGCATTCAATGGTTGCGCCTCGCTTGGAGCTCTCATCCCACCGAATTTGTTCGGCGGTTGTGCAAACCCGGTGATGGTATCCATCGTAGGAGGAATCGCGTCTAACTGCCTCCTCAGATCCTTCACGCCGGCCTGACAAACATTTCGAACAACGACGCCTACTTCCCCAATCCACTTCTGCATCAGCATGCTCCTGGCTTCTGCTGGAAACCCATGCCCCGCTATTGCGCCCCGCATCTGATAGAAGTGGTTTGGAGCGTATCGACCACTTCTCGAAACTCGAGCTTATCTTCCTTGGTCTCGCCTGCGCTATTGGCCTCATCTGCGGGTTTAGGACTAGTTCGCTCATATTGACTGAATCCATGAGCATGCCATTTACTGGCCCAGTCCTCCCACTGACGCTCAGAGATCACCTCCCATAGGCGGTCTGCACGAAGGATGTGGACGCAGGGTATGTTCCAGCGACGCCAGAATATAGAAATTATACCATCAATGGACCTCCTCAACTCGGCTCTGTCCTCCTCCCTCCGGTTGACCTGGCTGGCCATCAATACCTGGGCGGGAAATAAAATACTGGCCAATTGCGGGACGATGGCAACCTCAGCGACTTTGCTCCGAGCGGAAATTGTGCGCCCTTTTCAGGGCATTCGCATCCCACACCAAAGCGATATTGCTGATGTGCTTGCACATCCCTTGAGGCTGTATTCGGGGAGCTTGCCTTTCACCTCCCGCTTTAAAGCGGCGTACCAGCTTTCAACGGAGTTTGTTGATGTCACCTAGATGAGAGAGTTATCAGAATCACAGGTTTCATATCGATGATGGCGACGCTCACCTGTCAAGTGGAATAGAATTATAAGCGCAGTGATAGTTTGCCCACAAGTTTCGGGATTCTTTCCAATTGTCTTGAATATACGCGCGAAGTTCATTGCTATTCACCGTCGCCATCGCCCCTTCGATCGATTCCAGGCACTCGGCCTCACTGCGTCGCGTGCGCATATAGTTGCCATCAAATGCGGATGAGCAACTTTGTCTGCATCCCCAGCAATCTTGCGTCGTAGTGAACTCGGCACAGCAGATGCCCAGGCCGCCTATCCGCTTCCTTGAACGCCTTTCGCACAGCAGCCTGCTCACCAGCGTGGACTCCGCGGAGACTGTTAGCACTTGACAGAACGGACAGAAAATGTGGAGGCTTTATTCAAGCGAGACTTTATGAAATCCAGAATAACACTTGGGACTTTCTGTTTCGCGTTTACGCGTTCGAATTTCAAAAAGGAGAGATGAATAACAAATAGACCATCATAATACTAACCCGATAGAATGTGACAAACAGGTTGTCACTTTGGGTTCTTCGCTCAGGCCCTCCTGCGGAGGTAGACCAAGGTACTGATTTATCAGCAACCTACTACCTGTGTACTACTTAGTGGAGGGCGTGAGTACTGAGGCAAAACGGCAACGGTTCATCGCGACGCGTCATCTTGTTCTCTTTCCAGGCCAAAAGCCTACTACAGTAACTAGTTTGGAAACTTGGTTCTTTTTTCATCAAAAGTCATGAATCCCTTCTTTGGACATACAACGCACAGCTTTGCATTTGTATTCGGAACGAATCCTTTGATCGCCATTCTCGGCAAACTTTTCCAACAGCGCCTCTGCGAGGAAACTATCGTTGGGCAGAAGCCAGGCAACCACTGGCTCAATCGCTTCATGGAACGCAACCCTGATATTCTATTGTGAGAAAAACCAGAGATTCAGCGAGCAGAGAACGACATCGGTATCAAGCATGGTCCAAGGAGTGAGTCGGCATGCTTGGTGAACATGGATCTCCACCCTTGAATGTTTGGAGCATGATTGAGACAAGGATGATGCTTTGGATGGGGCCGCAATGGTTGGGTAGTTGCCCTAATCAATGGGCGGAATGCGAATGACAACCACCCTCCTGAGTTTCCCAGAATGGTGAGGTTAGTACCGTCCTCGAGGCACTATCTGCAGAGGAGAGGTGATACCCTTGATGGTCATTCTCCAGTCAAGGTACCATTCGGCAGAATGGCATGATTCGAGAGTTGATTCCAATCGACGTGAAACCTTGATTCTGAGGTCCCCGATATGGGAAAGACCGATAAGACATGGTTAGATCAAACATTTCGGTGAGTTGACACCACTCTGCGGGCAAGCAAAAACAATCGCTCCCCTTTGGCACCTACGAAAGCACAGTTGCTACTGGAGTTTTGCAGCTCGCGGACAGCTCCTCCGAACCCTGATGTTTTTATAAAACACCTGCCCAATAGTACAAGCCGGAACATGTTCAGCTCATTCCGGCTTTAGATATCAATAATTCTTTAGTAATGACATCCTTCAATCTCCAGTTGAGGTTCGTTAACTGAAATATGTGTCCCTTAGTTGAGGTGAATCTGGCCCTAGCCGCTGGACTGGACTAGTCTGGATCCGGTGTCCAAGTCCCGAGATTACTCATCTGAATCAATGTCTGAGTGAGTGATTGCGTGTGCATTTGTTCTATGTCTAAATGACCAATCTGACCAATATAAACGGTAACTCCATAAGCAGATGGGTATAGCAGCAAACAATGAGCAAAGAAATCAAGACATGGGCTCGTCACTCATGACCGTCTGAACACCGTGGGAAACAAAAGGCCGACCGGATAACAAGAAACTTTTCTTGGAACCATGAAGCATAATGAAAGAATCTCGTACTATTCAGCAGCCCTCCTTCTCAAGGTCTCCCAGCTCCTTCTCCAAGCCGTCCTCATCGTCATCAACTTATTAGTCCCTCGCCCATCCTGGGACGGAGGCAGACGGGGTGACGATGCTGCCGACGACGATGCTGACGATGAAGACGTTGCCGAGCCATCTGAGGATGAAGTCATAAAGGAACCCACTGAGCTCCGTTTATTCTTCTTTTTCTCGAGTCTCCGCTGTCGTTTGCGGTCCTTGGCGACGCTCAGGAAACTCTTGGAGGCATGGCGGCGGCAGTAGCAGTATAGCCGGACAGTGTCGCGGGCACCGGCATCGCAATTGTCCCCGGGATTGGCGCAGGCTTCGAGGATTTGGCCTTCTTCGCAGCGGCACCATTCATAGAGCAACAGAGAAGTGCGGCACATTTTGGGTTGGCTGGTGCTTGAGCGTCCCGCGCTCTGAATTGTTGGAGCCGTGAGAGATGGGCGATAAGAGATGGATGTTTCCGTTTCCGGAATGTGACTTGCGAATCAACGATTCACGTATGCTAGGATGCGAGATCTGAGATTTGTGCGGGGAGGGCGATCAAAGAGAAGAGTGTGTCACAAAGAGCTTCCAATTGACAAGGGGCCTGCGAGGTAGAGTCGGCCTGAAGACAATGTCGGTTGGTATGGTTCAGTTTGGTCGACAGCAGGGATCTCCTTTGACAAAGCACAAAGAGGAAGCTCGCACTTAAAGAGAAAGATGGCGAAAGGAAGAAGAGGAGGAAACCACAATTAAATGCAATGCCTAACTACCTACGGACCAAAGAGCTCTCTAGTCTACACGGAGCTCGGCGGATCAAAGTCTGCAGTATTTGAAGCATCATGACCTCATCCGAAGCGCAGCGTTCCGGGCAATCCAGACGGGTAGAGGCCTACTCTACCATACAAAGCGACTAATGGGGGACGAACACTCTGCCAAGTCGTTTGCAAACGGCGGCGGGAGTTGGCGGGGTGTGCCGGCGGCTAGAACGATATATGACCAGAAAATTTTGTTAGAAGAACAACAGAAGGATGCCATATTCTTTTCTTTCTGCCACAAACTGCCGGCGCCTAGAACGATCAATTGGTCTGCAGGAGGTGATGGCGTTCTTGGCTGTCATTGGCAGGCCTGACCCGGCGCTTAGGGCGATGATGTCATCCCGGCGACAAGACTGTCATCGGGAAGTTTCGTATCACCTGCCCTAAGCGGAATGGCTATGAAGAATCATGGAGCGATGAATGAATAATGGCACAGTAAGTGAATGACATCCAGTGAATGTTCTCCGTAGTGGATGAAAATAATAGTAGCAGTCCAATTTGGTCTGTTTTGCAGTGAGAATCGGCTACAGTGAAAGAAATTCCAACCCGGACGAATCGGAAAAAAGGTCTTATCCATGCAAATTGCCAAGCCCTACGGATACTCGTAGTTGTATCTGATCGCCCGAACCATCCACCTTCGGCCACCCAATTCCATCACTCGATTCCACTCACGCTAGCCTACTACTAATCCCAAGCCAGAAGGGAATAAAAAATAAAAAATGACTGACGAAGCCGCCACCACCACTCCGACCACCATGGTAACACCCGCATCCGCCGCCCGAACCAGCACCCTCCTCGCCAACCTCTCCACCATCACCGCACGCATCTCCCAAGCCAGCAGCAAACGCCCCCAACACAGCCGGCCCGACGTCCGCCTCGTCGCCGTCTCCAAACTCAAGCCGGCCTCCGACATCCTCGCACTGCACAACGCGCATCCCGATCTGCATTTTGGCGAGAACTACGTCCAGGAGCTTCTCGAGAAGGCGCGCCTGCTGCCCGCGTCCATCAAGTGGCATTTCATCGGCGGGTTACAGTCGAATAAATGTGTGACGTTGGCCCGCGATGTTCCGGGGCTCTGGGCCGTCGAGAGCGTCGATACCGAGAAGAAGGCGTCGTTGCTGAATCGGGGGTGGGGGGAACGACCGCGACCCAACAACAACAACGGACAAGAACAAGAAGAGGAGAGACTTCGCGTCTATGTCCAAGTCAACACCTCGGCGGAACCGAACAAGTCGGGCGTGGAGCCCTCCGCCGCCCCGGCCCTCTGTCGATTCATTCGGGAGCAATGCCCCCGGTTGAAACTCCAGGGACTCATGACCATTGGTGCCATCGCCCGCTCCACACAGCTCGCCCCGGGCCAGGAGAACGAGGACTTTGTCACCCTCGTCAAGGTCCGCGAGGCCGTGGAACAGGACTTGGGCTTGCAGAGTGAGGGCGAAGATCGCCTCGAGTTGAGCATGGGCATGAGTGCGGATTTTGAGAGCGCGATTCGCCTCGGGAGCGACGAGGTCCGTATCGGCACAGATATCTTTGGGGAGAGACCGCCAAAATCAGAGGCAAAGATTCTATGATTTGGCTCTACGAGCTGACCGCATAAAAGTTCAGGTAGATATCCAGATATAGAATTGTATATACAATAATGCATTTGGTATCGAATCGGAAATCATACATTTCTGTGGCTTACTTAGTCCTCCCCTGGAACGGTCCCCTGCGCTAGTTTCGACTCCATCTGCCGAAGTAGAGCCTGGGGCACCTTTTCCTGCGTTGCCCGGATCGTGATGCGATACATCTGAATCGTCTGTCAGCATGGGCTCATGTCGGCAGTGGCACAAAGACAGAAACTTACATCCTTCTCGTAGTTCGGCTCCAACCGCAGTAGACACCCTGTTTTCCCACCCGCAGCCTGATACACGGCGCATCCGACGATGTTGACAGGATTCGGATCAACTCCCGGGAGGATCTTCCACCGGAAGCCCGTCACGATCTTGCGCGTGAACGACTCGGTGATCTTCCGTCCCCGGTAGACCATTCCGAACGTCTTTTGCGCCTCCAGCGGCGGGCCGCCGATCTGCCGCCACCGCTTAAAGAAGTCCTCCGGCGACAGCTCCGACGGCTCCATGTACCGATGCATCAACACAGGCAGCTGCAGCGTGTACGCCTGCAGTGCGCCTGCAAGGTACGAAATGCGGATCGTCGGCGCATCCGTGAACGGTCCACGCGACTCCAGGAGCAAGGTTTGTTGCACCTGCCCTTCCGGGGGCACGTTCGAGTCCGGCAGACTCTTCGTATCGATCTTCAGGTTCTCTCCCGCCGGGTTGTCCAGTGTCGTCGTGAACGACCCGACCGGAAAGACCTGCTTGTTCTTGAAGTACAACTTGACCACGCCCAGGTGCACCCGGTACTCCGACCGCAGTCCAACCTGGATCTGCGCGTCTTCAAAGAGCACACCCTTGTCCGCAAAGTATAGTCGGTTGTAGCCAATCTCCCAATCGGGACTGAGATGCGCCGCACTGGCCAAATTCGGCGCCGATGTGTCGCTGCTCGCCGATAGATCCAGACCTGCCAGATCGCTCGACGCGCTGCCCTTGGCGGCCGTCCCGTTGACTCCGTTGCGGCCTCCATTGACAATTGTAGTAAAGGTCCGCTTCAATCCCGTGTTTTGCGCCATCATCACTTCCGCCTTGTCCTCGTTGGCCGCCTTGCCGCCCACTACCCACGTTTGCTTGTCGCTGGTGCCCGCCGTCTTCTGGTGTAGTCGCGACAGCAAGACCGACGCCCGCTCAGAGAATGGCGGCATCTCGTCGCACACCGTCCGCAACAGGTCATCTGTCGGCATCGTCGCAAGCTTCAAATATTCAAACGCCCGCTGCTGCAGCTCCGGATCCGGAGAATGACTGTACAGTCGGAACATCTGCAGCAATTGGGGCTTGATCTCGGGGAATAGATTCACAAACTTGATAAAGGCGGACAGAATCATCGCCCGCGTGCCATCAGAGCACGTAAACATTTTCGGTTGCAGTGCCATGAATTGCTCGATCGGGCTGCATCCCGGGTTGTCTGCGATCAGATGCCCAAACTCACCCAGAATGTAGGCTCCGACCTTGATCAAACTATCATGGCAGTCACCCTTGAGGTGTTTGAGGAGATTGCCAGCGGCGTAGGCCTGCAGCTGCTCGTTATTGGTGACGATCTGGATGACGCGCTGCCACACCTCATCGCTCACATGATCACCCGCAATAGCGAGGAGCCTTAGCGCCGTATCAATATACCACTGCGCATCCGTCGCGTATTTCTCGGCGAGAATGGCAATCTTGAGGACCATTTCTTCTCGAATAGCGTAATCGGCAGATTGCAGATGAGAGAGCAGTTCTGCCACGATCGGCCGCGCATTGCTGGCATCACACATACTATACAACAGATCCAAGCCCTTCCGCCGCACGCTGATATCGCGGTCGCGAAGAGATCCCAGGATGTATGGTTGGTGTTTCTTGATGGGATCCAACGTCTCCGCCCGAGCCGCAAAGTGCGTCATTGCCTCCAGGCCGAGATACCGCACATTCGTCTCCCGCGACTGGATGAACTTGCCCAGACGCGCGGAGATCTGCATCATCAGGTCGCGTTCCGTGTCGAGATGGATGAGCAGATTGATGGCCTCGAAAAGAACTGCATTCTGTGCGTTGTTCTGTTGCACATTCTTGGGCGTGTCCATGGCGGTATTCAAGATTTTCTCCAAGGACTGCCGGATCAAACCACGCACGTGTGAGTCCTCCGAGGGGGGATAGTACTGCAGCAGCCGGAGAAGCTTCACCTGCAGCCACGGACAGGGGACCCGGTAATACAGGTAATCCGCCGTGATTTCCCCATCCACAACTATCCTCTTCAATCGCTGCGCAGCTTTGACATAGCTGCCTTTGTATTGCTCCGGTCTCTCTTGGACCAGAGCCATGATAAGGGATGTGATGGACAGGGTCACTCCCAAGTCGGGATCATCCATGAGCGAGATGAGACGTTCGGCCCATTCCGGCTGGACGATGCTG
Source organism: Thermomyces dupontii (assembly GCF_041956625.1). Taxonomy (NCBI): domain Eukaryota; kingdom Fungi; phylum Ascomycota; class Eurotiomycetes; order Eurotiales; family Trichocomaceae; genus Thermomyces; species Thermomyces dupontii. The sequence goes on along the minus strand of NW_027192309.1, from coordinate 1,792,197 downwards.
GGATGTTTGCGGTAGAGTCGTAGGAGAGTCAGGGCGGCTTTCTTTTTGACAAAGGATTTCGATGTCCTACACCACGGGCCGTACATGTTAGCCTGAAGTCCCTCGATCGGGCCGGGATGTAGCCAAATAGGACACCACGTACGGTGCGATCAACAACCGATGGACATCGGCGCTCAGCGCCTCACCCATCTCACGGCCCCCGACATTGGCTACGGCATGCAGCGCTAGACAGTTGTTCAATTCATTCATATCCAGTAGATCCTTGCGGATGCTATTCACCACCAGATGGAGCAGCTCATGCTGTTCATGCAGGAACAGCGTCACCGCGAGATAGCCTATCTGCTTCTCCGAGTAGTTCTTGGCCGAGATCAGGTTGACGGCCTCGAGATGGCCAAAGTCGACATCGTATCCCTGGATGTAGACATAGAGGAGCTTGCAGACGTATTTTTTCTTTTGATATCCGTTCAGGTTGCCGGCCTTGAATTTCTGTCGGATATTGGCGAGCTCTTTGTTGATGCGTTTTTCTTCCAGCTCCCTGGCCCGCGCATTGCGGAGGTCCGCAATGAACTGGACCAAACCTCGCATCGACGACATCTTATCTTCGGTTCGTTGAGAGATTCTTCCTCGGGAGGTTATTGATCTGACTCGGTGATCCGGACAGTCTGTGGTGCGGTCAACCCCGTGAACCCGGCGGATACGTGTACCGGCCGTTGTGCTGGTCTACACGGCTGTTGGCGACGCTATGGACGGAATCATGGCTCTCATCGGATTTGGCTGCGCAGGGACATTCCGAGCGATCGGGATGATAGGGCGTGTCAAGGCGGACGCGACGTGTTATTATGTTCCGAACTGCCAGGAGTCGCTGCTGCTTACTACTGGGCGACTTCAGGACAACACATTGACAAATTGTCTGGAAATGGCAATAATGACAGAGTCCTGGATCGATTTGACCGTCCGGAGGGTTCGTTGAAGATTAAGAAAATGAGAGAATTCCAGGAGGACAATTGGTTGCATTCCGTCTGTTCAAGCTGATCGAGACCTTTCCAGGTGATGCTCTCTCCGGGTCGGCCGGGAAAACTTTGCCCCGGTTGGCGGCCAAGCCACGCATATTTAGAGCTTCCTTTTTCAGGCACCATTATCTTGAACTCTGGTGACCTCATCGCCGTCATTCTTTGGAGCATTGGCGGACATGTTGCGTCCGGAGGAATAGTCGCTCAGATTGCTCCCACGAGCAAATGGAGTGAGCAAGGTGCTGCATTCTCTTTTGTCTCCAGCAGATCATTCCAGCATAGTACTAGTAGGCCTAAGCAGCCTACTACAGTAGCCTACTACTACAGTACTGTACAAAGATCATGCATCGCACCCCAAACCTTCAAGGAACTCATTGAGTAAAAGTCTCAATCCAGCTCATCCCAGTCCAATAGTAGTCAGATTCCTATCGATTGGCTCTGGTGAAGCGTGAGTGAGTGGTCGGTTCGGCGTCGAGCGCTTCACGGACAGCTCGCGTTTTGGAGTCGATCACTTCTGCTCTCTCACACGTACAGGAGTCTGCGGACATGTCAGACATATTCAAGAGAAGTGTTCAAATACAATGGCAGAAAATTGAATGCATTTCCCGTCACCGGAAGGAACAGAAGCAGAGACCATACCCGAAGGTCGCTGGCCGCATGGACAGGCTGGACCCGTCACTGGGCGATTTTCAGTCACTGCGCGTTCGCATGTACACTGTTGTGCCGGACGCATTCCTAGAACATGGATCTGATCAGTTTGCCGCTAACTGCTATATGGATACTGAGTGGAATAAGCGGATCATGAGGCAGTGGAAAAATGTGTCAAGATGACCAACTCACGGCATGAGCATCGCGGACCCGTTTTCTCAGTCTCCTGCTCGCATGGACAGGAACCAGCCGCTTCTCTGCCACAAGAACATCTGGCCTGGGCGGCGCAGACGCAGCCGTCCTTGGAGACTCCGCAGCAGGTGGAAGGACGGGTCATGATGTGTGGTGTTTGGACCTCAGCGGGTCAATCCCGGGGGTATTGTAATCAACTCGGTTCTTCTAACAGCTCAACGCACAACACGATGAGCGACGGTGCTCAAAGTAAGACGGCGTAGGGCAGGTTGAATGGGCGAATACACTGCATCATGCAATATATCCGTCATAGGGTTGGATGATTATAAACTCCAACGCTGCCATTGGCTCACCCAACAACATAGAAGGCAGGAAAACTGGAGTTGCTCGAATTATCTAAGAACTCTGAATGATTAGTAAGTATGCCAGATTGCTGAGAGAGAAGCAAGTTTCTCATTCCCAGCATCGTCGAAGAACATGTACATGATCATGATATATATCCCAGTCCAAACCACACCAATTGACACATACACCAAAACACCTGTAACTCTACATGAATGGGAAACCTAATGATATCAACAAAAATCCGCCCGGCGGTATCGGGGAGCAAGAAGAAAATAACAAGAGATAAAAAGCCGTTGTATGGCCGAAGCAAGAAGACTTGCTCGACAAAGCAACTCAAATAGATAGGCTTTCAATCAGATAGCCTCCTGCCCAGGTTGACATATGGCACAGGAATCATGGGTCGATCCGCCTGTCCGGGAATGTAGGCATTGGTGCTGGCAGAGTCACGTTGGAGGAGTGGTCTTGGGCATACGGGTCGAATGAGTCGAGGTGGAAGGTCGAGTTGTATGCCGGGACCTGATAGTCCTGCGGCATCGGCAGCTGATGCTGAGGTGTGTTCACAGGGGGCATAGAGCGATATCCTGCGGAGCCTCCTGAAGCCGGGTACTCCGAACGAGTTTCATCTGTCAAGGACGGTGCCTCCGGGTAGCCGTGGCCCTGGCCCTGGCCGTGATGGATCTGCTCATCTAACCCGGAAATCAGTACGTCGTGTCCTCGTACTTTTGAGTGTTCTCGGTGTCACCAAGTCGTACGTGGATATACGATTCCAGACTGCATGGATACGTCGCCGGAATGATGGGACGGAATCGGACTATGGATTGGCCGGTCGTAACTGGACAACAGGTCCGGCATCGAGCTGCTGGTCGTCTCCGGGTATGAAAGGTCACTGCGGACAGTCGAACGAAGAGACTCTGACCGTGATCGTGGGTCGGTGGGCGGCATGGGCATCCTCATTGCTTCCCAACTATGGGAATATGCCGTGGAGAACGGCTGAGTGCGCCCAAAAGGCTCCCCGAAGAGAGGAGCGCTTGAGACCGGCACACCATTTCCGGAAATTGAGTCAACCGTCCTCGGGGACGTCGTCGGTGAAGGTAGATATGGGTAGGTGGGAGGTGCACTAAACGGCGAAACTGGGGCATATGGATCGCATGCACTCTTGTGTTCATTTAGGCCAAATGGTTTGGCAACTCCGGGAAGAGACGATGGCTGGGCGCCGGGTGATACAAATGGTTGTCCCGGTCGTCCTCGCCCACCGCATGGGTCCTGTAGCATCTGCGTCCTGTCGAAGTTCTCGGGCAATGCCCGCGATTTCAAAACACGATCCCGGTCATGATTCGTGAGACGCTTTAATTTGGCTCGCCTGCCCTTCGCTTAGTTGAACCCAAAACGGCGTTGGCAAAAAGGAGGGGGGACTATCGAACCTGTTCTGGAACCAGACCTGGACTTGCCGCGGACTTAGCCCGGGGATTTCCTTGGACAATCTTTCCCGATGTGCCGCATCAGGATGGGCCTGTCGGCTGAACTCGCTCATCAAGAAGCGGGTTTGGCTATGAGTCAATCTGCGCCAGTCAGTCTTCCATCTGGTCAACGACATCTGAAACTCAAATGGGCGCTGACCGGAAGCGCTTCGCTTTCTTCTTTTCATTCTTGCCCGACCCAGCCTCATCGACGTTGCTAGCATTGTCGGAGGCCTCTTCACGCCCCGTATTGGATTTCTGTTCGTTACGCTGGTCGGACGGTGGTTTTTCTCCCTGGGAACCGGAGTCCGATGGAGGGGTGACACTGCGGCTCTCGTTGTCAGGTTTCGACGGGCGAGACTCGGTGTGATGCATTGTTACAGTGGCGTCGTCTTCAGGCTTCGTTGTCGCGAGCAACGAGTGCAGTTGACTGGAGCTTGTATGAGCTGGGGTTTCTGCACTCGACACAGGCAGGACGCTGGAGGGATGCGCCATGTTGTTGTTCTTGACAGTCTGACTGCTGGACCGGAACGGAGCCGATGAGTTTGGAGTCAGCTGCGTGTGAGCATGGAAGTAAAACTGCGACGATTGCGAAGGAAGACGGCTGACGTCGAGCGCTGACATTTCAATTGTTGGACGGATGAAGCATCTGAGATTCTGGCCAAATACAATGGAACGCAATGCAGTGATGACTGATGAGTACAGTTGCCACCACCCTTGAGGTATTTGAAATCACGGAGCGCAAATGTTGCCCTTGTCCGCCAGTTCTGAATTGGCTTTTCAGCGCCGTTAGAAGTGTAACTCCGTGGACTCGGGCGAGAGACGAGTGAGCCGTTGAAGTGAGGGAACTCTAGGAAGGACGGGACTTTTTATCCAGTGATGTATGCCACGGAGGTACCGACCCCTGCGTCAAATCAATGCCGTGCGGCTCTACGAGGGGCTCTTGACCTCCACGGACAGTCCCGTCACAGTGTCTGGTCAGCGGTTCTGCGGGTGTCCAGGCCGGCTTCTTCGCCACACCGGTTCGCTGGAGGTGGATACTATCGCTAACCACCAAGACGGGTAAAAGTGATTGGGACGATCAACAGAGTGAACAGACCCCACGATCGACAGGATTAAAAGGAGGAGAAGATCTAATAGGAAAAATGCCAGGTCGAAGACGCCAGTCCGTGGAATTGACGTCTGTCACTGCGCCTATCGGCTTCAAGAAATCGATCTGAGGAAATAGGGCTAACCCAGGGGCATGGCAGGCCCATGTTCTTCATGACTCCAATTAAAGGAAAACAGGCGGCGACCGAAGAGGCATGGACTAACTAGATGAAGGCTGAAAATAACTTTACCAGGGATAAGCCAACACTCCGCGAGGATCTAGGTTAACGGGAGCAGCCTAACGCATGTGGGAGGGGCAACGCCTGGACGTTCATTCGTTGAGGACTTGACTGAGCGATGCCTTCAACCACAGTTGTCAGGACGATTCCTGTCAATAACACGGTGAACATCGAACTACTACTTATCCCAAGCTTGTTTGTAGTCAACGGCCAAGTCGGGATTCGGAACAACCAAAGAAGAGAAAAGAGAGGTGCTCCCGAACTCCAGCTGAGAAGCCCCCTCGAGGAGGACGTGGGAGCTCGATAGCACCAAATGGGTTACAGTCTTGAGAACAATGGTCAACCTGAGTTGCTTTGCAGGGGACCCATTCCTTGAGACAGCTCCAACGGTGGGGTTTCGGGACTTGGAAAAAGCAACTACTTACTTACCAGTGGAGAGTCAGAAGCTGATTGAATCGAAGAAATTCCCATTGACGTATAACTAAATCAGCCGTTGTGCCTCCAACCCAGTTCATGCACACAGTTTAACGGTTAGCAAAATGCTTGGCGCTTTTTAGCCTGGCTGTTCTTCAGCAGCGCAGTAGGGCGATGAGCAGGGAAGGGAACTTTGTATGGTGTGGCAGACAGATAAAAAAAAAAAAACATGCTGGTCGAAACGAGGGTCTGAACTTCTGGCGCCCGTTGAGAGGTGCGGCCGAGCGAACAAAACGGGCAGGTGTTGAAAGCGTAGACTCCAAAAGCACCATCGCCCGGTGTTGCGAGTCCGAAAAGGCTAGAACAGAACTTCGCGACTCGCACAGTTGCCAGGGTCCGAAACTCTCATCACCAAGTTCGCCAGTCGTGGCGACGCCGTCGACCATCGACCTTTTCTGGGTGCTGAGGTGACAGGCCACTGCCCCAGCGCGATCTCCGCAAACCAACTAAGTCAACGTTCGGCTCATTAGGATTTCGGGAACCAAAAACTGGAGCAACAATGATGGACGTTTGGTTGTTGTCGTTGTAAGTGACTGCTTTGGGCGTTTGGCACTTAAGGTTGGGTTAGTGGAAAGCTTCAAAGGTTGCGCTGGCCCCAGACAGGCAGGCCCCCAACGTGTCGACGACTCGAGGTCGCGTCTGGAAAACTCGAGACGTCGAACAAGCTTCTTAGCCAGAGACGAATTGGCGATGGGCGCATGGCGAAACCCCGGTCATTCCGCCGTGGAGGCTGATCAGATAACGAGTCTGCGGCAGAGCCAAAGCCCATCCGAAAATCTCTTTTTTCGTCCGTGCTCCGTGCTATCATAGTACGAGTAGTACCTACTTCTAGTTCTTACTTGTACGGAGCACTCTGTAGGGCAGAATGTCATCATCCAAGCAGCGCCCCCTGGAAGAAGAATTGCAGCCTTCCGGAGGTTTCAACTGCCACAACTCACGGGCTGGGATCGAGGTCAGAATCTCCGCTGCCATCCTGCCATGCAGACCATTTTGCCGCGGTTCAGCAGTGGGTTCCAACTTTCGAATCTTGGCCGCCCGGCTGGGCTTGGCCGCTGCCCGGCGTTCTGCGAGCCGTCGTGGTGTCTGAGCGCCAACTCAGATCTTGAGATCGCAAAAATCCCGCCGCCTACGCCCTTTTACTCTGTATGGCAACTCACGAATACCTATTTGCCGCACCGCAGAGTTCGAAACTCATTCCATGGTTGGAGTACAGTAGCATCCGATGGGGTGCCGAGTTCTGATCACTCCCATTTGGCCTTCACTAACACCAATCGAGCAGTTGGTCATGTCCCGGAGGGAGCAAGAAGGGGAATCAGCAATGGGAGACAATGCGCCGTCCTTACTGACACTGTCAATGTCGGGCCGAAAACTGCTTGTCATTTTGCACGCACGCTGATGGCCTGGTGCACCTGAGTACTACTGTAGGCCTAATGCATTCAGCTTTAGTAATGCATGCTGCGTGCCTCGTTGTCCGGCTCCGAACGCTCGCCCAATGGAACGGCTCACACCAAGGTTAGCCGGCTTGAAAGTTTAACGGGTCAAAGCTAAAATAGCCAGACTTCCCGTTTTTTTCCTGGTTGGACCATGGTACTTATGTAGGTAGTTGTTGGATTTGATACTGACAACCTCCTGTTACCATTGAGTCATGTAGCGGCTATCTTGTAGCAGGTTTGTCTAATGATTGAAGAATCTCCATACCAACAAAGCACAGTTGGAAATCTTGGACAACAACTTGAACAGCAGCAGATCGTGCCAAACCCAAATGACGTTAACTGTACGGAGTAACTGGGACTTCAAGCTCAGCTAGAGTTGGAAGGTGACAGTGGATCGGGAATCCAGGCTGATTGGTTACCAATGCTGAGTCAGCATCGGAAGGCAATCTTGGCTTTTCCATCCCTTGACAGACAAGAACGTGGCTGGTTCGGAGTTAACCTAGGTAGGTTTCGGGGAACCCTTCAGTTAGCGTCCGGAAATACGGATATTCCATATCTTTCCATATGAGGAAATATTTACTGGTACGGAGCACCTACTGTAAGTTCGTCCCAGCACTTTCCCCGGAGACATCCGGAGGATAACGAGAAAATCGCTTTGATTCATCCCAAAGATGTCCGATGTTTTGAATCTGAAATCTTTGAATCTGCTTCAGATGCACGGAGCTGGTGTGGGAACAGCTGGAACTGACAGGCGGTGGATCCGACGAGTTTATGGGCAAATCGGCATTCATCCCTTCTTGTCAAAAAGGCGAATTGTATATCGCTGAGCAAGCGAAAAGCGAATGCATAAGTATGGTCAACAAAGCGTCGTGCATTTCCCAGGCACAAAGTCAGCACTTCAGCCGTCCAGGGCATGTTGTGCTTTGTAGACTATGGACGGTTTACTGCAATTCAGAGTGCATCTTCGGCCGTAGCTGAAACTCCATGCTGGAGGGTAAAGTATACCTACCACTACAGTACATACATATGTACTCCGTATCTGTGCCTATCTAATTCAACTAGTACTGTAGTTATGTGATGATCGGCAGGACAGAGGGAAAGCTTTTTGATCCTTTCGTTTAATTATGGTTCTCTCAGAGAGCCAACAAGTCCATTGTACAGAGGAACAGATATGGGCTGTTGGTACTCCATACTCCATGCTTCGTACGAGTACATCGCCCGGGACACAGCGACATCAGTGCTAGACGGCAAGGAGCCGCCCTTTCCAGCACCTTGTAAACTGAGGAATACTTCCGCACAGGGTACTATTTCCTGATGCTTTGCTTTCTCCTTCCATGTGCTGTTCTGTGATCCAGGAATCAAGCCGAGTGCACAGCATGTAAAGTCCGACACCTCTCATATCCACGACAACTCTACAAGTCCAGAGATTTGGCATCTCTGCTCAATTGCCGGAGCTCCGTCATCATATTCATTCCATCGCAAAGACTTCCTTCCGGTTCGACTGGTAGAGCAGGCCAAATCATCAAGAGTACCTGACCACCTACCTATGCAGTACGCGGAGTACTGTCCTCCGTACCGAGGTAGGTTTGGTACTCCGTAGAGTACCATCAAAATACCTATATGCCCACGTTTGATGGGATGTCGATATGTTAATCCATTCAAGGCCATTATGGGCCTTGGTCTATTAAGCTGTTTCAATTTCCAAGGTCGACCTCGGCAGCATACAAACCATCATTCTCAATCGTGACCTCATCATCTTCCGATGCCACTGAGGACTATGACTGTATCATTCATTGCGGAAACGGGCGAGCAAGCGGCAAGTGGAGGGTGGGGCGGAAAGGATTGGATTTGCCCATCTTCCAGAACTTCCAGGCTATCCGGGAGCTTGGACGCAGTGTCTGTCGGCGAGGTATGTACTCCTTTAAGTACGTACCTCCGTACTCCGTCCGTACTGATTCAGTAACCAGCGAATGGACCGTAATGGACCAAGAGCAAATATCGGTAGGGCTGAAGTTTGTTTGAATCTGAGGGAACTCCGTACGTCCGTCGCCTTGGATCGGGTGCTGTACCTGAATCCATTCTAACCGTAGTGTTCCTGTGACTATTCCAAAGTGATGATGGGAGTTGCAAGGAGATGGGATGGCTCCTTGGTAATTCCTGTTTGCATAGTGAACAAAACAGGGATCAAATAGGAGCAGGAATTTGCTGACGAGTGATTGTTTCTCTCTCGCAGGCTAAGCTTCTTGGCCGAACTCTAAGCTACATACTTTGGTGATGATTGGAGTTACATCTTCAAGCCGGTTCGCTCAGTCAACAGCCAAGACTCGGAAATAATTTAAGCAGTCATATTTTAAATGAAGTGATCACACTTAAATCGTTCTAATGCTAGACTGACTTCCTCTTTCGGTAGCCTCTCGCGAGGTTTGCCATTAGCCCTAAACCCTCAATCTTGCCAATCGACAGATCTGCGCGAACCGCCTGCATGGATTGGTTCTCATCGCTCACCCCCTGCAGTCCTCTTAGCGCCGTAGGGCTGAACCACGGATGATCCTAATCCTTTCGGGAAAAAGCTCCACATTGGAAATCTTGACAGAACATGGACAAAACGCCTGTGGCGTCTCTCCAGTGTGGCACGCCGGCCATGTCGGATGAGGAACCGCAGCACTCTTCAAATCGGCCCCAGAGTCATGGCTCACAGTGGCTGACATCCCGTCGAAAGACCGATTTTTGGGAACGGACTCCTTGGGATCCTGGCTGCAATGAAAACAATCGGCTGATTTTGCCAGACTCATAGTTCCCAAGTCTGGCAACGGAGTTTTGTCGGAATTCTCGTGTCTGTAACCGACACTCGCCTGATCCGGCCATGACTGAAGTCGCCCTCGTCTTCAAGGGGCTGTAATCCGGTGGGAGTGGGAGAAGGCCATTGAATCCAGAAAGAAGACTGGACAGCCTCCGCGACTTGCGGCACAAGCCAGCTTGTCGCGAGTCAACGCGTGGACCGGGCCATGGCTTCACTCGGTGCCCATTGGCTCCGTTGGCTTCCCAGCCGGTTCTGCCAATGACTTTTCCTCCATCGTGCCCTCTGCGGGTCGCGAGGAGCCCGATTCTCCGTCTGAGGCTTTCTTTTCATCTTCGGCAGGTTCTGGGCTCTTGAAGAGCACATCAATGTTTTTGCCATCATCGATCTTGTCAAACAGACCAAGTTTACTCCTCGACGTCAGCCGGAGAATCCGCCAGACTTTACTGGCGCGCGCTCTCATGGCGTCTTCCTTATCCTTCTCGGACTGGGCCATGTCGATATCGAAGTCATCGTCCAAGATGCGTTTCATGAAATCTTCAGCTGCGGGCGTTTCAAACCTGACGGCAAAAAATCAGCTCGAGTATACACCCAACAGACACATAATAGGAACATACCGTTTGCGATCTTTCAAAGGCTCCAAGTTGTCCATGTTGGCCCCCTCGGCAAGAAACTTAAGATCAGACGACGATGTCAGTTTCCGATCGGCGAACTCTTTTGTCGCCGCTTCGCACGCATTAGCGTAGTCATCGGCCGCCAAGGGCGGGCGTTCGATCGGTGGACAGTTCTCGATCTTCCACCGCACCCAATTCTTGTCCCGCGAGAGGACTGTATCTACCATGCGATAGTAGAACTTCCCATCCGCGCCCTGTTGGAGATACTCGGCCACCAAATTCCGTGTCCTGGCCGCCCACTTGGCCTTCACGCTTGTCAGAACAAGCCCCAAATAGGCGACGGGAAATCACCTACATCTTCATCACTGACAACGTAGTTGTAAACGACGGCTTTGTTGATCGTTTTTGGTAGTCGAGATCGCGCTTCGGGCGTAAGCGATAAGATGAAGTCCAACAGGATCAGCGCCTGAACAAGTACATGGCGGCGAAACGCAATGTCATTGACCTGTGTAACAAGTGGATCAGTCCTAGTGCTCGGTGGCAGCCAGTTCCGGCGTCATTACCTCGAGATCGAACAGTTCCCGGCTGGTCAGGTACTTGGGGTTGAACGAGCTGGAGATGTCGACTGCATCGCCGTTCCGTTTCCTCTTCAGACCTCTTCGAAGATCATCCGTGCCTTTGGTTGTACTGCGTGTGTCCAGGTCCGTGTTGATGAGCTTGAATGCCGCAAGGGTCTGTTCCAGGCCGTTCCGGAATGCGGCGAAGTTTTCTGCATCAAAAAGTCGGGTCGGGGAGGAGAAGAAGCCCTGTAATCCCCAGAATACCGGGTATAAGGCATCCAGGTCCGGTTTCTGAGGCTCTTTTGCGGCCTCCTTGTCAGATACTGTGATAGTCGGTGCCTTGGACTCGACTTCCTTGGCCTGCACGGCATTGTCTTGGTCGCCCTGACCTTCCGTTGCTTGTGTGGGCTCAGTTTCAGTGGTCTCCGCTTGGGCGCCTTGAGCATCAACTTCCATGCGATCCTCATCAGAGGGCTTTTTCGAAATCTCGTCAAAGGTCGTTACATTCTCCGTGTGGAACTCTCCACGTAGGTTGACGGAGCTTTTATCACCTAGTGGAAAGCTCTGAAAGAGATAGATGAAGACACGCCCGCAAAATACTGTGTCCTCAGCTCGGGACAGCCGTCGTAGCAGCTCATTGCAGGAACGAAGAATTACTAGACTCTTTTGCTTGAAATGTTTCTCGAAGTTCGTCAGCTTGCTAGCGTGGACTGTGTCGGATCTGAAGACATACCGCCGTATTGATCTCTCTCCGCGACTCAAGGTAGTCAAACACTTTACGGCAACCGTCAATTGTCTGGCTGTCGAGGAGCTCCTCAATCAGCCAGAAAAACAAGGCGGGCTCGCATTGTTCTTAGATTCCAATTTCTGTCAGTGTTGCGCGAAGCGACAATCACATCGTAGAAAACTAACCGTTGTCGGAGAAAATGGACACGATATCCAAAAGATTCCAGATGTTGATAAACGCAGGGTCATCGATTGTCGTAGTGGCCTTCAAAAGCGCCGTCAGCACCATTGCATCCCTCCTAGGACCGTGGCTATCCTCACCAGTAACTCATAGAATTTCTCTCGGAACGCGGTCTCAACGGCTGCATGGTTTGTCCCTTGTGCCCCGTCTGTGTCCGGCAGTCGCCAAATCTCTCCACCCAAATCCGCCTCGGTCAAAGGGGGCTCGACGTTATTATCTGGCTTCGCCTCTGCAGCTCTGGCCAAGAGTTTTTGAATCAAGGCACGGTAAGCGGAAACGGTCGCCAACGGTGTTTCCGACATTTTCTTTTCTGTCTGTATATAGGGGATTGTTCAGGCTATCCAGGGTATCATGGCCGAGTTGGATCGAAAGTAGCCGAACAGTAATAATAAAGGTCGGCCGAGCAAGCAAAAAAAGCAATGCGACGTACTTCGGGCGCGACTTCGCAGTTTCTGGACGTCCGCGCGAGACAAATCACGAGTTTTGGCGATGGGAGCGGGACGACAAAGCCAAATCGATAGGCTAACTTTACGTTTGTACCTAGCTTCGCAAGAGCTTCATGCCGCTTGAGGGCGTCTTTGGTGCCTCAGGCGTCAGTTGTTGCCTAAGGCGGCAAGGCACGGCAGCAATCCTGCAGCTACATGTGCCAAGATCAACGTATCAGGCTCTTGAGACTTTGAGCGACCCTCCCATGACCTTTTTTTCCCCGGTAATGGGATTAGAGACGTCTTCCGGCATGGCGCAGAGTCTCGAAACCAGACCGACGGTGTCGGATTTGCAGGGGGATAACCATTGGGTGTCTATTGCAAAATCGCGCTGGTTGAAGCAGGACAAGGTCCCCAAGCTGAAGCACGATGACATCAAACGGGAGCTCTGGGATCCCTTGGAGAAGGAGGGATTTCCCCTGCGCGCGCTGCTGATTCTGGAAAATTTAAACATTCTGGAGAAGTGAGGAAGCTTTTGCTTTCTGCATTGCAATGCCGGTTTCACGCTGACTTTATTTTTTTACCTAGATTTCTCTGGCCAACGTACTCGGAAGACGCCTCGAACCACCATGTGCTTCTGATTGCGGTGATTGTCGGGATCAAACAGCGAGAAAGGGTGCCTATATGGGGTGAGTTGCCATTCCCGTTGGCAAATTGACTCTCCTCCCTCTAACATGCGTAAACCGCAGAGCATTTCGGTGACCGTCCCGATGAGTTTTCCAATCTTTTCCATCGCATCCTTTCAATGACTCTCGATCCGTCGCTCTCTAGCTTCGCAAGGCTGTCTTTGCTATCGTTCATGATCAGCAGCTTTCAGTCACTCGAAAATACCTTGGTCCGGAAGGAATGCGCGCCTCTCGTTTCCATATCCATATGGCATAATCTTTCCACAGAAGATGCCAGGGAACGATTGTTAGACAAGTTTCCGATTTTAAGGAAGGCATGGCGAGCGGCAGGGAAACGGTACGATGCTGCCGATGAATCGACAAAGGCGAAGATTCGCTTTGAGCGATCGTGGCTTTACACGCTGCTACTCGATTTCGTTCGGAGGCTGAATGCTCCAGAGCAAAATAACACAGAGAATATTCGGTACTGTGAGCGCTTTCTGGAGCTGCTGGTGGACCTAATCAGCCAACTGCCCACGCGGCGATATACAAATACGCTCCTTAAAGACCTTCACATCCTTCCCATGATCCGTCTGTCGCAACTCTACAACTCCCAAGGCAATACCCTGATACGTGACTTCTATTTTTTGCTGCGGCATTTTGTGGATTTTGATATCGACGATTACACGGGGGAGCCCCTGTCGGCACAGGCTGTGTATGATATGCATTGCCAGCGTTTAGGCCAACTCCAGAGGATCGCCCTTAAACATTTCAAGGACAAATTGACCATCCTTGCGCTTTCAAATTACGGCGCCATCGAGCAGCGGGCCGACCTAGAAGCCAACCTCTCGGCACTTGACGATTCTGAACTTGAAGATCTCTGCTCACGCCTTGGATTCAGGACGGCCTACCCTAAATCAGTTCAATTCACTCCGAATAGGAATTTCTATCTTGAGGCTCTCGTGTCTTACTTTGAGCGCAAACCGTCTTTCCGGGACTCCGCGTTGAAACTGCGGGTTGCTCCAACGGAAGATGATCTTTATGACCCTGCATTGCTGCGAAACGAAACTTACGATGGTTCAAGACCATTGGCCATTCCGAAACTCAACCTGCAATACCTGAGTCTGGGTGACTTTCTTTGGAGATCATTTCTTCTCTATCGTTTCGAAGCATTCTTCGAAATTCGCAAAGACCTGGAATCGGTTATCAAAAGAATGCAGCCACGAGTAAACCAGACGACCAAGGAAATTTCCTTTGCAGGGTTTTCTCGCATGGGGATCCCTATCTCCAAACCCGCTATCATCGAAGTCGCTCCGCCCAAGGTTGGACAGACCACTCCCGCATTCGTGCGTGCTGAGATCATTCTTGAGGTGGGACGTCTCACCGAAAACGTGCGAAAGGAATGGGACGCTCTCCGACCAGATGATACAATATTCCTTGTTGCAGTTACGCAAGATTCTACTGCCTTGCAAGGATTAGGTGCAACGGGCGACGGCCCACGTATTGCACATGTTCGCACTGCAGAAATCGTGCAAGTTCTCGATGATAATGGTCGCCCACTTCGTGAACAAACTCAAAGCCAAGAGAACGGCTATGGCCCACGACCTCGTATCAGAAGACTCCTCGTCAACATGGATGCGGCTGCCTTCCAGGCTGATACCGACAAGGCAGCGCAGGGTAAACCAAACGTCAACACTCTTTTGAACGTGGTCATCCGAAGGCAAGGACGAGAAAATAATTTTAAGCCAGTTCTCCAATCTATTCAGAATCTCATCACGTCAGACGTTGCTCTTCCGTCGTGGCTCCAAGAAATCTTCCTTGGCTACGGTGACCCAACAAGCGCGCAGTACACAAACTTGCCCAACCGTGTCAAGTCCGTCGATTTTCGAGACACATTCTTGGATTGGCAGCATCTGGTCGAAAGCTTCCCTGGTAAGACCATCGAACCATCTGGCACAGAGTCTTCCAGCTTCGGCCCACCCTACGTGCTTCGGGAAAGCGAGGAAACTTCGGCACCATCCGGTCCGAACCCGTCTAAGAAACGAAGACGTGGTCAAGCCGACGCGCAGCCGAGAATCACCTCCATCCATGTCTCGACATATAAGCCACCCAATCCTGGTCCGTATCCAGTCGATGCGCCTAAGCTGAACAAGATCCGCTTCACACCTGCACAGGTGGAAGCAATCGCATCGGGCACCCAACCGGGTCTAACAGTCATCGTTGGTCCTCCCGGCACTGGTAAAACCGATGTGACGACTCAAATTATCAACAATATCTACCACAACTTCCCCCAGGAGAGAACCCTGCTGGTGGCACACAGTAATCAAGCCCTGAATCAGTTGTTCCAGAAAATCGTCGCTCTGGACATTGACGAACGTCACCTTCTACGACTTGGCCACGGCGAGGGGGAGCTAGAGACCGAGTCAGACTATAGTAAATACGGGCGCGTGGAATCGTTCCTGGAAAATCGAACTTACTTGCTTGCCCAAGTGGACCGCCTGGCCGCATCAATAAATGCCGTGGGCGCGCATGGTAATTCCTGCGAGACGGCGGGATATTTCAACCGGGTATTCATCCAGCCCGCCTGGACCAAGTTCTGGGAAAAAGCGCGTGCTCCCGAAACCACCAACCAGGAAATCATCGAAGCGTTCCCATTTCATGCCTATTTTTCCAATGCGCCTAAGGTCCTGTTTGATCCGTCGTGGTCCAAGGAAGAGCTCTTGGATTCTGCGTCCGGAGCGCAACGTCACATTGACAAGATTTTCTCTGAATTGGAAGATATTCGACCGTTCGAGATCCTTCGGCAGCCCAAGGACCGTGCCAACTATCTCCTCATCAAAGAAGCCCGGATCATTGCAATGACATCTACGCATGCCGCCATGAGGAGACAAGAAATCGCCGATCTGGGATTCCATTATGACAACGTGATCATGGAGGAGGCTGCGCAAATAACAGAAATCGAGACATTCATCCCGGCGGCACTGCAACATATGCAAGCTGGGGAAATGCCGTTGAAGCGGGTTGTTCTTTGCGGTGATCACCTGCAGAACTCGCCGATTGTCCAGAATCTCGCATTCCGGCAATATGCAAACTTTGAGCAGAGCCTGTTCCTGCGACTGGTGAGGCTAGGTGTTCCGACCATCACGCTCGACCAACAAGGCCGATCGCGACCGAGCATCGCAGAGTTGTTCAGGTGGCGGTACCCGACCCTGGGACACCTGCCCATTGTGGAGGAAAATCCAGAGTATAAAATCGCCAATGCCGGCTTCCAGTTTGACTACCAATTCATCAACGTCCCGGATTACCAAGGGATAGGAGAGCGTGAGCCGACGCCTCACTTCATTCAAAACTTGGGTGAAGCAGAGTATGCCGTGGCCATCTACCAGTACATGCGGCTTCTGGGCTACCCAGCGTCCAAGATCTCCATACTCACGACGTATGCTGGCCAAAAAGCGCTGATTAGAGATGTGCTTCAGCATCGTTGTGCGAGAAATTCCCTCTTTGGTTTGCCCAAGACTGTGACGACAGTCGACAAGTATCAAGGCGAGCAAAACGACTGTAAGTACATTTGAAAGAAAATACTTCCGACTATCACATTTCTTTGGCTCACTGTTTTTCTTCCAGACGTGATTCTGTCGCTGGTGCGAACACGCACGGTCGGTTACTTGCGCGATGTGCGACGTCTCACCGTGGCGCTGTCACGAGCACGGCTTGGATTGTACATTCTTGGCCGACGCGAGGTCTTCGAATCCTGTTACGAGCTGAAGCCAGCGTTTGATATCCTCCTCCAGAGGCCGGATAAGCTGATGATCACCACGGGAGAGATGTTCCCGACCAACCGGCGCTTGGACGAAGCAGTTGAGGGTACAGCCATGGAGGGAGTGGAACATCTCGGGCAGTACGTGTTCGAGATGACCCAGGCGAAGATCAAAGCGCTAGGAGAAGAGAACATCGAGATTATTGATGCAACCGCCGTCGAAGACGATGAAAATGAAGTCAATGATGAGGACGAAGTCATGACTGGTGCAGGTGATGCTGAGGCGGACTATTCTGTGTAACGGATTGTTTGTGAGTAGCCTTGCAATGATGGCATCTGCATGTGGATTTTTCTTTTCTTTTAGGGGGTCTAGATCCATACGCATGTATCATTCTATGTGCCTATGTGCTATAAGAAAACATAGCCTACATTATGCGATGGAAGAACGGATAAATCAAGCCGTCCCAATTAGTTTGAGCATTTACTTCTCCGTCTGAGATTGAGCCTCGTTGGCCGGCTTCAGTTCTTCGACCATATTCTGCGGGTCCCTGAATGCCAGCGCAATGTACCTACAGCGTTGAACATCAGCAATTGTCAGACAGGCAAAAAAAAAAAAAAAAAAAAAAAAAAACGGAACATAGACCTACTTTGTATGGCTTCCCCGCGCGACTAGCTCGTTCTTGGTGTTGAAGAACTTAATGGACGTGTAGGCCAAATTCTTCCCAACTGTGTCGCCATGTTAGATCCCTAGGGTGAAGGAGGAGCATTGGTACATACGTTTATCGCACGTCACCTCCTACCTCCGAGGGTTAGCATAGCACATAAATGGTCGCGCTAAGTAGGGAGACTCAAACGTACGGCCAAGATCTTGTCTCCAATCTTGCCACCGGAGCTGAGGTAGGTGACTGATGCGGGTAAGTCTTCAGAGGTACAATGACACTGAACCAGTGGACTCACCGTTCAAATCCGTTGAGACGCCGGTCGCAAAAAGCCCTCGAGAAGCCACTGCCAGGGAACCACCAAGATCCACTGAAATACAAGCATTAGATATAGCAATTGAGATGTAGACACGGGGCATGCTACACACCCATGCTGGCGATCGTGCCGCCATGGAGAATCCCCAGACGGTTCTGCCACAGCTGTCAATTGCCTGTCACAGGACAAGCCAGGTAAAGAACAAATGGAGCATACCGTATGCTCCTTTTGGATGTCCAG
This sequence comes from Thermomyces dupontii, assembly GCF_041956625.1. Taxonomy (NCBI): domain Eukaryota; kingdom Fungi; phylum Ascomycota; class Eurotiomycetes; order Eurotiales; family Trichocomaceae; genus Thermomyces; species Thermomyces dupontii. Next base: position 1,774,310 of record NW_027192309.1, on the reverse strand, counting down.
CTCAAAGTTGACACATCCTGGCCGGGCAGCAGTTACACGGAGCTATGAAGACGTCAGCGAACTGGCATGAGAACGGGCCGTTATAAGCCATACTTACGTTATCCAGAAGACTATTCCAGCATGGCACACCATGGTTAGCCACCATCGATGCAATTGGGATGCATTCTTTGCTTTCAGCCATGCATCTACTATGGCGAGTTGGACTTACCGCGGCTCTAGGCCGGACGTTGTCCGGAAGGACTGCCAGACCTAATGGTTGGTCAATAAGATGGATTGCTCATACCCCGTAGTCATTTTATGGCTTACCTTGTTTACGAACTTCGACGCAGTCATCGACATCTTCGAATCGATGTACATTCTATCGGTCAAATAGCCAAATGAGCTTGCAGAACGATCTACCTCAATAGAGTACCTAGTACCTATCCGAAAGCGTACTCTAGCCGATTGCACAAGGAGGGTTTCTCGCCCGCCGGACGGATGGCAGATATGGTACGGCGGACCATAGCGACCACTTGAGCTACATTGGTAGCTTTTCCCAAAGGTGGAAAATCGCTGAACGGATATCCATTATTGACATTGACGACTGCGAACACGGCGCAGTCCGCAGCAGCCGGACCAGCTTCGTCGCCCATGCCTTGCGCCGGACCGAAGACCGACGAGCGATACACGCGCGACATGATCCTTCGCTGATCACTGTGACTTCCGGCGGGACAGCCTGAGCCAGCAGGCAAGAATGTCCGTCTCCCCTAACCGCCCGCTCGAGTACCTCGAGCAGCTGCCGGGCACGACCTTCAATAAGCTGTATCAGCAGCCTTCTACAGCTCTGGCCATTTTCCGGCGCATGCTGCCAGATCTGGGTGAGTATGCCCAGTTCATGACTTTACCCGGGAGTGTGTCCTGACCAGGCCCAGCGAAATGTATCGTCATGGCTTTGCTCTATATGAAAGATCCGTTGCCTGCCGCGGATTTGGAATCATGGATCAAACCCGGTAGTAAAAAGTGAGCGCATCTCTGGCTGCTGGGCACTTGACCGGTTTATGAGACTAAATTGAATGCCCCGCCATCTCAGGGAACGGGATCATGCCCTCTCGGTGCTCGGTCGATTGCATATCCTAGCGAACTCGATGACGTCGGACCAGGTTCGAGCGTACATGGTCACCAATCCATTTGCGTCGTCGTTACGGCAGGCTCTAACTGGCGGACACGGGATAGATTCGTTCGGTGTTCCGTGCCGGACGCCGGATGAAACGCCGGTCTCGGTGGCGGACCTGGACGAGTATGCGCGGAAACAGTGGGAGGGAGTGCTGGGGTACATGGTTGGCACGAGCGCAATGGGTGGGCCGACGGTAACCTTGAGTAAAGGCGTCAAACAGCTCCTCCAAGCGGGCCATCTCGTGGAGATCCGACATGGTCGCGTCGACATCACCCAGGACGGATTTGCGTTTGTGCTGCAGGACGTCAACACGCAAGTGTGGCAGATCCTTATTCTCTACGTGGAAAGTGCAGAAGCTATCGGCATGGATCCCGTGGAGGTCTTGTCATTCATCTTCCTCCTCAGCAGTCTGGAACTTGGCCAATGCTACGAGAAGGAACATGTGACACCCACCCAGCTTCGCACCTTGACTGACCTGACCGACTTTGGCATCGTGTACCAACACTCTCCGGTCACGGAGGCAACCCGCTTCTATCCAACTCGTCTTGCGACGACACTGACGTCGGATTCGAGCGCACTAAGTAGTACCATGTCCAATGCGCTGTCGGCCCAATCGACTGCCGCCTCTTCCGAGGCCGGGTCAGGGTTCATCATCGTGGAAACAAACTACCGACTGTATGCCTATACATCCTCGCCGCTGCAGATCTCCCTTATCGCTCTCTTTACCACACTGAAATACCGCTTCCCGAATTTGATTACGGGGAAGATCACGCGGCAGTCCGTTCGGCGAGCGATCGAGATGGGCATCACAGCAGACCAGATTATCTCGTACCTGTCTACGCACGCACACCCCCAGATGCGGAAGCACGGCGCCGCCAAATCGGTGTCGAATGTTGCCGGCACGACCGGCTCAGTCCTACCGCCGACGGTCGTCGACCAAATCCGATTATGGCAGTTGGAGAGAGACCGCCTCAAGGCAACTCCGGGATTTCTGTTCAAAGACTTTGTCAGTTTTGCCGAGTATGAAGCGCCATGTCGGTATGCCGAGGAGATTGGTGTACTGGTGTGGAAGTCCGATCGAAAGCGCATGTTTTTTGTGACGCGCCACGAGCAGATTGCTGCATTTTTGAAGAGCCGGAATAAATCATGATCCGACACAAGGCCCACTGACCATTAGAATGGACTTTTTTACTGGTTTCCCTATGTGATATACCCTGTAGAACTACCGACGGGTTTAGGCGAATAGAGTGTCTTTTCTATCCATTAGATATTACGACGCGCTGTAGCTCTACGGGACTCGGACGTCGCCCTCTGCGATCTTGACTGAGCTTCCGCTCAAGTGCACAGACTGCACGGCTTTTGCATCATCCGTCAACACCACTTCAAGTCCAATGTCACTCCTCCGACCCATCTCCACGCCCTGCACAATGTCAAACCGTCGCCGAGTAGCATGCCCACCACTCTCTTGGGCCAACGCCAAGTACACTGCCAGCCCACTGGCAGCGCTGCCGGTGGCCGGGTCCTCCAGGGATCCGAGGAACGCCCGCGACATGATTACCTTTCGGTCCGGATTGGAATCATCCGCAACATCCCGCACGTAGAAATAAATCACCAACAACCCGCTGCCTGCCCAGCCCGGCTCGTCGTCCAGATAACCACCTTCTGAGGCGCTGCGAGCGGCAACCAACTCGCCACCCGTCGCTGCTGTAACGGCAGCCAGCGCGTCAAGGGACGGCAGTTCTACGAGGATCTGGCTCATCCCCTTGACAATGGAAGCGACTGGAAAGGAAATGTCCTCTTTCTTTGTCTGTGCGCTCTGGAAATACGTTTCCAACGTCGGATGCAGTCTTAGCAATTCGCTCAATGGGAAGCGGCGTCGATGGAGTCGGAAATCATGCGGCAGACTCGCCGCCGCAGCAGCATCTCCGCTTCCGTTATGAACTAACGATATTGGGATTTCGCCTGCTTTGGTGATGATCGTGTCCACGGTCTTATTGTCGCTAGGTTGGGTCCCCGCCGTCGGTGCCAGCGTCAGGAACCATGATGCCGCGCCAATGGTCGGATGCCCCGCGAATGGAAGCTCCGAGGTCGTCGTGAAGATGTCGATGCGGCGTTTTCTAGAAGCACCGGCCTCCTCGGGATGCACGAAGATCGTTTCCGAGTAGTTGATCTCTCGCGCAATGGTTTGCTTCTGCTCTGTGGTAAGACTTGTTGAGCTTGGTAGAAAGATCACCCCGAGTGGGTTCCCCGCAAAGGGTGTCGTCGTGAAGACGTCCAGAGTCACGTAGTGGAGTGTTGTCATTTTGGTTCCAGTCGAAGCAATTGAAGTTGCTAGGAATCTGATCTCGGAGGTCTATGAGAATTGGAGGCAAGCAATAGTAAACTCACTGCAGTCAAGGGGGCCGTCCATGACCTCTTGACTCGGAGTCAGACTTGAGAGTGTGACTGACTCACCGGCAGTGGTCCGGTCTTGTGGCCGACTCCCGAACAGCCCGGGCCGGGTTACCCCAGACCTCTGGGGCGGAGTATTAGGGTTAGGGTTAGAGTACAGAAGGGAATGAAATCTCGCCCTTAACTGTTTTGGAGTTCGAACAAAGAAAAGCTGTCACAGATGATTTGAACAATATAATAGCCTTGTCTGCAGACAGTATCATGAGTTCCCGTGTGCACCAAGGGCTCAGATCGTACCGTCACTCACAGAAACCCTAGTAGTACTCTGGAGTTAACTTCACTTCCATCAGCTACTATGCCTATCCTATGGCGACCAGATCCGCACATCAGTCCAAGGTTCTTTGTTATTTTGCTTTTGTCTCTCCTCCGCCGACTATTCTTGTACCTAATCAGTTGAACAAACTCCGGGCACGCCCTGCCTGAACCATGAAATAAAGCGCTCTCGGTTCGGTTTGGTTTGGTTTCCCGCTCTCACTATCAGAATAAACAATCGTACCATATCTCTATGAATGACAATATCCTTCCTCGGTCAGTCCCGATCACAAACACAACGCCTGTGTGACGGCTCACTTCAAATACTATCGGATTCCTGGCTTTCTCAAAGTGGAGGGGTTGTTGATGGGTGGCTCCATTATCTCAATTTTGCCGCCCCCGTTATCTCTGCTTTTCTGAATTTGCTGCGTAATACGTCCCCGAAGGATTTGTCGACCTAGTTGTACGAGTGAACATTGTAGACGTGTGCCGAATAAAAGGGGATATACTGGCCAGCCTACACCTGAGGTATTAGGTATTGAGTAAAGTGGTTCACTGGAGGTACGATTTGATTCACTGATTGATATTAGTATCAGTGTATCGGATCAGACCAAGTTATGAAAGAGCTCAACGACATGCATTTCAACCAACATCAAAAGCAAAACCTAGCATCGCTCCCAAACCTCATGCAATCAACAATCACATTCGTGGTCTCCTCACCTTTCAACTTGTCAATGTAGATAGACTCGATGTCGCGCGACGTCTTGCCGTAAACAACCCCAAATGGCGGCAATTCTACCTCGTGGGTTTCTCCTTGTAGTTCAAAGTCACAATGTCCAGCGATGATGTATTCATGGCCTGCTTTGGCTCCCAGAATGCAGAAGTGCTCCAAGTCAATGGACAAAATGGCGTTCAATGCCCACGAGCCGCGACCCTCCGGGTTAGTACACCATTTTGCCTTGAAGAGTGGGATAGGTATCTTGATGTTCTCGTCCCTCTCCAGATTCTTGACTAGGTTCCCAAATCTCTGTCGGGGTTTTCAGTCATCAGTCTTTCCAGCTTCTCCGACACTGTCTGGAGTTCCTCGCAGTACTTGTCCAGGTCAAGACTCTCAAAACCCGTATTAGACCCAGCACGTCTCTGCATCTCCACTCTTAAGTGAAGATTCAGCGGCACGTTCTTCTTCGCAGCGAAAACGATTTCCGTTAAATATTCTGCCCTCGGTGTTCTGATTTGAAGCTCCAAGTACAAAGGTCCCCGTGCTTTGAGCATGTCAGGTCCCCCTGACATGAAACGAACCCACTCACTGATATCCACCCAGATGAAGGAGCAACCAAGCCAGGCTAGCATGCCATCGTTAACGTCAAAACACTTTGCGTCATTTGGCAGAGATCTGCCATACTTTGTCACAAATCTGATATTATCAGGTGCCATGATGACGCTTTAAATGAATTTGTGTTGGTGCTTCGTGTGCACGCGTTCTTCCTCTTGATAGGAGTTGTCAATGTAAATAGAATGGATGCGATAGTTGTGATGTGATGTGCTTGTGATTTCGTGAACCTCGCCTCCTTTATAAGCCATGACCATGAGTCTGAGAAGCAGTAAATCTCCGGGAAAGTGCGTCAATATTCTGAGTCAATTAATTGAACTCGATCACTGGATGGCATGGTGCGCCTTACAAGTACTATCCTGCAATAAGTGTTGGGGTGCTTCCCGTGAGCGAATAGTTCCTTGAGTGCTTTGGTTCTGGTTTCTACCGACAAACAATGGGATTGTCCCACCCATAGAGGTATGCAAAATAAGTTCTTTGAACAAGTCCGGGAGAAGTATTCTGACCATCCTCCTTTCAGTGTTACTCACACTCACATGAAGCATTGAATAGAGGTGGCGTTAGTCGGACATTGCTGAGTCAAGAAGGCTTTGTTCATATTACTTCTGTGGGCAACAGTTGCTTCACAATGCATTGACTACATTATTCCGACAATGTAAACATGGACCCCAAGCCGTGTACCGTCTGCGTTTTCCTTGTCCGCAGGCTTTAAGGAGGATTACCGTCGAGGTAGGGTTAGGGTTAACCAGCGGAGAATATTGATTCGCCACACATCCCAATGTATATACTGAAATCCAGCTTCGAATGCCAATATTGTAGCAGTGTACGAAGTGCTCCAAAGGGCATTTTAACAGCAAATTATCGCATGCGAGCATTATTCTCGAAGTTGAGTGTCACTGACTCACTAGCCTGGCCATGTACGCAGGGGGGGGTTATTGGAAAAGAACTCTCCCATCACATACGCTGTTTGCAGAGGGTTGTTGAACCTGGTTGATGTATTCAAGTCTCTTTTTCGGTATTTAGAGTTTTCTCGTGCACGCTGGCTGTGGATTGTAACTTGAGTTTTATGATGGACACTGAAGAAAGGAATACTATTCATAGGGACTAACCACTAGTATCGTAATGAGATTATGAGATTGGATTGATCCATCGTTATCTGACTGCAAACAACCCAGATCAAAGTAACAAAGACCAGATACAGCCATCTCAGCTCGCTACGGCTGCTAACCCTACTTCCTCAGCTCCAGCCTGGACATGTAAAGAGAACGAATGTCATCAAGCGAGTCACCGTAGGAAACCCCAAAAAGAGGCAACTCCACAATGTTGATGGAATTGTCGAAGAACATCCGTCCACCGAGAATGTAATCATGATTGGGCTTCGCCCCTTGAATAGAGACCCTCCCCAGATCGAACGACAGACAGGCATCGTCAGCCCATAGAGGAGTGAATGGCTGCCTCATCGAAAGAGGATTCCGCCAGTAGCAGACGTGAAACTGCTCTTCGTTTTGATTTTCGTCCACAGGCTCATACTGGGCCTTTCCAGGAGGTCTCTGCATTTTCACCAGTAACTCGGCTCTCACAGGCAGGGCGCTCGAACTCGTGAGCCAGTCTTGATGTACCAAATATTGCGCCTTGAAATGAAGCTCCAAGCGCAGAGTTTTGACTGGGGCAAGACTGCCAGGCTGTGTGACATTGAACCAGTTACTGACGTCCATCCAGAACAAACTGCTACCCATATTGTCCGTCCGATTCTGGTCGATGGAGGGAGACTTGTCCGGCAGAGGCTCGCCAGGCACAATTTCGAACTCAAGCAGCATGATAATACTTGTTGAGGTGTTGGTTATCCTGTCAACTTTGTGGATAGATCAACTGGGAAGATTAACTTCTTGTGTCGTGACGTGCTTCCAGAGAGTGTGGAATTGCCTCCCTTTAAATACCAAGAGAGCATCAATGTGAACACTAGAATTCCCCAGAATTGTGTCTCCATCTTCTTCAAATAGCGCCAAAATGTTGAATAGCTCTTTTACTTGGTGCAAGTAAAAACAATGGCAGGAGTTGCCCGACAAGCAAATTCATGACAGCCTGTCTAATCCTTTGAGAGAATGGTATTATTGCATCTCTAGAAACAAAGACTACTAGTAGATGATGTTCTCGTAGGTTTTGTTCATCAATGGGCATCAAAGATAAGACTTCATTCCAAAGCTATAAAGTACTGCCTTTTGATTAGACATTACTAGGATGTTAGGTACCTAACAGGCAAAAACACTCCGCTTACTAGCTCCATCTCGACCGAATGAGTCTCAGTGAGACGACTCCACCGCTGTTCCAGGCTACGAATTAATGAGCTGGATAGTCGTTCAAAGTAAACGCGAGGAGTTAACAAGCGGCGCTTTCGTATCCCTGATGTTTCATCATCAGGCAGGATTAGGGTTAGCCAATTTGAGTGATAAGCCGCTGATAAGTGATAAGTACCTAGGTAACCAAGTACTCCGTATGGAACTTGAAATTCGCGTGCGTTTGGAACTTTTGAGATCTAATGTGAAATTTGCATGTGCCTGATTGGTCTTTCCAGTGGCTCCGTCTTGGCATAGTCATGGAAACTTCAAATTTGCATAAAACAATACGCACGGCCACGGCGTGACGGCGTCACTCGTAGGCTGTAGCCAGACTTGCCGTGCGAACGGAGTATGTACAGAGTACAGTCGGTGGAAACATCGTCTCGGAATTCATCCTCGTAGTGTAATTACATTCTTGCCAGTCATTGCCAAAACGCCAAAGCAACGTAATAGATACTCTAAACACTATGTACAGAAATGAACAAGTCATGGCAATCATTCTGAATCACTGTCAATAACAAATCCCGCCCTCATGCGCCGACGGGGAGCTTCCTCATTGTCACTTCCAGTGTCCGGCTGTTCCGAATTACTTTGAACTCCATCGGTGTTTTTCTCGGACTCGTCAGAGGCGATCCATGCAAATGCACCGTCATCATCATCTACTGATGTGTCCTGACTGACCGAAGCGCTTGGTCGCGATGAGCGGCCATTTCTGCCAACTCCATTAATGATCAAATCGTCATCCTCGCTGTCGCTGTCGACGTCGGCCACTCCAAAGCGCTGTCGTTTATGCGGGTAGCTGTCGGAATCATCATCTTCTCCGCTACTGTAATCTTCCCTCCGGTGCCTCTGGTCGGATTTATTGCGCTCTGCCTTCTCGGCTTCCTCCTCAGCCAGTGCCTTGGAAACGAGCGCAGCTCGGATCTCGTTCCACTGTGCTTTCCGAAGCGCTTCCTCTCGTGCAAAAAATTCCCTGTCTCTCTCTTCGTCCGTCTCCTCGTCGCTAGCATGGATGTAAAGATCACTTTTGATCTTAGCGGCACGGGCCCGGGCGGCCTCCTCTCGTTTCCGACGGCGTTCCTCTAAGACTGCGTCGTCCACTGGCTCTTGGCCATCGCTTTGTTGGCGACGTTTACGTCGCTTGTTCTTCAGTTCCTGGAGTGCGTTGGATCGAGACCGTGGGTTGGGCGGGAACAGTGGTCCGTCTGGTACTTGGTCTTCACCTTCCGAATCAGATCCGAAATCCACTCCATTCACTCTGTCGAAACTTGTCTGGTGCGTTTCTTGACGATCTGCGTTCTTCTTCCGTCGCAACTGTTTGCGAGGGTCAAGCCCCTCGATCTCCGTGACGGGATTCTCAATCCCCTGCTCGAGGATCTTTTGAACGTCTTGCAACTCAGATGCACTGAGGGAGGAAGGGACAATCCATGACGTTCCCAGTATATCCTCGGTTCCCAGCCGTTCAAGGCCGACCAGGGACATAAGGAGACGAAGTTTCCTATTCCTATACATGGCTGTTTTGATCGAATCATCACTTGGTTTCACCTCTGAAATTAGAATTAGCAATATCCTGCCACAAAGACAAAACAGACATACCAATGATTGGAGCAGGAGCAATGTGTCCATCTGGTGCTTCTGATCTCCGAGCCTCAACCGCAACTTCCCGCGAGCTGCGCTCTCTCGCCGCAGATTCCAGGACCCCCATCAGCCACTTGACCAAGCCATCCTTACCGTCCATGGCAAGGGCAGACATCACGACGTTCAGTTTTTCCTCCTTCGTTGTTCCCGCACGTGGATGCACTTCCAACTCCGCGGCAGGTTTTGTGCTGCTTTGAATGGTCTGCTTTTCATGTCCATATTCGAGGTAAAACAATGTCGCGTTGATCTTGCTAAACAGCATTTCAGTGACAAGCACTGGTCGCTGTTCTATCTTCTTGATCATCTTTCTCGTCAGATGTTTGACAAACTCCTCCCACTCTCGATACATGGGATTCAACGAGTCTAGCGGATCGGGACCCTTAATCATGCGATAGAATAGATCCATAATGTCCACGCGGAACAGAAGGGTGCTCATGTCTTGTTTGAAAGCGATCCGGTAAAAGAACCGGTGTGCTCGCTTCAGCTGCTCGCTGTCCAGGTCCCGATAGAAGTTGGTAAACAACACAAACGTGTCGACGCACTTTTGGTTGCAAAATTTTGCAACAAACCGACTAAAATCGAATTTCCTCTCCCTGGACACAATTGTGGAATCAACAAGCTCCTCGGCTTCGGAGTCAACCTCTTCATCCTCATCATTCTTGTCGGCTTCCGACGTGCTCTCGTGTTTTTTCTTTCGTCTTGCGCGCCTCCTTGAGCGAACTTGCATGTCCACATTCTCCTTCGAATATCGTTCTAGCATCCGGATGAAAACATGAGACAGCTCCGTGCACGCATCCAGGTAGCCAAAGCCTTGATCTTTGTAGCCACGTAGGATGGACACGATCCGATCATGGGTCGTTTCTTCGTAGAATATCCGGTTTTGGATATTGTCGGCAATCTCCCGATCCTCTTCAAAAGTTGACGCGGCCATTTCCTGCACTGTCAATAGAATCTGTGTAAAACATCGCATGTTTGCGGTTAAATCGTGCCAGTCCTTATTGTCCAGGCTACGCTGCATTGTGCGGCTCAAGAAAACAAACGTCTCTTGATTCAGCACTGAAGCAACGAGAGCGAAGCTGTCGGGTTCGGTCTCCCTGCCATTGGATTGCGCACGCTGCTCACATTGACGACGTCGACGAACACGTTCAGCACGAAGGAACCAGGCAACAACATACAAGAATTGCCGCGTATGGATGTCAAGCACTCGCTCAGCTTCTCGCTCGATGGCTTTTCGAACATGTGTCATGAGGGGGTTGAATCCAGAGTCCAGGAACTCTTCAACAAACGTGCGAAGATTCTTCGTGGCAGTAGGTGTCAGAGGAACGAAATTGTTGAAATTATTGTTGGAAGATTCGATCTCTCTCCTTTGACCATACTTTGGCCGATTCCATTTTTTGGTTTGATCCATCTTATTGAGGGCCGCCCGTGTATTAGTCAAGACGTCTTGTCCTGATAATGTCGAAACTTTCTCATTGTCTCGCTTCACCCAGATCATGGTTCCAAACCGACCGTGACGGGTTGGCGCATTCCTCGCATATTGTCTCTTCAACCCCTTTTCTTTTTGCAGGAGGTCCCCCAACTCATCCTTTCGCTTGGCGCTGCGTTCGACATCATTCATGAATAGCTTTTCAACGTCAATACCCTTGACAAGGTGAAACAAGATCTCCAAAATAATGACGTCCTGGAAGCTAAAGTCCTCGCCCATGTTAGAGCACATTGTCAGCAACAGCGCAAACACATCCTGCTCATGAAAGGCGTTGATTGTGGAGGATCTTGAGGTTTCCTCCTCGTCCTCTTCGGTAGCAAGGTGAGGAGATGGAGCAATGATGGCAACATTTCTTAACAGGTAGAGCACCAATTTCAAAATGCCCTCGTCTCTTGATGTTCGCTCAGGTCTAGGCATTGCCATACTCGGGAGGCCAATGCGAATGGCAGCTCGAAGAGGACCAACCACTCCGTGGTTATTCAAGAGGCCTCGTTTGTACTGAATCTGCACTTGTTGAAGATACGGCGTATGACGATGATGGTTCACAGTCATCTGGCTGTGAATCTCGACAGGCCACGTCAGAGGAACGAGAATTTCCACTGCGATAGTCGGCAGATCAGCATTGATTCTGCTGCGTATTTTACAGTCCCAATCTCCTTACAGCAAGCCAGAGCAATCCTTGATAGATGTTTTTTGTCTTGGCCTCGTGACCACCATAAAGAGAGTATGGGAATGAGATCTCCATTGACAAGATTTGCTTCCCCCAGGCATCTCGCAACGTCCATGCGGTTTGTCTTTTCGTCGTACAGCTTGAGCCATTTCTTGATGTCGCGTAGACATGAGAGCGCATCGTCACCGAGACTGTAGACTGAAGCATCTTCACCATTGAATCCACCGAGCTAGATGCAGTCAGCTCCATTCGTAACTTGACAGATTTAGCAGGGTCGCATACCGCGGTCACCAGACTGTACACATGGGCGCGTACTTCGGGATCAACGACCTGGACATCCTGTCCAACAGGCAGCGCATCGGCCTCCATGTCGACGGATGGGATGCCACAACCGCAAGGCACTTAGTCTCGTTCAAAGTTATGGACGGTTCATGAGTTCCGTTCCCACCAAAGAACGTTATGATGATAGCACACCATTAACGCGAAGGACGACGCGTCGACGCGTCGGTTTGATTATGTAATAATCCAAACACTGGTCCTGGATCTCGCAAGTCGGAAAAAAGATTCAGCGGACTTCCAGATAAGAACCGACGATAGCCGCGGCACTTTGACACATGTGATGCCGACAAGTCGACATGAGGTCCTGAATTCCTCCCAGTTGTCTGCTAAGCAGATTCCTCACCTACAATGTTGTCCAGCATCGCTCGTGGCAGCGTGGGCCCTCGGGCCCCAGCATTGATTGCTCGAACATTCAACACCACCTCCGGCCGGGCGGCTGCCGAGGTGAAGAAAATAGGAGTTGTTGGCGCCGGACAGATGGTGAGTACATCGCACATGTTTGCGACCTTCATTAATATTCCTTTATGCTTTGTATTCGGTAACTCGAATGCTAATAAGTTTCGTAGGGCCTCGGAATTGCCTTGGTTGCCGCGCAGAAAGCACAGGTTCCGGTGACATTGGTGGACAATTCCGAGGCGAGTTTGACGAAAAGCCTCAAATTTGCAGGTATTCCGGAACAACAGGGAGTTGGTACTCGGTGGGAGGCTGACATTTAGGTTAAGAGAAGCTCTTGGAAAAGGATGTTGCCAAGGAGCGGATTACGCGGGAAGAGGCCGAAGCAACCCGCAATCGTCTCACGCCAACGACCAAGTTGGAAGATGTTGCTGGAGTTGACTTCGTCATTGAAGCTGTTCCCGAGATTCCAGACCTGAAGTTCTCGATCTTCTCTCGGCTGGCGGAGATTGCGCCGAAACATGCCATCCTTGCGACCAACACGTCTTCCATTTCCATTACCAAGATTGCGGCCGCTACGACCAAAGATCCCAAAGATCTTCAGGCCCCGTCACGTGTGATTTCCACACACTTCATGAACCCGGTTCCCGTCCAGAAGGGTGTAGAAATCATTACTGGTTTGCAGACATCGCCGGAAACGCTGGACACGGCGCTTGCGTTTGTCAAGCGTATGGGAAAAATTCCTGCGCAGTCAGCAGACTCGCCGGGCTTCCTGGCAAATCGCATCTTGATGCCTTACATCAATGAGGCGATTATTTGCCTGGAAACCGGCATTGGCAGCCGAGAAGATATCGACAGCATCATGAAGCACGGCACGAATGTGCCAATGGGGCCGTTGACGTTGGCGGACTTCATTGGGCTGGATACTTGCCTTGCAATCATGAATGTGCTGCACCAGGAGACAGGTGATAGTAAATATCGACCATCAGGACTGTTGAAGAAGATGGTTGATGCGGGTTGGTTGGGGAGAAAATCAGGCAAGGGATTCTACGAATATGAGGGTTAGTGAAAGAAGGAGCTTCCATCTGAGCGCGTTGAAATCGCGATCTTTTTCTCCCAGAATCCTGCATGTCTCGAGCTCCAAGTCTTTAGATGCCACAGAACCCTTATAACACACAGTCTTCTCGACTATATATGTGTACCTCAACATGAAAATGACCAAGTCAGAGAGAATTGTATGCAGGAAGGATCAAGGAATCTGGTCCGTAACAATCAACAAGTGACATGTAGTACGACCCTGGAAGGCTTCGTTTACATGAGAGTGACTACTCCGTAAATGCATTCGAGTCTACGAGCTTTACAGATTTCATGTGAGAAAGTCACCATCAGAACTGTAGGAGCGCTATGGAGTACTGCCTATGGTCTTCCAGACTTCCAGAGACAGTGTTCAGAGCCCAGATGTGACAATTTCCATTGATTTGACTTGCGAACTGGACATACCTACCAAGTACCCGCAAGATACGACAGCCGGCAGGAGGAGACAAAAATATTATTGTCGGACACGGAACTGATTCCAGAAGATCGACCATTATCTGGATGACTATGATCCTCGCTCTAGTCCGGTCTTCGTTAGGGATCAATTCAGTCATTCGCCGGCCTCGAGTTGGCAAAGATCTTGTCCTGTCTTCGGCAATCTTGAGTGGCTGTTCAGTAGAGTCCAGAACCGGTATCCGTCGGCAACAGTTCAGTAAGTCTACATTTGTTCCATTTGTTGATTGTTTCCATCACTAGCACTGTTAGGGCTTGTTTCGTCAGGGCCACCCTGAGATCTTAGCAAGACGTCGTCATGGCTCGACGATCGCTAGTATTAGCTTGTAATATCACCTAACCTCTGAGAGTAATCAGTATCGGGAGAGCTTTTGGGGTAGTGTTATCGCAGTATGACATGAGCAGCCATCAGCGATCTGTTCTTGATTCAATAGTAGCCTACATACTCGAGCTGGACCTACGACTACACGGCAGCGTTCAGGGTAACTTGAGGAAGAAGTGTCAACAAAAATCAAGTCGATTCGCAAGAAAAATCGACAAATTCTCATTTATTACCGAAGTCCATGCTCCAGTCTCAAAAAAGCACTTCAGGCGCTGGGTAACAAATCGCAAACCTGGGCAAGTTGAAAATGCGACTATCATTCTCAAGTCTTAACGTACCCTCGATGAAATAATAGTAACCCGACCTGGCGCCCTCGATGTCAATGTCACTGACAAGAATATAAGTCGCGAATGCACTCCGCCGCTGCCGTCGAGTTCTGCTGGGCCTTGGGGGGACGCTGTATGAGAGGCGGACACTGCTCTGATCGTCGAGTGGTTCTTCCAGAATTTCTCCCACACGCCTACGAGACGCCAGGTGTAGTCTCAGGCTCACGTTATCCTCCACGAGATCAAAGTACGGACTCGACTTAATTTCGAGCTCGATACTAGGTATGTTGCTATTGCTATTTCTGGGATCAAGGATTCCTTCCCCTATAGCATACAGCCATTCGAATATAAGGTCCATGATGCGATTCGGTGGTCTGATGTGTTCGGTGGTGTCCGAAATCGAAGAGCCGCCGTTCACAATTCGCGTTTCGGAAGCCATCATGAATTTTTCTGACGTCGTGGTGCCGAACAAGTCACGTTTCTGACGCGATATGGTTGCCTTCGTAGCATAAGATCCTGAGGACGATTTTATTGCTTCGCATATATATTGTATCAGTATATATATATGTCATTTGGTCGGAGATGAGCAACATCAAGTCCTTCTGACCCGTTAGTCAATTCTGCAGCAGAACCGGAACGAGGTGATGATACACTCAAAGGCGTGCCTTTCACCTGACCATCGAAGTACTGTACCAATGGCTAGGGAGGTTATGTTGCCAGAACAAAGCTTCTTCTTGCGCATGTCTAAAAGGGTACATTCACTCTCGTCGGATAGCCCGACGGGATTCAAAGAAGCACATGGTTCCTGAAGCATCGTTACACAAGCCACATCGCTTGTGTTGACTCGAGTTAGCATTATGGTTCAAAGAGGAGTGGCAGTTGGCAATGACGAGACCGAAACTGCTTCAAGAATCTGTAGAGTACGAGTCTCACAGTAATAATAAGTAGAAATCGAAGCAATCCTGCATTCGCATATGCTGAATCTCGCAGCATTCGGAATCAATTGGGACAAACACCCACCAAAGGTGCAGCAGGCTGTGTGGACATTGGCTGGGCAGCTGCTGGACAAGAAGCACGTCAACTTGCCACTGGGGGGGTGGTCTCTTCGACAAGGCTCGTTTCGAGTTCCCGTCTGTGGGTAGCTATGCGCCTGCGGCCATAAGAGAGTAAGCTTCCTGACTTCTTTGACTGTAGAATAGATTGCGGCTGATTTATGACTAGACCTGTTTGTGACTCCAGTGTACGTGACAAGCAATCGCTTTATTGAGAGATCCAATACTCAATCGATGCATCATCTTCGAAGTCTATCAGGTCCCCCCCCCCCCCCCCCACCCCCCCAACAGAAAAAAACGCACACACCCCGCCCTCCTTCCGCCGCAGCAGCCCTCCGCCGCGCCCCTCGCCGTCTGCCCGCCCGCCCTTGTGCGACCGGCCGCGTCCTCCTCTTACGCTCCTGGCCACCCCTCCCCCGCCGCCACCGCCTCCCCCAGCAA